>NC_133620.1:166251526-167451526 GCF_048593235.1 Sminthopsis crassicaudata
TTTAGTAGCATCAAGTGAAGGTACTAGCAGTGGATTAGTCCCTATAGTTGCTATCTAAGATCATCCACATAGTTAAGTAGCTTTTTTTGGTTTAAAGTTCCTTTCACTTTTTTTTTTAAATTCAGGGGCATGAAGGAAGTCATGTCAAAATGGTTAATTTCTAAAAATATTTGTCAATATTTGGACTATACAATAGATATGTAATCAGAAAACAAATTAGATACATTTCAGTTATTCTATATAAGTAACATTTTGCTTAGAGACAAATAGTTAATGTTGCTCATAAAGTGATTCCTAACAGGAATTCACATTTCTTTTTGTTTTTATCAATAAAAATTAAATAAGGCTGACCAAGACAGAACATTTCAGAATGGAAAATGAAAATAATGGTCAGTTAACCAGAAGTTTTGTCTACAGGATATCAAATTCTAGCTGTTTGGAACCATCTTTTTGATTGATTTTTTTTTTTTTTTTTTTTTTTTTTTTTTTTTTTACTTTTAGTCTTTATTCAGCTGCTTGGAATCATACATCTTACAGCACATTTTAGATGAGAATACCAGGCTCACTATTTGGTATCCCTAAACATTTTATCATAATATATCATTTTAATTGTGAATTGTGTGGAAAGGTGAATTTTCAAACAGATATTATATTCTTCCTTGGATATGAAAATCCCTTTTACTGGAATAATAAAAAGCTCAGAGACTCCAGTTAAGTTATTCTACTTTTTTAAACAACAATTTATCTTTAGAAGCTTTTTTTCTTTTCCTCTTTTGCTTTGAGCATTTCTTTGGACTATGAGTTTGAAAAACATATCTACACTTCCTTTGCTGTCAGAATGGGAATTGACAATTACTATCACATAGGGAAAGAAGTGCTGCTAATATGCACAGCACTAAATATCATGTGTTTTCCATATATAAGATAATATTAGCCTCAGAGCACACATAGTTTTACCAATAACACAACAAAACAATGTTGATAGAACATTTCAAATTCGATACTCTCAAGGGAATGGAAAGGGGCTAGTTTTGAAAGTGCCCTACTACCTAACTAGCTGTGTAAATTTGGCCAAGCCAATTAAGTATTTAATTTGTGCAAGTCATTGTGCTACATGTTATGAAGGAATACAAAGACAGCACTGAAACAAGGAGTTTACATCCAGAAGAAGTAAGGAGGGAGAGAAACACATGTACCCAAGTATATATAGATATGGGTATGCATGTTCGTATAGTATATAAACACGTGTGCATATATGTATGTTAACATATATACAATGTGTATGACCACATACACATAGACATATGTATATACACATCTGTGCATACATATATTCTGTTTATTTATGTTTGTTTATGTATGTATATATATATACATATATAATATATATGATGTAATTTCCTTTGAAGGAACTTAGGGATTCACAAGAGCAGAGGTAAAGGAGCAAATTCCAATAAGAGAACATCTACAGGCCAAGATAGAATGGCCTATGTGAGGAACATCAACAAGAGCAGTTTGGCTAGCATATAAAATATTCAAAGGAGACTACTTCTGATATGTTGGATCAAAGTTGTTAAGAACCTTAACTGCCAAAAAGAGAGACATAAATTTTATTCTATAAGCACTGAAACTTATTGAATAAAGGAGTAACTGAGTCAAATTTTGACAACTGCATGAAGAATGTATTAGAGAGAAGATTATATTTGAGACAGGAAGAGCAATTGGCAGGTTATTGCAATCATACAGGCAGGAGGTAATGAGGATCTAAACTAGAGTGATGGCTGAATGAGTGAAGTTGAGAAAACTGATGAGAGAGATGTAAAGGTAAAAATTATAAGACTTAACAGCTGATAGATATATTGAGTGAGAGTAGAAGTCCAATATAAGATGGATTGTCAAACTGGAAGACAAGAAGAGTGGGAATGCTTTTAACAAAATAAGTAAATCTGGAGGAGGGTAGCTTTTGCTATTATTCAGTTGTTTCAGTCATATCTGACTCTTCCTGCCATTTGAGGTTTCCTTGGCAGAGATACTGAGATGATTCCAATTTCCTTCTCTGGCTCATTTTACAAATGAGGAAAATGAGGCATTTTTGCTTAGGGTCATGTGAATGTCTTTAGACACAGTGTCTGAAGCCAAATTTAAACTCGGTAAGACTCCAGGTCAGGACTCTAGCCACTATACCACCTAGCTACCCTCAGGATGAATTTAAGGAGAAATTAATTTGTTTCTTTTTGTATGTCTTGAGTTTGATAGACAAATGGGACATCTAGGTAGACTTATCCAGAAGAAAGCTTGTAATGTAGAACCATGTTAATATCAAATCACAGTTCAGAAGAGGGATTAGCTATGGATATATAGATTTGAAAGTTGTCCATATAATTGGAAGACTTCCTTGATTTTCTGTACTGGGCTATCTGACATGAAACTAGATACGTATCATAAATCCATATTGTGGAATATTCATTAGCCCTTGATGAAAGACATTTACCATTTTAAAAATGGCACAAAAGCAACTTACTCTAGATTCCTGTTAAATAGGGCTTGCATCAAAGATGATTTCTTCTATAGTCAAGAAAAACTATCTACAAAATGGAGCTGAGGCTGAACTTCATTTCTTTTAAAACTTTGGTTTGGAGATAATTTGAATGTTGAATCTATCTTGGACTTCCAACAAGGGGAAAGAGGAATTTTCTTGTCCTGTCCCTCCCCCTTGCCTTGAGGTAATGACAGAAAAGGTACATGACAATGAAAATATCTGCTTACCAACTTGATTCTATATCATGGCCACATTAATCTGGTTTTGCTTTCTTATCTGACCACAAACCAATGACTGGAAACTCTGAAGAATATATATTCCTGCCTAGGAATAACCTTGTTGGTGTTAGTGTGAGAGGCTGAATTTCTAAGGCAGGTATTAGTTGTCCACCAGGTATTGATTTAAGTTGGCTAAAGACAGCTCAAGCTATACCTTCTTAGTAGGTCAAGAAATACCATGAATTGTTCAGACAGCAAAAGTCCAAGGTAAGAGCAAACATCTGAAGTATCTATGTAGAAGTCTAAGAAAATTATCCTTACCTACCAGGATAATATAATAAGGATGATGGATTATTGTTTTACTTTATTGTATATTTATATTTCTCATGTTATGCATTTATTATATGATTGTAAATATTTAGTATCAAGCATTGGGATGGTTTTTTCATGGTAGAAAAAACCATAGCGATCCTCTATTTGATATTCATAGTGTATATGGAATATCTTTTCTAGAAGGAAATATTTTATAGGAATCCTAAATGTGAGCCATACCTAACCTTAGTTTTAGAAAATTTTCCAGAGTGACTCTGGAGAAAGGGAACAGCCAGAAATCAAGAGAAATTTTATTTCCTCCCCTTTTGGAGAGTCATAACACCCCCAGGAGAAACCTAATCTATGTGAGCATAGATTTAGACTGGGGAATTCCTTTAGATTGTGGGTCACATCCAGTGGCACACCAGAATCAACAATCAAAATGAGAGTTGATTGATTGTTTAATTTTCAATGTGGGCATTGATATCTTAGAAATTGGCAAATGCTACAAATCAGGACTTGATGTGTGTTGATTGTCTCAATTTAGGAAAGTGATAAAGAAAAAAGTTAATGTAGATTATGTATGCTAGAGTATTGTGTATGTCTTAAACATTTACTGTCACACTACTGAAGATGGTAATTGAATGACATTGAACAAATTGTTTAACCTTTCTTTTTTAATTGTATAGTTGTTTTCAGTCATGTCCAACTTTTCAGGACCCCAGTTGAAGTTTTCTTGACAAAGATTCTGGAGTAGTTTGCCATTTCCTTTCTGGCTCATTTTACAGATAAGGAAACTGAAGCAAAGGATGCTTTGATAATGCTTAAATAACTTGCTTAGGGTCACACTACCAGAATATATCTGAGATAAGATTTAAACTCAATGGGATGAGTGTTCCTGGCCCCAGGCCTAGCACTCGGTCCACGGTGTCATGAAGTTGCTCTGCTTAACTTCTCTAGATTCTCAAATATTCTATTTTATTTCCTTAATATTCTCGTCAACAATTTATAAGAAATGATTTCTCTATGATTGTGTTACACTAAAGAAAATAACAAACTATATGAAGTCCACATCCAATCTTCATGCGTTTGCACTATCTGTCCCAAATAGCTAGAATATTATCCTACTGCCCCTTTAGTTCTCTGAATTCCTAGCTTATTTAAAGGCTTAGCTTATTAATACTTTCTGAAGCTGAACAGCCAGGAGGAGCAGTGGAAAGATCGTTGAGCCAGAAGTCAGAAAAACTGAATCCAAATCTGGCCTCGGACCCTTTTTAGCTGTGTGACCCTGGACAAGTCATTTAACCCTGTTTCCTTCAGTTCCCCATCTGTAAAATGACTGGAGAAGGACATGGCAAATCACTCCAGTATCGTTGCCAAGAAAATCTTAAATGAGATTACAAAGAGATAAGACTGAAACAACTGGACAGTGCTTACTGAAGGAGCCTTTTCTCAGTTTCCTACCCCCACCCCCAATACATATACAAACTTCTGCCTTTCCTTCTAGGGCTACCTCCTGTTCATGTTGTCTCCTCCATTAGAATACAAGTTTCTTGAGAGCAGGAATAATTTTTGCTTTGATATTATATTCCCATCACTAAGCATAGCTCCTGGAATACAGCAGGTCTAGAGTAGGTACTGCATTTTATCTCCCCAGTTAGAATATAAATTCCTTGTGTACAGGGACCATTTTTGCTTTTTCTTTGTATCCCCAGCAGAATGTTGTCACATAATAAGAGTTTAATAAGTAATCTAAATAATGCTTGATAAATTGATTAATGAGTGAATCATCGTATTTGGCTGTGTTATCATGAAGCTATAATACCTTATAAATGAAAAATTATGAAAAAGAGATATAAAATTTGTCATCAAAGAAATGTATAAGCAAAAAAAAGGAACAAGAAAATGAGCTGTTCAAATGTTGACAACAAGAGATACCTGAGTGATAGATCATATTCTCCATTGATATACCCATGATATCAAGAAAAGTGAAAGAAAACATTCAGTATATTTGCAGGATCTCCTATGATGAATTTATGGGAGTTCATGGACAAGATGGACAGGAATAAAGAAATTCTGTATCACTGGACAAAGGACTCATATTTTTAAAGATCTCAGATCCATTTAAGCATTTACATTTGAATTATAATAGTAATCAGTGGATTTACTCAATTTATATTTCACAAGTATTTTTTATACAATATTCTCAATTAGATCTATACACATTACCTCAAGAGGTAGGCAAAGACAAGCATTATTTTTTTCTATTTATTTAATATTTTATTTTTTCATTTATATGTAAAGCAATTTTTAACATTTATTTTTTAAAACTCTAAGTTTCAGATTTTCTCTCTTCCTCCCTCTACAACCCTTCACTGCATTGAGAAGGCACATGTGAAGTTTGGCATACCATTTTCAGAAAAATCATGTTTAGAAAGAAAACATAGATTCCCCCTCCAAAAATGAGAAACCCTCAAGAAAAATGAAAAAAAAATTAAAGTATGCTTTAATATGTATTCAAACACTATCAGTTCTTTTTTCTGGGTATGGATTGCATTATTAAACTCCATTTTACAGATGAGGCAGGTAAGATACAACAGACTTATTCAAAGTCATTTAATAGTAGTAAGTGGCAATAGCACAGACCTAGGTCTCATTCTAAGTCCAAGTTCCATATGGAACTCTGAAATGAGGAAATTCCTTACAAAGCATATAGTCTTAGTTGTCTAGGTTAGTAATATCAGACTCAAATAGAAACTGGGGGCACTAAATCATGCATATATATTTTCAGGCTGAAGGTTATCTTATAAAAGTCATATGTTAATCTTCTCTATATTTTAACATATTTTTATTTATTTTGTTAAATATTTTCCTATTACATTTTCATCTGGTTCTGGCTGTACTGGATAGCATTGTCAGATATATTTGTCTATGTGTTTTCTACATCTAGATTGATTAATTAAATGATTTATCCAAAGTCACATAGCTATTATGTGTCAGATGTATAACTTAAACTTAGTTCTTCTGACTCCCCCCCCCCAAGGCTGGGGTTAAGTGACTTGCCCAGGGTCACACAGCTAGGAAGCCTTAAGTGCCTGAGGTCATATCTGAACTCAGATCCTCCTGAATTCAGAGCTGGTGCTCTATCCACTGCGCCACCTAGCTGCCCCTTCTTCTGACTTTAAGATTAGTTTTCTATCCCCTACATTATGCTGCCTGTTGTGTTTTATGCATAAGTGCTTAATAAACACAAACTGAATAAATAAATGGTTATTCAATAAATTCAGGTATATAAAATGGAGAAGAACCATTCATACAAAGCATGTTTTCCTCTAGTTTGCAAGGAACTGATTTTGATCATAGATCATTTCCTAAGCAATTTTAGTTTCACTGGGAAAGTGACTCCTGATATTCAACTTTATGAACTTCAAAGGGTTTTCTTATGGTCCTGTATTTGCACTCCAACACTGTTTCAATGTCATATTAAAACTGAACATCTTAGAATTGGTCAATAGCTTTGAGTAAGCAATTCCACACTTTAAAATGAAGGTGTGAAGAGGGGTGTCTGCAATGGCTTTCTACTCCAGACTCAAAAAAGAGACAGATTATCTATCTGCCAGTGAGGTAGAATTTCATAGTCAAAAAGTAGCCTCTGTTATACTTATCTATCCCATACTGAAGTTTGTATAACACTATTCCAGAGGAATTCATTCCAGTGGCCTATTTTGGATATAGACCAGACATTTGGAGAGATCTCAAAATTAAATTCATCATACTACACTGAATTCATTATTCCACTAATGATGGATTCCCCAAAACCAAATAGAGAAATTTGTTCCATATTTGGGATGGAATCTAGGATTTTTTTCTATTGTTTAAAAATTGCTCATATTGGGCTTAATGTGCTTAATGAATATAACATAAGCCATCTGTAGGCATTTATGAAAAAGTACTAGAAGTTTTCATCTATTAATCAAAACTATTTGGATAAATGCCTCAAATTCTGTCCATTTTTAATCTTTTATAATTATATTAAAGTCTGTTACCCATAGCTAATTGAAAATGACCCATTTTCAATACCTCCTTTAAAATAGATTTGAAATTAGTGGTTTTCTATTCCTACTCCAAGAAACTTATTATTACACCTTGATATATTGAGGGAAATTCTTGCTTTTGTTTTAGCATGAACTATTTCTCCTAACTTTACTATTATTTTCTTAATCAGTTCTTCACATAGACAGCCACTGTGAGGTTTAGACTAAGGCGAAATTGTGAAGCTTGAATTTAATGTCTTTTTCTTTTCTTTTTCAGTCACAGTAACCTGTGACTGACTGCGGATGACCCAGAGGCCTGCATTGCAACCTTCTAACAAGGCATTCCTTTTGTAGTCAGTACTCCCATACCTCAGAATAATTTTCCCTACTCTTCCATCTCCAAATAAAAAAAATATTTTTTCATTGCCCTGATAAAGTAACTGAAACTAAAGTATTGATTAATAATATTTAATGGAAAAGTTTTCTTAATTCCAAAGAAATGAATCTTAATGATAAAATTTCAAGCAATTCTGTTAAATGAGAAAGATAAATTTAGGCTGTGGTTCAGTTTGGCATTCTTCCAATCATATCAAATATGTGGCTACCTATCCCAAATGCTATTTTCAATTGTCCTTTGAAATTATTATGAATTAAAATATGTGATTCTTTGTAGCATTCAGAATGAAAACATCTCCTAGAAGAAGATTATGGCTATGTTCCTACTATTTTAAATCATTCCAGCTTATTGTTTGAAATGTTATCATTTGAAAAGCTTCTCCCATACCATCTCTAAAAAGTAAAAATAAAGTTATTTCAGAATATTTTGACAAATCAGAGCTTCAGAAAGGAAATATAACTGTTTCCTCATCAGTCTCCAGAATATTTTTCCAATTTTGATTTGACCATATCTGTGAATAAGGAATTCCTGCAGAAGAACTTTTCTGTACCAATGTAGATTGCTACTGTCTGCAATATAGAATATTTGAAAGTTCCCTTACAATCAGGTAAAATAACTTGCCCAAGATTTCCACAACCAGTATATGTCAGATGTAGGAATAAACCCAAGGTCTTCTTTACTTCAAGATCAGTTACATCATTTTTGCCTCTTCTGTAAACTATAAAAGAAATTTGGGGAGGGGAAATAAATTTCAGATTTGAGCTACTCTCAGAATTCACAAAATAATTATATATAAATGTATTTTAATACCACTGTAATTAAGATGGATTTGTATATGCAAAATGCTGGAGCTGTTGCATTGTCAATATTATTTTTGCCTCTTTATAGCTCAGGGAAGATCATCATAAGGTAACAGATAATAGATTTAGTGGTGAAAAGGATCTTAAATATCATCTAGTGTTTTCCCCTCATTTTACAAGTAAGGAAACTGAGCATCATAGAGGTTGAATGATTTGCCTAAGATTTTTAAAGTGCTGAATGGTTGAACCAGAATTCAAATTTTAGTTCTTTGGCTCAAAGAGCAGTGTTTATTAAATTATACATATGATTGTGTTAGAGTATTATTGTGCTATAAGAAATGACAAGTAGGATGATTTCAGAAAAACCTGGAAAGACTTACATGAACTGATGCAAAAGTGAAGTGAGCAGAACCAGGAGAACATTGTGCATAGTAATAATATTGTACAATGATGAATTGTGAATGATTTAACTATTCTCAGCAATAGGATGATCCAAGAAAATCCCAAATGACTCATGATGAAACATATCTTGAGAGAAAGAACTGATAGTCTGAATATAGACTGAAGTATACTAATTTTTTCTTTCTATGTGGGATGGACATGAAGCTTTCTCAGAGAATTGATCCATGCCATAGTTTGGAGCTACAGTAAGGAGGAAAACCCTCCTTGCTTGTAGTCTTGCTTAATCTTTCACAAATTGCTTTGTAATATATAATTGCCCGGTTCTTGTATCCTGAGGGACAGACTTGTGAGCCTTGATACTAAATCAGAGATAGTTGGGGAGTAAGATGGGGTAAAATTGTTTCAGGCTATAAAAACCATTTTCTGTTATCTGTCAATTGCCTCAAGCACTAGGATATCTTGGTAAAGGCGAGGTCCCCTTCCAGAAGGAATTGAATAAACCTGCTCTGGCTCTGAGAAATGTCTATTTGAATTATTTTGTGTTAGTGGTTGCTATACCAAACATTTCTTTCTTTCATTTTGTGTGTGTTGAGTCTTCCTTCCAGTACAAAGTGAATAATATGGAAATGTTTTACTTGATTGCATGTGTAAATCTACATCAGATTGTTTATTGTTTCAGAGAGGGAGGAGGAATAGAGGAAGAAAAGGATAGAATTTGGAATTCAAAACTTTAAAAAATGAATATTTAAAATTGTTTTTACATAAAATTGGGGAAAATAATGTAATTTTTTTTCTTTTGAAAAGCTGTGTTCATCCTATTCTAAGTTAATTCTATTCAAACTATTCTAGGAATAGTTTCCCTTTCTGTTTAAGTCTTTCCTGGTTTTCTACCCATTTTTTTCAACCATGATTCTTGATCCTCAATGTGGTAATAAGGAAACCTGTTGTGTAAACTTTTTTTTTTTTCACTTTAGAGCATGCTGGGTAAGCTACAGGAAACTCCCCAAGAGGAATGCATGCAAAAGTCAAGGCCAGGTTCTACCCTTAGCTCAACCTGGCCACACCCATTACCAGGAGTTCCACAACTAGGACAGCTAGGTCAACACAGCAGAGAGGAAAGACATCCTTCAAGACTAGCAAAGGGCACTATTGGCATAGAGTACTGTAGTTCAAATGCTCAAGAACACCGCCAGGAGAAGCAATCCATAAATCACTCCAGTGCTTTGGCCAAAGTTCCTCAGAAATCACCTCTGGCTGTTGAGATAAATCAAACCTCACTGTTCCCTCTGATCTTTCTCAAATTCTCCTTCCCACTGGGGGAGGGGATTGCTTGAAAGCCTCACCTGTTTACTCAGGTATTTCCCTGGATGTGTGTTAGCACTGGCAAGTCATCCATCTGCCTCCTGTTCTCTAAACTAAATAATTCCAATTTATTTAACCTTTCTACCTAGATCCTGTTTTCCAGCCTTTTTTTTTTTTTTTTTTTTTTTTTTTTGCTCCTCTCCTCTGGATCATCTCCAAATCCTTCACATCCTTTGGGGACACTACTGTATAAAATAATATTTATGAAATAGTAAAGACCACTACATCTTGTAAACCCTGCCAAAGCAATTCCTTGAGCACTGGCCTACAAAGTTTGGGTTGTCATTCCCAAATGCCACCTCCATTTAGTGAGGCATAGTTTAGTTTCAGCATGAGGCTGCCCAGTAGGTATGATAAACAGATGAGCTCAGCCATACTGATACAGCCACATGCTTTCCTCCTACAGTAGAAGAGTATTTCAGGAGTAAATTCATATAAAATAATTTTTAAAAGGAAAAATAGAGCAGATGTCATTGTCCGTAGATGACTGAATAAGAATAAGAGGGCTTAAATTAAAATAAAGAGGGAAAGTGGCACAAGTTAGAGCATGGGTACTAGGGTGAGGAAGACCTGAGTTTAAATCAGGCCTTAGGCAATTTCTAGCTGTGTGATATTAGGCAAATCTACTAACTGCTATCTAACTTAATTTCCCTATCTGTCAAATGGGGATTAAATTAATACCCATCCCCCCAGAATTGTTATGAGAATCAGATAAATAAATTATTATAAAGTGGTTGGCACATAAGTACTATATACTTATAGTACATAGTTACTATTATCTATTATTATGTTGATTAGATGAAAGGAAAATAGTCATTTTCACAAAGTAAGGAAACAGGTTTACCTATATCATTGGAGGGAATATACATTCACATGTGTGTGTGTGTGTATATATATATATATATATATATGTGTGTGTGTGTGTGTGTGTGTGTGTGTGTGTGTGTGTGTGTATGTGTATATATATTTCTAGAGATCTACAGATTATAGATCTATCTATATAAATATCTATATAAATAAATAATGTATATTATATACATATAGAGAGAAATCTATTATCTCTAGATCGCTAGATATAGCTATATAGTGATTAAAGCATAGCTGCATTAGAATAATGGAATAAAAAGAGCCAAGGAAAGGCTTCATAGGAGAAGTTTCTTAGCTTCCCTTACTGAGGGTCTTTAAGAAAAGTCAGCCATTTTTCCCAAATGATTTAATTATTGAACAGATCCCAAAATTTCAGAGTAGGAAGGGATCACAATAGCCATTTAGTACATACAGTTCACACCCAAGATTGAAACCCCCCTACTATATGTCCAACAAGTAGTCATCTAGCCTTTCCTAAAAGATCTCCAATGCTCATCACTCTACCATTTTCTGATCTACTTTTGCATGGCCCTAATTTTAAGGAAGTTGGGTTTTTTGTTTGTTTTCCATTTATATACATTACTCCTAGTTATGTTTTCTAAAGTGAAACAACAAAAAAATTCAGTCAATCATATACTGATGTGATTACTTGAAGCTACTATCATGTCCCCTAGAACTATCCCTGACTCTTTATACATGCTCTCCAGGCTAAATATCTCTAGTTTTTTGCCCTGTCTTTGTACATTATGAACTCAAAGCATTTTATCATCCTGGATTCCTTCATCTAAATGCTTTGCAACTTGTTTCCTAAACTTTGTAGCTCAGAAATGAACACTTCACATGTGATGTGACAAGAGCAGAGAACAGCAAGATTATGACCTTCTTATTATCTGGAATCATTGCTTAATGCAAACAAGGTAAGTGTAGCTTGTTTGATTGTCATATTCCATTGCTGACTCATATTGAACTTTCAATCTATTAAAATACTAAAAATTTCTTCAAGTAAAAAAGCAATTTAACCATTATCATCTTGTAGAGATAAATATATATTTTTTAATTTAAGTGTTAGTCTTTGCACCTATTTCTATTTTTAAAAATCTTATCCAATGTGGTCCAAAATTCCAGCCTGTCATTTTTTTAAAAATTATTCTGGTTATTGTCTAGTGTATTAGATATATTCAGATAATTTAATTGTTTTGGTTCCATGTTTCTTGTTTTGCTGATTTGGATATTTTATATTTTTGTAAATACTCATTTCTTTCATTTAGGCTATTGGTTTTAAGGGCATATTGCTGGTCAAAATAGGTTCTAATAATATCATTTTTTCTTCTTCATTTGTTAGTAAATTCTCCTTTTTTCCTTTTTTGATACTGATAATGTAGCCTTCCTCTTTCTTACTTTTATTCAAATTACTTAATGCTATATATTTGGGGGGGTTCTTTCAAAAAACAGCTTTCATTTTACTTATTGGTTTATTGAGGTTTTTTTTTTCCTTCTGACTACTTGTAAGTGATATTTTTGTCTTTTGTCTGGAAGTTTGGGGTTTTAGCAGTGACATTCTTGGAATATTCATCTGAAGGTGTCATCAAAAACAACTATTCCAACACCTTGCTAATTCTGGTAAATTAATTTTGAATTGACTATTATATAGATGAGACTAAAAACCATACAAGAATTGTGTCCCCAAATAAAAAAAAAGCCCATGCCACTTAGTGGAAATTACATATCAAAGAGAAGAACCAAACAAATAAGCATAATTATGAAACCTTTCACAGTGCTGGATACTTTACCAACATGCAGTAGGAATGCTTCACAAGCACAGAAATCAAAGACCAAAGCATTAGGATGGAATAATTGAAATAACTTGAGTGATCAAGAAATGCTTTGCTGATCCTTGAAAAGTAGTTAAGCATTCCAAGATAGAGATGAGAACAGGAGACAATCTATACAAAAGCATGAGAAGATAAGGAATTCCATTTTGGATATGTTGAGATACCTTTGGAACTTGGCTGGAAATAGATTGCAAATTATCCATTTGAATAGCTATAGTTTAAAGTCATACACATATAATAATTGAAAACATAGAAGCTGATGCCAGCCAAAACCAAGAGTGAAGATTCTAAACAAATAGATTAATTGATTAGAAGGGGATATTAGACTTCCCTCTCCATGCCCTCTCCTTTGATTATAGCATCAACAAGTGGATATATATATATATATATATATATATATATGTATAGATGTATATTTGTATACACACACACACACACACACACACACACACACACACACACACACACATGTGAAGACCGAGTTACCTCCCTGGATACCTTAGAATCAGCCGGAGTCAGGATAAGCAAAAGTTCTTGGTCTTTAGGGGTAGGAGTAAATTGGATGGACACAGAATCTCCATGACTTCTCCTCTTTGTCTCCCACCCAGAAGTGATTCTGGCTAGTCTTATTCTACCCCCTAGTCCCTTCTACAATTCTCTATATACACCAAATGATTGGGCCATCACAGAATAGTGGGAAGAGCCATTTTCCAAGCATATTCTAATAGAGTATTGTCCAATCAATAATTAGCCTTAGGTGCTCAGTTATATGACCTCAGTGCATTAACTCAAGAGTTTTAGCGCTTTACACACATACATATGCATATATATTTTAAAATATTATACATATATATTAGAATCTCCTCTTTCCCTCTTCTCTTTCTTTCTTTGATTATATTTACATATACCTCTATATCTATACACATATGTTTGTATATATGCATGTAATAACTGAATTGTAAGATCCTGAAAAGCTAAGCCTAAGATATCTCCAATCTTTCTATTATTTATGCATAATACCTAACATTTCTTTAGTCTTAAAGCTTACAAAGTACATTTTCCCATAACTCTATGAAATATTACCTCCATACTTAATAGGCAAGTAAACCTATTAAGTCATTTAATCTTCCTTTGCCTTGATTAATGGAAATAATAATAGAATCTACCTCACAAAATTTGTGTGAAAATCAAATGTAATTATATATACATATGTATGTATATATGTATGTATGTATGTATGTATGTATATAAAGTTCTTTGAAAGGTACGGTCATTTTTAACTATAATTTTAAAGACGAGTAAATTGAACCTATAAGAGTTAAGCTCCTTCCTGGAGTCACCTAATTAAGACTTGCTGAGGTGGAATTAACCCCTACCAGGCTTCACTATCTAGCATTCTGACTATGGCCATAGTATTACCTTCCTTCTGTTTCTATATTGACAAATGTGGAGTTCAGTGATGTATTATACTTAGTAACTGTTTAACTTTGAATGAAAATGGTAAAATTCCAAGTAAAAGCTTGCTCTTTAGAGTATTATTTACAAACCAAAAATGTAAGCAGAAGATATTACACCAACTATAATAAATCTTAAACAAATTATAATATTCTGAATTTTGTTCATTCTAACCTTCATTTTTAAAATAAATTGCCCCCTCTGTCCACTCTCAAACCCCACCTAAGTCTCAGTCTATCAATAGGTAATAATTTATGGTTTGGGTTTTTTTTTTTGTTTTCCCTTTATTTGTATCCTTCCTTTGTATCTGCTATGCAGAGGTAACTTAGCAAATGTTTGTTTACATGACTTTTCTCTAACATTCATCTAGTGTCAACTACTTTATATGGTTTATATTCATTTCTTCCTCAGAATACTTTGTATTTATTTGTGTACATGATGTAGCATCCTCCAAAAGAGTAGAATGTGGGGGGGGGATGGAGCCAAGATGGTGGAGAGGACACCCACATCTATTTAAGCTCTTCCTTGCCCTCAGATTACTTCTATCATAAAATGGCCTCAGAATTAGTGCTTGACTGAAAAAAAAAACCCAAATATTGGGAGTATAACACATTACTCCCAGATATACAAAATATATCCTGATAATTCTCCAGAAAAGGTCTGTTTTTGCTTGTGAGTAGGGACAATTAGACTAGCACAGACTTCAGGCAGGCAGTGAAAGCACAGAAGGCAGCTCATGCTGAGCAGACTGGAGGGGATTGGGGTGTGGTCTCAGCTAGTAGAAAATTTGCAGGGAGAACTTTACCACAGTGTCAGCTATTTTGCCTTGGCAGCAAGCCAGTAGATCAACAGAGAAGCTATAAACACAGGGGTTAAAGACTATAACCCAGAAATACTAGAGTCTCCCAGGACGTGGCCACACCCACCCAGCACCCTGAGTGACTCAGCACACTCTCAGAGTGCAAGTGTTATGCAGATGCAGCACAGCCATTGCTGTTTCACTACTACTTCCTGTTGTCTGTAGAGGAAACTTGGTAATACCATGCTGCCCAAAAAGCAGACCACACTTTCACTATTGTTGTTGTTGTTGTTTTCTTTGTTTCTTTTTTGTCAAAATGAGTAAAAAGTTAAAATATGCTCTAACAATAGAGAGTGTCTATACAGATAAAGAGCAGACTTCAAACCTCAAGGAGGCTAAAAACAGATTATCTCCAGATGAAACCTCAAAGAGGGATATGATCTGGTCCCCACCACATTAGACTCTCATAGAAGAAATTAAAAAGGCTCTTACAAGAGAGCTAAAAGAAAAATAGGGCAAGGAAAGGGAAACTTGGCAAGGGGGTCTGGATAAGTCATCCCACTCATTTAAAGATAAAATGGATAAAGAAATAAACTCCCTGAAAAACAGAATTAGTGAATTGGAAAAGGTAAACAATTCCAAGGAAAACAGAATTAGTGAATTGGAAAAAGAAAATATCTCTCTAAAAAATAAAATTGGAGAAATGGAAAAAAATTCCATAGAACAAAACAACTCATTTTATAACTTAAATGGAAAATTATAAAAAGATGTTTTAAAAAAGTAAATGAAGAAAATAATTCATTAAAAATCAGAATTGAACAAATGGAAATGAATGACTTGAAGAGACACCAAAAATCAGTCAAGCAAAACCATAAAAATGAAAAAATTGAAAAAAAAATGTTAAATACCTACTTGAGAAAACAACAGACCTGGAAAATAGATCTAGAAGAAACAATCTGAGAATTATTTGACTTCCTGAAAATTATGATAAAAAAAAGAGTCTGGACACTATTTTTCAGGAAATCATCAAAGAGAACTACCCAGGTTGTTATAGAAATAGAGGGTAAAATAGACACTGAAAGAATCCATCAATCACCTGCTGAAAGAGATCCTCAAATCAAAACTCCAAGAAATATTGTGTCTAAATTCCAGAATTATCAGATCAAGGAAAAAAAATACGATGATCAACTAGGAGAAAAAAAAATTCAAATACAGAGGAGCCACAATAAGAATTACTCAGGATCTAGCAGCATCCACATTAAAGGATCAAAGGACCTGGAATCTGATATTCCAAAAGGCTAAGGAACTTGGTATGCAGGCAAGAATAACTTGCCCAGCCAAAATGAGCATTTTTTTCCAGAAAAGAAAATAGGTGAATTTCATCTATTTCTGACAAAAAAACTGGAACTAAACAAAAAGTTTGATCTCCAAATATAGGACTCAAGAGAAACATAAAAAGATAAAAAGAACTATATTTCTATATTGGGAACTACATTTCTGTTATGAGTATACATAAAGAATACATGTATAATTTGGTTTTACTGTTATAATAGAAAAAAGAAGCTAGAGATGAAAAAGCAATTGTACCAGAAAAAGGCTAAAGTGGGGGTAACTATATCTCATGAAGAGGCAAAGGAAACCTATTATATCTGAGGGAAAGAAAGGAGGGGATGAACAAATTGTGTATCTTACTCTCATGAGAATTGGCTTAAAGAGAAAAATATTAGACATATTCGATTTACAGAGAAACTTCTCCCACTTCATTGAAAAGTGGGAGAGTAAAAGTCAAAAGGGAAGAACTAAGCTAAGTAGAAGGGAATACAGAAATTGTGAGGAAAAGGGGTAAGAAAAGAGGAAAAATTCTAAGGTGGGGGAAGGGATCCTAAAGAGGGAGAGTTGTGTAAGGCAAGAGGTGCTTACAAGTGTAATACTGGGGTGTGGGATAAGGAGGAAGGAAAGGAGAAAAGCATAAGCTGGGTTAACAAGATGGGAGAAAATATGAAAATGTAATTTTAACCATAAATATGAATGGGTTAAACTCCCCTGTAAAGCGGAGGTAGAAAGCAGACTGGATTTAAAGCCAGAATATTACAATATGATATGTTGTTTACAGGAAACACACTTGAAGCAGGGTAATACATACAGAATAAAGGGAAAAAGGCTGGAGCATAATCTACTATGCTTCAGGCAAAGTAAAAAAAGTAGAGGTAGCCATTCTGATCTCAGATCAATAAAAAGCAAAAATTGATCTAATTAAAAGAGATAAGGAAGAGCACTATGTCTTGTTAAAGGGAACAAAGATAATAAAGCAATATCAGTATTAAACATATATGCACCCAGTGGTGTAGCATCTAAATTTGTAAAGGAGAAGTTGAGAACTGCAAGAAGAAATAGATAGCAAAATTAGAGTAGTGGGAGATCTCAACCTTGCACTTTCAGAATTAGATAAATCAAAGCACAAAATAAATAAGAAAGAATTCAAAGAGGTAAATAGCATACTAGAAAAATTATGTATGATAGATCTTTGGAGGAAACTAAATGGAGACAAGAAAGGAGTACATTTTCTTTTCAGCAGTTCATGAAACCTATACAAAAATTGACCATATATTAGGACATAAAAACCTCAAATTCAAGTGCAGAAAGGCAGAAATAGTAAATGCATCCTTTTCAGACCATGATGCAATGAAAATTACATTCAATAAAAAGCCAGGGGAAAATAGACCAAAAAAATAATTGGAAACTAAGTAATCTCATCCTAAAGAATGATTGGGTGAAACAACGAATCGTAGACACAATTAATAATTTCACCCAAGAAAATGACAATAATGAGACATCATACCAAAATATGTGGGATGCAGCCAAAGTGGTAATAAGGGGAAACTTTATATCTCTAGAGGCCTACTTGCATAAAATAGAGAAAGAGAAGGTCATTGAATTGGGCTTACAACTAAAAAAGCTAGAAAAAGAGCAAATTAAAAACCCCCAGTCAAACACTAAACTTGAAATTCTAAAAATAAAAGGTGAGATTAATAAAATTGAAAATTTTCTCTTTGTATCTCTTGCTGTTGGATTGTGTTGGTAATGTATAAAAATGCTGAGGATTTATGTGGATTTATTTTGTATCCTGCAACTTTGCTAAAATTCTAAATTATTTCTAATAGCTTTTTAGTAGAGTCTTTCGGGTTCTCTAAGTATACCATCATGTCATCTGCAAAGAGTGAGAGTTTGATTTCCTCATTTCCTACTCTAATTCCTTGAATCTCTTTCTCGGCTCATTGTTGAGGCTAGTGTTTCTAATACTATATTGAATAGTAATAGTGATAGTGGGCAACCTTGTTTCACTCCTGATCTTACAGGGAAAGGTTCTAGTTTATCGCCATTACATATGATGTTTACTGACGGTTTTAAATATATGCTCGTTATTATTTTAAGGAATAGTCCATTTTTTCCTATACTCTCAAGCGTTTTTAGTAGGAATGGATGTTGGATTTTATCAAATGCTTTTTCTGCATCTATTGAGATGATCATATTGTTTTTATTAATTTGATTATTAATATGGTCAATTATACTAATAGTTTTCCTAATATTCAACCAGCCCTGCATTCCTGGTATAAATCCTACTTGATCATAGTGTATTATCCTGGAGATGATTTTCTGAAGTCTTTTTGCTAATATCTTATTTAAGATTTTAGCATCAATATCCATTAAGGAAATTGGTCTATAGTTTTATTTCTCAGTTTTTGATCTACCTGGTTTAGGTATGAGTACCATGTCTGTGTCATAAAAGGAATTTGGTAGGACTCCTTCAATCCCTATTTTTTCAAATAGTTTATATAGCATTGGAGTGAGTTGTTCTTTAAATGTTTGGTAGAATTTACAAGTGAATCCATCTGGTCCTGGGAATTTTTTCTTAGGGAGTTGGTTAATAGCTTGTTCTATTTCTTTTTCTGAGATGGGACTATTTAGACTACTTACTTCTTCCTCTGTTAATCTGGGCAAGCTATATTTTTGAAGGTATTCTTTCATTTCATTTAAGTTATTGAATTTATTGGCATAAAGTTGAGCAAAGTAGCTCCTAACTATTGTTCTAATTTCCTCTTCATTAGTGGTGAGTTCTCCCTTTTCATAAAATTGAAAATTTAAAAAAATATATTAAATTAATAAATAAGACTGAGTTGGTTTTATAAAAAAACCAACAAAATATAAAAATCCTTGGTAAATTTGATTAGAAAAAGGAAAGAAGAAAATCAAATTGTTAGTCTTAAAAATAAAAAGGGATAACTTGTCACTAATGAAGAAGAAATCAGAGCAATAATTAGGAGTTACTTTGCCCAACTTTATGCCAATAAAACCTAAGTGAAGTGGATGACTACCTTCAAAAATATAGCTTGCCCAGATTAACAAAAGAAAAAGTAAATTGGTTAAACAGTCTCATTTTAGAAAAAGAAATAGAACAAACTATTAATCAACTCCCTAAGAAAAAAATCCCCAGGACCATATGAATTTATATGTGAATTCTACCAAACATTTAAAGAGCAAATTAACTTCAATGCTATATAAACTATTTGAAAAAATAGGGATTGAAGGAGCCCTATCAAATTCCTTTCATGACACAAACATGGTATTGGTTCCTAAACCAGACAGGTTGAAAACAGAGAAACAAAATTATAGACCAATCTCCCTAATGAATACTGATGCAAAAATCTTAATTCAAATATTGCAAAAAGATTACAGAAAAATCATCCTCAGGATAATACACCATGACCAAGTAGGATTTATATCAGGATTACAGGGCTGGTTCAATATTAGGAAAATTATTAGCATAATTGACTATATCAATAACCGAATTAACAAAATCCATATGATCATCTCAATAGATGGAGAAAAAGCATTTGATAATATACAACATCCATTCATATTAAAAATACTTGAGAATATAGGAACAAATGGAATTTTCCTTAAAATAGTCAGGAGCATCTATTTAAAACCATTAGTGAGCACCATATGTAATGGGGATAAAGTGGAACTATGCCCAGTAAGGTCAGGAATGAAACAAGGTTGCCCACTATCACCATTACTATTCAATATTGTATTAGAAATGCTAGCTTTGGCAATAAGAGTTGAGAAAGAGATTAAAGGAATTGGAGTAGATAATGAGGAAACCAAATTATCACTCTTTGCAGCTGATGTGATGGTATATTTAGAGAATCCCAGAGATTCTATTAAAAAGCTATTAGAAATAATCCACAACTTTAGCAAAGTTGCAGGATGCAAAATAAATCCACATATCATCAGGATTTTTATACATCACCAACAAAATCCAATAGCAAGAGATACAAAGAGAAATTCCATTTAAAATAACTGTCAATAGCATAAAATATTTGGGAATATATTTGCTGAAGGAAAGTCAGGAACTATATGAGCAAAACTATAAAACACTTTCCACACAAATGAAGTCAGACCTAAACAACTGGAAAAATATTAAGTGCTCTTAGATAGGTTGAACGAATGTAATAAAGATGACAATACTACATAAACTAATCTATTTATTTAGTGCTATACCAATCAGACTATTTTAATGACATAGAAAAAAATAACAACAAAATTTATATGGAAGAACAAAAGGTCAAGAATTTCAAGGAAACTAATGAAAAAAAAATCAAATGAAGGTTGCCTAGCTGTATCTGATCTAAAACTATATTACTAAGCAGCAGCCATCAAAACCATTTGGTATTGGCTAAGAAACATACTAGTTGATCAGTGGAATAGGTTAGGTTCATGGGACAAAATATTCAATAACTATAGCAAACCCAAAAATCCCAACTTTTGGGATAATAATTCACTATTTGACAAAGACTGCTGGGAAAACTGGAAATTACTATGGCAGAAACTAGGCATGGACTCACACTTAAAACACCATACACCAAAAATAAGATCAAAACAGGTTCTTGATTTAGGTATAAAGAACAAAATTATAAATAAATTAAAAGAGCATAGGATAGTTTCCCTCTCCGACTTGTGGAGGAGGAAGGAATTTGTGACCAAAAAGGAACTTGAGATCATTATTGGTCACAAAATAGAAAATTTTGATTACATCAAGTTAAAAAGCTTTTGTACAAACAAAACTAATGCAAACAAGATTAGAAGAGAAGCAATAAACAGGGGAAACATTTTTTAATAGTTAAATGTTCTGATAAAGGACTCATTTCCAAAATATATAGAGAATTGACTCTAATTTATAAGAAATCAAGCCATTCTCCAATTGATAAATGGTCAAAGGATATGAACAGACAATTTTCAGATGATGAAATTGAAACTATTTCTACTCATATGGAAGGGTATTCCAAATAACTATTGATCAGAGAAATGCAAATTAAGACAACTCTGAGATACCACTACACCCCCGTCAGATTGGTTAAGATGACAGGAAAAGATAATGATGAATGTTGAAGGAAAACTGGGACATTGATGCATTATTGGTGAAGTTGTGAATGGATCCAGCCATTCTGGAGAGCAATTTGGAATTATGCTCAAAAAGTTATCAAACGGTGCATACCCTTTGATCCAGCCATATTACTACTGGATTTATATCCCAAAGAGATCTTAAAGAAGGGAAAGGGACCTGTATGTGCCAAAATGTTTGTGGCAGCCCTTTTTGTAGTGGCTAGCAACTGGAAATTGAATGGATGCCCACCAATTGGACAATGGCTGGGTAAATTGTGGTATATGAATGTTATGGAATATTATTGTTCTATAAAAAATGACCAGCAGGATGAATACAGAGAGTCTTGGAGAGATTTACATGAACTGATGCTAAGTGAAATGAGCAGAACCAGGAGATCATTGTACACTTCAACAATACTATATGAGGATATATTCTGATGGAAGTGGATATTTTTGACAATGAGAATATTCAATTCAGTACCAATTGATCAATGATGGACAGAACCAGCTACATCCAATGAAAGAACAATGGGAAATGAATGTGGACTACTCGCATTTTAATTTTTCTTCATAGATTATTTTTACCTTTCTGAATCCAATTTTTCTTGTGCAACAAGAGAACTGTATGGATGTGTACATATATATTGTATTTAAGATATATTTTAACATGTTTAACATGTATGAGACTGCCTGTCATATAGGGGAGGAAATAGAGGGAGGGAAGGGAAAAGTTGGAACAGAAGTGATTGCAAGGGACAGTGTTGAAAAATTACCCACACATATGTTCTTTCAATAAGAAGCTGTAATAAAAAAAGAGTAGAATATAAAGTTTTTGAGAACAAAGACTGCATTATTTTTACCTCCACATCCTCAGATGCAGAGTTTCTTTTTTATTTGTTTTTTTATTTAATTATAGTTTTTATTTACCAGATATATGCATGGGTAATTTTACAGCATTGACAATTGCCAAACCATTTTTTCCAATTGTTCTCCTCTTTCCCCCTGCCTCGCAGATGGAAGGTTGATCAATACATGTTAAATATATTAAAGTATAAATTAAGTACAATATATGTATACTTGTCCAAGCAGTTGTTTTGCTGTAGAAAAAGAATAGGACTTTGAGATAATGTACAAGTAGCCTGTGAAGGAAATAAAAAATGCAAGTGAACAAAAATAGAGGGATTGGGAATTCTATGTAGTGGTTCATAGTCATCTCCCAGAGTTCTTTCACTGTGTGTAGCTGGTTCAATTCATTACTGCTTTATTGGAACTGATTTGGTTCATCTCATTGTTGAAAATGGCCACGTCCATCAGAATTGATCATCATATAGTATTGTTGTTGAAGTATATAATGATCTCCTGGTCCTGCTCATTTCACTCAGCATCAGTTCATGTAAATCTCTCCAGGCCTTTCTGGAATCATCCTGTTGGTGATTTCTTACAGAACAATAATATTCCATAATATTCATATACCACAATTTATTCAGTCACTCTCCAATTGATGGGCATCCATGTAGTTTCCAGTTTCTGGCCACTACAAAGAGGGCTGCCACAAACATTCTTGCACATACAGGTCCCTTTCCCTTCTTTAAGATCTCTTTGGAATATAAGCCCAGTAATAACACTGCTGGGTCAAAGGGTATGCACAGATTTTTGAGCATAGTTCCAAATTGCTTTCCAGAATAGCTGGATGTATTCACAATTCCACAAACAATCTATCAGTGTCCCTGTTTTCCCACATCCCCTCCAATATTGCACATTATCTTTCCCTGTCATTCTAGCCAATCTGACAGGTGTGTAGTGGTATCTCAGAGTTGTCTTAATTTGCATTTCTCTGATTAATAATGACTTGGAGCATCTTTTCATATGGCTAGAAAAAGTTTCAATTTCTTCATTTGAGATTTGTCTGTTCATGTCCTTTGACCATTTATCAATTGGAGAATGGCTTGATTTCTTATAAATTAGAGTCAATTCTCTATATATTTTGGAAATGGAACCTTTATTGGAACCTTTGACTGTAAAAATGTTTTCCCAGTTTATTGTTTCCCTTCTAATTTTATCTGCATTAGTTTTGTTTGTACAAAAACTTTTCATTTTGATATAATCAAAGTTTTCTATTTTGTGATCAGTAATGATCTCTAGTTCTTCTTTGGACATAAATTCATTCCTCTTTCACAGGTCTGAGAGGTAAACTATCTTATGTTCCTCTAATTGATTTATAATTTATGCCTAGGTCATGAACCCATTTTGACCTGATTTTGGTGTACAGTGTTAAGTGGGGGTCAATGCCTAGTTTCTCCCATATTAATTTCCAACTTTCCCAGTAATTTTTGTCAAACATTGAGTTCTTATCCCAAAAGCTGGGATCCTTGGGTTTGTCAAATACTATATTATTATATATGTATTATATTATTATATATTATTATATATGTATATATATGTATATTATATATGTAAAGTTATTGATTATTTTGTCCTTTGAATCTGACCTATTCCACTGATCAACTAGTCTATTTCTTAGCCAATACTAAATGGTTTTGGTAACCACTGCTTTATAATATAATTTTAGATCCAGTACAGCTAGGCTACCTTCCTTTGATTTTTTTTTCATTAAGTCCTTTGAAATTCTTGACTCTTTGTTTTTCCATATGAACTTTGTTGTTATTTTTTCTAGTCATTAAAATAATTTTTGGGAGTCTGATTGGTATAGTGCTAAATAAATAGATTACTTTAGGTAGTATTGTCATCTTTGTTATATTTGCTCGCCCTATCCAAGAGCATTTAATATTTTTCCAATTGGTTAGATCAGACTTAATTTGTGTGGAAAGTGTTTTGTAGTTTTGCTCATATAGTTTCTGATTTTCCCTTGGCAGATAGATTCCTAAATATTTTATACTATCAATAGTTACTTTAAATGGAATTTCTCTTTGTAACTCCAACTGTTGGATTTTGTTAGTGATATATAAGAATGTTGATGATTTATGTGGGTTTATTTTTATCCGGCAACTTTGCTAAAGATGTGGATTATTTCTAATAGCTTTTTAATAGAATCTCTGGGGTTCTCTAAGTATACCATCATATCATCAGCAAAGAGTGATAATTTGGTTTTCTCATTACCTACTCTAATTCCTTTAATTTCTTTCTCAACTCTTATTGCCAAAGCTAGCATTTCTAATACAATATTGAATAGTAATGGTGATAGTGGGCAACCTTGTTTCACTCCTGATCTTATTGGGAATGGTTGCAATTTATCCCCATTACATATGTTGCTTACTGATGGTTTTAAATAGATGCTACTGATTGTTTTCAGGAAAAGTCCATTTTTTCCTGTACTCCCAAGTGTTTTTAATAGGAATGGATGTTGGATTTTATCAAATGCTTTTAGATGAATAGTTTCTTACACATAATTTTGTAGTTATTAAGTGATTTCAATCACGTCCAACTCTCCGGAGTCCCATTTGGGGTTTTTTTGGCAATTAAAAAAAAAAAACTGGAGTGGTTTGCTATTTATTCTCCAGATCCTTTTAGTGATGAAGAACTGAGACAAACAGAGTTAAATGTTTGTTAGGGTAACCAGATTATATGTGAGGACAGATTTGAATTCAGGTTCTCTTGACCCTAGGTCTGACTCCCTATTCACAACACCACCCACCTGCCCAACTTGACCCTATTAGAACTCAATAAATGTTAGCTGTATTGTATTTGTTGAATTGAATTCATATAAAGCAACACTGTCACATGGCATTCATAAAAAACAAATAAGATCTTAAATGGACCCATAGTCTCAAATGAGTAAATTATTAGTTGTGATGGATTTTATTCTTTTCAGATCACCATATAGAGTCCTATGTTAATTTTGAATACTGTATTTTAGAAAGGGCATTATGACTAAACCATGAAGAACCAATATATCTAAAAACAATGGCATACAATTGAATACAATACAATACAATACAATACAGTTGAAAGCACTTGTAGGGTTTAGCCTGGAGAAGAGAAGATGAAGAGGAATATAATAACTGTCTTCACATACTCTCATGGTTATTGTATATAAGAAAATTTATCTTCTTTGCCTCACAAAGAAGAAGTAGAACCATGGTTTAAAAGTGGTAGGAGAAAAAATGGGGTGATAGAGGGTAAAAGGATTTGAAAGAACATAGAATCTGACTCAACCCAAGAAAGAACTATGCAAATTGAATTGGAGTTTTTACAGATTCCTATCACTGGAAATCTTCAAGCAAAAGTTATGTGATTACTTGACAGGGATATTATAGAAAGGATTCTTGCTCCACCAGCCTTAAAATTCCTTGCCATTATGATATTATTTTATTTAATATAGTAGACAAGGGAGGACTAGATTTGACTAGAAACATGTTTCCCTTAGAAGACTTGAATAAGACTGGATATGGAATGATTTTCAAATTACTGACATAGTCACAAAGTTAAATTTTGAACATGGATTACATCAACTTACTTTTTGGGGAAAAAATCTTTCTTTCTCTCCTCATATACTAGCATCAATCAAATGCATACTCAGATACTGTGATTCTCTCTCTGAGTCTGGGAGCATGCCAAAATTTTAGAGCAAAAACTATTTCTGTTCCTGGTAAAGCTGTTGAGCCGGTTCCTAATACCTCATACACAAAGCATCAGGTCTGCACTATGTAGCATAAAGAAGTACAAAATCTTGCATCATTCCCCTTCCCTTTGAAAGCATAATCTAAGCTCTATTTGGGTGGAATGCAATGAAAGTCACCTGAACTATCACTGAACTTGGCCAAGTCACTTAGCTCTGATTGGTCTAAGAGGAAAATTCTCTCTTAATTTGTTAGGAATGATGGTCAATGCCTTTAGAGAACCATTTCTTTTCAGGTGACATTTTTCCCATTCTGATGGTTTAGGATTTGAGGGGGAAAATATAATGCAGCAAACAAGTGTTCTAAGAATGCAGAAAATTCCAAATTCATCAGAGAAGCTGCCTATTCACTCCCTAACAATCAGAAGCCTGGGAGCCCATAGACTCCAACTGCAGTCATGCCTTGGCTCATTAGTCCCATGTGCCCCTGAAATTAAACTATGAAAGGGGCATTTAGCTCACAATGCATTGGGCTGGGCCTGAATTAAATTCCTGTGTAGAACCAAAAATAGAACATTCTAAGCCCCCTTTTATTGTTTTGCTTTTGTTTTTTAATGTCTGGACAAAAAGAATATGTTTTTCTTAGTATTATTTCATGTTTTCTTTTTCTCTTTCTCCCCTTAAAAAAAAAGTCTAAAAAGGTAAGGATTTTTGGCCTTAAGGGGTGCTCGCCTGTTCCCTTAGAGACTGTTTCTTTTCCAGGCGATGGAGTGGCAGAGGGCATGCCTTTGCTGCTTACCTTGGCAACCATGAATGGCCAAGTGCTGTTCCCATGAATGCAAGTCTTTCACTACCATTAGCACTTGCCCACAGGTATAAACATTCTTTCATAAAAAGGACCAGGGGAATGTATGCTGTGTCGCCGATAAAACTCCTGAATGGCAAACAAAACCACATTGTACATTGGAACAGTTAAATAAAAATTAGAGATAGAACAAGGTGAGTCTTTAATGAAATTGATTTTGTTTATGGTCAACTTTCCCATCCCAAGTAAAGGCCCTACAGCCATACTAGGTAAAAAGCATGAGTGAAGACATAGACTGTGGATGTGGAAAAGGAAGGTCAAAATTACAGGGTTTGATGATAGAAAGAACTTTGCCTACCTCCACCCACTTTACATTTGAGGAAACTGATCCCCTAAAAGGTAAAGTATATTAGGTTATTCTACTACTAAATTAGAGACTTGTATCCTTAACTTGAAACCCAAAATGATGTCCACTTAAAGCACAGGTCTTTCAGAGAGAGGTGTTGACAGGATAGTCTTGTTGCTGTAATTGGAAATTATGGAAGACCACTACTTTTGAACCCAGAATAAATGTACTGCTTCAGAGGAACAGGATGAGTCCAATAATTTCTTACTGGAATTTCTCTAGGTGGAGACGAATGAGTGAGCATCCTTTCTTGGCAGGGTCAAATGGCACTGCCTCCTGTCCCATTCACAAGCATTCTTTATGGTCTCCACAGGCAAACATTACAGACAAAAATTTCAAAATATTTACAAGTACACAGCCCTTGTATTTGAAAATTAAAAAAACAAAGAATATATTATGCTTTTCCTGTAAATGAAGATACTGTGAGTTGTGAAATTTAGCAATACACAACTCTGAGATTATTATTTTTCATAGTCCTTACATTTAGATATGGTGATATGGGATACATTTACTTCTTAGTAATCCTCTACAGCAATACCTGTGATAAAGGAGCTTAACAGTGAATATTCTCTTTGGAATCAGAGGACTTTGATTTAAATCCCACCTCTTGCTCTTATTCCATATATTATCTTAGACAAGTCACTTTAACTTTCCTGGGCCTCAGTTTCCTCTTCTGTAAAACTGAGTAAGGAAACATTTCACATCCTTTCTAACTTTAAATTTGTGGTTCTTATAACTTTACAAATCTACACACACACACACACACACACACACACACACACACACACACACACACACGTGTGTGTGTGTGTGTGTATAGTCACTCACACATTTTTTCCATTGGTTTAATTTTGAGAACTTTTCATTTTTTGATTCCTTGATTGTTGATACTTTTTAATTAAAAATTCTGTACTTTCTATGTTATTAAATTCTAAATAAGGTTTGATATTTTGATATCCTGACATTGTTTTGCTGAATCCTATAAATACATTTTACTGCAAGAAATTTGGAATCACTAGATTTCTCCTGTCTAGTAAAAATGTTCATATTGCTTGTTGTTTTTGGTTGTTTGGGTTTTTTTGGGGGGCTGCATTTTTTTTTTTTGCAGAATAGGACTGGTTGCTTTTTATAAAAGCAAAATGCTCTACAACTTTATAGCATGAGGATATTTCTACTTTAAGTCAATAAGAGTTGATATTCTGTACTATTTCTGTTACTGAAACTAATTTTCTTCTTGCCCTGATGAGAGAATTTATAATTTCACTTAATATGCCGTGGTAAATTATAAAGATTCATGAGAGTATTATGGGTGCCTTCTGAGATAAAGGAATCAGATGAAATTATCTGGAACAGGGGATCATGTATGCTAGAGAGACTTGTAAAGAATTTTAATGAGTTCTATGTTGAAAAGGAACACTTTTTGTTTTCATATGCTTGTCTAGAAAGGAACACTTTTTGTTCAGATCTCAGTTGGATGACCTTATCTACTGATGGGATCATTAGAATAGTTTCTAACCAGTATAGTTTTCTCATTTGAGAAAGAGGCAATGCCAAGTTGAACCCACTTTCCAAAATCCCTTTGGGAGAGCACCAAGTTGTTTGGCAGGCTCATTGTGGATAATATTTCTGATTGAGAAACAGAATTCAATTTTATTTGTCATTGCTTTCTTTTGCTTATGGATTGAGAAAGATCCTGTAAGGATTCTATAAGCGGAGATAATTTGACAAACTTTTTAAAATGTTTCTTATTTTGCAGGATTATTTGGGGAACTTTAAAATATTCCTTGTCTTGCGTAATTGCAAAACTTTTTATTGGAAAAATATATTTTCATCTGTATTATGTGATTGCATATGATATTTGAGACTTTACTGGGTAGTACTGGGAAAGCAAGTGAATGGATATTGCTTATGGCTCCTCAGAAATCATAGGATAACAAATACAATCAAGAATTGTATTTTTAAAAATTATATACTTCTATCTATTTTTTGGGGGGTGGTAAATTTTATAACCTGGGTTGGTATGGGCATGCCAGGTTTGAATAAGAATGGAAAGGTTCTTCTTCCTTTCCTCATTTTCTTTTACCCTAGTTTTGAGTGTTGGTTTTTCTTCTGTGTTGTTTGTCCTCAGTTTCAGATACTGGAGGTATCTCCCACAGGCTAACATTTTTCATGATAACCTTTGAGCCAGAATTAGAGATAGAATGGCAGAATCAGTTACTCCAGTATGGAAGCCCTAAGAAGACTATACCTAGAACTCAAGTCCAAGAGTGATTTTGTACTTGGAACATGGACTATGAGAACAAAGCTAAGTTATGAACGTAATCCCCTTCCCTTATCTAGAAACGGAAGTTGTGGGGAGCAAGGTGTTTGGCAGGGAAGATGACTGTCTCCTATATGTTGGAGAGTAAGTTTATATATTTGTGATTATATCTTTGGAAATAAATATTCTTTTGTAAAAGCTAATATGTTAGTGGCTACTGGCACAAGGGAACACCATAAGTAGAGGTTGCAATCATTTGCAGAGAGCCTTTACATTTACATTTCCTTAAGATAGCTAGAATGCTGGAGAAGAATAGAAATGTAACATATTTGATTTTTAGGTATTAGAGACCAAATTGGAGTATTAGTAAAGGGCATTATGGGAGGGGTAGTTAGGTTGTCCAGTGGATGGAGCACCAGCCCTAAAGTCAGGGGGACCAGAGTTCAAATCTGGTCTCAGATACTTAATACTTCCTAGATGTGTGACCCTGGGGAAGTCACTTAACCCCAATAGCCTCAGCCAAAAAAAAAAAAGGCATCAGGGTGGACAAACACAAACTCACATGGCAGAATGATTTTTGTTTTGCAATGGGTACTTGCACCAAACAAATACAGATGAGACAGTGAAGTTCCAAGTAAAAGAAGTCTAGTGATGTTCACATGTGATAAGATATGATCAGCAATGAGAAAAGGAGTGGTTTCAGAATTTCACAAATTTCACTACTCATAGGAGATCATGAAAGCTCATCTATAAACGTCTCTATGGACCACTGGAATGAGAAGAGGCAGCTGGAAAAGAACATATTTCTTCTAATTCTTTCCCCTGCCCAGACAGCCACTGGGATTCATCTGGCCTTACATATGAAATGGACAATTGATATGTCAGCATGTCCCATTGGCAAACTAGAAAAACCATAAAAGCATTGTTCATATTTTAAAAATTCCTTCCTTAGTGATGAACATTTTCAATCCAATAACAAGACTTTGTTGACCAGATATAAAAATGCTTATTTTCAATCTGTTGAGGTGATCATGCATCTTTTTCCCTTTTTGATTTTTTTTCCTCTTGCCTTAAAAGTTCAGAATGTCTCAAACAGTAACTGTTACATTCTGTCTAGCAAACTCGGATTGTGGACAGTGATCTAACCTCTTGGAAAAAACATGGAGTTCACCCAAAAAATTGAGAGAGACATTTTCTAGCCCTAGCCGCCGACTCATAGGTTTTCAAAGCCTTCAGACAGACCTCATGAACAACTCAGGGCTCGAAGCATGTCAACTTGGCAGTGCCAATGCAAACACAGAGAGCACTTCGGCAGGTATAAACAGCAGCCACACACCAAGCAAAGGCCCTGGGAGGCAGTCAATCAGAAAAGGAAAAGCTAGCCAGCACAACATATGATAGTCCTTTCTACCATTGAGCTTTCTTTCGGTCTGATGACACACAGAATGAAAGACACTCTGCAAATGGGAATTCAAGAAGTGATCTAGAAACATTTCTGGGATTGAAATGATAATGCAATAGTTTTCCTCTCTAACAGGGAAAGACAATATGATACAAACATTAGTTTAGGATTCAGATTCACACATAGGACTTTTTTTCTACACCTCTTTTATGGTAAATTTGGATATCTTTTGTCTCAACTCTTACTAGCTCTTAGTCATCAAATGGGCATGGCTTCTCTTTGTAGTGGCCAGAAACTGGAAACTATGTGGATGCCCATCAATTGGAGAATGGCTGAATAAATTGTGATATATGAATATTATGGAATATTATTGTTCTGTAAGAAATGACCAGCAGGATGAATTCAGAAAGGCCTGGAGAGACTTACATGAACTGATGCTGAGTGAAATGAGCAGGGCCAGGACTTCAACAACAATACTATATGATGATCAATTCTGATGGACATGGCCATCTTCAACAATGAGATGAACCAAATCAGTTCCATTAGAGCAGTAATGAACTGAACCAGTTATGCCCAGCAAAAAAATTCTGGGAGATGACTATGAATCACTACATAGAATTCTCAATACCCCTATTTTTGCCCACCTGCATTTTTGATTTCCTTCACAGGCTAATTGTACACTATTTCAAAGTCCGATTCTTTTTATATAGCAAAATAACTGGACATGTATACATATATTTTATTTAATTTATACTTTAACATATGTAACATGTATTGGTCAGCCTGCCATCTGGGGGAGGGGCTGGGAGGGAAGGAGGGGAAAAATTGGAACAAAAGGCTTGGCAATTATCAGTGCTATAAAATTACTCATGCATATATCTTGTAAATAAAAAGCTATAATAATTTTTAAAATGAATGTTGAAAACTACCTTTATATATATTTGGGAAAATAAATTACCATTGAGAAGAAAAGAAAAGAAAAATGTTCACTCCTGACAGAAAGATGCTTGGACATGGCCACTAAGTAGACTTACTTTACTTGACTATGTTTTTGTTACAATAGTTGGGTTTTCTTTCCTTCCCTTTTCTTTGTTCATGGGGATTAGGGGGAAGGGGAAGATAGCAAAAATGATGAAAAGAAAAAAAAAAAGAAAGCAATTAAAGCATTTTTTAAACATAGAGAAGACAATAGTAAGAAGGTCAAAAGGAAACCTAGCTAAGCAGTATAATGTTGAAAATAATATATAGAATTACATTATATACTTTAAAAAAAAAAGGAAGCAGTATAAAATGGAAATTCAGAGACATAAAATTTTTATTTTGTTCTACTGTGTGCATGGAAATGCTCTGTTTCCCACTTAAGCACTTAAAATATTAAGAAATATTTTAAAGACCCTGACATAGTATGTCAGAAAATGGTGCCCCACCTTTTCTCTCTCTCTGTTCAACCAATGCCTCCTCCCCCCAGCTCATTTAGCTAAATTGGTTATTTTCCTATTTATCCCTTCATTCACATCAATTTCTATTTCTAGCATCATCAGTCCCTAAACTCTATTTAACTCAAGGTTTTCCTGGAGTACAATGCATTTATGACATCTACTAATTTGGATGTCTGAATCAACTCAGTAGTCCAAAGTCAATTTTCATTCTTTGCTCGTAATTTATTGGACAAATTGAGGACAAAGAGAAAATAAGAAGAAGGCTTCTCAGAAATAAATATCACCCTTTTAATGAGAGTATAACAGTTTTTTTTCTCTCCTCTTCTCCCCCAATAAATTTTGAAAACTCAACCACCAATTACAAGTAATTTGCTTTGATTAATAATGTTGGATCATAAATTTGGAGCTGAAAGTGACCTTAGAGGTCATTTGTTCTAACTCATGTTTTTTGGCGAGGAAGCTAAGGACCAGAGTTTTCAATTGCAATTTGCCTAGGATCACCCAGGTAATAAGTGACAGAGATGTGTTTGGAATCCAGGATCCTGAAATCTAAAACATTCTTTCCACATAGCATTTTGTATCCTAGCAATAAAATAATAAATATAATAATGATGCTCCTAAAAGTATGTTTGCAAGTTTTATTTTTGTAAATAGAATTAATATAATAGCACTAAGGAGAAATACTAGTTAAATTTATGGTAAATTATTTTGTGAAGTGAATAAACACATACTAATCTATTTAGAAGTTTTAATTTTGTAGCCTACATTTAAATTAAAGTTAAGAAAAAATAATAATTGTGACATTTTAAATTTTTTGCAGAATTTTGAATCTTTTTATGAATTATTATTGAAATTGGTTGATGATTAAAAAAAAACCTCCTGAAAATGAGACACCTAGATAACACAATGGATAGTGCACTGTCATTGGAATCATGAAGACCTGAGTGCAAATGTGGCCTCAGACACTTATCATCTATGTTACTCCAGGCAAGTTCCTTAACCCAATCTCCTCCCTCACCCTCTCAAAATAAAACAAAACAAAACCTGAAAACAACTTAATTTTGTTCATTCTTTTTGTTGGTGACTAATAATTTTTCAGTACCTGCTCTGGATTCCAGGATGTTCCTAACTGCAATAGAATACAAAAGAAATAAACAGTGGTCAATTCCCTCAGGAAGCTTACAGGCTTGCTTGCGATGATAATTTGGGGATAAGTATTGTACAATAGAAAGAACACTATCTCTAGAGTTAGAGAAAGTGGATTTATATTCCATCCCTGAAATCAAGGTGACTTTAGGTTAGTTATTGACTTCTCTCTGACTTAGTTTCTTCATTTATAAAATGAGAGGATTGGTATATGAATGCAATGAAATGGTATTGTGCTTTAAGAAATTAAGAAAAAAGAGACATTTTCAAAGAATCATGGAAAAGCTATGAACTTAGTAAAGTCATGATTAGGAAAACAATTAATTACACCATAATATACATATTCTAAAGACAATCCTGAAAGATGTAAGGATGCTGATCAAATGATCATGATTCCTGAAGACTACTACTACTAATAATAATAAAAAACATTTTTATGGTACCCACTATATGTCAGGCATTTTTCTAAGTGCTTTACAAATACTATGTTATTTGATCCTCACAACAACTCTTACAGGTAGATGTTTTTATTATCCCATTTTATAATTGAGCACTGAGGCAAACGAAAGTTAAATGACATAGCTTGAAGTCAACCTAGATCACATTACAACTCAGGTTTTCTTAACTCCATGCCAAGTTCTATCCTCTATGCCACCAATGTGTTCTTAAAAAGAAAAATCTGCTCATCTCATGACAGAGAGAAGATAGACTAATATGAAGTATAAAATAAATACGGCCTTGGACATTACCAATATGAATTTCATTTTGCTTAACTGTACTTACATAACAAAGAGTTCTGTACTTTCTTTAAAATAATGATTTTAAATGTGTAAAATAAAATACTTAGAATTACAAAGGAAATCAATTATACTGAAATACAGTAATCAAATCATTAAAAAGAAAACAGACAAAACAGACATCATGGATGGCAGGTTAAGAACTTTTTATCTAATAGTTAACATTTATAGGACATTTAAATGATTAGCAAAGTACTCTATATATAATATCTCATTTGATGCTTTATAACAATCCTGTGAGATAAATAAATTAATACTTTTAATGGGTTAATTTCTTTCTTTTGGTTTAAATTTTGCTCATCAAGGCAACAATAAATTGCATGTCGCATCTTTACAAAGAAAGGCTGATACCTTATTTGATATGAAATACTGTCCGTGATTATTCAAATCTAACACTCATTTGATGATGGATAACTAATTCTTCAAATTAAAACATTTTAATGTATAATTGTAGATCTGTGTAGGGGTTATGCTAAGTGTGCCCATACACACACTAATGTGACAGCAGGCCCCTTACCATGATGGAGCTGCCAGGTCTAAGTGCCCTTAGGAAATAGGCAGGGAATTTTCCTAGGCTGTGGGGACTCACATTGCTTCAGCAACTAGTTGAGCTAATCTAGCTTTCTTCCTCTGCTTCCTACTATTTCTTCCCTACTTCTACAGGACTCTGATGAGGGAGCAAGAAGGTAAGATTACTAGGCTGCTCTCTCTTAAATCCAAAAGAGTAGATGATCTGCATTGGTTGAAGGAAAGTTCTGAACCAGGATTTCCCTATATCAATGAAATTTCAGATTCAAACCAAAGAGGGTGGAGAACAAAAAAAAAAAAAAAGCCTATTTGCAAACAGAAGCATAGGATCTTTGTATCAGAATGGACTCCACATATCATCTCTTCCAACCCAACCCTTGATGCAGGAATTCTTCCTGAAATAGCAAAGACAAGTGTAATCTCCATTGGAAGATCTCCAGCAATGGAGGTGATTCTATTTTTAGATAGTTATGTTAAATTTTTGTTGGTTTTTTTTCTGATATTTAGACAAAATCAGTCTTTTTAGCTTCTACCAATTGCTCATTGCTTTTTTTTTTTCTGAAGTTAAACAGAAAAACACTCTTGATGCTGCAAGACTGCCAAATTTCTCTGGTAGTATCAATAATGACAGAGCTTTACTGTTCTCCATTTGGTGTATTGTCTCTTCTGACTGCATCATTTTTCTATCCTGAACTGACGAATTCTGTTTTCTCTTCTCTTTTCCCTGTATGCTACTTCACTTTGTGATCTAATAACCTCTTATGGATTTAATTATCATTCCTATCTTGATGATTCTCAAACCTATTTGTCTAGCTCTAATTTCTCTGCAACATGATGCAATGGTTTAAGAGTATTTAGCTTAAAGTCAGGAAAACTCAAGTTCAAATGCAGTCTCAAATATTTACTAGGTATCTGACTTCTGATAGATCTTCTAACCTGCCTATCTCAGTTCCTTCAACTGTAAAATGGGAATAATAATAGCAGCTACTTCCCAGGATTGTTATGTTACAATAGTTTTTATTTACTAGATATATGCATGGGTAATTTTACAACACTGACAACTGCCAAACCTTTTTTTCTAATTTTTCCCCTCCTTTCCCCCCCCAGATGGCAGGTTGACCAATACATGTTAAATATGTTAAATTATAAATTAAATACAATATATGTATACATGTCCAAACAGTTGTTTTGCTGTACAAAAAGAATCAGATTTTGAAATAGTGTACAATTAGCCTATGAAGGAAATCCAAAATGCAGGCAGACAAAATTAGAGGGATTGGGAATTCTATGTAGTGGTTCATAGTCATCTCCCAGAGTTCTTTTGCTGGGTGTAGCTGGTTCAATTCATTATTGCTCTATTGGAACAGATTTGGTTCATCTCATTGTTGAAAATGGCCATATCCATCAGAATTGATCATCATACAGTATTGTTGTTGAAATATACAACAATCTCCAGGTCCTACTTATTTCACTCAGCATCAGTTCAGATTAGTCTCTCCAGGCCAGGATTGTTATGAAGAGCAAATCATATAACATTTGTAAATAGTGCTCAATACAGTATTTGAGATGCAGTAGTGGAATAAGAAATGCTTGTTTCCTTATCTTTACAGAATTTATGTTGAATTAGATTATGCATATACCAACAGAGAAGTGATGGGCATAAGGTGCATTAGCATAATTTTACTGAGGCAGTTGATGACATTGTGAATAGTGGATAAAATGTTGCACCTAGACTCAGGAAAATCTGAGATGAAATGTAGCCTTAGATGCTTAGTAGCTGTGTGACCTTGTGTAAAACATTTAACTTCTGTCTGCCTCAGTTTTCACCATTGGAAAAAAAATGGGAATAATAATAGCAGTTGCCTTACAGGAGTAATGTGGGGATCAAATGAGATATATTTTGGAGGGAAAGCACTTAGTACATATAAACACGTTACATATAAATGCAAATTCTATTTTCTTTCCTTTCTGCTGACCAGCAAACTTATATTTCCAACTGCCTTTCCAACACCCAGTGGACATCTTCACTTCAACATATACAAAACTGAGCTCATGATCTTGTTCCCAAACCCTCTCTACTTCCAAAATTCTGCATTACTACTGAAAACATCACGATCCTCTCAGTCCCTTAGACTTACAATCTAAGTGTCATCCTTCTGTCCTTACTCTCTCTCACCCATATATCCAATCTGTTATAAAGTCCTATTGATCTCACCTTTGAAACATCTCTCTAATGCACCTTCTCTCTTCCAATATTGTCATCAACCTGGTGCATACCTTTATCTCTTCATTTCTGAATTATTGTGGTAACCTAGTGGCTGTTCTACCTATCACAAATATTTCTACGTTACTCTATTCTCTATTTGGTTGTCAAAGTGATTTTCCAAATGCACAGGTCTGGCGATATACCTTGTATTCATTAAACTCCAATGTCACTCTTGCACCCTCAGTATCAAATACATTTGACATTCAAAGTCCTTCATAACTTAGTCTATTTCTCCTACCTTATCAGTCTCCTTATACCTTAATTCCTACCCTGTAATATTTGATCTAGTGACCTTTTGGCCTCAAACAAGAAACTATATCTCTTGGCTTCTGGCATATACTCTGTCTTCCATATAGTTGTTTCCCATCACCTTCCTTGAAGTCCCAGCTAAAATCTCATCTTCTACAGGAAGCCTTTCCTAATTCCTTAATTCAAATGTCTTCCCTATTATTTCCTATTTAATCTGTATATCATTTGTTTGTACATATTTATTTGCCTGTGATCTCCCCCATTAGACTGAGTTGCTTAAAGACAGGAACTCTATAGTCTTTTTTTTAATCTCTAACATTTGCTTAGCAAGGCACCTAGAACATAGTAGGCATTTAATATATGCTTATAGACTAAATATAAGAAACAGACATGGTTCTAACAATGGAAAAAAATGGAAGAAGATACATTATCATATGAATTGCTGCTACAATTCAAGGAACGTCATCTTTTTAATTGCCTTTCTACAGAACCCTCTTTTATATGTAGTCTCTTTATTAGAATATGAGGTTTTTTAGAGCAAAGATTATCTTGCTATTCTATTTGTAGTTTATTGTTAGCTGAATGTTTTTTACAAAGCAAGAACTTAAATAAATCCTTCATTTATTGGGATAAAAAATTTTCTTATAACCAATTTATTTATTAGTGAGCCTTCTTTTGAGCACTTTTTCCAAACAACATAACAACAGAGGAGCTTTGGGAGGCATAATTATGTAGTCTATTTTACTTTCAAGATCCTTTTCAACTGCAAAGCAAATAAAATTTCAGGATCAAATGAAGAACAAAAACTAAGTGAAAAACATAAGATAATTGCTTCCCACTTTCCTGGCTCAAATCCCTGTCTTTATTATGTATCTTTGACAATAACAAACAAACAAACAAATAAATGAAAGTTGGCTGTATGCTCTATTCTGGCCAATATACCATACATCTTCTAAATGTATAATTTTAATACTCCCCAGTCTATAACTTTCTTAAAGATCAATTGTTAAGGCTCACATCCTAGGTGTTTATGAAACTATAGTTAAAAGCATGAAGTAGTAATGAAATTAGTAAAATATAAAAGGATTTAAAGAGAGCTCCAGAAAAGAGAATGGAAATTTCAGAAACATTTGTCTATTTTTACTGTAAGCCCATGATTAAATATCTCATCAACAAGACAGATTATGAAGCCTTTTAGTGTTTATGTCATAAAGGCCAGGGAACTCTGGCATCTTCTACAGGAAGAAGAAAGAAAAGTAAAGAAAACAAACAGGAGTATTGGAGGAAATATAAGCATCCAAAATCTGGCACTAGAATTGGCAGCAGGTGAATTTTCTTTGGAGGCTATTAATTTTCTAAGCCAAAGATGTTAAATTTTGATTTCCTTTTTCAAGTCTGGAAGGCACAGGTCTCTTGCTCCAGTTTACCCCAAGGGCCATCTTTTATCCAATCTAAGCCCTACCTCTTCACTGGCTCAGCTTTGAAGAAAAGAATCTATTGGACAGGAATGTTTTGAACTTGCCACCTATTGCAGTAAAATATAAATTAATGCTAATGTAGCCTGCTTAGATAACCATGCATTCTCTGAAATGTGTGAAACATGTTCTCAAAAAAAAAATCTGATTCTAATTGTGTACCTGGAAAACTAGACCAAAACCTTTTCTCATCACCATTACCCACAAATCATTTTAACCCAAACTCATTGTCTACTCATCTTATATTGTTGCTCTTGCAATGAGGCCAGACATTCCCCATTTGAAGGTCATTGAAAGAAATTTCATACCCAAAAGCACATCAAGTAAGGTCACATTAGTAATCCTGCTCATTTCCTCTCACTGGTGTCAGGTTAGATTTGGATATGTTTTTCAGAAACCCTGACATTTAGATTGTAACAAGTCAATGAGAAGGTCTATTTCACAGATTCTTTTCATTGAAATGACTTTCTAATAATAAATAAATAAATAAACTCTAGAGCATAATGTTTTATATTTTTACCCAATAATTACTCTTTTACCAATATTTCATAGTATCTGCTCTACAATTTATGATCTTAAAGGCTTGTTCATGGGCACTAAGAGGTTAAGTGAATCTTCAAGGGTCACACAGCAAGTATGTATTAGAGACAAGACTTGAAACCCAGGCCTCTTAGCTCCAAGATCAGTTATCTCTCCACCATACCAGAATATCTCTCCCAACTGCTTCTTTATGTATCTCTCTACCAACTTGCCCACCTACATACTTCCCTAAAGCTAGGATCCAATTAATATAACTAATGAATCCCATACTGAAAATTTCCCTTGAACTGGAACCAATTGCCATATTTTATATAGGTATAACTTTAAATAGTGTGAATTTGAATACATGCAAACACTTAGGGAATTCAATTCATTCTTCAAACTAATTAGTTTCTCTCTCTCTCTCTCTTTCTCTCTTTTGATCTATCTATATGTTTCTGTCACTGTCACTTTCTCATTAATCTATTCATCTATAATAAAATTTATTACATATTCCATGTTTAATATTTCATTATACATATATTTTTTTTCTTTATTCACACTTGTATTATCCGAATAACTACTGGGAAAAGGATTTGTTGTTGTTATTGTTGCTTGTGAAATATCGATCCCTGGCTATATGATTTTATGATGTATAAATTCACTCTATTACTGCAGCTCAACTCATTTTGTAACTTTTTTATCTTGTTGCCTAGTGGCAAAGAATGATGTAGTTAGTGTGTCAGAGGCAGAATTGGAAGTCAGAGTATATCTCACTCAAAAAAAATGATCCTATTTACTATACTTTACTATTCTGCCTTTCAATATATTTAAGTTCACAAACATAATATACATAAAAGAGCATCATGCTTACTTCTCCGTGTATATTTTATAAATCAACTACATAACATAGCATGTATTAATAAGATTTTCTAATTTTAAAAAATAAACCCAGTCTTTGTTCTCATAATGAACATGTTATAAATGTTTTATCTGTCTAGATTGAGCAATGTCAGGCCTACAGTCAAGAAGATTCTACTAATTATGTAACACTAGGCAAGTCACTTGGCCCTACTCGCCTCAGTTTCCTCATTTGTGAAATGAACTAGAGAAGGAAATGACAACTCATTATAGTATCTTTGCTAAGAAAACCCCCAAATGGGGTCACAAAGAGTTGGACAGGATTGAAAAATAACTGAATCTCTATCTATCCATCTATCCATCTGTCTGTGTAAAAACAAAAGACTAATTCTTAGATTAGATTAACAGAGAAATGATGGTCAGAGCAAAGGAAATTATACTACTACTATACTCTATCTTTGGTATCCTTATAAGATCACATGTAGTACACTATGTTCTGTTTTAGTCATCACACACTGAGAAAGGCATTGAGATATGAGAGCATATGCAGACTAAGACAAACTAGGATGATAATTGGACTGGGATACGTGCCATAGTGAAAGAACTCAAGATATTTATCCTAGACAAGAGAAGACATTAATAGTATGCAATGACTATTTTTAATCATTTGAAAGAAATAAGATTATATTTATTTTGTTGATTTTCAGATGTTAGAACACAATAACAGATATAGAGGCAACTTTCATTTGAGCAAAAAAAGTTTTTTTTTCCTAAAAATTAAAACTATTTAAAAAGTGGAATGACCTTTCTTTTGGTAATGAGTTTTTCCTTACCAGAGATCTTCAAAAAGATGCCAGATGACCCTTAGTTGGAAATGTTTTTGAAGCGATTCCTGTTCAAGTATAGGTTGGACTAGATGACTTTTGAAGTCACTCTTTTTTTCTGAAATCCCATGGTTGTTTAAGAATCTAGATCAACTTATTGAAAATCTCAATTTTTTTCAGCATATAATGACTTCCTCTCATGCATAAAATATCTAAGTTATGTATTATCTGTAGTGAATTTTCATTCCCAGTTGGAACTTTACCATGCTGAATAAACATATTGAGCCATATGGAGATCCCTGACATATTCAAGTATATCAAGATCACAACCAAAATACTCTCTCAACTTCATTTACTTAATTTATTATATATTGTATAGCTATTTCTATACTTCCACTAATATATAACTTTGGCATTATACCTAATTTTTCCAACCAACATCAAGAATGCCTTCTAGTACCACTCACAAAGTTGATTTTAAGGATATACAAGATAATTTTAATATTTTATCCCCAGCAAGGTCTATCATTAACCACCACAAATTTCTAGAAGAGGCATAATTTAAATCTGAGGCTATATTGACACAACAAGATCATAGTTGTAACATTTCAACTAATCCCATCTTATAGCACTTTGAATGAAAGTATCTCCTTTCCCTTAATAGAAACTAACCTGAATTATAGTTGTCTGAGTATATGTCTTAGCTGCTCTTCTATAATTAGGTCATTTAGAGCATGGACCAATGATGTTTTATTCTATGGTTCTATTCTCATTCTCTATCACCATACAATGCAAAATTTCTAGTATTCAAATTAATTTGCAATCTCATAAATTTGGGAATTCTTGGATCCATGATTTAGGCATAAAGAGGGAGATAATAAATAGATTAGAGGATGAGAGGATAATCTACCTCTCAGACTTGTGGAGGAGGAAGGAATTTATGACCAGAGGAGAACTAGAGATCATTATTGATCACAAAATAGAAGATTTTGATTACATCAAACTAAAAAGTTTCTGTACAAATAATACTAATGCAAACAAGATTAGAAGGGAAGTAACAAATTGGGAAAATATTTTTAAAAACAAAGGTTCTGACAAAGGTCTCATTTCCAAAATATATAGAGAACTGACCATAATTTATAAGAAACCGAACCATTCTCCAATTGATAAATGGTCAAAGGATATGAACAGACAATTCTCAGAGGGAGAAATTGAAACTATATCCACTCACATGAAAGAGTGTTCCAAATCACTACTGATCAGAGAAATGCAAATTAAGACCACTCTGAGATACCACTACACACCTGTCAGATTGGCTAAGATGACAGGAACAAATAATGATAAATGTTGGAGGGGATGTGGGAAAATTGGGACACTAATACATTGCTGGTGGAGTTGCGAAAGAATCCAGCCATTCTGGAGAGCAATCTGGAATTATGCCCAAAAAGTTATCAAACTGTGCATACCCTTTGACCCAGCAGCGCTACTACTGGGATTATATCCCAAAGAAATACTAAAGAGCGGAAAGAGTCATATATGTGCCAAAATGTTTGTGGCAGCTCTTTTTGTTGTAGCTAGAAACTGGAAAATGAATGGATGTCCATCAGTTGGAGAATGGTTGGGTAAATTGTGGTATATGAAGGTTATGGAATATTATTGCTCTGTAAGAAATGACCAGCAGGAGGAATACAGAGAGGCCTGGAGAGACTTAAATCAACTGATGCTGAGTGAAATGAGCAGAACCAGAAGATCACTGTACACTTCAACAACAATACTGTATGAGGATGTATTCTGATGGAAGTGGAAATCTTCAACATAAAGAAGATCCATCTCACTTCCAGTTGATCAATGATGGACAGAGGTAGCTACACCCAGAGAAGAAACACTGGGAAGTGAATGTAAATTGTTAGCACTAATATCTGTCTGCCCAGGTTGCATGTACCTTCGGATTCTAATGTTTATTGTGCAACAAGAAAATGATATTCACACACATGTATTGTACCTAGACTATATTGTAACACATATAAAATGTATGGGATTGCCTGTCATCGGGGGGAGGGAATAGAGGGAGGGGGGGTAATTTGGAAAAATGAATACAAAAATAAAAAAATAAAATAAATAAAAAAAATAAATTTGGGAATTCTTTGCAATAATCAGATCCCAAGCTATCCAGTCTAGCCATCCATACCTACCTTTCATATGTATCTTTTGTCCATATTACCCACATAAATTTGCCACTGAGATGCAAAGATGAGATTATATTCCTAGTGTTTAGCAGTAGTGAATGGCAAAGAACAGTTGCTAAATAAATGCTTATTGTTGGCTGCCTGGTCACAAAAAGGATGCTCAATATGGAGAGGCTGTTTTCACTTTCAATTGACATCAAGATGATATGAATGGTGCACTTGCCTATTCATCAATTATCATGACTTTATATAAAATGATCAACCCAAGTTTTTAAATCACATATTACTTTGATGTTGTCCTTCTTTTATATATGAAGAAATAGATATGTATGTATATTTATACAAATTATGATTATTTTCTGGAATGAATATATGGCATGTCTTTTCCTGTGGTGATTAGACTATATTCACACAGAAGCAAAATCTAGGAAAAAAATAATTGCATTAATTGTACCTAATACAATTAATATAAACAGCTGTTCACTTGCCTTGGATGGAATTAAAGTAGATATAATCAAATCCCATCAATTGCCCCACAATTTTGAAGCATCTTTCTTCATTTAAATGTGCACATTTTCAGAATACCAATGAAAACTTTTCATGTTGCAGAGTTTTATGCGAAATACATCAGCAGCTTTAGTATAATTTAATCACCTAGATTCTTGATTAGTAAATCCACATTTTCTATAAATTTTCTTTTCTTAAAAGACATGTGAAAAGCTAATACAAACAAGTTTTTAGGTTAATGGGCTTGAATGAATAATATTAACAAAGTAAATGTTTATTTCTTGAGAATGTAGGTACAAGATAACATACATGTGATTCTGCACAATTCTCTGAAACTTTCAGTGCCCTAAGCAATTCTCTAAGGCAATAAATTTTATAGGAGGTAACTACCTAGATTGGTACAGAGAGAAAGCTCATTATATAAATGAAATCACTATACTAATTATTATAGTTCTGACAGTAATGAACTCACCAGTCTCTTTCCTAAGCTTCTTTAGTGGCATATTATTCCTCGATTTAGAAGAATTATGTCATATAAAAAAGTGAAGCTATATATCCTAGAAATTGCTTTCATTCAGTCACTATCCAATTAAATAGAAACCAAAAAAAAAAAAAAAAAAAAGACCACTTGTTGAATATTTACAAGGCATTATGTTAAGAGATTTACAAATAAATCAGATTTCCATTCTCTAAGAAATGGGAGTAGGGGGGCAGCTAGGTGGCGCAGTGGATAGAGCACCAGCCTTGAATTCAGGAGGACCCGAGTTCAAATCTGATCTCAGATACTTAACACCTCCTAGCTGTGTGACCCTGGGCAAGTCACTTAACCCCAGCCTGGGGGGGGGGGGGGGGAAGAAATGGGAGTAAAAAAGTTGAGTGAGACAAATACATATATGCATATATAGATAGATAAAATTACAAAAACAATATGGTTGAACATATGAAGGACCAAGGAAGGATTGTGCATATTTATGAGGATCACATGGCCTCTGGTTAAAATCATAAAGGAAAGCTATCAGGTAATGATTGAGACAGGCAGATGGTGCTGAATCTGGAGTCAGGAAGGCTAATCTTTCTGAGTTCAAATATGGTCTCCAACCCTTACAAGCTGTGTGATCCTAGGCAAGTTATTCAACCCTGTCTACCTCAGTTTCCTCATCTTTAAAATGAACTGAAGAAGGAAATAGCAAACCATTCTAGTATCTTTGCCAAGAAAACCCCAAATGGGATCATAAAGATTTGAACACAATTAAAAAACAACTGTACAAAAATCTTTTAAAGGTAAAACACTTTAACTCTTAAAAATGAGTAGGATTTTGGTGGGAAGATGGCACTTCAGGCAAAATAAGCAAGGTGGTCAAGATCATGGAGTCAATTAAATATGCAGTACATATTGGGAATTGTAAGTACAATTGCTTAACTGGGAGGAGAGGAGAGGCAGCAGAGGATATGCAAAAAAAAGAGTAGTGTGAAATAAAAGGAAAAGGAAGTTGGATCCAGCATGCAAGTTATATCTCTCTTTTGGATTTAGAATAATTCAGACTATGTTGTCTCTTTTCTTCTCCTCTTAAATGAATCCATGTCTATATACTTTGGGGGAGATATCAGAATGCAATGATTGGGGGAAAATATTTGCTGTGGGAACAGAGGTCTTTGCCTGAAGGATTGTGAACTAAAGCTTCTTTGAACTCATTTTGTTCATCTGTACAATAAAAAAGTTAAACTAGATGCTGCTGAGGTATTATCAAGTTCTCACAATTCACTATTGAATATACTATCATGTTCCTTATTCTCAGCTTTCAAATAAATCCTAGATTAGGCTATGATAGTGAAGAAAATGGACCAACTTTAAACTTATTTTCATGATTCCATCTTTTTGAACACCTTGATGATATATGATTCAATAAGGTTAGATAATGTTTAACATAACATTATATAAGATTAGGCATCTAATGGCAGGCAGTGTGCCATAGTGCAGAATGACCATTGGGGTTGGAATCAAAAGACTTTAGCTCAAGTGACTGCACTTTTTATTTATACAACCATAAGCAATACCTACCTGTGTCTCATTTTCCCTGCCAGTAAAACAAGAATAATATTTATGCTACCTCTCTCACAGAGATATTGGGGAAATTCTATATAGATTGAGACTTTTGATTTGTTTTGTTTTGAGAGAAATAGGCAATCAAGGCTAATTGACTTGTCCAGAGTCACAGAGCTAGTTTAAATTTAAATTTAAATTCAGGTCTTCCTGACTACAGACACAGTGCTTTATCCATTGTGCTACCCAACTGTCCCAACTTATTATTATTAATTTTCTTTTGCAATGATAATCTGAAATATAAACATAAGTAATAATAATATTAATAAATAACACTTATAAAATGGGACTAATTTTTTTGTTTGTTTCTAGGGGATTTTTAGAGAAATTTTGTTTACTTGTTTTGCATCATCCTTTCTCACAGAAGCTGTAGATACAGGAGGCATTTATAATCTCATTCCACTTAGGATTAGTACAGAAGCTTTGAAATGCTCTGTTTGTGATCTACAGCAATTGACCCTCTTTAATCATCCTGGTGGTCCCCTACTCCCAGTGACTCACCCTTATTGGTATCAAATGTGGTAGCTTCATTAGCTTTAGTCCTACTACCACCCAGAACTACTACACCAAAGCAAGCCACTAAGTTAAAGATTGCCATTTTCATAGATAAAAAAGCTGTGCCACCATATCCTGCTTATACAATACTTTAAGGTTTGCAAAGCACTTTTCATATATAACTAGTGCATGTTAACTTTCATCAGCTTGCTTCACTAATTTAACTTCCCAAGAAGAGATGCTGGGAAGCAGAGAATAACAACTATATATATATTATATCACTCAGTACTTACAACAGCCCTTTGAGAGACATGCTAATCTTATTATCCCAATTCTATACCCAAGGAAACTGAGTTTGACTAGTTAAATGATTTAACTAAGAGCAACAAGTAGATGTCTGAGACATATTTTGAACCCACTGTCTTTTGACTCCAAGTCAATGCTCCATTCACTGCATCACCTAATTTTTGTTGTTTTTCAGTTATTTCGATTGTGTCCCACTCTCAATGACCTCATTTGAATTTTTTTTAATTATCAATTAATTTATTTACAATTTTCTCCAGTTACATTTAAAACACATTTTTAACATTTGTTTTTAAGATTTTGAGTTCTAGACTCTCTCCCTTATTCCACTCACAATTAAGAAACCACATGTGAAATTATGCAGTGCACTCCATAAAAGTCAAGTTGTGAAAGAAAATATAGATCTCCCACTCTAATGAAAATAAAAAACATTTGGGGTTTTCTTGTCAAGGATGTTGGAGTAATATATCATTTCCTTCTCTAGCTCATTTTACAGATGAGGAAACTGAGGCAAGGGGAGTGAAGTGATTTGGCAAGGATCACACAATTGATAGTGATCCTTGTGGTGATTAGACCATATTCACACAAATCTAGAAAAAGTAATTGCATTAATTATACCTAATACAATTAATATAAACATCTGTTCACTTGCCTTGTATGGAATTAAAGTGTATATAATCAAATTTAAAATCAGGTCTTCCTGATTCCAAAACTAACACTCTACTATGCCACATGATTGTCTATCCATTGCCTACTCTAAATGTTGTTCTCAAAAAATGTGTGGAGACTCACATTCCCAAAAATCATTTAAGGAATTTTACATGCTAAGAATAGAGTCCAGCATTTATGAACTCTACTATAATTTTGATCTAAGATGAGACTGAGCATTGGAATATTGGATAGTGATCTTGACTCTTGACATTGAACTATTGTGTAATCTTACAGCTTGATTTCTTCATCTACAAAATGGGAATTAAAAGCATGTTTTCCCTATGTGACATCATAGTCCAAGATATAAGATATTACATATGAAAGTCATGATTAGGTATTGGCCTATAATTTCAATAACTTGGGGAGACTCCCAAGGAGGAAATTAGGTTACCAGTACTTTCCCGTATCACTTTTTCAAATACAGTTGTCTGAGAGTATCATAGCAATAATGTGTCAGAGATAAGACTTTGGTCTTTCTGGCCCCAGAGTCAGGTCTCTCTTCATTACGCCAAGCTGCCTCTCATATGAGAGCACTCATAAAATAATAATAAAGTATTATATAAACATACAGTATTGTTGTTTGTTTTTCTTAACAACAATTTCCAGTGTTTATGTATTATTTCAAGTGTCTGAATCTCAGTCTGGAAAATCAGGCAAAAATTATTTTGAAGACAAGCTTTTTTTTTTTTTCATGACCTTTTAATGTTTCCTGATTATTTTCATTCTGGCCCAAAATACTGTAAAACCGGCCACTTTCATAATTCCTTCACACCTCTGCTTCCAATCTTGGCCAGACTCTACAAAGTTGGAGAGGTGTGTTAAGATAGTCAGGGGAAAAGTTCATCATATACTACTGAAGTTTGAGTTTGGGAATAAAAGAGTGAGCTGAAAATCATGTGGCAGTGATTTCTTGACAAGAGGTGAGTAGTGAAGGTGAGGATATTTTTTTGTAGAGCAGTGGTGAAGTAGTGTTTCTCCTGAATTTATCTGAGCTAAATCAATTGCTCCTGTTAACTGTTATAATCATCATCTGTGGTACCTCTGGGCTTTATTCATATCTGTAGTACTGTTTCCTATGACTTGCAACTAATGTTTCACAGATGTCAGGAGGTATGATCATGAAAATTTAATGTGAAAAGAGATACAGCTCAATCCCACTAAACAAAGTGATGTGTCAAATCATCAGATCATTAATATCTTTAAAAATACAAGGCTATTATTGAAAAGGTCTTATAGATGACAAGGAACAATGAAGTTCAGGAGATAGATAACTGGCATCATAAGCCAGGAAGACTTGGATTTCTTAACACATATTGGCTTTGTTATACTGAGCAAATTACTTCATTTATCAGTGCTTTAGAAGATTACTGAAGATTTAAGTTGTAGAAAAGATGCTGATCTGTATTGGTAGAAGGAGTTTCCTCACTTGAGAATTTCCCACAACAATGAAATCACAGGTTCAAAACATATTCCTGTAGAAAATTGAAACAGCCAATCTTGTGCCAAGAACTCAAATCAGACTGAGTGATAATATAATATAGTTAAAAGAATACTAGAATTAGAATTTTAAAAAACCTAGATTCAGATTCCAGTGATCCACATTCATATTTGAAAATTTTAGGATATAGTCTTTGCTTCTTTCATTCATTAGCTTTAATACCTTGGCCAAGACACTCACAGATTAATAATATCAATCTTACACAATTGTTGTAATAATTAAAATGTTATTTAGCCATGACATTACTTAATTGAAAAGAGAGACAAACTTCTGGATAGAAAGAAAAAAATAATAACATGACCAAAGTATCTTAGCACCTACCTCTAGACTATGTTGATAATCCTCTCTTTTATACTGTCTTCTTTCTAGGTTTTCATTATACTACTCTCTCTTTGTTCTCTTCCTATTTGTCTGATACTTATTTCTCAACTGTTTTTTTTTTTGCTAGATCTTCATCTAGGATATGTCTGTTAACTGTGTTTGTCTTCCAAGACTGTACAAATACTGCTTTTCTTCAGCTATGTTATATCGCTCAGTGACTTCATCAACTCCATTGTATTAAACTATTATATTTGTCCAACTCTAACTTTTCTCTTATTTTTTCAGTCTTGCATTTCCAGCTGCCTATTGGATTTTTTATTGGATATCTCATAGGCATCTTAAATTCAATATTCAAAAATGAACTCATCTCCCTCAAAAAAATCCTAACTTTCTTATTATAATTAAAGATATCACACAGGCTTGCAACTTGCTTGTCATCCTCAGCTCCTTACTCCACTCCCAATCAAGTTGAATCTCACTGTTTTGTTTTGGTTTTTTGTTAGTAACATTCTTATTTATGCCTCTTTATTCTCTTGATATTGCCACTATTATACTTGTAGGCTCTTAATTACCTCATGCTTGTATTATTAGAATACCTTGTCATATGTCTTTTCTCTTCAGTTTATTCTTCAATCAACTCTCAAATTGATTTTCCAAAAATGCAGGTCTGACCACATCTTCCTTCTATTCAGTGACCCTAGTGACGATTACATCTAGAATCAAATATAAAATCCTCAATTTGTTTTTTAACACCTTTCATAACCTTACCTCCTTTCATACTTTCTAGTCTTCTTATGCCTCACTCATCCCATGTATTATGTGATTTAATGGCATTGTCTTTTTTGCTGTTCATTGAACATGACTCCAAGCATTTTTCCTGTTGCCTCCTTTGCCTAGAACTTTCACACTACTTACCTGCATTTTCTAACTTTCCCAGCTTGCTCAAAGTCTTAGCCAAAGTCCCACCTTCTACAGAAAGCCTTTCCTGATCCTCCTTCATGTTAATGCCTTTCCTCTGAGATTACCTCCAATTGACTCTGTACATATTTTATTTGCACATAGTTGTTTGTACATGGTGTCTTCCTGTGAACTCCTTGAGATTAAGGTTTTGTTTTGTTTTATTTTTTCCAATTTTTGTATTCCTAGCACTAAGAATAGCACAGCTCTTAATAAATGCTAAATGATTGATTTACTAGTAGGCTAGGATCAATTTCCTTTAGCTATCAAGACATTAGCGGAAGCTACAAAATATGACAAATGGAATGGAATAGGGAACAAAGCCTATAAAAATAGAGAAGTTACCTTAGAGAAGGTACTCCTTCAAATAAAATTAATGCCAATATTAAGGTAGATTAATTTTTAAGGTGTTTTGCTGATGCCTTCACACTGGGCCATTTGAAATCAGTGAGTTATTTACAGGAAACACTTATAAGGATTTAAGGGAATCAAGGACTCTTTTTTTTTTTACAGGAAATATAAAGAACTTTTCCACCTAGAATACCTTTGAGTATGTAATTAAAAGGAAGAAAGTCTTCATGCCTCCCTGATCATGACAGCCAGAACTCGTCTTTTTTTTTTTTTTTTTTTTTTTTTTTTAACTTAAGGGAGGAAGAACAACCGGGAACCTAAAACCACCAAGTTCAACTCCCCAGGCCAAAGCCTAAAAATAGGTCAGACTCTGCTTTCTTTCAGAAAGAAATATAAAGTAAGAAAGAAAAAAAACAGGAGATCTGAACTGCTTTTCAAAGTTGTCTGAATTTAGTGCCAAGAACCCAAGGCAGCCTAGTATTTAAAGGCCTCTTATGACATTTCTGGCTCCTTACAGTCACTAGTGACTGAGCAACCATGCTGGGAAGTAATATTTTTAAAATCCCTTAATATCATAGACATTTGGTAATTATTATAATATTAGTTATTAGACCATTATTTAAACATATAACTTTCAATACTTGCTGTAAATTCTCTTTTTGGATAATGAAACCTTTACAAATATCTATGATTGATTGGAAATTAGAGTCAGAATATACTTTTCTCAAGAATTTGCTTATTCATTCAGCATTCAATATTTATTGAGCACTTACTATGTGCCAGTGAGAAATTGGCAGAGATATAGACATAAATGTAAATATAACATAGACCTCATCCATAGCATCATATAGCATAGAGGATGACATGTCCAAAAATAACTGCAATAAAAGGAAAGATAAGGTCTATAGGAAATTTTTTTTAAAAATTATAGGGGATGTCATAGAAGGGGAAAGATGATTTGTATATATATGCATGTATATGTATACATACAAGTGCATATATATGTATATAAAGATACATATATGTGTGTATTTTGTGTGTGTGTGTATGTGTCTGTGTGTCTGTGTATTCACTGTAGAAGCCTACCCTAGTCAATGCCTCACTGTGATATGGAGATGACCCACTAATCTCAAAGCCTTTACCAGTGGGATTCTAATAGATCTTACCAACATAGGAAGGCTTCAAATCCAGCTGTCTTAGAACTATATACATATATATATGTGTGTGTATATATATATATATATATATATATATATATATATATATATATATACACACACACACACACACACACACACATGTCTTTGTCCACAGACTACTTTAGTCAAATCAGATGCTCATTAAAAGAAAATTGACATCTAAGGGAGGATGATATTCTTTAGCCATAGTAACGGACAAATACCATCTATTAAGCCATCCAGAGTTATGGAGGCAATATCAATACCAATGATATCAAAGATTCTTAACATATGTCTGGGGTGGTTTTATTTATTTTTGTTTTGCTTTTTTTAGACAATTGGGTTAAATGACTTACCCAGTCACACTAGTAAGTATTAAAAGTCTGAGGCCAAATTTGAACTCTGGTTCTCCTCATTCCAGGGCCAGTGATCTCTCCACTGTTCTATCTAGCTGTCCCACTTAACATATACCTGGAGAAACATTCTGGAATTCTCTCCAAAGTTGTCTTAGGTGATTCCCACTTGACATTATTCTAACTACCACACTTGATAATTATCATCCTCATCATTTCCACAGGGCTGATCTCCTAGGATTCCTAGAAAGATTCCTTTTTCTTTCTTTCCAAGCCTTTGTTTCCATTCCAACCCATTCACTTTTACTCCCCTGTCCCAAATATATTTGAAATCAAATATAAATCTGGGCAGCAAGAGAATGTAATCAAATATTTTGTATATTTTAAGGGTTTCAGTTAAAATGTCTTTGAAAGAAATGTGCTTAAATCCTCCTACAAAATACATGTCACTACAATAAAATATTTAAGCCTATTAATTCTATGTGACACTCTCTTGTTTTTTTGTCAAGTTGATTTTTAGACACAGTCAAATTAAATGATTCATAAAATCAATGTATTACTCATCTCCCATGACACTTATAAAGCAATCCCATTGCATAAAGGCAATAATTATACTATGGGACTCTGTTTAGACATAGTTCTCAAGAGGAACCTAGTGGTTGCTTTGGTAACTTATTCCAGCACCCTAAGTAAGTCATGTTTCTCATCAATAAAATGAGAAGATAAGACTGGGTGGTCCACAAAGTGTCTTTTAGCACAAGGGTCTTATGAATGCCTAGATAGGATAAACTGCACAAATGATGTGGGTTTTTTGTACTGCTCACTTTCATATGTTATGTCTCATCATAATGTCTCATTTAACTTCAATTAGATTCCCCTATTTTTTCCTATTTTATGTCATTTCCTTGATTTCATAATCATATGTAAGTTCTTTCTGAAACTCTTCATCCCTAGCATTCAGAATTCACAAAATCTAAAAGCCAACAGGTGCTAGAAATATATGTTGCTATATGTCTAATAATAGAAAAAGTTTCTCATCTATAGAATTCCAGCTTGGGACTGACCCTCGAGGATACTGTGAACTTTCCTTGACCTAAGGGAAACACCTGTTCTCTGGGTTTTCCCATTCAATAATCACAAATTGTACAGGAAGGTGAAGGCTTTCACAATGGAATAGCTTTTAAAACAACAAGACTGAAACTTGTCCTGATAAAAAAATACAGGAGGGAAATGGATAATTATATACCTATTTTTCATCAAGTATGTCTTTCTCATTTTTTTACAAATATTCTATTAGTTTTGAATAGTTGCATTAGAAATTTACTTTGCCTTACTTGAGATGAGGAGACATACTCATATACCCCTCTTTGTAGAACTGAAAAGTATTTTTAAAATATTTTTTCCTTGGGATAAACACTCTTCTTCCTTTTACATTCTTACATGCTTTATAAGATTTCAAAGTTTTCCTAAAAATGAAATAAATTTATCTCAAAACATATAACTCTTCTGATAAATGAAGGAAAAACTATAAGGAAGTGATTTTCACATGGATTTACTTCACATCTGAAGTTCTTGGTCTAATTCAATCTAGGTTATCAACTCAGCATAGCAAATAATTTTTTTGGTGTAGCATAGTGCTTTCATCACAATTAAAAAGAAAAAAGTTGTAAATCTACCAGGAAGGAGATATTACAGCACACTATTTTTCATGAAATTTGCCATTTCTGTGTTTCAAATCAGAATAGTAGGAAAAGGGTCATTTGGATTGCCTGATATAATTAATCTATTAGAATATCAATTTACTTTGCAAATGGAAGATCTGGATGACATTTTCAGATCTGACTTCAATTTTTTTCCAGTTCAGTTATGTAGAGTTCAATAGATCATTTGTATAAGAACTCTTATTGATTCTATAGAAAATAAATTATTCTTACTAGTAAAATTATGATATGGCAGCTAGGCAGTACAATGTATAGAGACCTGGGCCTTGGGTCAGAAAGCATTGACTTCAAATCTATTCTCACTTACTAGCTATATGACAATTGGGCAAACCACTTTATTTCTGTAGTTTTCTCAACTGCAAAATGAAAATAAGAATAATAACACCTATCTTCCAGAGTCAGTCCTTGTGAGGATTAAATGAGATATTTTTAAAGCATTTAGCACAAGTAAATACTTAAGAAATGCTTGTTCTTCCTCATTTTTAGACTAGATCTTTTCTTCCCCAATGAAAAAACTTTTTCTAACAATACAGATAGGTATCTGCTCTGTAATTTAAAAAGTGGTTTGTGGCACAGAGAAGTTTCTTTCCTAAGTCACACAGCTAGTATGTCAGAGATGGAGTGAAGCCCAGATTTCCCTGATTGTAATGACCTGTAATTTTTCTATCCACTAGTCAAATTTCTATATTATTACACATAATATGTGTGTATGTGTATGCATGCATATATATATGTATGTATGTATATATATATATGTATGTGTTGTTAATTTTCCTTATCATTTTCCTAATTTCCAAGGATGGACTACCCAAAGTGATAGCATTATAGCAACATCAGAATACTAGAAATGAATGTTATATATTCATAGAAATGAGAACCAGTGACTGCCCTACACCACCTTTTTTATAATTTGTCAAACTGAGTCATTATTTGAAATCAGAGGACCTGGATTCAAAGACTAGCTCTACCATATAGTCATTCTGTAACCTTAAGCTTTACTTCCTCTCTATGGCTGCAATTTTCTTACCTATAAAATGAAAGAGTTGCACCAGATAGCCACAAAAGCCATTCCAGCTCTAAATCTGAGATCATATTATCCTCTTCTATGTGGCATTAACCTGAGTGAGAGTTAAGCATGGGAGCTAAGAACTCTTTATCTTTCCTCTAGTGATCTAGCCATGAATCAAATTCTAATGTAGCTGGGGGAAACTTAGGTAGCAAATCAAATACTGATGTTTCATGTTGCCCAAGAAAATCCTGAGTGGTCATACATGAAAGAGAATTTATGAGAGATGATCCCAAGAATGAATCCTGTCTATGTAAATCCAGAATTAAATCTAAACCTAAACTTACATGAATTTAAATTTAATACACATTTATTAACTCTTATTCTGTGCCAGGGATTGTTTGTAGATATACATATGGTTTTATAGATTATTTACCCAGAATGATCCTAATCATTCAGTGAGCCTTAGAAATTCATTGATTTTTTTTTTATTCACTCTACAAACATGCATTAAGGGTTTACTATATGTATAGTACTGGTACTGGGTTAGTTTTCATCATTGAAACCATATTACCTACCAAATCTATGATCTAGTAGAAAAAATAAACCAAAATAGAATAGAAATCAGGTATACCATGATTTTATCTTAAATTTATAACTAGCTGTGTGGCCTTAGACAAACTACTTTCATTGTCTGGGTTTAAATTATAAAATAATAGGAGACTGATTCCTTCTAGTTTTAAGACTCTATAAAGTTCTAAGCTTCAAACTTGCATTCTTTCATTCCTCAAACTTTGCATACCAGACAAAACTTTAGTGGTCATGGCTGTAGATGAAACAGTTGAAGGGAAACTGTGTAGGCCTAGGAAAAATAAAGTTAGTTCTGCCAAGGAGGCTTAGATTATTGGATCTCTTGAAATCATAAGTTGTAAGCCACAGTAGCCAATGAGGGTATCTGCACTAAATTCAACATTAATATGATAACCCCCTCTGCCCATGATTGGGAGTGACTATCTTGCCCATGAAGGGATGAACCAGAACAGATGAGAAATAGATCAGTTCAAAAAGGAGAAAATAATGCATACAAGGGACTGTGACAAGGAAAAGGGAGTTTGTTCTGGAAATTCAGAGATATAATGTTGATTCAAAGAGCAGTCAATTGGCACATCTCTTCTTGAAGCAATGGTTCTAATGATTATATTTGATCTGAGATAAAGTATGTAAAGCACTTTACAAACTTTTAAATGACATATTAGTGAGCAGTTGTCAGAGTTTTTTTAAATATTACCGTTCCTCTAATTTTATATTACCTTTCTCTCTTATTTTGCTTAGTGCACTCTTCAGACTCTCCATTCCTTTAAATAATTTATTTCAATTCTAGGCCAAAAGTATAACATGGCAGCCAAAAGAGTCATTGCAATCTTGGACTTAATTAAGAGAAACAGTGTCCAGAATGAGGGGCTACAGGCTGTCCTGGCTAATTCTAAAATCTTGACATGTTTAACAAAGATAGAAAGCACAGAAAATTCATGAGACCAGCAGACCACCATGCTCCCAGTTGTGCTATCATTGCTGAATTACAGCACTTTTCAAATATGGTGCATACTTAAAACCACAGTGGAATGTTTTTATTATTACTTAATAAGCCGAAAGATCTAGATTCTTATCTCTAGTATAAAAGGAAATTCTTGATTCCTCAGGCAAAAAGTGTTTCAAAAGAAGTATTACATTTACTATAAACATTTTTTTAAAAATACAATAGGTCCCTTTCCTTTTTTCCTGGAAACACAACAAAAGAGGAATAAAGGACAAAATAAGAAACATAACTCACTATAAGAGGTCAATTTATTTAATCTTAATATATAATACTTAGAATCAAGTCCATCACCATCTCACAACTGAGGTATTCACAAAGAATGTAATAGCTAAAACTGACCATCTATTCCAATATACTCATTTTGCAGAGAAAAACTGAAGCATGGAAAGATAATATGTCTTGTCCAAGACCAAACAACTAGTAGGTGCAGAGTCAGGACTCCAAAACAATCCTTTTGACTTTTGCTCAAGCAAACTTTCTTATACAATATTTCCTCCCTAACTGTTCTAGACCTGAGAGTCTTAATCTTAGATCTGTGAATTTTTTAGATAATATTTTAATAGTTATTTCATTCATCTCACTCTGTAGGGATTATTAGTGGCATCCTAAAATACATACATAAAATTCCCATTACACGCCATTCTAGCTGAGGTTCAAAAAATAATGTAAAGAAAGAACTCTTAACTAAATTGACATATACCTCAATATTTAAAGACTTTAATGCAAAGTTTGGTAGACAATAAAAAATGTGCTGGAAAATATGTTTCAGAGTCAAGAAATTAAAGAAGAAAAAGCATGTAGATTATGTGGAAACCTTATGTAAAATGTTATGAATACTTTACTTTAGAAAAGAAGTTAAAAGATTCTGGACTAAAGAAGCAATGAAAATTGAGAGGAGAAATTCATTTATCAATCTTAAAACACAGGAAGTGACTACTTAAAGAAATAGGAGTCTTTTTGTGATAACTATCTGCATATAATTAGATTGTTGACTAGTCAAAAGGATAAAGATAAGAAAAAATAAGGACATTAATAACAATTCACATGACTGACAAATGTGAAATAAATAAAATTTAAAACATTGAATTAGCACTAATTTTCTTAATAGAATTTAGCAATAATCAAGTAAAGTATACTACTCCCTCAAAAATAGGTAAAAAGAATAAATACCTGGAAAATATTATATCAATTTTCCAAAATCAGAATGAACCAAGGGATCATACCAATTTAAAATACAAGTTCATATGCAAAATGTTATGCAGGGAAACTACAAAAGGCTATGAAAAATTAATATATATAATATCAATATATTAATAAAATTAATATATATAAATATATATAGTTACCTACCTTTGTAAATCTTAAAGTGCTATATAAGTAATATTATTAGAAGTATATATTTTTTTAATTTTTGTTGTTGTTGTTGTTGAGGCAATTGGGGTTGATTTGCCCAGGGTCACACAGCTAGGAAGTGTTAAGTGTCTGAGACCAGATTTGAACTCATGTCCTCCTGACTTCAGGGCTGGTGCTCTATCCACTGTGCCACCAACTGCTCCTATTAGAAGTATTTTTAAGAATATAATTTTATAACATTGCAATAAGAGTTGAATAGGAAAACATTCCTACAGATAGCCTGATTTGAAAATGACAAAGCAAACTTACTATCATTATAAATGCAATTGAAAAAAGGAAAAAAGATGTAAAATGGAATGTACTGATTTATATTTCTATAAAAAAAGTTTTCTTGTTTTAATAACACTGATACCACAATGTTTAAATTCTAACACCTTGGTTTTAATGTACTATAAAATTAAGTGAAATGATACCCAGAAAAATTAAGAAAAGGTTTCTGGACCACAAGAACAAATGCACAGAGAAAAAATTATCATGGAAGTAATAGAGTACCAATGGCATTCAATTTATAAGATGTCTCAAAGAAGAGAGATTGCTGGGGGGAAATGAGTATTACTATATTTACAGAGAAAATTTCAGTGTTTTTTGATTCAGATTCATAATTTCTCATAAAAATCTTCATAGGAATAATCTATTATCATATTTAAAGATAGATTTGGTAGAATTCTCAGAGTTTTGAAGGTGACTTTTTTCAGAGCCAATCACATATTCATAGCCACACAACTGACTGCCCAAGATAAAAAAATATATCATTCCATCAGATTTGTTATATGTTGAATATAAACAAATAGTTGACTCAGAAGAGTAGAACTCCAATTTATAGGCTTTCTTTAAAATAAACTTTCAGGGAAGTTTAATAGCACAGTGGATAGAGCACTAGCCCTGAAGACAGGAAGACCTGAATTTAAATTTGACTCAAACACTTGACACTTTCTAGATGTGTGACCCTGGGCAAATCACTTAACCCCAATTGCCATAGCAAAAAAAATAAAAATAAACAAACTTCCAAATAGGCATATAGTATAAATTTGGGTTTTTCATCTACAAAATAGAAAATGCAGGGTCAAATCCACAGAGTTAAGTTTAAGAAAGAATTTGGTAAAATCTTAATATGTTCCTTAAGTGTGCAAGTCATTTCCTTCTTTTACCATTATATTATTTCTTTAGCACTTTGACAATAGGAAAAAACAGTTTTCAATGATCCTTTAATTATAAACATAAAGGGAAGTATAAAGGCATTTGTTACATAAAGATATTTACCATTTTTATAATGTTCAGAATGGAAGAAAATTCTGTACAGATGAATCTATACAGATTCGTACAGATGCTCCTACTTATAGATGACATTGTATTGATAATATTAAACTTAAGAACAATTAAAGAGCCTCCCCAGTGAAACCCTGGCCTTTCAAAGGAGATCACAATTAAAATCTATGCTAAGGACAAGCTTTTTGATAGACAATCCATTGAGTCCATCAATTCATCTACCTTGAACAATAAACTGGGTCCAAAGCTGAATAAAGAGTTTGATAGCATTTGGGAAAATGTGCAGTATTTTCACTGATAATAAGCTATTATTTCACTGATGATAAGCTATTATCTCAAAAATAAAATCAATTTTCAATTTTGATTCTTCAGGGATGATAATTTTCAATGTTCTACAGCTATGTGATTACATGTGCATGTAAAACATGTAAAATTAAAGTCAAATAATTATATTTGATCCAATAGACCAGTAGTCCTCAAACTTTTTAAAGGGGGCCAGTTCACTGTCCCTCAGACTGTTGGAGGGCCGGACTATAGTAAAAACAAAAACCACACTCTGTCTCTGCCCCTCAGCCCATTTGCCAAAACCCAGAGGGCCCAATATGGCCCACGGGCACTAGTTTGAGAACCCCGCAAAAGACAATGTGATGGGTTAAGCAAACTATAGGTCATTACTGATAAGGTCAAAAAAGAGATAGCCCAAGATAAAAATAATTAACAGGAAAATTCTTGTCGTGGGAGAGGTTAAAGGGAGATAACTTGAGATAAAAATGATTAAGAAAAATTCCTGTCTTCTTTACAAATATTTCAGGAACCTCTTGGATAACATCTCTGTGTTACTAATTACTTATAAAATGAAGTTCTAAAATTGTTTTCCTCGCACTTGGTTTATACCTGCCTTGTGCCCGCCAACTGGCATCCCCTTTCCAGGCAGTTTGGCCTTTCTGGACGCCAAATGCTGGTCTATTCCTTTACTATCAATAAAGATTTTGTTTTAAGTACAGCATTGATAGCGAATTCATTTGCTACCAGACCTGCCTTTTGGTTACTTTGGGGAAGGAGAAAGAGGTAATTAGACCACGAGGAAAAGAGCTGATCCATCTCGGCTTAGAGCCCCAATTTCTCCTCATCAATTACTAGTTGTACTTTCCTATGAAAACAGGAGTAAAGATATTAACAAGGACAGGAGTACTCAGGAAAAGAGTTTGGCTAATTATGAAACAAAAGCAAAAGATAACAGATTCATAGCCTGAATGTTACTATAAAGTACAAGTAAAACATGTAAAATTAAAGTCAAATAATTATATTTGATCCAATAGACCAGTAGTCCTCAAACTTTTTAAAGGGGGCCAGTTCACTGTCCCTCAGACTGTTGGAGGGCCGGACTATAGTAAAAACAAAAGGATCCAAATGCCAGTAAGATGTAAAGTAGATATTTTATGGATGATTTATGCAAAAGTGTGAATTAGAATAATGCAGGATAAAAAGATGCTTGTGGGTTATGATCTATATTGGTAAAGGATTTTGATGAGTTTACTTATCTATTAAAATGTGAATTTGAAAAAATAAGCTTCCCACTTAAAATCCTCAAAAATAAAATAGAAATGGATATCTTTAAATAAAATATTTGATTTTATAGACAATGCTTTAAAATATTTAAAGTTATATTTAATTTACTCATTAGGAAAAAACCTTTCTATTATCTTACAATATGATGAACATCAAATTATGTTCACCTTTATCATATTAACAATCAATCAACATGTAGTGGTCTGTGATATATCAACCACTATACCAGAAAGAATATATTAACTGCAGAGATGCCAACAGTATATTTACTTATCACATTTTTTAAAATTAGACTCTATCATGCATGATAAATGTCTGCATAAGCAAGATTTTGCAAGGTGAATGCAACTTTTATAAGGAATACTATAATAAGTCAAGTTTAGGAAGTTAATGAGTAATTATGGAAGACTTAGGTGATTATACAAAATTCTTGAGCAACGGAAGGACAAATGAAATTGTGAAAAAATTGTGATCACTTCTCTTCAGTATTCTTAAAAAATTTGAACATTTTTTCAAAAGTCATAATCAACTCCCACAGCTTATATCAAGTGATTTCTTTATCAGATAAAGAATTCATCATTATTGTATATTTATAAAAGTAAATTTTTATAAAAGTAAATCTCAAGGGCAGCTAGATGGTGCGGTGGATAGAGCACCAGCCCTGACTTCAGGAGGACCAAGTTCAAATCTGGGCTCAGAAACTTAACACTTCCTAGCTGTGTGACCCTGGGCAAGTCACTAAACCCCAGCCTCAAAAAAAAAAAAAAGTAAATTTCATATCTACAAAAATAAAAGAAGAGTTATGTATGATAAATCTTACTTTCCCATTACTCCAACTTCATTCTGACCTTTCTAATTACTCATTCAATTGGTTCTTGTGTAGATATCTTTGTTTACCTACAATGTTGCTAGAGTTCTTTACCTTATAATCATTCTTTATTTCTCATTCTCATTCACCTCATATATCAAATTTTATAATTCCTACCCTCACAGTATCTCTTGTATAAATACTCTTCCCTATACTTACATAGCCACTGCACTGTTCTCCTTATACCTGGACTATTACAATAGCATTCCATTCTATTTCCTTGTTTTATTTCCCCTATTTCAATCCATAATCCACTCTGTTGCCAGTTATTTTCCTAAAGCATAGGCCTAACCAAGTCATCCTCATACTCAATAAACTCCAATGGTTCCCCATCATCTCTATGATTTGACACATCCATTTGTTTGACATATGACAACTTGGTCCCTTTCTACTTCACTAGATTTCAGTCACTTTCCTTCCCTCATTACCTTCTATGATTCAGTCACAATAGCCTACTTTCTGTTCTTCAAAACATGAGAATCTATATCCTTTATAATATGTCTCCATACCTTTATAATAGTTTTGCATCGTGCCTGGAATGCTTTACCCCCTTACCATCACTTTTTGACATCTTGAAATCCATGGCTTCTTTCAAAACTCAGTTCATTTGCTATGCTCTGTAGGCTGTTGTCTTTCTACATGATTGTTGATGTTCAGACATTTCAATAATATCCTATTCTTCATTATTCCATTTTGGGGTTCCTTGACAAAGACACTAAAGTAACTTGGGTTTTCCTTCTCCAGATCATTTAGTAAACTGAGGCAAATAGGGTTTAAAAACTTGCATAGGTCCACACAACTAGTGTCCAAGGCCACATCTGAACTCATGAAGATGAGTCTTCTTGATTCTAAGCCCAGTGCTCTATCTACTTGCCCTTCCTTTTATTTATTTATCTTCCATTTATACTATGAGTGTACAAAAAGATGTTTGTATATTATCAGTCCTAATCAGTTACTAATATGAGTAAGGGATTGTTTCATCACAAGCATTTAGTATAATACTTGGCATATAATGGGCACTTAATAATGTATTTTCAGATATAACCATTCATATGGGATATTAAAGTTCACAAAATATTTTGTGTGAGTGATCGCATGAGAGATCATTACAGCAATTCTATATTATAATTCAAAAAAATGCATCTTCTGGACTCTTTGATATTCATAAAGCTTGCTTGAAGCAGGTTGCTTTGACTAAAAGCTGAAAACCCTGTTGTTGTTTTGTTTTTGTTTTTTTCCCAGATATTTTACTCTGACATTTCTTGAAATCTTTCACAGCTCTTGCTTATACTTTCTATTACTAGCATCAGCCTGTGGCATCAGAGATAAGAAACTAATAAAATATGGCTGCCCCATCTCTGCAAAACACATTACTTTCTATTGATGCAGAAAGCTATTCTAATGTGCAGGAGAATGAAAGGCATGCATCCCATATGAAGCAGATTAATAATAACTAACATTTATATTACTACACTTTAATTTGAAAATAATTTAAATTTTTTTCTTCTCTAATCTTCACAAAAACCTTGTAAAGTATATTGTTATCTTATTTCCCAGATAATGAAATAGGCTAAGAGCAGTTAAGTGATTTCCCTAGGATTACAAAACTAATAAAAAGATTCAAACCCCTGAATCCAAATTCACCACTTGATCCACTTCATGAGAAATCTCAAGAAACTGAATGCCAAGTTTGAAAGGAGCTTCTTCACAAGTCAATTCCTGATCCCCTTTATTTCCCTTGTCATGGCCTGAAGACTACTGAGGTCCAGTGTTTTATCAGCTTGTTCCCTTTCCTCATTGACAATGGCCCTGTCCATGGTGCCATTGTTATTTTCAGTACTATGTGTCTGTCTGATCTGCTTGTGAAGTGCCATAACTGCTATTAAGGGAGAACTGGGATTCATTTTAAGGGCCACTTTTTCTTTGATCTTTATTTGACAGAGGAGATAATAGAGGATCAAAGATTTCTCTGTTACCACTCAGTTTCTAAGTTTAAGAACTAAGTTTAGCAATAAGCTAAGGCTAAATTTGATTTATATTTCCTTAAATTCAGTGCTCTAAGCTTATTAAGAACAGAGACTATTGTTTTCATTTTTCTCCACATCACACAATAGAACAAAATTAATGCTATTAAACCCTTCTAACCATGAAGGAGTCCACTGAAAAGTCTATCTTAAGTTCAAAGAATTCTGGGAATTTACAGCAATAAAAAGTCATAGTTCACAAGCATGAAGTTATTATGTTTACCTTTGGTAAAAGCAAAATTAGTGCAAAGCAGACACTTGAAGAAGTGGTACAATATGAAAAGCAGCAATAAAACATTTTTGATAAAACTGAGACAAAGTCTAAAAAATATACACAGCATTGGTGGGAAGAATAGCTGTTTAAAATATAGGAAAAAATACATGTGTAGAGAACAAATAGATAAAGTGCATATGTAGAGAAATATGGTTAGAGATCACATGTGTCCAAGCCATACATACAGAAGAATAAATGTATAAAGAGGCAACTCCGATGTGATAGGACCTCTGATAATCTCTAGAGATGTCATCCTACAGCTTCTATCATCCTGCTCTTATCAGACCTCCTTCCATAAGTCTCTACCAAATATTGCTCATTTCAGTGCTGCTTTGCTGAACATATTATCTCCATTGAATGGTATTGGGGGGGGGGGCTTTTTCCTCTCTTGTGCATCTAATTTTAGTTAAAGTATTTGCTATAATTCTACTTCTTTCTCAAGGGAAAACTGAAGTATGCCAAGTTCATTTAGTTTGTGTGTTTTTTAAAGATTTTTTGTGACCCTTTTAGAAGAAAAGAGCTTATTTTATAGAGCTAAAAATAGTTACAAATTTATCTGGAAGAACAAAAAGTCAAGGATATCAAGGAAATTAATGAAAAAATGCAAATGAAAGTGGCCTAGCCATATCAGATCTAAAACTAAATTATAAAACAGCTATCATCAAAACAATTTGGTACTAGCTAAGAAATAGAGTGGCATATCACTAAAAAAAGGTTAGGTTCACAAGACTCAATAGTAAATGACTATAATAATCTACTGTGTGATAAACCTCAAAACTCCAATTTCTAGGATAAGGAACTCAGTATTTGACAAACATTGCTGAGAAAACTGGAAAATACTATAAGTATTGATTAACATCTCATACACTATATCAAGATAATGTCAAAATAGGTACATGATTACAAATGTTAATTTCATAAGCAAATTAGGAGAGCAAGGAATAGTTTAATTGTCAGATCTATGAAGAAGGGAAGAATTCATGACCAAACAGAAGACAGAGAATATTATGAAACGTAAAAGGGATAATTTTCATTACATTAAATTTAAAAGCAATCAAGATTAAAAGGAAAGCAGGTTAGGGGGAAAAAATTACAGCCAAGGTTCTGATAAAAGTCTTATTTCTAAATATAGAGAAAACCAAATCAAATTTATTATAATACAAGTCATTCCCCAATTGACAAATAGTAAAAGGATATGAACAATATTTTTCAGATGAAGAAATTAAAGCTATTTATAGGCACATGATAATATTCTAAATAGCTATTAACTGAAAAATGCACAATAAAACAACTCTGAAATATTACCTCACACCCATCAGATTAACTATTTTTTATTAAAGCTTTTTATTTTCAAAACATATGCATGGATAATTTTCAATGTTGACCCTCGCAAAACCTTATGTTACAAATTTTCCCCTCCTTCCCCCATCCCTTCCCCTAGATGGCAAATAGTTTAATATATGTTAAACATGTTAAAATATATGTTAAATCTAATATATGTATACATATTTATACAATTATCTTGCTGCACAAGAAAAATCAGATCAAAAAGGAAAAACAAGAGAAATAAAATAAAATGCAAGCAAACATGGCAGAAATTAGATATGGATCCACACTTAACACCATATACTAAGATAAAATTAAAATGGATCCATGATTTAGGCATAAATAGATCATAAATAGATTAGAGGAACAGAGAATAGTCTACCTCTCAGACCTGTGGAGGAGGAAGGAATTTATGACCAGAGGAGAACTAGAAATCATTATTGATCACAAAATAGAAGATTTTGATTACATCAAACTAAAAAGTTTCTGTACAAATAATACTAATGCAAACAAGATTAGAAGGGAAGTAACAAATTGGGAAAATATTTTTACAGTTAAAGGTTCTGATAAAGGTCTCATTTCCAAAATATATAGAGAACTGACCCTAATTTATAAGAAATCAAACCATTCTCCAATTGATAAATGGTCAAAGGATATGAACAGACAATTCTCAGATGATGAAATTGAAATTATATCCACTCATATAAAAGAGTGTTCCAAATCACTACTGATCAGAGAAATGCAAATTAAGACAACTCTGAGATACCACTACACACCTGTCAGATTGGCTAAAATGACAGGAACAAATAATGATGAATGTTGGAGGGGATGTGGGAAAACTGGGACACTAATACATTGTTGGTGGAGTTGTGAAAGAATCCAACCATTCTGGAGAGCAATTTGGAACTATGCCCAAAAAGTTATCAAACTGTGCATATCCTTTGATCCAGCATTGCTGCTATTGGGCTTATATCCCAAAGAAATACTAAAGAGGGGAAAAGGACCTGTATGTGTCAAAATGTTTGTGGCAGCTCTTTTTGTAGTAGCTAGAAACTGGAAGAAGAATGGATGTCCATCAATTGGAGAATGGTTGGGTAAATTATGATATGTGAAGGTTATGGAATATTATTGCTTTGTAAGAAATGATGAGCAGGACAAATACAGAGAGGTTTGGAAAGACTTACATCAAGTGATGCTGAGTGAAATGAACAGAACCAGAAGATCGCTGTACTCTTCAATGCTGTATGAAGATGTATTCAGATGGAATTGGATATCTTCAACATAAAGAAGATCCAACTCACTTCCAGTTGATCAATGATGGACAGAAACAACTACCCCCAGAGAAGGAACACTGGGAAGTGAATGTAAATTGTTAGCACTACTATCTATCTACCCAGATTACTTATACCTTCAAAATCTAATACTTAATGTGCAACAAGAAAATTGGATTTACACACATATATTGTATCTAGGTTATACTGTAACACATGTAAAATGTATGGGATTGCTTGTCATCTAAGGGAGGGAGTAGAGGGAGGGAGGGGATAATTTGGAAAAATGATTACAAAGGGATAATGTTATAAAAAAAATTACTCCTGCATATATACTGTCAAAAATTTATAATTATAAAATAAAAAAATAAAATATTATCCCCCCCAAAAAAATAAAATAAAATAAAATGCAAGCAAACAACAAAAAGAGTGAAAATTCTACCTTGTGGTTCACACTCATTCCCACTCTCTCTGGGTAGATAGCTCTCTTCATCACAAGATGAAAATGGTCTCAATCTTCTCAATCATCAAAACAGAAAAAAAGAAAATAATAAATGTTGGAGAAGATGTGGGAAAATTGGAACGCCAATGCATTGTTTGTGAAGTTGTGAACTGACCCAACCATTCCAGAGAGCAATTTGTAACTGTGCCCAAAGAGCTATAAAACTGTACATACCCTACTTGCAATACTATCACTAGATTTATACTCCCAAAAGATGATTCAAAAATGATAAAGAATCCACATATATAAAATATTTATAGAATCTCTTTCTGTGGTGGCAAAGAATTGGGAATTGAGGGGATGCCCAATAATTGAGGAATTGCTGTACAAGTTGTGGTCTAGGAATGTAATGGAATACTATTGTTCAATAAGAAACGATGAGCAGGCAGATTTCAGAAAAATCTGGAGAGATTTAAACAAATTGATGCTAAGTGAATTGAGCAAAACCAGGAGAACACTGTACATAATAACACCAACATTGCACAATAATCAGTTATGATAAACAGCTTTTCTCAGCAATGCAATGATCACAAATAACAGAATTTCTGCTAACAGCGAGGTGATATAATAAAATAAATCCTAGTGTAAATGAACCTAGTGGAAAAGAGTAGGCTTTATGGATTGAGAGGTGAAAGAAACTTTAAAGCTCACTGATACAACCCTGTAATTCTAAAAATGGGTAAACTGAAACTGAGCATTTTAGTGACTTTCCCATTTTTACAGTCAGTACATATCTGAGACAAGATTTACATTGAAGTCTTTTTGAAGTCCAGCCTTCTGAAGGGTTATAGAGAATATATAGCATCTTTAGATTGCCACAGATTGGCAACATTTTTAAATGATTTTTTAAAAAAAACCTTGCAATTATAGCATTTTCAAAAAAAAAATAAAACAGTCTTTCATTTCTTCAAGAAATCTCTTCAGTTACGGCTATAGAGTATTGAAGGAGGGCATAAAGCAAAACCACCAATCAAATATCTGCTCATCATTTGATTGTAATTAGACACATTAGATTGTAAACTGAGGCCGGGGACAATTTTCTTGTTATTTGAATCCCTACACTGTCTGACACCTAGTAAGTGTTTACTATTCAATGAATTGTACTTAATTGAATCTAATTGAATCACAGGGATAAGCATCATAGAAAGAGTTACCTGCCTATAGTTCCAAGGCATACAAATATCTCTGTTGCTTATACTACAGAGACTTCCTGACCAGAATCCATGAACACACAAACACCTCTGCTGCTTCTACTTTAGGAACTCCTTTCTGACTGTTTTTTCTTTTCTCTGGCTTCTTTAATATAGCTTGGCAAAGTATCGTGGTTTGATCCTTTTATTACATCACAACCATATTCCTCCTTGTGTTGAATGGGCTGAATCTTGGCAAAAGACCCTGCCAACTCAGATCCTTCCATGGTAGGGAAGGAAACTCAGTCCCACACCCTAGTCTAAAGGAGATCCAGCTGGATCATGACAGTTATTACCATTTGGTGCCTACTCTGAGAATAAACAGACTTTAGTCTCTGAAGTTGCCATCCTCATATCTTTCAACAGCTCAAAGTTCTCTCAAAAAGTAAAAAGTAAATTTAAAAAAACTCATACATATAGCATTTTACAGATTAAGGAGCACTTTTTTTTCACCCTATGAAGTAGACAATGTATGTATTACAACATCATTTTCATTTTACAGATGGGACTCAGAGAAGGTAAGGGTCTTGTCTAATGCCATACAGTAAGTGGCAGATTCAAGACTCAAAACCACTTCTAGTATTCTTTCACTATATTATGTTGCCTTACATTACCTCAGAAGCAACTTAATTTCTCTTAAATTACCTAAATATTCAAAGATTTCTATTTTCTTTGAATCCAAGAGAGAAAAAACTTTGCCAACAAAAAAATTCTTGACAATACAATTATTTAGCTTTCATTCTTGAAATAAGAATATATCTATTATTTTGAAGAGGCAACTTAGAAGAATTTATAATTTCACAATAATTTCGAGTTCTATAAATTTAACAAAAATTACTAACATAAAGTATTAAAATTTGTCATCCCTTGACTTTCTCTTAACTCTACCTTTTCTTCTCCACTTCAATGCCTTAACACTGTCTGTATCTGGGGCATATTAAGTGCTTAATAAACATTTTATCTATGTCTTAGAGATAGATTCAGGTCAAAAACTATGCCAGCCCAATCTAGTACTTTCTTTTCTTCTTATTATTAAAAACATCAGTCTAACTTGGATACCAGATTTAGTACTTAGTTTTCAGATAGCTGAGTCAGTGGACTGAAAGGCAACATTTCTTAGATTCAAACTGACATACCTCTCTTTTGCCTTCTCTTACCTAGAATTTATTGTTTATTTAAGGTTGTACACAAAAGAAGATTCGATGGCAAATCATGTTAATAAAGAAAGCAATGTTCTACATGAATGAGTGCTATTCCTGGGCTATTTGACCTTTATATAATGCAACCTGAATAATAAAAGAGCATGTTCATCAAATATTCAAATTACATGGAGCTAGAAACAAATCTAAGAAGAAAAGAATTAGAGTTCCACCTGTAACCCACATTTTTGCCCTTTCTCTCACCTGAAATGTTCCTTTCTTTTCTTTCCACTTTCCAAAATTCATAAAGTCCTACTTTCTACACATGGAATCTGAACTTACATATTTTCTGAACTCCCTGTGGCATGTAATTACACACCCTGTTACATTGCTCAATTAATAAGGATTTGTTAACTACCTAGTGTAAGTCAGGCATTATGATAAACCCTGAGGATACAAATCCAAAAGATATACAGTTTGCCATCAAGAACCTTCCTTTCAACTGAGATGCAGTATTCATATTCATATCGAATATAGTATATGTACAAATAAATAGAAAGTGATTTCTCGTGATGGTGTCAACTAAGGACTGGATCAGTTAAGAAAGACCTCATGAAGGAGGTAACATAAATTAAGTCTTGAAAGGAACAATGGGTTGCCAGGGACAAAACAAATAGAGGAGCATCCCAGATATAGAAATTGAGCCTATTGTGCTAGTGATTTTTTAACAAGCAGGTCTCTGAAGATGAATATATATAGATATAGATATAGATATAGATATAGATATATATGTGTGTGTGTAGCACATACATATATAGCACACTTTTACATTTATTCTGCCTTATTAACATTAATAACTTTCTCCATCTCAAGTCTAAACAATTAACAAACAATAAATCAAAGCCATGATTTGTTTCATTTTTTGTCTGATTTTCTAGGTGTAAATGCTTAACCTGAAAATTTAATCATTAGTTCTCCAAGTTTGAGTTGGTTCCAGGTCAGTCCTGGTGATACAGAGTCAGAATTTTAAGATTGACTTTTGTATATGTATCAGTTAGCAAGAAGAAAGATAGCTGCTTCCTGCCTAGCCTGCCAGCTAAAACTGTAATCCCCGACCCTGCCTCAGGGTTGATATGTTTTTATGTATGTCTTTTACTTCCAACAAAAATATAATGCCATTAGTACAATGTATCCTCCTTTATAACAATGATTTATCTTTGTATGCCCCTGATTGTGAGGAATGGACCATCTAACACTCCACCTTGCTCATAGGAGGTATTTAAGAGAACTACATATTACACATTTTCTACCTCTCCAGCAATAGCATGGTGCTGTGCTTATAGTAATTGCTTAATAAATATTAATTGAACTTAATTGAACACTATCAAATTCTATCATTTCTGGATTTGCTTAACATCAACTCCAAAGTTACCTCTTTGCTTCATTTATCTAGCTACTATATTATGACCTCTATTCTATTTTCTTATGTTCATAATCCAACATTTTAAATACATGAATTACAATCACTGGTTTCCCTTTCTAGACATACCAGTTTCCTTCTTAATCCCCTACAACATGGCTTCAACCCTCATTTCATCCTGCTAAATATGCCTTTTCTAATTATTAGCTCAGATGGCTCTTTTTTAATTTCAAAATGCTTAAATTTGACATTTGACATGATTGACTATTCCCCTACAGACAAATTTTTTTTGTCTTGGTTTCAATGACATTAAATTTTCTTGGTTGTCTTCCTATTTCTCTGACTAGCATTTCTGTCTTTGATAACTCCTCTTCTTCCTCCAACACCCTAATTCTGGATTTGCTTTATCTTCTGTTCCTTTTTTCTTTATACTTACTCCTTGCTTATTTCATTGATTTATTATCTTCAATTGTTTTAATAGAAAAATAAGAACAAATCTATAAATAATTACCACAAATATAAGTATGATTATTCTTTCCATAAGATGGAAAAGGATGGCACCAAAAGTGATACTGCCTCTCAGAACTTCTAGTCCCTTTTGCCTAAAAATTCTCCTTTCCACCCTTGAGCTATGACCAGATTAACTTAAATAATCCATGGTAACAATGCAAATAATGGTATTATGCATCATATTTTGATAGTTTTTGTACACACACACACATATACATACATACATACATAGACACACCTACATATACTTTTTGCATTATCTGTATAAACCTACAGAATTTTTTTAAAAGAATATATATCATGTGTCTACCTCAATACAAATTTTAGAATGACTTTCCAAAATATTACCCAAAAATCCAAAATGAATTTTAGTCAGCATTCAGTATTGACTTCTAAACTGAATTTTCCAGGTACTATTGATTCTCAAATCAAAATTCAGCTTCAAATCAATTTTGTTTTAATGTAGTTAATTTTAATAACTTTTCTTACTATTAGCAATCGTTATCATCTTCTTGATCTTCTTACAAGTTATTTCAAATTTGAAGATAAAAAAGTACAACATTTAAAGAGGATGTCATCAAAGGAAATCATACTATCCTTCAATTTTATGGTGTCCTCCAGATTCTTTGTACCATGACTCTTGGAACATGAGGTAGATTTCTATTTCCTATAATGAGATATTAGACATAATGGAAGTGCCTATTATAATGGCATAGGCAATTGCCAAGAAGGTGGTTTTTAATAAAAGTAAGAGACTGTAGATTGTATTCCCACAGAAATTGTGGAAATTCAAACTCTGTCCAATCTTAGAAATGTCAAATTGCCCAGGTTTTTTGATCTTTGCACCAAAGGAAAAATTACAAATTCCACTGTTTGGAACATTAAATGGAAGAGTATTAAAGGAGATTATTATTATAATCCCAGCACCCATGAGCCTTTCAAGAATCTAGGTTTTGTCGACATTTTTATTATAAAACCATTTTGTGGACTTTCTGATTTAGCCAATATTATTCATCTGGAGTTGAAATTTGGAACATAAGATTGTAGCTCATAAGGGATTTTTTTCCAAGAATTACAAAAAAAGTTTTGGATATCACCTGATAAAATATATAATAGATTTTTTTATTCATGTCAGTTTTTAAAAGCACTATTCTATTTTTCCCTTCTTTTGTTTATTGCACTGATAATCAGTAAACACAGAAACGTTTAAAAATCATCTATCATATCTATATATATATATGTATATATATATATACACATATATATATATGTAAAATCAGGCACTGTGTTAAGCATCTGTTGTTGTTCAGCCATTCAATGATCATAATTCCATAGTTCATGGAACCCCAAATCCTTCTATTCTTCACTATTTTCTGAAATCTGTCTAAGCTCATATTTATTGAAATCTATTCATCTCATCCTCTACCACTCCTCTTCATTTTGCCTTCAGTCTTTCCCAACATCAAGATCTTTTCCAGTGACTCCTGCCTTCTCATTATGTGGGCATAATATTTAATCTTCAGCTTCAATATTTGCCCTCACAGGGAAGTATATGAATTAATTTATTTAAGTATTGACTGATTTATCCCCTTTTTGTCCAAGAGAGACTGAAAATTCTTCTCCAAAACACACTTCAAAAATATTGATTCTGAGATCTCAACTTTCCTGATAGCCAATTCTCACAAGCATATATAGCTACTGGAAAAAGAAAAAAAAAAAAAAACATTGCTTTAACTACATGGAGCTTTGCTGGCAAGGTGATGTCTCTTATTTTTAGTATACTCTCCAGAGTCAACATAGATTTCCTTCCAATAAGCAAAAAACAAATGGAAATGATCATTGTCCTAAAGAAGGCTATATTTTATTGATTGTATACAACATGTTTACATATAAAGTTAATATTGGATATATATATATATATATATTTGTGTATATGTGTGTTCTATGTATTTTATATATATATATATATTTCTGTATTTCAAAGTAAATATGATACTTATATGTATATGCCTATTATGTGTATATTGCTATACATATAAACAGACATATATTATAGTATGTGTACTCACATATGTGTATTTCAAGAATAAGAGATGAGAAACTAAATTATTCCTCAGTCTATGCAAAGGCAGAAGCTAGAATGTTCATTAGAGAGGCAATGAATGGGTAAACTGGATTACATTGCAAATTGTATAAAGGGAAACAATGTGTAATCATACTGGGAAAGTAAGCTGAAAGCAGATTGTGAATGACTTTAAATAACAAAATGAGGAGTTTATACTTGATCCTAGAGACAATATGGAGTCCTTGATGTAGTGTTCTGTTTGGTTTTCTGGAGTTCTCTGGACCAACCTTCGTTTCAGCAAAGTAATCACTGGTAATAGCCAGGCGTTAAAGTCCAAAGTCTTTATTATCTCCTTCAATGTCTTGTCTCCTTGCCTGGGGCTTCAGCTATCTTTCTTGGAGGCCTTCCAGAGTCTTGGTTTCAGAGAAGCAAAGGAGGAGAGCCACCAGGATGGTGTGAGATGGAATGAATCTGTCTATTTTATTTTAATTACATTATCATAGGTGTGAATCTTGTAGAATAGGTGTCAATCTTGTAGAACTAAATACATGTATTGAATTAGATAACTATTAATCACCACACTAAATTAGATAACCATTGTCTCATCAATTCCACTGACTTAACACCTTGTAAGAATCTTTGTTACAAGTACAGAGTTCTGGCCCATAACATCTTGGGGCTTCTTGAGAAAGGGGAGAGATCTGGTCAGATGTGTGCCTTAAGAATATCAACTTGACAGTTATATGAACAATGGATTGGAGAAGAAATAAAATGTGTGTATAAAGACTGATTCATGGACTATTGCAATAAATCAGATGAATGGTGATGAGAGCCTGAGTTAGGTGGGTTCTGTTTTAGTAAAAAGAAGGGACAGATTTGAGAGACATTGAGAAGAGAGAACCAATAATATTAGGCAGTTGTTTGCTTGTGTTGAGTGATGGAGAGTAAAGAGTAAACCAAGTTTGTTGTGAATCTGGGTGACTATGAAAATAATGATTCTCCAACAGAAATGGGGGTTACGAGTAGGACATCTAGGAGAAAAGAGAAGTGGATAATGTTTTGTACATGTTGAGCAAAGCTTTTAAGATATCTGAGTAGAGATGTGCAAGAGGTCTTTGTGGTTGCAAGATCTTTAGCTAGTGTTTGATATTGCTGCATCACATGCTAATGAGTAACCAATAGTCTATATGTCTTTTTCTGCTAGCCAAGTCTAAAAGACAGTCTAGATAGCTCACAAAGTTAGTTTTCTTATAAGAAATATTTGTTACTAGTCTAAACCAGTAATTCATTCCAGCCAAAAGGGATCAATGAGATAGGAGGTTTTAAAATTTTATTTGAATACAGCAGAACCCTAGTGAGAGTTATCATAAATTTTGTTTTCAACATGGATTAGTATGGGAGGATTCTGCTTTTTCCTGAACAGATTCACTTTATTTTTACTTTCAACAACCAAACCCTGAATTAATTGATGAATTTATTTCAGTGCAAAGGAAGAAATGAAGATATATAACATATCTCATCCTTGTAAAATATATAAAAGACATTTAATAACAAAATATATTGATTTCACTATGGTTTGTGGTTTGTATAACAATTATTGACTATTGGTTCTGCATTATCATTCTCCTCATTACTCATATTTATATAATGTGTTTTGGAATATTTGGGTACAGACTTATGACTTTATTGGCATAAGAAACTCCTTCTACAATACAGGTCAACAACTTTTGTGTAAAAATAGTCTTCAACAGTAGCCTGCAGGTCTTACAGTCAAAATTACTTATTCAGAGCCACACATCCAATATGTATTGGTTATGTGTCTTTCATTTTTAAGAGGATCAGCTGTGGCTCCAAGAAGCTATTGCATGTACAGTGATTATACCCTAGTAAATTGTCTTGGCAGATGAGCTAAATTAGGTTAGGAATAACTGAGAGCCCTCAAACTTGTTGGTGAGTTAGAGGAATGTCTATTCCAAGCATGTGAAGACGTTTTCTAGTAGAATGAGTAGATGAGAACAAGTTGTTCCAACAGCTATGAAAGTGGTCAAAGCAAACACCATGAAGTGCTTAGAGATTAGTCAGACATCAAAGATGCCAAGATCATCTATTCCATCCAGGGCCATCAACAGTCATCCTGACTTTTTTCTTACCACTGGACTTTGATGACTCGGAGAAAGTGAACCTGATAATGATCCTCTTTGAGAATGAAGGATGAACAACACAAACATGGACCAATGATATCACAAGTGATAACCTGAATATTAATTAGATTTAAGTGAGACAGAGTTAGATAAAGTTATTAGTCTTACCTTTTTCTTCTTGAGTCATTTAGTGGTAACACAAAAGCCAGGACAACTGGCAGTGGCTTGGGATGTAATGGATGATTTTGGCATCTTTGATATCTGACAAAGCTCTTAAGCACTCTATGGTTTCTGGCTCAGCCATCTTCATGTCTATTGGAACAAATTGTTTTCATTAGCTCATTCTGCCAGGGAAGTCTTCACATGGTTGGGGTAGGTATTCTCCTAATTCACAAACAGGTTTGAGGCCTATTCTCCAACTTGCGAATAAAGTTGAGCAGGGTGTGAGCATTGCACATGCTACAGCTTTTTAGAGCCTTAGGTTGGATGAATCAGGTGGACACTAAAAGTAGATGAGAAGCCCTGAAAAGAGCTTGGCAAGCTCTATGACTAGAGGTCCTTCTAAACAGATCATACAATACAATATATATTAGAAGCAAAGTTTGATCCCAGGTTTTCTTGACTCTGAAGTCAGCTGGCTATTGTTAGCACCCTACTAACACTTCTATAGTGTATTTACAAACACTTTCTTCAAAACATCTACATGAATTAACTGTTGCAAAAATTAACTTCCAAATTTGCATATGAGAAAGGTGTAAAGACTCAGGGGAGTTAGCAGCAGAATCAAGAAACCAAAAGATTTTATCCATCTAATTTCTTTTGGCATCTACTCAGATATATCATATAGCAGAGATATACAAATGTCATACTTACCACTCAAGCCAAACTCAAAATATAAAAATATAGATCCAGCAGGAGCCTCATTTTACAGATTCAGAAACTGCAATCCAGAGAAGTTAAGGGAGTTACCCAAAATCATATGGCTTAATATTATTATAAGAGTAAGAAAGAGCTTTTTAAAATTTCTGTTAAAAAGTCCTTTCATAATACTTTCAACCTCCTGGTATAACTGAATTCCAGTTGATTGATCTTCAAGACACAATTGCAATTCATACTTTAATGGCTAAGCATTTCCTAGCATAAATCAGTCATCTGACTATTTTCCCTTACCAGGAATTTCTGGTTCTGGTTTTATTTTAAATTATAAATTCCTCCAAGAAACACTCATCATGAATTCTTACACTGATCATCATATTCTAAGTTAATTATGAAGTATGCATGAAATAATTAAAATGGAAAATTGGACTAGATTTGTGTTTAATGTTTTGGTTAATGTCTCATCATTTGATCTGAACTATCTGATTATGTTTTCCCATACATCTTTGGAATTAAATGTATTTAAATTAAATGATTTTACAAAAAGGAAATTGAATGTTAAGTGCCACAATTGCCTAAATTGGTTAGCCTTCACCCCAAGGAAGGACTTGTCATAGGTGCTAGAATCTTAAAAGTTTGGTGGTTTGCTGTAGGTAAGTGGCCAAAAGTTCATATGCCATCCAAAGTTGATCCAAACCTCTCTGGATTGAAAATATCATGAAAGTGGGCTTTTCCATGAAATTTCCAGTACTTCCTGTTTTTAGCTGAGCTGGAAATAAAGCAAGAATAGTCTTTCTTAGGGTATTTCGCTGGTTCCAGTTTTGGTCCCACTAAAACCCAGCAGAGACCATAAGCATGACTAACCAAAAAAACACTTTAATAGGGAGGAGTTTGGGGCTAAGAAAGGGAGAGTTAATGGGAACAGAATTTCCTAACCTGATTACCACTTAACCACAGTTTGAATGCCCAATATGCTCTGACTCACCAGCAATGGTTCCAAAATAACACAAGAATTTCTCAAGCCAGATGATCAGTATTGTACATTGTTAATGAAATTTCCAGAAAGAAAATTGTATCTTACATCAAGATGTAAACAAGAACAATTTTCCTTTGGGTCCAAAGACATACATTTAATTTTTCTTTCAGAATGTTATTATTATTTTTAAATAGTAAGGGATACCACAAATAATTTTTGCTCAAAAATCTCTTCCCACCAATATAATAAATGGCAGCTTATCACGAAAAGAAAATTAGATGTACAGAGATAAAGGATACACTCAATATAGACAAAGAAAGAAGACAAGAAACACTGGCCCTTAAAAAAATTGAAAGCAGAAAGAGACCAGAGAGCTCATCCAGTCTAATCCTTCATTTAAAAAAAAAAAAAGGAAAAACAAAATAATTTGCCAAAATAAGCAGCAGAAGCAGAATATGACCCCGGATCTTTTTGGCTCTAATTTCACAGTTCGTCATTATAAGAATAATTCACCATCAAACAGTCCTTCACCATCACAAAACCTATATATGTACTACCTAATTTGATTCTAATAGGAACAATATGAAAGGCAGATATTTTAAACTCTATTTTACAATTGGTACAACTGTGAATGAAAAGATATTATTGCACTCCTTTTCACTTGCCACAACAGAGACAGAGACATTAAATTTCTATTCTTCTAAAATGCATTTATTAAAAGTTCTAAAATTCAAGGGTTGATACCTACTAGCTATAATCCTTGAGCTAATAAGAAGTTCAGGAATTATTTAGCCAAACCTTCTCTTTATACAGATGAGGAAACTGAAATCCAAAACAGTTAAATATCTTTCTCAAGATTACACAACTAGGAGACACCAGAGATAAGGTTGGACCTAGGACTCTAGACTGCAACAACAGTGTTCTTTCCCCTGGCCTACACTAGTTCTCAATTATACATTTTGTGGCCAATATTAATCCAGAATTTACCTGTTAGGATTACTAGGTGAGAACTCAGGTTATGTGGACAATTACAAGGTGAGAACTCAGGTTGACTTGATAGAGGGGGCAAGCTCATTGGCTGGGGTGGTTCTTCCCAGAAGCCCTTGCATTATCCCACGCCCATTCTCTGGGAGGATAAAAAGAGACAGCACTGGGCGCAGAGAGCAGATCGGCCTGGAGAAGGATAAGAGCTGGAGGAGATTCAGAGCCAGGATTCAAGAAGAAGACTCTGAATTGCATCAGGCTTGACGGGGCTCTCTGCAGGAAGGGAAGTCACTTCTTTGGACAAGAGTTAACAGCAACTGCCTGGAGACAACGGTTCGTTACAGGAAGAAGAATCTGTCGGAGAGATTTGAGTAGAAGACACAGCAGATCTCTTCCCAGAGAGAGATCCAGCAGCTTCTGGAGACGACAGCACATTACAGTTGGCACCCAACGTGGGGCCATGTGGCGTACAGAAGACCCACTCCCCGGTGCCGCTCTCGGTGGGGGCCCAAGTCCTTCTGATCGAGGCACAGCCCGTGGACGGTGTGAGGCCGGTAGCGGCCCCCGGCGCGCCGGGACCGGGTCTTCTCGGAGTCGGGTTGCTTGGGAAGGAGATGTTAGGATTACTAGGTGAGAACTCAGGTTATGTGGACAATTACAAGGTGAGAACTCAGGTTGACTTGATAGAGGGGGCAAGCTAATTGGCTGGGGTGGTTCTTCCCAGAAGCCCTTGCCAATGAGCTTGCCCCCTCTATCAAGTCAACCTGAGTTCTCACCTTGTAATTGTCCAGAAAACCTGAATTCTCACCTTGTCACTATCCAGACAACCTCAGTTCTCACTTAGTAATCCTAACATCTACCCATTCTACTTTGAGGTGTACATATAAAAAAGATTAAAAATTAAATTATATAATTTAGGAACTACAAACTTTTTTGCTAGGCAATATCAATTATGAAAAAATAAAATTAGATTCTGGTTTTTCTGGGGGTTTTGACTAAAGGAATATGTAATTCAGGAAAAATTTATGAGATATTTCAGTTTCAATCCAGCAAAAGTTATTGAGTAATATGTACATATTGAACATTAATAATTAATATATAATCATAATGTTTAATCATATAATATATTAATTATATTAATAATAACTAATATATAGCACTTTGAGGTCTGAGAAGTACATTACATACATTATCTCAATTGGTCCACAAACTATCCTATCAGGTACGTGTTATTATCACCCCCTTTGTAAAATTGATTAAAAATGAAGTTTAGGGACATCTACTTAGTGCATACCCATACCTCTAGCATACTCTCAAACACACCATTTTCAAAATGAGGAAACAGGTCCAAGTAGGTTAAATTCTGTGGCATCAGCAAGAGCAGTATAATACATCTTGGAAAAAACCATGACTCTGGACCTGGAAGATATGTGACTGAACAAATCACTCAACTTCCCTGAGTCAGTTTCCCCTTTTGTAAAATTACCTATATGCCAGCTGAACTTCTATTCAGCTCTAGATCTATGAACAAGTGGTAAATCAGCTTAATGTTATTGATGATGAGACATTGTATACAAAATGCATTGCTTTCCATCTCAGACTTCATATGACACATAATTATAATAAACTCAGGAAGTATTATTTGAATTTCAACCCTGATTGTACCATTTGCTAGTAAGACACTGAGTAATTCATTTACTTTTTTTTTATTTACAGTTTCACCAGTTGTAAAATGGAGCCACTAGTATCTGTATTTCCTATTGTTGTTACTAGAATCAAATTAGAAGTATATATAAAAGTTTTTGTGATATTGAAGTTTAACAGTGAATTACTGTTATTCGAATGAAATAATTAAATGATCAAATGAGATAACTGTAAAACTTTTAGCACAATGCCTGACACATAATTAGCACTTTATAAAAGTTAGCTATTATTAGCTATTGCTGCTGGTGGTGGTGATGGTAGGGTGTGTCTACAAAATGTTTATTATGCTAAAATATAGCTAGTCTAGTACTAACATTTCATCAAAGGAAATTATAGCTAATGTACAGAGAATTGTTCATTGAATTTATAAATTAGAAATGTAAATACTGATTTGTCATGTCATAAAGATGTCTGTATGTGAAATCATGAAACTCTATTGTTAACTTTTTTAAAAGAAATAATATAAATTCAGCACTACTATCAAAACTGTCTTAGTTATTTGTGCTTCCCTCTGAACTTTGTTGTCTTCTCTTCTGTGCTTTTAAAGATGCTTCTAATACTTTGCTTTACTTTGTTTTCTCCTTTTTGGAGGTTTATTTGGTGGAGTTTTTTGGACAGTACCATTCAAGTAATACTAATATTTGTCAATACTATTTAGCATTCTTGTTGCTCAGATTGTCTTCCTCCCAAATAAAAAGGGAAATATTCGTGATATTTTAACAAACATAATCAAGTAGTCAAAAATAATAACTATTGCATTGAAATAGTCCTAACTCAGTTTCAAAACATTAGTCATTTTTCAAATGAGCAGATAATTAACATAACAAACAGCAATAATGATGATGGCACTTAAAAACCGCAGTGGTTTAGAGAAGTAACATAACATATAGGTCAATCACGGACATTTGCTTTGCACGAAGTAGGTACTTTAAAACAATTGCTGAATGAATAAGCAGAAATAAGAATGCTACTCAGTGCAACTGTCACATCTTTTGTATGCCTTGTTCCAGTTATAAAAAGAATACTGAGTAATAATTTGTTTTATTTAGCAAGATAGTGATAAATTATTTTCCTGTGTAATTTTGGACAAATTTAAAAAAAAAGTAAATTCAGAACATGGAAACTTAATGCAAATGAAGGTTGACGATTGGATGGGTATCCTCTAAGAAAAACAGTGAGGACTTGAAGTTATCATTCATGTATCATATTATTCAAGGGGAAAAGAGAATAGGAACCTAATTAAATTGTGCAAGTGAAAATATACTAACATGTCTTATAAAACAAGAAAATTAAAGTACTGGACAGAAAATATACTCAAATGCTTGAAATCACTTAATATGCATTAAAATGTGCAAAAAGGATGTAAAAAGAATTTTCTATAAAAAGATTTTATTGTTCTGTTTATTATTGCTGCAACTTTGTGTGATAAATAGTGAAAGTATTATTATCCCCATTTTAGAGATGAAGTAACCAAATTTCAATAAGTTTAAGTGATTTGGCCAAGGTTTTCCAGAAAACAAGTCCAAGGTGAGATTCAAGTATCAATGTTATGTCTTGAAAAGAACATTGGCTTTGTAATTAAAAGGCCAAGGTTTAAATGTTGATTTGGCTAGCCATTGTAGGAGTAGAGAGTGAATCAGTGTTAGTATTTTTGGCAGGTCATTTAAGAGTAACAGAGAGTAGGAAGATGAACTGTTTGTTAACAGTTTGGTAGACACCTCAGTATGAGTGAATGAATAAGTAATGATAGAATACTTGGTAAAAGGCAATGAACTCTGTGGTAAATATTGGGAAGACTTAAGGGGGAGAGTATTGTGGTATGCTGGGATTTCCTTGCCACAGTACAGTTTTTGTTTTGATCCAAGGTCATGACTTGGTTGGTGCAATACACTCTCAAAGTATGTACCAGAATGAAGATAGAGGCAATTATGAAGCTGTGAAGTCAGTCCCTGGCTAAACAAGAATATCTGAATTTTATCAACAGAGCTTGGAGCTTTTCTAGTTTCCTGTTTTTATTTATTAATTTTTTGCCCCATGCTCATTAATCAAATGGCTTTTACTATAAAATGATGGCTTTTTTCTACTGCTTTATGAATACTATAATAGAGGACAGGATGCAGTAAGATTCTGTAATTATACATTTATTTTAGCCTAACTTGTAACTTCCCTTCAAAACAATTATATCCTGTCCCAATATCTTCCTAGTGTTTAAGTATACTGGATATTGTACAGTTAACTGTATTGTATGTTGTACAATCACTGAATTGTGTGCTCACGCTCCTACTGCTGTTTGTCATATGCACACACAGTTACAAACACAAATACACAATCCTGAGCCTGCAAGGACTATTTAAAAGCATATGAATATTTTAACTTTTCAGTAATAAAGCTGTCTTCTCTTTTGTTTTTTGATAAGCTGTTCTCATTCCCACTTTTTTATTGAACTATAGCTTTATTAGCACTTGTAATTCCCTATTCTTTTTCCTTTTCTCTCCATTTCTTCCTTGGGTTTTTTTTCTTTTTCTCCTGTTGCCCCACCCCACCCTTCATATTTATTTTCATACAAAAAGGTTGGCCTTTTATGCATGAATGGTCAATTAGATCATTTCTTTTCATGTAATGAACTAGCCAATCATGCCATGTCCAATACATTATCTTCAACTTCTTGGAGTTCTCTATGTTCTTTCATTACTGCAAGATCAGGGCCTTGCTTTTCAGAAAAAAAAAAAGTTTTTTGAGTGTTTTTATTTTGTATATTTCTAGGTGAAGAGTTATACTTAAGTCTGGAAACTGTCTAAGAGAGGTGGTCTGCCCAAGGTTACACAGATAGTAAAAAACAGAACCAGGAATAGAACATAGGTCTTCTAACTAGCACTAACTTGAAATGTTAGTGATTCAGAAAGAAGGAAAAAATGTGGTTTCCACTTTTTGTTAGGATATACTAAAGTGTACCCTTCCATATTTATGGCTTGCATAGTTAAAAAAAAGTTCAGGCACCAAAGCACTATAGTTAGTCTGTTATTTTTCCCTACCATGACAAGCTTAGTCTACATGCAATGCATGACATTCTCAAGAGAAATAGCTTTAAAACCATAAAAGATTCATTGCAGCTGGTGAGATTAATTCACATGCTGAAAGTTCCAAAGACTTGGACCTAAAATCTTGATGGAAAACCAACCTTATAGGCTTTTAATATAGTGAAAGGTTAAGAGAACAAGTACTAACAGATCAAAAATGAGAGGTAAAGAAAAAAGGCAAGGGAAGGAAAAAGGGGTTGGGAAGGTGGCAGTGTTCCCAATGCAAATAGTTTCTAAAATGAAAACCAGGATATGAAAAGAACTAATACATGGAAAAATGGTTTTGCATTATTTAAAACTAACTCTAGGATATTTCTACTCCCCAGAACCATAACACAATTTTATGTTTCTGTTGGTGTCACATTGTCAAAGTCAATGTAGTGGATTACAAATTCTGGGACTATAGCCATGCTAACTTAATTATCTTTAGCATTGAATTTTCAATAGCGAGAAGTTAAGAAATTGATATTAAATAAATTAAAAATATTTAGAACAAGATGTATTTTTAAAAACATATATAGAATATTGATATTATATGTTCCCATTTCTCTTAAAAAGCAAGAGCAGTAATAATAATAATAGTTTCTTTTATATATTGCTTTGAGGTTTGCCAAATATACCTGGATCTCATGTGAGAGAACTATTAATCCTGTGAGAAAGATATAATTTTCCCCATTTTATAGATAAATCAAATTAGGCTTCTGAAAATTATTTTGCTTCTGAAAATCAAGGGGATTCATCTTTTCCTAGATCTCATTTCCCACAAAATTATTAAATATAATAATCCATAAATAACATATTGAATTACTAAGCATTCATTTGTGTGCTGAGCCAAGAAACAGCAAGAAGCTATATGGGCCAGTCAAACTGGACAAAGCATCCAGGCTAGAGAAATGAGGTAAAATGGAAGAGGAAATAAGGTAAGGAGATAAGAAATAATTAAGGATGCACTGCATGCTCAGTATTGTATTAAATGTTGCATAGATCATTTGATCCTCATAATAACTCTGCAGAGCAGAGGAGGGAGAGCATTCCAGACATGTCAGTCAGAAAAAAAAATGCCTGGAGTGGAAAGATAGAATGCCTTGTTCGTGGAAGTCAGAAGTCTGATGTCATCAAATCATAGAGTAGATGTCAGAGAGTAAAACGTAAAGAGACTGGAAAGGATGAGAGACTATTTTATAAATAGCTTAAATGCCAAAAAGAGGATTTTGTATTTCATCATGAAAACAGTAGAAAGTCACTAGAGTTTATTGAATAATGGGGGTTAATAAAGGTTGGATATAGGTATCTATGATCAGACCTGCACTTTAGGAAAATCACTTTAGTGTTGGATGGATTATGAATTGGAATGAAAAGAGACCTGAAGCAGTAGAATAGCTATCAGGCTTTTACAATAAGTAATAGGTGCAGAGGGTGTTCAGGTGGCAGTGTCAGAGGAGAGAAAGATAATATTTAGGAAATGTAAATATGAAATCAAGATATCTTAACCACAGATCAGTTAAAAGTGGGGGGATAAGAAATAATGAGGAGTTTTAGATTATTCTTAGTTTGTGAGACTAAGGGATTGGGAAGATGGTATTCCTTCTTCCAAAAAATGGAGAAAATGGGGATTTTAGGGGGAAAGATAATTGCTGTTTTCCTTTGTCCTTGAAGTGCATCAAAATAGCATCTCTATGTTGGAATCAAGATACAATGTGTCTGATTATGAATGATCACACCAATTTGAGCTGAAAAGTTTCTAGCACAGGACAGGCACAAATAATTTATTTTAAAATTTGGAGTGGAGATGCCTTCAAATTTTTGCATCTGCTTTTCTCAGAGCATTGTACCTTCTTTGATACAGACACACCATACTGAGCAGTCCTTTGCCAGCATCTCCCATGTCATACAATCAATTCCAAAGTTTTTTAGAGGGACCTTCAGAGTGCACTAATATTTTTTTTCCTGACTTCCATATAAGTGCTTACCTTACATATGGATGATAGTGGTGTGGCACTTTCTTGCAAATGGCAATCTTATAATGATGATGTCATTCACTCCTTTTGGTAGGCTAGCAAGCTTGTTGGTTAGATTAGTTTTAATTGCAAAATCTTTGCCAGCTTTAAAACTCATTTTTCATTGCAGCCACTACAGAAAAACACTCTGATTTTGGAAAGATGACCTTCATTTGCCAGCCTTGTTTCATTGGGGACTGCCAATTGAATGAGATAGTTGCTTTTCACTCCTTCAAAAAAGATTACTCAGATACCCAATGCTGCTTTAATCCAGTGAGATGACCCTATATCCTGGGTCATCTGTTTCCTAGAATCTGTTTCAGTAGAATCTTCATTACCATTCCCATAATGGCCAAATGCATACTGTACAAGCTCAGTATGCTTAGGCTTTTTACTTCTTTATTGAACTAATGGAGGATGAGGAAAGAGATATACTAATACAGAAAGATTTCTAGATCTTTCTTCTTTTTGTCAAGTTGAGCAGTCATTCATCATCAGACCTATTACAGGGGAAGAATAAACTCCATGAGAGTTTGTGCAAAGTTGCAACTACAGATTCCAGTGTATCCATGTCTGCTGCTTCATCATTTTTCTGTCCTCAAAGGACTTTGAGGTAAGTAAAAACGGTATAGTGATATCTTTTTATTTGAGCATAAATTGTACTTAAGTGAAGCAGAGTTGCACAAAGTCATCAGTTTCACTCTCTTTTCCAAAGTCACCTAAGTGCAGTGGCAAGACAAAAATCAAGATGACTGGTAGATGGCTCAGGATGCATTGGATCATATTGACTTCAAAGCTCTAAGTAGTCCATAGCACCTGTTCCATCTACTTTCCTCTTTTTTTAAAAAAAAATGAGGCTGGGGTTAAGTGACTTGCCCAGTGTCACACAGCTAGGAAATGTTAAGTGTCTGAGACCAGATTTGAACTTGGGTCCTCCTAAATTCAAGGCTGGTGCTCTATCCACTGCACCACCTAACTGCCCCCATCCACTTTCATAGAACAAATTGTTCTAACCTGCCTTTTAAACTAAGAGGGAAACAGAATCTTCATGTGCTTGAGATAAAAAGCCATCTAATTCAGATTTCTTGGTTATCCTCAATCTGGAGTAGGCCATCATGCTATGCATGCTACAGCTTCTCAGAGCCAGAGATGAGTGTTGGGTAGATCAGACTGACATCAAACATAGAAAGCAACCTGAAAAGAGATAATATTCTTCCCTGAATACACTTTACATACCAGGAGGAAAGATAGTGAATTCTGTTTTGGACATATTGGGTTCAAGATGTTTATTGAATATCCAGTTAAAAATGCCTGAAAGTCAGTTGGGGGGTTGAAATTAAAGCTCAGTAAAGAGTTTGGGGTAAGATAGATAGACTTGAAAATCATAAAGATAGTAATTAAATCCATGGGAGCTGATGAGATCACCAAGTAAAATAAAAAAAGAGGGAGGAAAGAAGAGGGCCCAAGAAAGAATCTAGCAAAATATAGAGAGGAATAGATAAATAGGTATTATGTGAACCAGGAGAGAATGGTATCTCAAAAATCTAGAAATAAGAGAATATTAAGAACTAGAGCATGATCAAAGATGTCAAATGCTGCAAAGAGATCTAGGAGAGCAAGGATTGAGAAAAGATAATTAGATTTGTTAACTAAGGGATTCTTAGTAACTTTGACAGAGCAATTTCAATAAAATGATAAAGTCAGAATTCAGATTATAAGGTGTTAAGAAAGTAAGAGAAAAAAAGTGGGTAACTTTTCAAATTTAGATACAAAAGGCAGAAGTAAGTATAAGATGATAATCAGTGAGTTGAAAGGATAAAATGGAGGTTCTTGAAGATAGGGTGACATGGGAATATTTTTAGGCAATAGAGGAGGAGATGGAATGAAATGGGATCACTTACATAAGTAGAAGTGTTTTCCTTGGTAATGAGTAAGATCATTTCAACCTATGAGTTGAAGGTAAAGGTTGAGAGAGTGGTAAAATGCAACACAGTGATAGCAAACGAGGAAAAGAAGAGAAAGGAGAGTTCACAGAAAATGACTTCATTTTTTTCTATAAAATATGAATCAAGGTTCTCACATGATAGAGTTGGAGTAGAGAAGCTATGGGAAATTAAGAAGAGAGGGGAAAAGATGGAGAGAAAGGGATGGCAAGATATAGCTGGATTGGCTAGCAGCATTAAGGATCCAATTGACATTATATCATATAAATTTGAAGGATATGCCAATAGTTAAGACATGGAATTTAAAAGGTTTGAAATAATATTATAGTTGTGATCTCTCTTCCCAACAATACCATTGACTTTTGAGTTATCAATCAGCATCAGAGGAGCCACTGATAATAAATCATTTATATGAAAATTCCTACTCTCATGGAATTTATTCTTTCTTCTAATAGGTCTGATGATGAATGACAGCTCAACTTGACAAAAAGAAGAAAGATCAAGAAATCCTTCTGTATTAGTATATCTCTTTCCTCACCCTCCACTAGTTCAATAAAGAAGTAAAAATCCCAGGCATACCAGAGCTTGTGCAGTACGCATTTGGCCATTATAGGAATGGTAATAAAGATTCTACTGATTCTTCAGCCTCATGTTTACTGTCCCTCTTATCATCCCTGGGGCAAAAAGAAAGTAAGATCAGTGTTCCTAAATGTTTCATTATGGTCATTGTCTTGGATTCATGATAAACTTTTGAGAAAGAATCAACAGGATTTGTTGGAGAATGAATATAAAGAGATTTGAAGCAAAAACTGGAATGAAATAATATTAATGGGGACAAAATTCTAATACCTCATGATCCTACTATGGGGGGGGGAGAAGGAGAAGTAGGTCAGTTTAGAGGAACAATAATATTTTTTAATAAGATCATAGATTTGGATCTGGAAGGGTCTTCAGTAGTCATTTAGCCCAATTCCCTGACTATACAAATTACAAAATAATGCTTCCCAAGGGAGTTCCCATTAATGAAGACATCATACTCATAGACAAATTACTCATGCATTACATATTTAATTTATGTATTAAATAATAAACATATTTAGTAATGTTTAGAATTTATTATTTATAATGTAAGGGCATAGCCTGGGAACAAATTTTATTTTATACAATAAGAGCATATAGTCTACTAAAGAAACAAACAAAACTTCTATAAAGTGCCTACTATGAAAAAGAAATTTTTGAACTCATTTGAGTAGCAAAGAAAAGGATCATATGTCATGAAACTTTCAGATGAGGAAATTTGCTCTACTCCTGCAAATCAGCACCTTCTCTGCAATTTATAGTCTTTAAGGAATTGTCTGAATCACTAGGAAGAATAGAAACTGAAAGTCACATAACTGGGATGTGTCAGAGGCAGACCTTCCTGGCTTCAAGGCTGGTTCTTAATCTTCTACTTTAAGTCATCTTTAGAGTTATAAACATGTCTTAATAGTATGGAACAAAGTAGATTATACTCACATTATACCTGTTTCTGTCTCATCAGTACAATTAATTTAATTTTTTTTTTCTCTTCTGATATCCTGGGCAAAAAAAAAAGAAAAAAAAGAAAAAGAAAACAAAACAAAATAATATTTCATGTTATTTTAAATAAGAATACAATTTTGAGTTATTTTCTGCACTTTAGAACAAAGATTTCCTTAAACATTAATCTGACCATTAATCCTATTCCAAATAGTAAAATATAATTTTTAAAAGCAAAACAATATTTCAAAATGCCACGAATACCATAGTTTTCTAGAGCATAGCTTCCTAAACTTTTTCCACTAGTGACTCCTTTTCATCCAAGAAATTTTTATGCAAACCCAGGTATAAAGGTATTTAAAAATAGGTACAAAAATAATCCTCACATTCAGGTACTAGACCTCATATTAAGTTCTGACTTTGTTTCTAGAGCTTTTGTTTGAGCTTTGTTCTAGAGAGTTTCTGAAGTAAGCAAGCCAACATGTAATATAGTATGAATAGCATTGAATCTGAAATCAAATTCAAATTCCAAAGAAACTAGTTGCTAACACTATATGTATGTATGTGCATTCATGCACACATACACACACACATGCCTATATATATGTGTATATATACAGATATATATCTTTATAAATACATGAAAGGCAAAGTGGCATTATAGATATCGATCTGGCCTTGGAGTCAGAAAGACCTGTATTCAAATTCTACCTCTGACATATACAGGGTCTTCCAAATGTCTTAGTGCATTTACAAGCTAATAACACTAACAAGCATTAAAAAAATTTTATACAACTTATACTAGGTTGCATAACTATAGACAACTCACTTAACCTCTCAGTCCCCAAGCAACCTTATAGTATTATGTGACTGATGAAATGTTATCTATGTCCATTTCCTATTCCAAAATGCTGAGAAAATTATATAGTATATATATATATATATGTACACACACACACCACATATATGTATGTGTTTATGTATATATGCAAAGTTTTGAAAATACAAAATGTCTATTACCTGGGGAGTTACTAAACAAATGTGGTTTATGATTTAAAGGAATATCAGTTAGTGGTAAGAAATAATGAGTACAGAGAAACATGAAATGATTTATATGAACTGATGCAGAGAGGAGTAAGCAGAGGCAAGAAAATCAACAGTTGATTTTCAACTCAAAATCAACAAAAATTTACAACACTGTAAATGGGAAGAACAATCACAAAAAAATCAAAAGTGAGTCCTGCAAAATTATAAAGAGTAAGCATGATTTCAAAAAAGAAATGTGAGAAGATACCTCATCCCCATCCCTTTGCAAATACAGGAGGTCTATACATTTAATAATTACTTATATTTTCATGATTTTTGATCTATTGATCAGTTTTATTAGGATTTTTCCTCTTTTTCTTTTATTTCTTAAAAAATTTATTATATGGGATGACTTACTGAGATGTGCAAAGAGAAAAAATATTTGGGGGAAATTTTGTGGTAAAGAAATGAGACAGCAACAAAAAAAGTATTTAAAAATAAACTATAATACAGTCAAATGTACTCAATTTTAGAATGCTCTCTAATTTAAGAATTAAGAATTTCTTTATATTTGAACTGTTAAATAAGGGTGAAATTTCTAACTATATGACCCCTCTACTCTTTTCTATCATTTTCCTTCATCTTCCTGAGGAAATATACTAGAGTTGATGAAACAATTTTAAAACAAAACTTTATTTGTAAATTCAGTAATAAATACATAGTTATATCTTTTACTGGAAAGAGAAATTTTCTCTGAGAGAGAAGTTGAAATTAGAAGCAGACATTTCTAATCTCTGCTCATTTGGTTAAGAAATCAGATTTATGCTCAGAAATTCTAATGATTTGTTTATTTAAATCAAACTTCCCAGACTTTCCTAGCCATCAAGGTTTGTCAATAAATGACAATATATTCAAATTTCCCTAAGTTTATTTTAATATCTTAACTTGTATTTTATCTGTGGCTCAAAGATTTGGCCAAAATTTTCTAGCAAACTAATAAATGCATTCAAACTATAGAATCATAATGGGAGGTAGGTACTATTATTAATCCTATTTTATACTTTAGGAGAAAAAGATAGAGGTTAAGTGATATAGCTAAAAAGTGTCTGAGGTCAGATTTGAATTTGTGTTCTTAGGTCACTTCCAGGAGTCAAAATGACAGCGTAAACAGCAAATCATCATAATTCTCCCACATTTACCTCCAAACAACCATAAAATGGTATCCCCAAACAAATCATGGAACAGAAGAACAAGTGAAAAGATGGAGTGAAACAATCTTTGAGCCCAAGAAACTCAGAAGATTGGCAGAAAAAGTCAGTCTCACTCAGGTAAAAGGGCAGCAAGTAAAAAATAGGAAATAAGCTAGCAAGTTAGCAACAAGTCCTACCTCAACAAACTAGCAATTGATTCTTAGCCTCAGTATGATGGCAAATGTTCCACATGCTTCAACATGAGCAAGGAAATTGGCAAAATCCAGCTTTGAAAATCACCATGTGCTTTAGCATAGCCCTGGGCAAAGGGGAAACCTCCAGCAGCCATACTCAATATACTTTATTGTAGCCTAAGCAAATAGGTAAACATCAACCCTGTGTGTGCCTAAGTAAACAGAGTCTCACCATGTGCATAAGCATATCCCCAGACAAAGAGGCAACCTCCAATTGCCAGACTTCCACTTGTTTCATCATAGCCCAGGGCAAACAGGTAACCTCCAATTGCCAACTGCCACATATTTCAGTGTAGCCCTGAGGAAATATAAAAACACACTAGCACATACCTGATACCACCACTAGGATGCCAGCTAAGGACTAGGTAAGTTGCTAGATGATTAAGGTGAATTTGAGGGAATGACAAAAAAATTTAAAGGATCAAAAACATAGAATTAAATAAATTATTTCACATGAAGAATTAGGAAAGATTTATTACAGTGGAGGGGAAGATGAAAGGATGGGTGATGGGCATTGCTTGAAACCTTCTCTCATAAATATTGACTCAAAAAAGGAATAATATACAAAATCAGTCGAATACAGAAATTTGTCTTGCCTGACAGAGAAGTAGAAAGAAATGAGATTAAATAGAGGGAAGGGGGAAAGGAGGGCTGTTAGGATTACAAGGTGAGAACTCAGGTTGTCTGGACAGTTCTCTGGCTCAGAGTTCACACCTTTGGTTCAGGCCTTTAGAGGGAGTTTATACCTTTGAAATTCTGAGGTGTTTAAAAGAAGTTTGAACCTTTAAGAGGAGGAAGTTCATTGGTTGAAGTATTTTCTCACTAGCCCCGTTGAATCTCTTCGAAGATAAAATAGACAACCTGAGTTCTCACCTTGTAATCCTAACAGAAGGCAAATCAAGGGAGGTGGTAAACAGAAGCAAAACACAGATCAAGAGAAAAAGGATGAAAGGAGAAAGGACAAATAGGAGGAAGAATGGGATGGAGAAAATACACAAATAATAATCATAACTGAATGTGAACGTCATAAACTCTCCCATAAAACAGTGGTTAGCAGAATACATCAAAAACCAGAATCCTACATTATATTATTTACAAGAAACACACTTGAAGAGACACACTCACAGAATAAAATCTGGAGCAGAATCAATTATTCTTCAACTGGAGTTAAAAAAAAAAAAAACATCTGGCTTTACAATCTGGATCTCAAAGTAAAAACAAAAATATACCTAATTAAAAGAGATAAGGAAGGAAACTACATCTTGCTAAAATGGAACCATGACAATGAAACTATATACACACACATACACACACTAAACATCTATGCACCAAATGGTATAGCATCCAAATTTTTAAAGAAGTAAGTGAGTTACAGAAAGAAATAGACAACAAAACTCTACTAGTAAGGGGAACTCAACTATCCCCTATTAGAACTCAATAATTCCAACAAAAAAAAATAATTAAGAAAGAAACTAAGAAGGTAAATAGAATATAAAAATGTTTGATGTGACAGTCCTTTGGAGAAAACTGAATGGGAATAGAAATATAACTTTTCTAAGTAGCACATGGAATCTATACAAAATTCACTATGTAATAGAGAATAAAAACCTCAAAATCAAATGTAGGAAGGCAGAAATATTAAATGTGTTGTTTTCAGGTCATAATGTAATAAAAATTACATTCAATAATGGGTAGTGAAAAGAAAGATTGAAAATTATTTGGATACTAAATAATCTAATGCAAGGAATAAGTGCATCAAGGAACAAGATGTAGAAATAAAATGCATTAAAGAGAATGAAAAAGTATGACCACTGAAATTATGGATGCAGCCAAAACAGCATATAAGAGAAATTTTATTTCTCTAATTCTTATATCAACAAAATGGAAATCAATAAATTAGATATACAAAATTTTAAATGAAAAAGAATTAATTAAAAGTCTCCAATTTAGCATTAAGTTGAAAATCCTGAAAAATCAATGATGAGATTAATAAAACTAGAAGTTAAAAAAAAGAGAGAGAAATCTATTTTATTAATAAATAAACCTAAGATGGATAAGAATTCCTTAATTTGGTTGAAAAATAAAGGAAAGAAGGGAACCAAATATCCTGTACCAAAAAAGAAAATGGTAAGATTACCACCAATGAAGAAGAAACTAAAATAATCATTAGGATTTTACCCAATTACATGCCAATAACTGACAATCTGAACAAAATCAGTGTGTATTTGTGAAAATGTAAATTATTAAGATTAACAGATCAGGAAATAGAATGCCTAAATAAACCCATCTTAGAGGGAAAAATTAACAAACCATTAATGAACTCCTTAGGGAAAAATCATCAGGGCCACATGGGTTTATCAGTCAATTCTACCAAACATTTAAAAGAACAATTAATTCCAAAATTATATAAACTATTTGGAAAAATAGGCAAGGAAGAAATCCTAGACCAAAATCCTTTTGTGATGAAAAAATACCTAAACTAGGAAAAGCTAAAACAGAGAAAAATTATAGACCAACTTTCTTAATATTACAATGCAAAAACTTTTGACAAAATACTTGTAAGGCAGTTAAAGCAATATGTCATAAAGATTATATACTATGACCAGGAGGGATTTATACCAAGAATGCAAGACAGGTTTAACATTAGAAAAATTATCAACACAATTTATAATAATAATAATAACAAAGTCAACAGAAATCACGACCACCTGGTCATAGTTGCTGAAAATGCTTTTGACAAAATATAGCACTCATTGCTATTTAAAAAAAAACCACTAAAGAACATAGGAAGAGTGGTTTTTACATTAATAAGCAGTATCTTTCTAAAACCATCAATAAACATTATCTTTTATGAGGATAATCTAAAAGCCTTCCCAATAAGATCAGAGGAGGAGCAAGGATGGCCATTATCACCACTATTTTTAATATAGTATTAAAAATGTTCACTGTAGCAATGAGAAGAAAAGGAAATTCAAGATATTAGAATAGGCAATTAGAAAACAAAATTATCACTCTTTGCAGATAACATTATTATATATTTGGAGAATCCTAGAGCATCAACTAATTATTTGGAGGTTGCAGGGTATAAACCCACATAAATCATCAACATTTCTTTATTTGACCAACAAAGCCTAGTAGCAAGATCCTGTTAAATGTAAACAGTATAAAATAGTTGACAGTCTATCTGCCAAGAATACAACCAGGAAACACTTTTCACATAAATAAAGCCAGATCTAGGCAATGAGAGAAATATCAATTGCTAATGAGTATACTAAGCCAATATAATAAATAATTACAATTATGCCTTAATTAATTTTCTTTTTCAATGTCATACCAATCAAACTATCATAAATTATCTGATAAAACTAAAAAAAAAAAACAATAAAATTCATCTAGAAGAATGAAAGGTGAAGAATATCAAGGGAATTAATGAAAAAAAATTACAAAGGTAGCATAATAATATCATGTCTCATCATCATCATCAATATATCAATATCAAAATAATACAATAATGATCAAAACTATCTGCTACTGCATAAGAAATAGAGTGGTAGATCAATGGAACTGATTAGGTACAGAACACACAGAAGTCAATAACCCTAGTAACCTAAGGTTTGATAAAGCCAAAGACCTCAACTTTTGGAATAAGAATACAATAATTAACAAAAACTATCTTAAAAACTGGAAAACAATAGAATACAAATTATATATACTAACATCTCATGCTATGAACCAAGATAAAGTCAAAATGGATATATGATTTAGTCATAAAGGGTGACATAATCATATTAAAAGAACAAGGAATAGTCTACCTGTCAGATTTTTTGGGGGGGAGGAAGAATTTGTAACCAAAGAAGAGACAAAGAGCATTAGAAAATGTAAAATAGAGAATTTTGATTATATAAAATTTAACAACTTTTGTTCAAACAAAACCAAGACTAGAAGGAAAGCAGAAAGCTGGTAAACAGTACAGCAAGTATCACTGGTAGAGGTCTCATTTTTCATATATAGAGAGACCTGAATTAAATTCATAAGAATACAAGCTATTCCACAATTGATAAATGTCAAAGAATATGAAATTTTCAGATGAAGATATCAAAGCTATAGGCATATGAAGAAGTGCTCCAAATCACTTGAATAAATATTCTTTGAATAAAGAAATGCAAATTAAAACAACTAGATGCCACTTCATACAATCAGATTAGCTAATATGATTCCACCACCACCCCCCAAAAAAAGGAGTGATAAATATTGGAGAGGATATGTTAAAACTGGGACACTAATGCACTCTTGGTGGAATTGTAAAATGATCCAACTATTCTTAAGTGAAATTTGGAACTACCCAAAGAGTACCCAAACTGTACACACCCTTTGATCCAGCAATACCACTACTAGGTCTGCATCCCAAAGAGATAAAAAAATTTTAAATGTAAATTTTTTAAAAAGGAAAAGGACCTACATGTGCAAAAATATTTATAGCAGCTTTGTGGTGACAAAATATTGGAAATTTTGAGGACATACTGTGCTATATGAATGCAATAGAATATTATTGTGCAATAAGAAATGATGAATACCTGATTTCAGAAAAACCTGGAAACACTCGTATGAACTCATGCAAAGTGAAATAAGCAGAACCAAGAAAACACTGCACACAGTATCAGCAACATTGTTTTTGATGATCAATTCAATAACTCAGCTCTTCTCAGCAACACAATGATCCCAAGACAAGTACAAATAAATCACAAAGGAAAATGCTATCCACATCCAAAAAAAGAACTGTGAATGCAAATTGAAGCATATTTTTACTTTATTCTTTTTTCCTGGTTTTCCCTTTTGATCTGTTTCTTAAATAATCTATATCAAATTGCCTACTATTTTGGAAGAGGGGAGGAGAAAAGAGAAGGGAGAAAAATCTGGAACTCAAAATCTTGTAAAAATGAATGCTAAAAATTGTCTTGGCATGAAATGGAGGGGGGAAATATATTATTATTAAGTAAAAAAAAATTTGTGTTCCTATTTCTAGGTCCAACATTTTATCTATTATACTTATCAAGTGCCTACTAGTGATCATGGAAAATTTTGTGGAGATAGCACCTGAGCTAAATCTAGAAAAATGAGTATGATTTCAAAAGGCAAAGATAGAAAGGGGAGGAATACTGGGCAAAGGAAAAATGAGAGCAAATGTAGATAGACAAGAATGTTATTATGAGTATAGAACTTATGAAGGATAGTGTATGGAACAAAATAACTATAAAATACTATGATATTTTTAAGCTTTAAATATTAAAAAAATCAATTTATAAATGGTCCTTTTGTAACAATCTGAAACAGCTAAATGCTTGATTTTCAGTACTTTCCATGAAAAAGGATTCTACTAGTTCTCTCTAATATAAACATTGCATATACTGTGGAAACTGCTTATATAATTTTTTTAATGGTGAGCGTCTCATATAGTCTATTATAACCAGTCAGACTCTGGAAAAATTTCATTTTACTCCCATAACCTCACTATCTACCTTGTTGTCATTTATAAAGCCACCACTACACTTCCCATTTTATTTTCTCTGACCTCTCTCTCTCTCTCTCTCTCTCTCTCTCTCTCTCTCTCTCTCTCTCTCTCTCTCTCTCTCTCTCTCTCTCTCTTTCTCTCTCTCTCTCTCTCTCTCTCTTTCTCTCTCTCTCTCTCTCTCTCTCTCTCTTTCTCTCTCTCTCTCTCTCTCTCTCTCTCTCTCTCTCTCTCTCTCTCTCTCTCTCTCACACACACACACACACACACACACACACACACACACACACACACACACATTTCTAGTTCTGGAACTATAACATAACCAGTATTATCACTAATACCAGAAAGAATGTGTCATCAGTATATTCTCCTATGGTTATACTAACCATTCCCCAAACTTTTCAAGCCAAAATACATATCTCAGGCTACGACTTTCCTTAACATGTCTCTCAGCATTTAGATCTTTTAGTGAAGAAGATAGTCATATTTGACTAAGCTCAATCTAAAACCTGAAATACTATTTTTGCTGTGATTAGTCTTACATCTCTAGACAGTTTTAATAATTACTTTCTTTGTCTTGTATTTGCTTTAACTTTTTCCAAAAAGGGGGTGGTGGTGGAATAAGGATATTATTTCTATCCACTAATTCCTAGACATATGAGTAAGTATGTCACCAGCCCTTACAACTGCATAATGGGCTTTGTTCAACAGGAAACTATATTTGTCTTACATGTAATATGTTCGTATTAAGAAAGGTCCCTGTGGTTATTGAAGCCTTTTCATCTTAAGAATGAAGAATTATTATTAGAGTTGGTCACATTCACTACAAATAACAGAATGAAGTAGATTTTTTTTAAATTACCTTTGGCAATTAATTGGTCTTAACTTTCCTACCCTACATCTAATTCATGAGTACCAACACTTTCTTCATTAATTCTGGGAGTGTCAAGCAAGTTTTTACTTAGTCTTGTTTAACTTGGCTATTTAAATGGATAACTCTTTTGTAACTTGGCTCCTTAAGAAAATACCACGCCTCTCTTTATATGACTGATTTTTTTTTTAATTTGGTTTTTTCTTTGTACATGTTAAAATATTTTTAATCTAAAAAATTATGAGGTGGTGAGCATGTAGAAGTTTGTATTGGTACTAACGAGACATATCTCTGACAAGTTTCACCTGACAGGTTTCCAGGAAGAAAATCAGACCCCTCTTGGTTTTCCTATTGAGCAACTAAACATAAAAATATATGGTTTACTGTTGCAATGAAAATATATTGGAATGAACAAAAATATTTTCAAAATGATAGTGGGACTGGGCTCCAAAACAAATTCCTAAGCCCCTAGCCTTTCTGTGCCCCACAATTTTATGAAGTGCTGACTTATTTTAATGGTCCTGACTCCACAGTGTGCCAGGGAAGTGAAATCTTTTCAAAATCTCCTCACTGAAGAGTTCACTTATATCCTAAGCAAGATTAGTTTATTATTCATAAAAAGAATCATGCTTTGTTCTTCTTTAAGTTTTATCCCTACCACTCCATATAGAAGGTATAGATATGAAGAAATACTCAGGATTGTATCAATTTTTACTTTGCCCCAGGAATTTGGACTAGCTGCAACTAATCAGAAGTCTGTCCAGTAGAATATCACTTCCAACTTTTAATTTGCAGTTCTCCTCTGGATAAGTAGCAAAAAGAATTAAAGCTACTTTTAAGTGAATATTTAACATTTAGCTCAGTGATATCTACTTAACAAGTTCTGATTGAATGAATGACAGAAATATTAACTGGCTGACACCGAGTAGCATTAGTTTGGGTTCATCAACACAATCTAAGCATTTTCAATTATTTCAAAGCGATAAATGTCCTACAATGTGCATAATTTACAAACATAATATATGTCTGATAAATTAGAAAACAAGTCAGAGGGAAGGCACTAGAATTAAGGACAACTGGAAAAGTTCTTGTATTAAAAGTTAGACTTCTATTTGAGACTTGAAGAAACCCAAAAAAGCCAGGAGGCAGAGATGAGGAAGGAAAGCATTCCAGGCTTTGAGAAAAGCCAACAAAAAAGCCTAGAGTTAGGAGATAAAGTTTCTTGTTCAAGGAATAGAAAAGAGCCTAATGTCACTGAATCATAAAGTAGGAATGGAGAAAGGGTAAGAGAAAGTTATGAAAGGATTATCAGACATATAATAAATCTTATAATTTTACATCTTATAAAAATATAAAATATAATAGGTCCTTTTGGTATGATCATTTGTTTTATATTATTAATATTCAAATTATAAGACTTTAAAAATTATAAAGTTAATCTTGAAAAATATTAATCATATTGAATATTAAGTGTATTTTAATTAAAAAATAGTTTTTCAAATCTAACCTTGATTATAGTCAATAAATGTTCTATAAGATTTAAATAAGGCAAGTTTCAAAGCCACAGAAGTGTATTTTTCTTCATTTTTGAATAAATTTCTTAATATTTTATGGCATGTAACATGGCAAAGTCATATTGCTATATTCTATTTTAATTTATAAATTTCTGTAATTATAAACAATTCTATTTTCTCAATATAATAACATATTTATCAACATTCATCATTTTCTCATTATTCTCAAGATTTTCAGTCACACTAGAATTTTTTTTTTAAATCTCCAAAGCAAAAAGCAAAGGGTGTGTTTTTATAGTTCCATGAGAGCATCCAGATTTTATAAGATTACCTGGATTACTTTTGACAATAATTTTTGTATAGCCTTGAATGAAAAAGTAAATTTCATCAGAAAAACATAGTTTCTCGGCTTTTTGCATTTCAGTCCTTTTATTGTGTTGACAATGGACAATTTTTTTTTCTTCACAGCAACAATTTAGAAACTTTTAAAAACTGATCTTCATCTATGCCACTCTGCAACAAAATCAATAATAACCCATCCAGCTGCTATGTCCCTTTCAAGGTCTTTGGTAATTTTATGAAAATTAATTAGACGTTATGTAGCAATAGTTTGTCAGGTTTTGGAGTTGTTTTTCATAACTGATCACAATTTTCCTCTGTGCTCCAGTGTGACTGATTCTATTTTACTGTCTTTGAATGCTCCTTGAAGTATTTTGTTTATCTATATCAACAGCCACTAGAAAAATCTCTAATGCTAATTCAAATGAGTTCCTTCAGAACCACACTTTTGGACATTTATTGGACATTCTTAAAAATCATTTAAAAATAGCAATAAAATAAATATGCAATGGCATAGATTACAACTGACAATTTGTTTAGCCTTCTGCTGATTCTATCATTTCAGAGTTCATTTTGAAGCATTATTTTAACATTGTTTGGGGGGAATTGGGGAGAGTTCAGGCAAGTCTCTGTCATTACGCCTTAATCCTGGCTCCCTTTGTAACTGTAAATATTAACAATTCAGTTTTTCCTGGGAATGTATAACCCCAAATAGGCTGCAAGCTACTGGAGGGCATGGATTATAGACAACTCTACATAACAGTGCTCAGAATAGTGCTCCATACACCTTTAATGATCTTGTTGAAAGAACAGAAGGAACTTTCAGGTGAGTGTGACTGCCCTGACACAGCTTCCATTTGGATGTCCTTTGTTATTGAGGTAAGTTTCTCCGTTGCTTAAATTACAATTTGTCTGTAAATGCAGAGATGAATTAACAATGCATTTGATCTTCTCTAAGATCTTGAGTGATTATAAAACTCATTTAAGGACTCTGGTAAATCTCCAGACTTATTCAATCAATAAAATGACATCTTAAAAAGGAGCACCTGGAAGACTTCACTATCTATGAGGAATTCCTCTTATATGTCAGTTTAGTATTAAGCAACCTGAATTACAGAAGCAAATACTTTTAGAAAGTATGTATCACATTTTTATGCTTCACTTGATTTTAATAACCAGAAAACTATTGAATAAAGTTTCCTCCATTGCTATTGCTTTCAAAGGAGTTCAGCTTATAGATATATACAGGAAAAAAACAAGTTCATAAAGAATGCCTTTTTCACATTATATTGTGCATCTGATACAACCCACAAAAATAGATAAAGAAGAAACTTAGTTCAAAACTGAATAAAAAGGGGAAAAGAAGTAAATTTACCTTTAGGAAATTTTGTGGTATTTTTGGTGATTACATCCTTCTCTTCAAAGCAGAGGTTTGGCCTTTAAACTTCATTGTGTTATGGAGTAGTTTGAAATAATGAATAAAGCTACATCTCAGAGTCTGAAAATTCTGTGTCTGACATGCTTTTTATGTGATCTTGGACTAGTCATTTAATCTCTAATTTCCACCAATTAACTCTCTAAAACTATACATTGAAGAACAAATGTATACTAAGTGCATTATGAGTAGGAGTTATTTCATTCCTCCTTCCTTTATCCCCAGTACCAAGTACACTGCTTTGCACACAGTGGGTTATATATCTATTGATTGATTAATTTACATACATCAATAATGAGTTCCCTTACCTGTACCCCAAGGAAATCGTAATTCCAATCCTTTCCCACAAAAATCTTCTGACAACATATGAGTGAGTTATATAATGCCACAATGTCTAAAGAATTCAAATTAAAATAAAAATATCCAGAAGTCAGTAGAAATGAGTATAGTGAGCATGAGTGAGATACATTACTAATGAAGAACTATACAAGATAAGTGGCAGGAATGAATCAAAAATGCATCAAAGAAGTATATGTCTGAAAAAGAAATGACAACCATGTAGTAAAATTGATTGATGGTCTTCCTGCTACCTTGAAATATCCACATACTGTGAAGGGAATTAGAAGAAGGCCCCCTACATGTCCATTGACCTCTATTGAGGATTTACCAGAGAATAAGAATGAGAGTAATGCAAGTTGATAAAGCATGGACGGACTGTGATATTGACTGCTAAAGGAAGTGGCCACATTAATCAATTAGTCAACAAGTATTTATAAAATACTACTAAATGTCAAGCACTGAAAGATATAAATACAATAATGAAATAATCCCTTCCCTTAGAGAATTTATAATCTAGTGAAAAAAAGATAACATGTACATAAATATATACAAAATAAATGCAATATCTTTTTGGAAGAAGGGAATCAGAGCTTTGAGATCACTTAAGTTTTCATGGAAATCATATTCTAGCTGAGTGTTGGAGATCAAGGACTTCTAAGATTCAGGAATGAGCTGGAAGCATTTTACACAGACAGGGGAAATGATCAGTGCAAAGAAATAGGAAGAAGATCAGATGGCTGAAAGGTGCATCAAGGGGAGTAATGTATAATAAAGCTGAAGAGGTCAACTTATGGAAGATTTGAAATGTCTAGGATCATAGCAAGTGCCTAGAAGTATTGGATTATATTGAGGGGAGGAGTGAGGCGATCCTAAGAAAAATCACTTTGACGGTTTAAAGGACATAATGTCTAAAAAAAAAAAAAAAAAAAAAAGATTGGTGCAGAGAGAACAATTAGAACACTTACAATCATTCATATTTTAGGTCGTTAAATATTGTGATAGTTGTGTGAAAAGAGAAGTGGCTATATTCTAAAGAGGTTTAAGGGAGCATGACAAATCAAGGAATGTAAAAGTATAGTGTGTTAGACAGCACAGTGGATAGAGTGCCAGACAAGTGGTCAGGAAGACTTGAGCTCAAATCTGACCTCAGATATTGCTGTTATATGATCCTAATCAAGTCATTAAACCTCTATTTGACTAGAAAACAAGATAGAGGGCTGATCTTGGAGTCAGGAACACCTGAATTGAAATTTGGCCTCAGATTCTCATTAGTTATGTTTGCTCTAATACATTGAAGAAGAAAATGGTAAATGACATCTGTATCTTTGCCAAGAAAAACCCATGAACAAGTATGGTTCATAGTTTCATAAAGAGTTCAACATAACTGAACAGTTGAACAACGACAACAAAAAGTTAACCTTCATAGGAATAGGAAAGTTTGAAAGAAGAGTAGATTTGAAGGGAAAGGAAATGAGTTCTGTTAATGAGTAATTTCATTTTCAGACATGTCAGGAACACCAAGTTTGAAATGTGCTATATGCTAGACTAGAGCCCAGGAAAGAAACTGGGTCTGGATATATAGATATGAAATTATTCTAGCCTAGGCCTGACATAGATCAGTCCACTAATTCAGTTTCTAGTGTTAAAATTTAATAAGGTATTCATAGATCATACAGTGAAAATAAAAACACCTTTACAAATAAGACACCAAATTATAAATTTCAAAGTTAAAAGGATATAAAACATCTACCTCCACAATCGCCATGTCAAGAACTTAGAAGTGTTATCTGCTGCCTATAGTAGCACAAGTGCATTCTCTGACATCTATGCACATATCAAACAATTTCTCATCCAGTAAAGGACTAGTCTAGAGCATGTCTCCATAATCACCCTATATTTAAGATGTTGGGAAGGGTTACAGCAAAGAATATTGAGATGAGATGGAAAAGATTTCAGCAATGGTAGAAGCAGCAGTGAGAATGACTCCAGGGAGGCCAGTCTTCCACAATGATGACCTTAATGACAATATATAACTCAAGAAAGGCCATTAAAAGAAACAGTGAAGTTACAGGAGTACAAAACAAGTTCTGAAAACAGGAAGTCATTCGCATAGAGTTGATAATCTCATGAGAGTTGATGAGATCTTAAAACAAGTTTCCAGAGATAAGTCAGTCAATAGGCTAACTATTAAGGTATCTACTATGTACCAGGCACTGTGTTAGGTGATGGCTAACAGAGGTAACAGATAATCCCAATTTTCAAGGAATCTACAGTTTAATAGGGGGAAACAATAAAACAACCACATGCATGCAAGATATATACAAGACAAATTAAATATAATAGAGGGAAGGCAGTAACATAAAGGAGGGAATGAAAAGTTAGGAAAGATTTCTTATAGAAGAGAGGGTTTTTAGTGGACTTAAAGTCAAGGGAAGCTAGGAGGCAAGGTAAAGAAGAAGATTACAAGAATGTGAAAGAGTGTTCAAGATAGAGCCTTAAAGTACAATTACATTAAGGGGGCATGATAAATGTGATGAACCTGCAAAAGACACTCAGAAAGAATAATCTGATCAGTCAGAAGAGAACCAAGAGAGGACTACATCAAGAAAAGAAAGCAGAGAAAAAAGAATATCTAAGATGAGAGGATGGTAAACAATGTCAATTGAGGCAGAAAAGTCAAAATGTCTTATTGGAGATTATTCATAAAAAATGATGAGAAGTCTCCCTTCTTTGAAGAGTTTGCAGACAATGGACATGAAACAGTAAACATAAGATCATACACTTTTACATTTGTTGGCTAAATTTGCTGAACTATTCTTCATTTCTTATTCATTTTTGTGAGTATGTCTGGGAGAAATATTTAGGAAAATGGAATTGTATAAAAAGATATCAAAGAAAGTATATTTTTTCTATCAAAAAATGGATCATTAGTAACTTTGGAGAAAGCAGTTTGAGTCGAGTGATGAGGCTCGGAGCTAAATTGAAAAGAATTGAGAAGCGAATGAAAGGAGAGGAAGTAGAGGCAATTAGTGTCAGCTTTTTTCTAAGAGCTTGATCACCAAGATCATAAATCAATTAAAGTATTGAAGTGTCTAAGGAATTATGAATACAAACACGCACATATGTACTATCAATCATCCTAACACCTAAGTATGTGGCAAGTGTGATATTTTAGATAAATGTAGAATGTTCATAGAAGCATGCTTGAGATGCTTTCCAAACATTAAAAAGGAATTCACTTTTGAAAGATTTGTTTGTTTTTAATTCTAAGTGAGAGCTTTATTCATAAATACTCAGAAATAAAATTCCAAGAAATATCAGACAACTTAGAGATTAATTTGAGTTAAAGTAACATTGACTTGCTTGTCATCTTCCCCCATGGTGACCTTAAACATCTCAAAACCAAAAAAGGTTCTCTGTTCTTTTTTTTTTCTTGTACAGTTTTGGATAATTTTTCCTGAGGGGAATTTGGGAAAGAATAATTTTTCAGTGATCTCTCTTCCCTACATATTTCACAGGCCCATAAATAGCAAACCCTTTTATCTCTAACTTCCTCTATAAAGCTAAGTTATAGACAATGAGAAAAGGGGAAAAAAAAGAATTTGAGTAGGAGACTAAAAAAAGATGGAAGGAAGTACAGAAAGGGAACAGAAAGAAAAGATGTGTGCTTGATGGTGAGCAAATTACTACAATAAGTCCCCACTCAGGAAATTTGTTGATTCTAATGTCTCTAAATTTGTACTTATTACAAAATTACAAAATTTCTGATTTGGGAAGGAACTTAAAGGTCATCCATTCTCACCTGAACCAGACTTAGATTTTTACTTACAATACCCTTACCCAATGGTCATTCAGTTTTGGCTTAAAGGCCTCCCATGAAGAATTGAGACCTCAAGTCTGAATTTACCTCTCACAAATGTATACTCTTTTTCTGAATTCTTCTATTTGAATAAAAAATACTAATGTAGCCCTTGAAATATGTTGACATTTATCACAATAATTAATGAATCTATAATATACTAAGTACTTAATAGTCACTTAGTATACACTAAACACTGTACTAAGTCCTAGAAATATAAAGACATGAATGCAAAAGCTTTCTCCCCTCAAGGAACATACATTTTATAGAGAGAGAAAATAGGCTTACACATGTAAATGTTAAAAAATATATATACAATGGAGAGAAAAGGAAAGAGAATGAGCATTTATTTAGTGCCTATGATATGCCATGCACTGTTCTAAGTGCTCTTACAAATATAATTCATGACTTTCATAATAACTCAGAAAGATAAGTACTATTATAATCCACATTTTACAATTGAGGAAAATGAGGCAGAATTTAAATGACTTGCTTTGAATGGCAGTTAGCAAGTAATCAGGACTAGATTCAAATTCAGGTCTTCCTGACTCCCCTTCTAAAGACATGGATTGGAAAAGGAGACTGTAGTAGGGAAAATCAAGAAAGACATCATGTAAGAGGAAGCATTTTAGCTAATCATTGCAGGAAGTTACAGATTAGAATTTTAATGGAGGATTCATCCTAAATGATCTCTTCTCTAATCTAGACATTCCAAGTTCTTTCCATTGATCCTCATATGGCATGAAATTAAGATTTCTTCATTCTAACTGTCCCCTTTTGGATGCAGTACAGTTTATCAAAGTCCTTTTGAGTTTATAGCTCCCAGGACTAAACATAATACTTCAGGTATAGTCTGACCAAGTAAAGTAATGAAGAATACCATTTCCCTAGTCTGACAACTGTCATTGACTTCTGTTGAGCTTGCAGTCCACCAAAATCCCTTGGTATGATACAGATGAACATGTTATCCAACCACACCTATTATTTAACATATATATATATATATATATATATATATATATAAGATTTTAAATGTGTGACTATTGGTTTTCATGTTTATCCAATTCAGTACACTGTCAAGATTTCTTTAAACCTTGTCATTCATTGTGCTACTTAATAGCTTTGGGTAGTCAACAAATATTGTAAGTATCCAAATCATTGATAAAAATGTGAACTAACACAGGCCCAAACACACATCCATTGTATATTCTGCTAGAGACCTTCCAAAGTAAAGTTGATCCCTTAGAGACAACTACTTGGATGTAGCCTTTAAGGTATTTTTAAACATAATCAAATCTCATTTCATGGTCTTTATTTTTCAAACTCTATTCCCTCCTTAGGAACAAGAAACAATAATTCAAGCAAATTGAATTTAACAAGCCTCTATGAATATATAACTTATATGAGCAATACACACATACATACACACACAAAAAAACCTATTTATTTCAGATGATTTTTGGATAATTAAACAAATTGTGTACTTCCCCAAAGACCAGCTCTTATCTTCTTTTTCAGTTCAGACCAGGCTCACTACTTATTTGTAGTATGTATAAGATACCTATACTAGTGAATGAGATCTATAGATTTTTCTAACCAAATGCATGACATTGAAAGATAAACAGTCTTCTCTTTACATATTTTGTTGTTTTTTTTTTATTTATAGATAATTAGTCTAAAGTCTTTTAAGCAAGTCAGTCATTTGGGAGTCAATTCTGAGATGCAGTACAACTTGATTCAATCAACTCAATAACAACCATAAGCAGGAACTGATAACCTAAATTGTTTGAACATAGCTCTATGTGTTAAGAAAACTGGACCACCCTTTGGCTCTTCCTAAAGTTATGATCCTCTTGTGGCAATTTTAAGATGGAAAAAAGAAAAAGAAGATGAGGAAGAGAAGGAGAAGGAAAAAAGCAGAAAGAGGAAAAGTAGAAAGAGGATGTGGTGGAGGAGAAGAAGGAGATGGTGGAGAAAGAAAGGAAGGAAGGAAGGAAGGAAGGAAGGAAGGAAGGAAGGAAGGAAGGAAGGAAGGAAGGAAGGAAGGAAGGAAGGAAGGAAGGAAGGAAGGAAGGAAGGAAGGAAGGAAGAAAGAGAGAGAGAGAGAAAACAAACAAAGAAGCAAGAGAAAGAGAGGGAGGGATAAAGGGAGGGGGGAAGGGAGGAAGGGAGGAGAAAACACAACTCCAAGGACAGAATAAAAAATCATGTTACTCACAAGGGAAAATATGCAATGCTTTACAACTTCCTAGTAAAGAAAAAAATTTTTGATAGGAATCATACATCATAACACCTTTTCTATAAAATTATAAGTCAAAAGCAAACATTTATTTATGATTCCAAATTCCACAAGACAAAAGTCTAACATTTATTATTGGATTGCTAAGGCCAACCTAACCAACAGAAATGGGAATGATGTTTCTCCTATCCCTTTACTGCCAACTCTTCTTGGGATTTCATTTGTGAAATAGTCTATACAACATGAGATATGAAAAAGAAGAAATTAACCCCCATTGTTATTGAAAATAGCTATTATATGATTCTTTGAGTAGTGTAATTAATTTAAATTTCACCAAGATATTGCCTTATTTGAAAGGACTAAAATGTCATCTTTCAATTAGTCATATTACTAAATCATATATTGATGAAATAGGGAAAATAGGGCTACTGTGAATAGAATCTTGGACCAAGAGTCAAGAAAATCTTTAATTCAAATCCTGCCTCTGACTAGCTACAGGACCTTGGAAAAGTCATTTAATCTCTCCTTGCCTCAGGCATATTCCTAGGATTTTATGTAATATATAATAGATGGTTTAGATGTAGGTTCAGTCATTCCATCACTAGAGATTTCCCAGATTGATGAGATCACAGATACTTCTTCTATTCCAATAATAAAAAAGACAATCCTTCAACACCCATACTACAGTGGAGAGGTGACCCTATGTCCCAGAATACAAGTTCCAACTATTAAGATATCAGGACATCAGGGACAGATCTGACAATGTATTTGTGGCATCTGTCACCTGAAGATGAACCTTAGAAAGTACTAGAAAACTGATCACCAGCTAATGACTTGGTTTCATTATGGCAACTCAGAAATCAGATTAATTAATAGTGGTTAGATCCCTTTTTATTTGAAGAGAGTACCAGCACCAATTAAATAGTGGATTTTTTGAAGTTAAGATAAAAAATGAAAGACAAATGAGGAATGTCTATGTAAAATGGTGGGTAATCTAAAACTGTTCATAGAATTTTCTGATAATGCAATTCACATTTTAAAACCATGAAGCCTATAGAAGCTTTTCTTTTCTGTTTCATATAGTGTAGATTCATCAATGATATAGCTATTCTATTGAGGAGAAATTTTCTTCAAATTTTTTCCCTTTGATGTCCTTTATCCTTTATTTCCAATGGGAGAATGGGAATAAGCATTTATTAAGCATCTACCTATGCTAAGCATTTCATACTTATCTCATTGTCTACACAACAAACTTGGGAAGCAGGTGCTTTTATCACCCCACCATTTACAATTGACAGAGATGAGACAGGCAGAGGTTAAGACATTGACTTGTGCTGATTTGCTATTTCCTTCTTTCTCAGTCATGACCTCCATTCTTCTCAGATTCAAAGAAATTCAGTCAAAGTTAGGACTTATTCCACAAAAAAAAAAAAAAAAAAAAAAAAAAAAGAAAAAAAAAAAAAGAAAAAAAGGCTGTCTATTGCTTCCTAATACTCCTAGATGCAAGGCAAGTATTTTCTTCTCTGAAGTTAAATAATACATTTCTGAAAATTCTCAGAGTGGGGTGGGAAGTCTTTACCAGAGTTATATCTTAGCAACTAAGAAGGAGAATACTTTTTAGCAGTCAAAGCTTCTCTGCTGAGATCTCCCACCATGGTGCACTGGGTAGGTTAAGGAACAAAAATGGATCCCTAATGAGAGACAATGGGGATGCATACTTGGAATGAATGAACTATAAGGATGGGCAGTTGCCTGAGAAGGAATAAAGCTCATCTAAGGAATTTTGCTCAACAAAGGAAAGTAGGACTTGCCCAGGAAGTGGGGAAAGTTAACAGAGGAATAAACTTGACTGTGACAGTGGGAAGCACTATTGGAAAGATTGGAGGGAAGGGAGTGTAATCAGTCTATAATTAGGCAGGAAGCTTGCTTCTTCACTGAAATCTAGAGGGGAAAAGCTAGTACATCATACATAACAAAGAAAATCAGGAATTGGCTATAGAGAAGAAAATGAAAGAAAAAGTATCAGTTCTCTAAAGAAGGTAACAAATAATAAAAAAGTTGATAGAATTAAACAAAAACATCACTAAAAATCCATTTCTTCAAGACTGTTTTTTCATCATCTTTATGTGAAAAACAGCTTACCACTGAAAGATTCTCAAACATTTGCAAAATTCTGGTTATATGACACCTGGCCCTATAGTTGTTAAATTCTGCATACATGCATGGGTCAATAAGGAAATTCCCTAAGTATACACTTGCCATTGCTAGACAACATCTCCCATCTTTGTCACTTGTAGCAATATATTTACACAGTTCACAACCACTGAATGCATACTATAGAACCAATGAATCATGTGCCAATTTGAGACATTCCTAGGAAAAAAAATAAACCACAACTCTAATAAACAACAACCTAAAAAATCCCCCTGAAAACCCCAAACCCATGATTTGCAATCACATTGAGGAATGCTGACTTTTTTTTTTTACTTCAGATGAGGTTCATGAATTTTATACATGACATGTCAACAACTTAGTCTCCATAATTTATAGTCTTAGAAGGCTGTCTGAAGGCCAAAGAAGTTAAGAGACTTACCCAGTAAGAATCTTACCTAGTAAAGGACAGAAGAAAGACCTAGGTCTTCCTATCCCTGAAACTAGCATGTAATTGATGACTTCATGCCGCTGTACTCTGTCAACATTTTATTGAAATGTACTAAGGGATGCTTCAATACTTCATGGATATATGATTTCATCAGCAGGAATACTCTTTGTTCCAATGCAAAAAAACAAACCAATGATTTAGGAAATGGCTGTTATGGCCAAAAAATTCATTACTCTGTATCCAACCTAGTTTAATGAGCCTCCCTGAATTTGGTTAAGTTGGTCTTAAGATGACAAACAAAACAAAACTTATCCATCAAAGTTTTCATGTTCAATGGCATTTTGAATAACTAGGGCCACTTCCATACCACAATGAAGCATCCAGAAATGGATGCTATGGTTCAACAGGTATTTGAGTGGCATTAGATAGCAATGTCAGTACACTCAGTTCCAACACCTATGCTTTTTACTGAGGACTCATAGGAACTGATTGGTGAGGGGGGATTATCATTTCATGAGGGGACTTAGCTGTTAGGTTCTTACTAAGTGCTAATGAGATAATGAGATATTAGGTTCTTACTAGGTGCTAAGTCGGTACTTAACAATTCTCTAGTTCCAGCCTTTGGGGGGAGTTTTACCCCTTTGAACTTCTGGGGAGGAGCTTGGCTGCTTAGGAGGAGTAAGTTCATTGGTTGAAGTATTTTTTCCCAGAAGCCCCTGAGTTATTCCACACCCATTCTCTGGGAGGATAAAAGAAGCAACATTGAACAAGGAGGGAGAGTTTCTACTCTAGGTCAGAGTTGGTGGCAGTTGAGACAACAGATCTCCTCCCAGAGAGCAATCCACTGTTTCTGGAGACAACAGAACTTTACACTTAGCCATGTCTGCATCATTCCCAGTTCTCACTCACTGGTCTGCTCCACTTCTAATCCCCAAATCCTACCCATTTCAAAGTCCTCTTTACATTTTTCTTCCCCTTTTAGAATTTAAGTACTCTGAGAATAGACTCCATCTTGTTTTCTTTTATTTCCCATGTGCTTAGCACAGTTTCTAGCACATAAATACTAAATAATTGCTCTTTCTATCCCCATCTAATAAATTTGACTTTCTCAGAAAAAAAGATACAGGAATGATACAGGAAGTTACCTAGTGATATGCAATTGTTCTTAATTCCAAATCAATAAAGAAGATTAGATGCAGAAAAACTTCATTGTGACCTGATTTTAATGTCACAACGCTGCCATGCCTTGAAAACTAGTGTCCATTTTGGTATTCTTGATTAAGTTTTCAAGTTCTTGGTTAGTCAACTCATTCTATGTACAAATCACTGTTGAAGCACATTCACCTAGGTAACAGAATTCAGAAATATCTTACCACTCAATCACTGATGAGAATCATTGGTTAATCACAGAGTTTCTCAATACAAGCTGGTACACAACCTCTTTCTGCCTTAAGCTTATCTCAGCCCATTGTGTAATGCTGACTCTACAAAGTAGCCTGTAGCATCTATATGTCTTTAAGAGCCTAAAGAAAGTCTCAGATAGGAATTTTCTGATGATGCTTAATAAAAATATATGCACATGCCTGTCTACAAGTATACACACATACAAATACTATCTTTGTGAACCATAGTTGAACATCCATTTCACACATACACATAGACAGAGTTCTCTAGAAGAGACATTCCTCTTAAATTGATCAGACAAAGAAGGCATTGTACATTCAGCTGTCAAAGTAAACACTGCATTAATAAGTTCACTTTCACTTCAAGTCCTAATGATGTCAAAGGTTTCTTTAAGACAACATTTTTTCCACAAGAGACCTAAGATCTAAACATGAGGGCAAAATGTTTTCTTAGAAAATTTTGAGTAAGTGGTAATATTTTAATAAATGATTATGATGGGTGTATTTCTTTAAGGCTGTCACAACAGGAGGCTATTTAACCCATTCCTTGGCTTCAAAAGATGTGGCTTACTTATATGATGTAGTTTGAATAAAGCATGCTAGGCCATCATTTCATTTTCACTTATTAATTTATCACTTATTTTAATGACATATCATTTCATTGTTGAAAAACACAAAGAAATAAAGAGAAAAGAAAAAAAGAAATAATATATATTTTCTTTTCAAAATATTAGGACATGAAATATCCATTTAATTGTTTAGATATTATACCTGCTTTCTAAAAGCATTCAAGGAAAATTATAAACTAAGTATGAATAAAAAAAAGTCTGGTATAAAAAGCAGAAAGAAGACATCTAAAGAAAATAGACTATATAGATGTTTCCAGATATATGCAACAAGTTATTACTACTACTTAGCATTGCTGTAGTTCTTACATTTCTTGGTACCTACAAAAAAAGAAAACATGCTCTAGTAGTCAGATGGCATGTAAGAACTATAAAAATAATATTCTGCTGTACAGTTTCAGTACATTCTTAGAGAGAAAAAAGTATTCAAATTATATTTAATTTAACAAGGAAAATTGTTCATTAAACAAAAATGAGTTTTTGCACTTCTAGATTGAGACAACATGAGAATTGTATTTTTTCAAGACTGTATATGCTCTGAAGAGGAAATTAATAGAGAGAAATATACCAAGTGCCTATCAACAGTACTTTGTTTAGAAAAATAGCTTATTTGTTGGCTGAATTGAAGTGAATTTGGCACATTTTCTCCCTCAAAGGGAAAATATTATTGGGAAGGCAAAAAATATACCCACAAAACTCTGCATAATCAAGGGCCAAATGGATGATAAAAAGAATATATACTTCAAGAAGATTGAAAAGAAAAAGTTCAATATGAGTGGTTGGGGAGGGCATTATAGAGCAGATAGGACCTGATTTGAGCCTTGAAGAATATCTGCAACCTGCACAATTGGAAGAAGGGAAAAGCATCCCAGGTAAAGTAAAAAGCATGAACAAAGATGGAGAGGTAGGAATAGAACCAATATAGTGGGGGACAGTGGGGAGACAAATCTAGAGAAAGCTTGTATGGGACCATAAAAACAAAAGCTGAGTTTAAACTTGCTCCTGTAACCAGAAAGGAATCATTAAATAGAGAGAATAACATAATGAAAATGGTATTTTAATATTTCTCTCACTCCATTGAGATCAGAATTATCTGGAAGAGAAAAAGCTTTTAGAGAAAACTGGTATAAACTGATAAAAATCTGAGCGAGAATGAGACAAGTAATAATAAAACAAAAGAAACAGGTAAGACTTTTTAGACTGATATATGGCTTTTTTCTTTAAAAAAAATGGATTCTATAAACCTGAAAATATATCTTGCATCTGATTTCCAGAGTCTTTTTTATATCTTCTTTCATAAATTTCTTTTCTATTAAATACTCTCCAATTCTTTGAAATGGGGTGTTCTCTAATAACCAACTGGTGATTCAATGGACAGAATACTGGCCTGGAATCAGAAAAATTTGAGTTCAAATCTAGCCTCACAATAGCTTTACCATTTGTGTGAACTTGAACAAGTTTCAGTTTCCTCAGCTAAAAAAAGGGGATGACAACAACAGCTACCTCAATGCTATTTTAAGGATTAAATAAGATAATGTTTTTAAAACCCACTTATCACAGTGTATTGCAAATGCTATTTAAATGCTTATTCCTTTTCCTCCTCCTACTTACCTTGGCCTAATTGAGATTTTTTTAAGATTATGTATTTCTATGTTTTATCTTCATTCATTTCTTGGGCTAAATTCATGACACTTCTAAGATGCTTTTAAAGACCCCAGAATAGCAAATACCTGTAATTCCTACTATTAAGGAGGCTGGGACTGGCAGATCTCTTGAGTTAGAGAGTTCTGAATTGTGGTATGCTGAGCTGATTGGGTTTCTGCATGGTCTGGAGCTGTTATCGTGAGACCAAATTTGGGGGGAGGAGAACAACCAGTTTTTCTAAGAGGAGAGAACCAATATCAGCACAGGCCAGAAATGAAGCACATCAAAGTTCCCATACTGACCACTAGTGGGATTGGGCCTGTAAGTGTCTAATGCACTTCTAATCTGAGTGAGAGAAAAAGAGCTAGTCTCAAGATAAAAATATACATACATGCATACAAACCCCAGAGTGATGAAATCAATAATATGACTTCCTCATTACCAATTTGGACATGATGTGAGACTTTGACCTGGCAGCAAAAGAGTTAAAAGTTGGTCTCAAATACTAAATTTATCTTTTCTTCATTTTTACTCTCAGAATATCTAATGACAAAATCAAAATAACTAGCTAAATGAGAACCACAAGATTCTAATTTAATAAATAAAGAAGTGTGGTCAATGGAAAATATAAAGAAATGTCTTGGGGCAAACATTATATGTTCCTTCTTTTCTTCCCTCCCCCCACCATTCACCAGTATGTGAATGTTCAGATTAAAAAAAGAAAAAACTAACTACTTTATGACAAATATGCTACACATTGGTGGATGGTATGATTGTTGCAGATTTAATCATAAGCAAAAAAAAAAAATATCTAAGGGAAATAAATGTAATTTAGACAGTAAACATTTATGTTTTGCTTCTCCTTCTGTACTACCATAGTAAGAAAGTTTCCTTTCTCAATCCTTCATTTTAAGCAAATATAAGGTAATGTCAGCCAAGCCAGATCCCTTTGGATTCTAAGATAATATTTATTACTATTTTTTAATATTCTGGCAAACTTTTTGATAGAATTAGTTTACATCATTTAATCTGAGGCAAGCTAGAAATATCCACAGCCAATAACAAGCTCATCATGGTGATAAATAGTTCACTGTACAGATGTCCATATACGGTCAGTCTTCCTATAAGACTGACAGTTCTGTATGGGGCATTGCGTATGGCTCTTGGCTCAAAGTCACATTCCTCCAGTATGTTTCTCTGGGAGCTTTTGATTTCCGCTTTGAGGGCTGGCACAAGCCTCCAATTGCTCTTATAAGAAAATGTCTGCGACTCAAAGTTGAAAATGGGCAAGAATCCTTCTTTAAGTACACAAACACTCTAAGTCTAGCCACTTTCCTGTAGAACTGCCAGGTTTTCAGTATGTCTGATACCTGATCAAGTGACTTTGGGTGGGGGTTGGGGGAGGGGTAAGAAGAGTTAAGGAAAAAACATAAGGGAAGGAATGTAGTATATCCACACCTGTACATTTTACAAGACTTAACCAAATGAATTGTAGCAACTGATGCCCAAGTAGACACACACATACCGTATATAGCTGTGCAAACAGGACTGTGCTGCCAACCTACTGAATTCCTCATTTTACCAGGAAAAAAATGTGCTCTCCAAAAAGTATTTGCTGTATAAACACTTGCATACAAGTCAAAATTAGTGCATTTTGACCATCTTGCACACAGATTCAAAGCTCTATTTCTTAAAATTATGACCTTCTGTCAATGCGAAGGGGTAAGTCAGAATTGGACGCTGTTATAAGAGGCCACTATTTCCCCTTACCTCCCAGGATCACACAAACATTTGCTGAGTCACTTATAATACTGCAAGAATTCAAAATCCCATGGCAAGAGTTAAGGACAGAGTGTCAGCCTTTCCTTTTGAATTTCCTGGCTTTGAATGGTCTGCATCACAACATAAACATTATCCACACATACTTTTGGGTCTGTGAATGTCTTAGATTTTTAAAAATAAATCTCTCATCTTCCTATTCCTCCAAAAAGCCTAAGTCATAAAAGAGAGATTGAATCTCATCATAACACATATAATGCCCAACATATTTTTCTAGTTACTCTGAGATTTCATAGGCTGTGTATATTTTAGTATGCATATTTCAGCTCAGCTAAGATTGAAACTATTCATCCATCTTTTGGCTAACTAGGGACTTTAAGAAACCTTGAAGAAAAATATTGGGAAATTTCATAATCAAACCATAGCCTTTTTTGTGTAGTGGAAGTGGATAACCCTGTCAGTAAAACATGCTGATAATATACTTGGTATTTATATGAAAAACAACAGTGAGAACAGAAAGAGAAAGTAAATTAAGAAATACCCTCCCAAGGAAGTTAATCTAATTCATTATCATAGTATCTTTGTGAGGGAGTAACCTCTGATACAAGCACTGATGTATCAGTTATTAACTTTATAGCCTAAATAATTAATAATCTTCTTGGGCCTTAATTTACTTATCTGTAAAATGAGGGTATGGGTTAAGTGGCCCTTTAGATTCCTTCTTGCTCTAAACTAATGAACTAAGCAAAAGTTTCATGGATTTTCCAAGATTTGCCGATTTTAATGCCAAGAATGCAGCTCAGATCATACCATCCCAAATTCATTGCTTTATCTACTTCATGAATGTCTGTCTCCAATGTAGCTCATGAAACTATTGATGGCTCCAAGACTCTCTTGAGAATTCAAAAATCCCCCCAATCCATTTCTCACCCACCTCACCCTACAGAGCCACAGAAGTTCACCACAGATGCCACATCCCAGCTTAGGTGAGATGAGAACTCACCACCACTACCCTTCCCCATCTGCCACACCTTCCTATCCATTAGCGGTAGCTATAATTGGGGGTTTAGGTCTTGAAAGATTTCACTGAGGTTCCCCACATATTTTGAACTTTCAAAATCATCCACAAGGGAAGAACAAGTTAGGGACCAAGTTACCTATAATACACATGTGATTATTAACATAGCTTGGAATGTTCCATCTTTAAATAGGAAATTTGAGGCCTGGAACACTCTGAATAATAATTATGGGGATTCTTGGTGAGCTTTGGAGACCTCCTTTGCTTCCCATACTCACTATTTACATGCCATTCTACTGTACAACACTGGTCACAGATGCAGATTGCTTAACAAGGTAATTGTGCACAGATGATGTGGTCTAAGAAGGACTTGGACTGGGTATTTGTTCTTGGCTATACTTCAAGAGAAAGAATGGGAACTTTCAAAAAGCTGCCTTTAAAAAGAAAAAGAAGAAGTCTACAGTACTCTAGTGATAAAAGATTAGACCAATATTTTTAAATCGTCTTCTCACAGGAGAATAATATATTTAGTTATTGTTATAATGAAAAAATAACAAAATGATGAGAAATACTGAATAATAGAAGTAACTAATCTTCTCCAGAAAAAAAATAAATAAATAAAGTGAAATATATTCTTTCATCTTAGGACAGATGTAGTTCAGTCTAGATATAGAATGTTGTAAACAATATCAGATGTAATGATTGTGTTAGTTGGTTTTGTTCTGTTGTTTTATTTTGTTATAAGGGATGACTCACTTGATGGTGAAGGGATATATCTAGAAACAACCAATATTTTTTAAAAAAGACATCAGTAAGCCTTAATTTGTCTTTAAATAAAGGTCTCTTCTTCAAAAACAGTTTGTCTCAAATATATATTCATTTGACTTGTCCAATGAAGCTTTTTTATATAATTAAACAGTTCAAAAATCAAAATACAGCTACTGGTTGACCGGAGGATCAAATGATCCTGGCATTGAAACAGATAAGAGAATATATTGTTAGAACAATTCCCTTTTCTTAAAATAATAATTGCTACAATCATTGTGGAGGTGTTTACCAATGGACTACTGAAAAATCACCAGTTCTAAGAAAGCAGATATAATTAATTTAGTTCCTTTTTTTTCCCTTTAGAAAGAATACTGAGATTAGAAAGTGGTATTGTCCTAGGGATTATTGGTCAAATTTGTTTGCCTCTGCATACACAAGTTGGGGAAATGCAATACTACTCTTTCTAGGACTAGACCTCAAATCTGCTATATGGCAATTAGCCATTATCGTCGTTCATATCTGAATATTTAGTTTTGGATGTGCTAGTTTATTATCATTCATATTAGCATATAACTTTCCTTTTATAAGACCAAAACAAAGTATAAATTGAGTGAAATGTGTATCATTAATTTCTCAAGGAATCTTTTATGTATAGATAGTTTGGTGATCTGGAGGCACATAAATAATTATCTATAAAGTAGATAGGCATCCCCTTTTCAGTCACATTTCTTCCTACTTCTACATCTTTACCTACTCTAAGAAGAAGGCCTGCTCATTCCCACAGCAATAATCTCTGATGAAGCAAAGAGATAATTCCTAATAACATTTCCCAATTCCTAATAACAATTATTTTCTATGAATAATGACAAAGGCCTATTTATTATGCTGCATTAAAGACCCCCCCCCAAAAAAAAAGACATAAATGATAGTACTTTTTTAATGGGAAATAAAATTATAATACTGAAACTCAAAATGGGATTCAGACTATGTTCTGCTGTCTGGGAATTTCTAGCTTTGTTCATTTCACGTGTCCACCAATCAGCTGTGACATTTTTTTTTTCCTCCTGATAACTGAACTATCAAGCTTAAAGATTTCCAACAGAGAAGTTGCAGGGCCCAGAAAGGAAAAATGCAGGCCGGTTTCTTTTGAATTCTTTCAAGTGAAAAACAACTCTTCCCTTTGCTCCCTGAGGTGTGTTAAGTGCATCCTGGCTGTCACTAAACCCCAAATCAACATCAAATAATAATAATAAAATGAAGCCTTTTAAACTGACTTAGAACTGGATCTTCTAACAACTTATCTACTAAAAGGATTTGGGGGTGGCAAGGAAGAGGGAAGGAGGATAGACATAGCAATTCAAAATAAAGGTGTGTTATATCAAAAATAAATAAGCTTAAAAAAATAGACTATTTCAAAATGATATAAATCAGGGGCAGAGGAAAGGGGAGGGGGCTTTGGATGAAAAAAAATCCTTCTTGGTGGTGGAAATACTGTGCCTTTTTTGTGGGCTGGAGTGTGCCAGCTTTTTCAGACAGGAGGAATGCTGAGTGTCAAGGGGTCAGGCTCAATCCGGTGCGAGTTGATGAGGCAGGAAGGTGGGGAGGAATGTGCGGAATGTCCTTGTTTGTGTAGGACTCCATTCATCCCATTGGCGAGCGCCTGCTGCCTAGAGCGTATAAAAGGAGCGAGGCAGGCTCTTTGAGACTCACAAAACAACCCTGCCTAGCAGCTGAGAGGGAGCAAAGCAAGGCAACTTTAACCACAAGCTACTGCCTCCAGAGCAAAGAGCCAGTCCGACAGCCAGACTGTTCGTCCGACAGCAGTCTTCCCAGACAGACGGGAACAAAACAACCGAAGAAGGAAAAACCGATCTACTCCAACCTTCCTCGGCCACTCACCTACAAACCAGATCCTCGCAATCATTCTCCCACATCAGACCTGAGGACAGACAGACAAGCCAGAGGCATTCTCCGCTTGTTTGCTCGCTCGCTGCTTGCCTCTCCCCATACCGGAGCATCGCTGATCCAGTTGCCCACTGACTTTCACTTTTCTCAGAGAGCAACTTTTGAAGATGTCCGCTGGGAAAATGGGACCGTTGAGCTTCGCCTTTGTGTTCCTGCTCACCTTCTGCAACCGGGTAAGTAGAGAGACCTTTTCTCCTTCGCGCTCTCGCCGACCCACCGAGTCCCTATGGTTGGAGGTAGCTGGATACGCGAGCATCCCTGAGAGAACCAGCGAGCTCTGGGCTGAGCAGGGACTCTGGGAAAGCTTTGGCTCTGGGGCTTAAGGGGAGGGAACTGGGAAGTGAGGAGGGTGTGCGCGGCTTTCTCCCTGTCCCGGTCTCTTACTAACTTGAGTTTTCTCCTCTTTTCCTTCCTCCCCTTACTTAGGAGATAGCTGGCCAGGACTGCAGCGGGCAGTGTCAGTGTGGGACAGGACCGCCACCAGAGTGCCCAGCCGGCGTAAGCCTGGTGCCAGATGGCTGCGGCTGCTGTAGAGTGTGTGCCAAGCAATTGGGAGAGCTGTGCACCGAGCGAGACCCCTGTGACCCCCATAAGGGCCTTTTCTGTGACTTCGGGTCTCCAGTCAACCGCAAAATTGGAGTGTGCACCGGTAAGAACCAGTTATCATACTCTCCCTAAATTGCCTGTTCCAGGAGCTGTATTACTCTCCTTCCTAAGACTGAGAACTGGCATGTCCAAAATGTGCTTTTGAGGGCAAAAAATTCTAGATTTGCTTCTGGCATCAGAAAAAAAAAAAAAAAAAAAAGTCTAAAACTTACATTACCGCTCCCCACCCACCACGTTTTCCTTAATTAGATATGTGATTTTTCTTGTACAGAGGGTTAAAGACTAACATTACCCACTGGTATAGAATTGATAACCAATTCTCTATTTTTTTAAGTGTTTTTTTTTTTTTTTTTTTTTTAGAGTACTCAAGCCTAATTTTTTTTAATTTTTATTCCCTCCTTTCCTTGCAGCAAAAGACGGTGCCCCGTGTGTTTTTGGAGGGATGGTGTATAGAAGTGGAGAGTCCTTTCAGAGCAGTTGCAAATACCAGTGCACGTGCCTGGATGGTGCTGTGGGCTGCGTGCCCCTCTGCAGTATGGACGTCCGTCTGCCCAGCCCAGACTGCCCCTTCCCCCGAAGAGTGAAACTTCCTGGTAAATGCTGCGAGGAGTGGGTGTGTGAGGAACCCAAGGACAAAGACCGGACTGCAGTTGGACCTGCCCTAGCTGGTGAGTTGGCTGTTTTCCAAGAAATTCATGTCGACGATCTGATGTCTTTTGATCTCTTTCCTATATATACAACCCTCATAAAAAAAGAGAAAAAAAAATTCTCTAAAAGCTGCTTGTCTTTAACTTGGAGTGGGGAGGAGTAAGGGAAGCTGGTACTTTATCCCTTAGTGCCTAACCTTCTGTTTGTATGCTTTCACAGCTTTCAGACTGGAAGATACTTATGGCCCAGACCCAACTATGATTCGTGCCAACTGCCTGGTCCAGACCACAGAATGGAGTGCCTGTTCAAAAACATGTGGGATGGGCATCTCTACCAGAGTCACCAATGACAATGCTTTCTGCAGACTGGAAAAGCAAAGTCGCCTGTGTATGGTCAGACCTTGTGAAGTTGCCCTGGAAGAGAATATCAAGGTAAAACTTCCTCCTCACCCATACACACACACACACACACACACACACACATACACACACCCATAGGTGTATCATTGATACTGGTCACCATCAGAGAGGATTCTCCTATTCATCTCCCCAACCCTTCCTAAAATATCTAAGTGGACTAGGTTGCTAAAACCAAATGTTTCATAATATGTCTCAACTTTATAGCCAGTATCTTTCACTATTAAATACTCACAGAGAGAACTACAAATCCAAGTCAACCTAATACAGGAAATATTGACTGGCTAAACATAAATTTCCTCTTCTCATAGCAAACATTGACAAACCCAGAGAATAAGACATAGGAAACTATGCAAAATTACTGTCTGTACTAACCTGTTGATTTTTTTAAATCTTTGTCTCTTTTTAGAAAGGTAAAAAGTGTATCCGAACCCCCAGAATCTCTAAGCCTGTCAAGTTTGAACTTTCTGGATGCACCAGTGTGAAGACCTATCGGGCTAAGTTCTGTGGGGTTTGCACAGATGGTAGAATGCTGCACTCCCCACAGAACTGCCACTCTCCCTGTTGAGTTCAAGTGCCCTGATGGTGAAGTCATGAAGAAGAAGATGATGTTCATCAAGACCTGTGCATGCCATTACAACTGCCCTGGAGACAATGACATTTTGAATCTCTGTACTACAGGAAAATGTATGGAGACATGGCATAAAGCCAGAGAGACAGAAAGAGAGAAAAAGAGAGACTAATTAGACTGTCAACTTGAAAAGATTCGCATCTCATTTTTTGTAAACATGATTTCAGTAGCACAAGTTATTTAAATCTGTTTTATTTAAGAAAAAAAATCCCACAAAATTCAACCCATTGCTCTATGTGGCATTCAGACAGAAATGAGCTACTGCTGACCCCAGACATTGGTTTGGAGAAGAAAGACTTGACGATGGGACCACAGCACAGCACAACCTCAGAACTTGTATTAGGTTGGTGCTTGGGGGTCAATAGAGAGCCCTTGTGGAAAGATTTGCACTACCAAGTGGCTGTTCCCTTAAAGTGGTAATGCTGTATTCCACCTGGTAATGCAATTGAGAAGGAGACCTTTAGCATTCTCACTGACCTGCCCTTAGCTCCAATGACAACTGAGATGTGCCTTCTTGGCTGGCAGGGAGCTATCAAGCTGTTCTGTTCCACTAGAACAAACAGCATTTCAGCTATGACATTTTGATTCAAATGACCATGCTCAAAAAGAGTCAGAATCATGTCAATTAGACTGGACAGCTTGTGGCAAATTAATTTGCCTGTAACAAGCCAGATTTTTTTATTAATATTGTAAATATTGTGTATATATATATTTGTACAGTTATATAAATTAATTTAAAGTTGTTTGTGCCCTTTTTTGTTGTTAATGCTTGGATATGTTCAATGTTAGCCTCCATTTCTGAACACCATAGGTAGGATGCAAGGCTTGTTTGACAAAGCATTCAAAGCATGAAATAGATACTCAATGGAAATTCTGCTCAGTTAGAGTGACCAGTGGTCAAGACTGTTTGCTGAAGGTGAGTCAAATATGTCATCATTGTAAAGCACTGCTTGTACATTGGAAAGCAGTGATCTCACTTTTAATGAACAGATCACCTTCAGTAAAATGAGTGGCTCTTTGATAACTGATCATTCTTTCCACCCAGGAGCATTTGTTTCTGACTTTGACCAAGACTGTTTTTGAACAGTTTGTTATTTGTTGAGAAATGTGACCAAAAGTTACATGTTTGCACCTTTCTAGTTGGAAATAAAGTATTATATTTTTTGTATAAATGACTTTGTTACTCACTTATTCCTTTATAGTTCTCCCTCCAAGAAACATCTTTTAGTGGAAATGGTTTTAATTTCAAGTTATATTTCAATACTTCCTTCAGGAAGATCCTTATACAGTAGTATACCAGTGAAAATAGAGTCTAACCTGCAATGTGAATCAGAAGTAGAGTTTTGACTCATCTAATTAGAATATTTTCAAGTAATTTAATTTTGGAAGAAAATAAATTATCAAAATGACTGAGTGTGCCATGAAATTGAAATAAGCAATGCAATGTAAGAAAAAGAGGGCTGGAGTTAGATCCAGGAAGACCCAGGTTCAAATCCTCTCTCTGACACTTACTGTGTAATCCTGGGTAAGCCTCTTAGCCTCAGTTTTTTCATTTGTGAAATAAACCAGTTGAACTATATAGGCTTTAAGGTTCCTTCCAGTTCTAAATGTATGATTCTATGAAATATATCTTTTGGGGCCATTTTAATGAGCATTAAAACTCATTAGACATCAGTACAGTATAGGTAGAAACTAATTTAAGAATAACAGTCATCCATAATTGCTTATTCAGAAAGATAATTCTATTTTTAACTATGGAGGAAACTTTCACTTAAATCTATTTTGATTTGAATTGACTGGTATTACAGAGCCTCATTGTCAATGATCCTATTTTGCCATTTCATTTGAAATAAAGTCCATAAGTGAGATTGATGAGGCTAAGTGGAAGATAAGATTTAAAGAGTGGATACTCCACTCAATTGTGAGCTGAATTGTTGTAATCACTAGTAGGAAAGGGATTCAGGAATTCCAGAGAAACTCGTAGGAGCCCAATATCCCACAATGCAACCTAATTACGGAATACTAGGGAACAGCAGTCAGACAGACTGGGCATGAGACAGAGATTCTATGACTCATTTTAAGAGACCAAGTCACATAGGAAAACAGACTAGGTCTGCAAATAGTATCTGTGCCGCAAACCAAAAAGAGAAGCCAACACATGTTCAAAATGTGGAATGGATGGTTGGTCAAAACATTGGACTTTTGAGACACACCCACACACGTGGATGGCAGCTCCACCAGAGGAAGCAAACTCCTTAAAGACAGAAACTGCTGTTTTTATTTTGTATCTCTTCAGTTAATTCTTAGTTCTGGGTTAATCATTTCCTAATGCAGACAAATTGGTAGTTTTAATAAAGGGCTCTGATACTTTGGTCTTGACTGCCCTTCTAAATGACTATTGAGATTCTGCTTTGTAGCTTTATTTACTATTTGCATTTTTAATGTTATGAAACCCAAGAATGCAAGATCAATGGTTAAACAGAACAATGCAGAAATTCCTTACCTTCTAAATATCCCTAAAGTGTTCTCATGTTTTACAAACAAAAAATTCTGTTTATCAGATAAAAAAATCCATTTAAAGTAGTTCTACTATTTGGGATCATAGCTATAGAATTGAAAATGACATTAGAGGTTTTTGAATTCAACACTTCATTTTACAGATGAGATAACTAAGATTCTTAGATATGCCTAACCTGATTTGCCCAAAATCATCAACAGCTAATGTAGCAGAATCAGAATTTGAATTCAGAACCAATGACTCCAAGTTCATTCTCTATTTTCATTGTCATACTTTGTTTTCATGCTTGCTTCTTCATGTCCTAATGTACCAATGAGAAGACATTTGCATTATTAGAGTACTTTCTTAGCAAAAGGATTCAATTAGAATTTGAAGTGCTGCTTTATTTTTGCATCTGTAAAATCATAGGGTTGGACTAGATAACTTCTAAAATCCCTCCCAACTTAATATCTTAAGATACTATGACCTTAAAAGTATATGGGTTCCTTAAACTTGCTTCCAATGGTTGTCAAGAATTTGAAGTCTATATTATATTTCATATGAGAAACTGTTTCTATCTCTAAGTTGCAATGATTGGCAACTAATATGGATTTGATTAAAAGATATAGATTTCATTAAGAGACAAGCTGGCATACTGAATAGAAAGTTGGCTTTGGATTCAGAAAGACCCAAGGTTTCCTGACCATCTCTGACACATATTGATTAAGTGACCCTCAAGTCAATTACTTAGCCTTTGTGTTCTAGGCAACTCTCTTAAGACTGGAAGTGGCAAAGTTGCCTATCTGTATCCATGGAGGCAACTGTATATCCACACATTCCCTATATCAGTACAATCACAAGTTCAGTCTTTAGCCTTAAAAGTGATACAAAGCTATCCCAGCCCAAATAATTCAAATGTGATATTAGGTAAAATGATTTAAATATGTTTTATTAGAAAATACATGTCTTACAAGTATGGAATTAGAGAGGAAGTCTCATTTCATTCCCTATTCTTGGTAATCCACCATTCCAAATTACTATCTGTCTCTGTGGGTCTTTGCCACCAGGCCTTGACAAGAATATCTTCTTCTCTCCCATTCAATTACCTATCTTGTCTTCCCCAGGGGCAGTGGGTAGAGCACTAAGGCTGGGAATGAGGAAAAGAGTTCAAATGTATCCTTAGATACTTACTATCCAAGTGCACATCTAATTGCATTACTTTAGTATCAAATTTTCTAGTAGCCAAATATTCTAGTTTCTTATTTACTCTATATGACTGTCATGAGTTACTAACTTTCAAAGAATTTAGTGTGATATTAACTATGCTTGCAAGGCAGTGTGATATAATAGAGAGTTTGCTTCAATATAAGACCCAGGTTCAAGTTCCACCTATAACATTTATTGGCCGTATGATCATCAACAAGTCAACTAACTTCCTAGTGCTCTGAGATTCTAAGTTGCCAAAAAAATATTATTACTTCAATGAAAAGAGTTTTCTCATTTCTGGAATTTCATATGTAAAAGAAATCATTGGTATTGTCCCTGTCCCTCTAATACGATTAACCCTAAAACTACAATTATCCCTTCTATATCATGACTTTGCCCATCAAGTTTTTTATATATTACAGGCCAGCTTTAAAAAATTAAATGGGGGGGGGGACAGCTAGGTGGCGCAGTGGAAAGAGCACTAGCCTTGAATTCAGGAGGACCTGAGTTCAAATCTGGTCTCAGACACTTAACACTTCCTAGCTGTGTGACCCTGGGCAAGTCACTTAACCCCAGCCTCAAAAAAAAAAAAAAAAAAAGAAAGAAAGAAAGAAAGAAATTAAATGGGAATTTGGGGGGAGTTTTGTGGAAGCAACAGACAATGCTCAAGACCAACAGATAACACAAAAAAAGTTTAGAAATTCAGAAATGTATAAAATGTATTACATTGTTGTATAATGTCAGTATAACTTCCCTTTTAATAAGTCAGACTTCTCTGATATGAAGGGAGAGCCAAAAAATTTTACATAGATTTTTCAGATCATGGGGCTACCACACCTCTAAACCCCCTACTCTGTAGAAGGGATAAATCAAATGCATAATTTCATCTTGATCTGAAGAAGAGTCCCTGCCCTTAAGAAGCATACAATCTACTTTAGCCCAATATCCACATGAGTGTAATATTGTTTGATAAAATATATATTTATATCTATCTAGTATCTATCTAAAGAGAACTCTTCTTCAGATCAAGCTTTTTTTGTTTTGTTTTGTTTTGTTTTTGTTTTTTTTTTTTGTGTGTGTCTTTCTTTGTTTCTCCAGAGCTTGATATAGTGCCTGATGTATTGTAAGCATTTAATAAATGTTTATTTCCTGACTGACTAAATCTATACTGGCATACCCAAGAAGTTATCTGCTTGACAAATTCCCTGCTATAATATAACATTAGCTTATCATTTGTCACTTTCTTCTAAAAATAGATCACAAAGTATTCAGAAGAAATTTTGGTTATTTTAATTTTCTGTTTGCTTGGGTATTAGATAACATTAGCGTTTATCATATATAGACAGATGACATAGCTCTTAGGCCTCTCACTTTATCAGGAAGATGCCCAGAGACAGGCACAACCCACAGGGAATTTTAGTACTGGACCTTCCTCCTCCCTTGTTCCTTTCCCTAAATAAAACTGGAGAGTTTCCTTTAATAAATTTACAGCAACTTCTCTTCTGCCTTTGACTCAGAAAATCAGCTAGAATGTAAAGAAATTGTTGATCAAAAAGCAAACAAACAAACAAACAGAGGTTCTATAAAATGTAATGAAAAGAAAAGGAAATTGTGAAAATTAAAATTTAGGACCCAATTTGAATTGCAGAATTGAAACCAATGAAAAACTTTGTTCTCTACAATAGAAGTATAAATTATGAGGTTCGAAATGAGTAATCAACTATAGTTTCTTCTCCTTCAATAATTAGAATTTTATCTCCAAATCATGTAAAACATTAATATAAATATATGTTTTATAAAAATATATAAATCACCTATTACCTTAAATAAATATTTAAGAATATTTCTATAGTGTATAATTTTGGATTAAAACTATATTAAAGATTTTACTTTTGACTGCCAAGCTATACAAATTTCATTTAGAACTAGGACTGGGAAGAGTAATATAGAGAAGTCTAAGAGATCTGAATTTTAAACACAAGTCTAACATTAACACTAGCCCTGTGATCTTGGAAAAGCCATTTCCCATCTGAATTTAAGCTTCTTCCCTGAAAATTCTTCCTACCAAATCCAGGATACCACCTTATTTAAACAGGGACTTGATAAATGTTTTTGATGATTAAAAAATAATAACAAAATTAAAATAATATAATTAAAATTTTATTATTTTGAAAAATTACCAAAAAATTGTACTTTCTTTTTCTCATATACAACGTTCCATTTATCTCTTAAGCAACATTTTAAAAGTTTGAGAAACATAATTTATGGGTAATTAATCATTCTATTAATAATGCTAACATTTTATTAATAAAAGGATTTAGTGACACAAATTTTAAAGACAAATAATGGCAGTAGGCTTATAGTTTTTATGCTCTTGAAAGAGTAGGTATTTCTAAGGGTGTCAATCAACTCTGCTTGTTTGATAACAAGAGAATGCATATTATATATAATAAGAGGTTGGTTTATTCCATTGCAGGTTTTTATGTATGTAACATTGAGTATCCAAATCTTGATCAAAGAGACATCAATTTCCATATTGTTTATCTGACAAAAGCTCTCTAGACCTGTTAAAAACCAACAATAAGCAGGTATCTACCCATTCACCTAAACTTAGAACTTCTTTACTGTCTGGGTAAATTTTTGCCCATGATTTTTCCTATTAAATGGGGTTTCTGGATGGGAAAGGAAAAGGAGGAAAATTTTGATCCTCATTCAATAATCAGTTATTAATTACAAGAGAAAAATAATCACCTTGTCACCCTTTCTTTTCAAAATTCCTGTTTTCCTTCAACTCTCATCTTAAACACCAGCTTCTATGTGAGATCTTTCCTACTTTTATATCCCTGTGCTATCCAGTTGCTAGTGTTTTTCCTTTTAAAGTATTTTGTATTTCCTTTTTATATATTTTAAAATATTTAATTTTATGTGTTTTGTATAAGAGGCAACATGTTATGTGTCCTAGAATTGTCAAAGCCCAGAAGGACCTACATCCAAGTACCTCCTCTGATACCTACTGGCTTTGTGACCCCCCCAGAAGAATCATTCTCTCAGTGCTCTAAGCAATTCTAAAATCCAGAATTAGGTACCAATTTACAATGAAATCATAGGTCCAATTCCTCCCCCCAAATCTGTTTTGTTTTTCCCCTAAGAAAATGAAAATTTCTTGAAAGCAGGAACTGTTATATTACATTTCAGTCTTTGTATCTCTGTTGCTCAGAACAGTACCAGGTGCATGGTTAGCTAGTTTAGTTGACTGACTGATAGAGATAAAGATAACTTGGAAGGGACAGCTAGATAGCTCAGTGGATAAAGTGCTGGCCCTGAAGTCAGGAGCACCTGAGTTTAAATTTGGCCTCAGACACTTAATGCTGTGTGACTTGGGCAAGTCACTTAATCCCAATTGCCTCACCAAAAAAAAAATTATAATACAAATTTGGAAGCCCAAGAGAATGGAAGATCCCAAGTTCATCTGAAGATCACCACCATTTCCTTTACCTTAACTCTTTTTCATAGTAATGACAGAAATCCATTAAATATCAGTGGATCTTTATGGGAATCACTGTTTTAAATCTTACCTTTTTAAATATTTTTCCTCCTGTGTTCTGCTGAATGAGAATGTTACAATAGGGTTTATCTTTTTTTTACTTGAGTAATTATTTATTTATTTATTTGAAATCATCCCCAGATTAGTCTAATGGATAACAGCTACATAAGACATACATTTAGCAGGTCCTGGTAAGCACTTCTCAATTACACAGTACAACAAGAATTCTTGATGGGCTCCAGAGGACTGTGTTTCATTTAATGTTCCAAATGTGTATTAGAAATCCCCTGTTCATTAATGAGGGCTACCAGCACATTTATGACTGGCACCTCTGTGTTCCAATGTATGAGAACTACCCAAAGAAATGAAGAATATCACTTTTAACTTTATACAAAGTAGAAATAAATTCCATCTTATCCAGCTTTCCTTTAACTAATAAAAGACTCAGAGAAACTAGTTAGTGAACCTGTGAACCTGGGGTGGGAGTAGGAGAAGAAAAGGAAGGAGTTCCATTTAATGATGTATACTCACATAGGAAAAAAAATTAATAAACCATTTAACTTAATACAGTGGTTTGACCCAGAATGTGCAAAAGGTTGAAATATCTCCAGAGACTGATTTTCAAAAAGGAAACCAGACCTAATGCACTCTAGCTAGGCCATTTGCTTTTATTCCCTGCCAAAGTAGGAGCATTAAGGAAGCTCTTTAGTAATTAAAACAATAAACATATTTACAACTATAGACATACTTGTGAAGATGGAATATGCTAACAGGTCTGTATAATAATAACTAACATTTTTATAGCACTGGATAGTTTACAGAGTTTAAAACTCTATTACCTTACCAGATCATCACAACAACCCTTGGAATTAGGCTATTTTTCCCATTTTTTTAAGTTGTCTTTCAGTCATATCAGTTTTTCATTACCCTATTTGGGATTTTTTTGGCAAAGACATCAGAATAGTTTCCTTTTCCAGTTCGTTTTACAGATGAGGAAATCAAGGTAAGTTACAGAGCTAATATATGTATGAGAGCAGATTTAAACTCAGAAGAAGAAGCTGCCTAATGCTAGGCCTACTGCTCTAGCTACTGACCACTTTGTTGCTGTATTTTATAGATGAGTTAATTGAGGCTGAGAGAAGTTAAATTTGAATTTAGATTTGAATTGAGATCCTTCCTATTATAAGTTTAATGTTTTATCTACCATATTACCACATAGCAGTTTCTGTATAATTCTTCACTTGAAAAGCATCTTATTCTTATCTCGTTGAGTCTGACATTGTCCCTCTTTTTTAAATTAAAAATTTAACCCTGCACTGTATATGCTAGTGTGCTGGATGGTTTGGGTTGAGATTATGAAATTGAGGAAATAAAAAACAATCGGGAAAAAAAAAAAAAAACAGGATGATTTCAGAGAGACCTGGAGAGACTTACATGAACTGATGCTAAGTGAAATGAGCAGAATCCGGAGATCATTGTATGCAGCATCAAGAAGATTATATGATGATCAATTCTGATGGGTGAGGCTCTCTTCAACGATGAAATGATTCAAATACGTTCCAATGGTCTTGTGAGGACAAAGCTATTTACACTCAGTGAGAGGACTGTGGGATCTGAGTGTGCTTCACAACATAGCATTTTTACTCTTTTTGTTGTTATTTGCTTGGATTTTATTTTCTTTCTCATTTTTTTTCTAGTTTGATTTTATTTTTCTTGTACAGCAAGATAATTGTATAAATATGTATGCATATATTGGATTTTACATATATTTCTACCATGTTTAACATATATTGGGCTACTTGCCATCTAGAGGAGGAGGTAGTGGGGGAGGGAATTGGAAATAAGGTTTTGAAGAATTATCTATGCATATGTTTTGAAAAATAAAAAGCCTTAAAACAAATAAATAAATAATGGGCATTTGAAGTGGGGGAAAAAAAGAAATATTTTCCACCAAAGCAGGATAACTTTTTTATTTTGTACTTAAACAATTTGCCCATTTAACCTGATTTTTCACTTTGACATTTTTCTTATTGAATTCATGGTTCCAGCTGGGGAATTTTCCCATGTAATTCATATTCTTTAAAGAGTTTGAGACTCCATTTGGACAAATCATTTTAAGTTCTTGACTTAGAAATTGCTAGGTTTCCCTCCAAAATTCTGTTGGAGAGCTTAATGAACAAAGGCCTCATAAAAGGGACACCTACAGAAATTGTAACACAACCAGCACATAATGGACAGAGTTGAGGGGAACAGAGATGGATGTTCCAGAAAGATTGAGAGTAGGGCTTTTCACACTTTAGATACTGCTTTCTTCAGCCACAGAGCTAAAGTTAGCCTTAACTATTCATTAGGCAATCAAGGTTTTATTTCAGGATAAGATTCAGAAGTTACAAAAATTAATAACTCAATAAATAATTAAAATAAGAAAATTAATGGGAGACTATCTGGGCAATATCTGTCCTGGAATAGCTCTGGAAAATAATTCATTTTCAACCCATTTTGTCCTAATTACTTTTTATAATACTTTCACATCATGAATTACAAAGTGGATTTGAGGACTCTGCTTGACTCTGGCATGCTATTTGCCCCAAGCTCTAAAATTGCTATTTACATCTCTATGGCCAAGCAACTGCCAGCCCTCATCAATTTGAGTGCTAAGGCACAAAAAAGGAAGGGGTGGGAGGGGGGAACCCAAGCTGATGAAGAAAGTTAGAAAAAATGCTGTTGAAGAATTTAAGGAAAAGTAATTCTTATATAAAATCCAGATAAAAATGACACAACCAAAATGACAATGGAGCAAATAGAACAGAGATGAATAAGTAGGTTATGTTTGTTTTCCAAATAAAAGACTAGGGAATGACAGGGGTGTGAAACTGTGTTCCCTTTTGATCTATAAAATTGACACACTGAAATTCTGTCCCCTTTGATTCCTGACCTCCCTCCCCCAGACTCCAGAGAGTCTATGAGAGCATATCCTCCTGGCTGGACCATTTCTAAGACAAATTGACTCCATTGATAGCTGGATCTCCATTCAAATTCAGGCTGAGGGAGCCTTCAAAGTAATTTCAATTGGGAGAATCTGGTCTGATCAGCTCAAACTGCACCCACCTACTCCTTCTCCTTCCTCCCCCACCCCCCCACCCCCAAAAGATTTTCATAAAATAGGTTTCTGCTCACTCCTTTCTTTGCAGAATGTCCAAAAGCATGCTTTGCTTCTTTAGCATAGCTGCTAGGACCCTGGCTGCTGTGAAGACATTCTCTTCTCAGTGAAAAATCTTTTGTTATTTCCCTAATAGGACTTTGCCACTGAAGAAGTCAGTTTTTCTAGCAAAGATGGCTTCTCATCCAACAATAAACTTCCATTTTTGCCACCTAAAACTCTTCGGGTTCATGAATTCTTTCACAAAGCACCTGCACCTCCATTCAAAAATGGATTTCCACAACTCTCTAACTGCCACTAGAACCCTATCAGGGAGCATTATTAGGGAATTATTTGAAATTGTGAGGAAAAATGAGAAGGGCTCTAGGTTATAGGAAAAGCTGAATCAAAAATGACTTAAACGAAAAGTGAAAAAGTAAATATAACTTCAGGAACTATGCTTTAAAACTAGGATGGTTTGAATAGGCAGACAATTAATTAGCAAGCTGGATTTTATCTTTTCACAAATATAATAACCTTAAACCAAGAAACAATGTGGCATAGTAGAAACAGGAGTAGCTACTAGTTTAATGCTGGAGAAACTGAGGCAAAATAGAGATTAGAGAGTATTTAATGGGAAAGAGTTACTGGCACCAAATGGATCCATGGTTTGGTCCCAGGGCTGAACGAGACTATAGTGTCCAAGAATCCAGCAAACAATGAGAGTTCTCAATGACCTATATACACATGGCTCAGACTCAGGGGGTAGACAGGGGGCGGAGTCAGGGTGCTGAGAGCAGGACCAAGACTGACATTCCAGTTCTGACAGGGTGAGGGAAGGCATGGGGGAGGAACTCTGGAGATGGGGAAGAGGCATCTAGATAAGATGGTATCTGACATTCTGGTAGCTTGGGATGGAGAGAGGCATTCTGATATTCTAAAACATACGATCTTTTATCCTTATCAAATATTCTGATTAAGAGGGAGGGGATGTTTTGCAGGACTGAGCTTTGAGAAACAGAGAAACTGATTGGGTCAGGATAATTAGAGAAACTGAGAACTGTGGCATAACACTAGAATATGGAAAATTTAAGCTCTGAGTTCAAATTCTGACACATACAGAATGGCCTTGGACAGTTTGACTTCTCAGTGTACCAGAAATTGTCTAACAATATAAATTGGGGGTAGCTAGGTGGCAGATAGAGCAGGAGTGAGGACTTTAGTTCAAATTCAGCCTCAGACACTTACTAGTTATATGACTCAGTAAAGATATTATTAAAATAATTCCCCACATTTATTTTTGCAAAGCAATTTCAATAACCCTCTGAATGGCTAAGTGACTTACCCACATGCACCTTATTATTGCCAAACCTCTGAGACTGCCAAGTGGATAGAACATAGTATTTGGAGTTATGGAGACCTGAGACTAAATCCAGCTTCCATCACTTACCTAGTTATATGATCCTAAGCAAGTCACATAAGCTCTACATGCTTCAAATTACTCACCTATAAAATGGGAATAAAGATAGCATCTATTTCTTAGGATTGTTGGGAGGATCAAATGAGATGATATAAGTAAAGTACTTTACAAACTTCAAGTGTCACATAAATGCTATTATTATCATCTCACAGTATTAATTTTTTTCATATAAAGTTAGAAGCATTTTTGCCCATCTTTTTGAAATAAAATGTTTTGAAAATATTTTTAAATGAATCATAGTTATTGACTGCCTTTCTTATTCAGGATGTGAAACAATAAAGAGTACTCTTTTTGGAATCAGACCTTCTGGGTCCAATTCCCCCCAAACTAGGAAATTTGGATCTTAATATCTAAATTTAACAAAGGAGGAAAATGAGTCCTTTCAGAAGTCATCCTGTCCAGCTTGTTACTAAAAAGAATCCTCTCCAGTTTTCCTCTAAGTTAAACAACTTTTGCTGCATAGGCAATCAGTACTAATATAATTCTAATTGTGTGACTTGACTTGACCAAAATCTCATAGCTCATAGGGATCAGAGATGAAACTTTAAATCAGGTCCTATAACTTCAGGTACAAGACTTTGCTTAGTTCTCTTTAACCACACCATACAGCCTGTCATATCCAATGACCAACATGTTGCCACTTTATTGTGAAGGCAAAAGATCTGTGAGTCTTCCACGAAAAGCAACAGAAAGTATTAGATTGATCACTCTTTTTTCTTCATACTGAGCAGTTTCTGGAATGTAATGGGAGTTCAATAAAAACTTTTTGACTGATTTAGAGCATAAAACCAGAAATGTATATGATTCTCTAATTTTTTTTCTGGGGTTTTAGATAGATAAATGTGTGTATGTATGTGTTTTATATATACATACATATATATTTGGGGGAAGATGGATGCACATATACATATATGTAAGTGGGTGGGTGTTTGTCTATATGTGTATATATATGTGTGTGTGTGTGTGTGTGTGTGTTATGTATGTGTGTATATATATATATATGTGTGTGTGCACTGGACCAACTCTAAATTGTAATGTCAATTATTACTTATACTTATATTATTTACTTAATATTATTATTAAACTACTTATATTATTTACAAAATTGAAGGTAAACCTACTTGGGTCCTTCATATTACTGAAACAAACAAAAATATGATGTTCTATCACATATTACATGTTAACATTTGAAGATATCTATATTTTTAAACCAATGCTCTGGCTGTAATATTGTTTCTTGGTACATCCTTAGTAATATTTGTACTTTCTTATTCTTCTCCATATATTTTCATAAGATGATAAAGGTAAAATTAAAAAGCTATTGAGACAAATATCCTCATTCTACATGTGTGAACTCATATCTAGAAAGATGAAGACAGAGGTAGTATGCAATGGGTAGAATATGAACCCAAGTGCTTGGGTTTTACATGCAGCTCCCTTTTGTTTAAAATTATAACTACTTATTTATATTCATTTTTGCTCTCATGAGCAAAGACTCTCAAAAGACAGTGAACTACTGGACCTCCTTACATTGAAGGAGTCCTTGATTAAATACTCCTTTATTTAGTACAGCATGAAGTACCTACAGAGGATTTTAGGAGGATAAGAGACAAGGTAAGAAAGTGAGAATTCACTGTTAACTGTAAGTCACACCATAATGAGTAGAGTTTGGACTTATAGTTAAGAAGACCTGAGTTCAAATCCTGCCTTGCAGACTTGGGACCCTGAGCAAATCATTTAACCTGCCTCAGTCAATATGTCTTTATATGTAAAATGGGGATAATAATACACTTTATAGATCTTAAAGGAGCAATTGCATGTATATATTAGCCATTCTAGGTGAAATCACAGATCCATCAGAGCATACCAACATAAACCTGGAATTTCAGCTCTCCCACTGATGCCCAATTTGGGGCAAATCACTTTACTCTCTAAGTTCTCTTTTTTTATATCCTAAAAATTAATGACTTGAATTAGATCATATCTAACGTTTTATGTGTATTACTATACTACCTTCTTTGGTTTATCTTTGAATATTATCATCCTTTTTTTTTTCTTGTTTTCTTTTTTTTTTTTAATTTCTTAGAAGAAAAAAAAAAGGTCCATCCTAGGAAATTGCCTTTCCCTCAAAGGGTAGGCATAGTCTGACATCTGGTGGACCAAGTATACAACAGCTAATTCAGAACAACTAAAGAATTAGCGTATCTGAATTGAGTGAGGATGATTTTAAAGTATATCAAAATGAGAATCTATACTGTCTTCAGCTAAATGAGTCTTTTATATAACCAATGTAAAGACTAATGTTCTCCTGGTCATGAATTAACGGCTGGACCTGTGACTTTCAAAACCAGGAATATGGGGCCCGCCAGATAATGAAAAGATAAAGAAGAAAACCTCATTTCTTTCAATTGCAATATTCAAAATACCTAATCAAGGAGATTATTTCATCTATCTACATCCCTATCTGCTATATTCATTGTTTCAGTCTTGGATGATCATAGGTGATCATTGTTACACTTGGCTTTTGGAAAATATGTTCTTGCTAATCATTTTGATCTTGTGTTTTCTACTTCAGTTGTTGCCATTAGGAATACAGGTTCTTTATTCATTTGTTTGTCCTAGAAAAGCTGATAAAGTGATAGAGGAGCAAGTTATAGAAATCCAGATGAAGGGAGGAAGGAAGAGAGTTCCAGGTATAGGGGTCAGCTGGCGAAAATGCCTGGTCAGAAGATGGAGTGTCATATGTGAGGAGCTTTAAGAAGGCCAGTGTCCCTGGATCATAGAGTGGCATATAATGGCTAAGTAAAGTATAAGAAAATTGGAAAGGAAGGAAAGGGCTTTAAAAGCCAAAGTCAGGAATTTATACTTTATACTATGAGATAACAAGTGGCCATAAGAATTTATTGAATTAGGAAGGTTAATTTGATGGTTAAATGGAGGACAAATTGGAATGGGAAGAGATTTGAGGCAAAGAAGCCAACTAACAGTATTGTGTCATAACCTAGGAATAAGATGAGGACCTTTAGTAGAATAATGGCTATATCAAAAGAAAGAAGGTCATATATAGGAGAGGTGCCTAAAGAGGTAAAATCAGCCAAACTTGGAAACAGATTTGATATGGGAAGAGGGAATGATGAATTGATATTATAATCTCCATTTTATATCTGAGAAAATGAGGCTCAGGCCAATTTATGAATTGTAACCATCTAATTTGTGGTAGAAGCACAAATTCAAAGTCAGGTTATCTGATGCCAAATCCTGTCTCTCCAAAATAGAAAGAGTGACAGATAACAGATATGAAGTCACATTTCTCTAGGATTCACTTGTATGATCCAAAATTGCTGCAATCTACCAAGTCCATTAGCCCAGATGGAACCCTTGTGTCTAAACTTCAAATAATTAGTTAGCAGCACAGCAACAAATCTGCCTCTTAGAGTCCCTGCCTTCCTTCAGGGCTTACTTTAAGGCATATCTCCTACAGCAGACCTTTTCTGAACCTTCCCAGGAATAGGTTCCCTTTTCTCTCTTGGGTACTACTTTATATTCACTTTGCACAAATATATGAAAAGTATCTTATCTTCTTGTTTGTTTAACACCCAAAATAATGGAAGCTCATAGAAGGCAGGAGCTACTTTCCTTTGGTTGTTGTATCTTCCTAAACTAAAACAGAGCCTGGCACATATAGATACTTAATAAATATTTTTTGAATGAATGAACTAATGAATAGCAAATGTTCTGCCTCTGATTATATTCTTTTGCTGTTGTAGTTTTTAATTATGTTTTATTTTTCCCAAGTTATATAACAAGAAAAATTTTATCACTTTAACATGAATTCCAATTTTTTCTCCCTCCTTCCTCTTCTGAAGCTGATAGTATATACTTGATAGTATGTACATATGCAATCATGTAAAACATTTTTCTATATTAGTCACAGTTGTGAAAGAAGAAATAAATCAAAAGAATAAGGTAAGTGAAAAAATATACTTATATCTGCATTTAAGAGATCATCAGTTCTTTAACTAGATATAGATAGAATTTTCCTTTGGGAGTCCTTTATATTTTTCTTGGATCACCATGTTGCTGAAAAAAGTTGAGTCATTCATAGTTGATCACACAATGTTGCTGATGTCCTATACAATGTTTTTCTGGTTCTGCTCATTTTACATTGTATCATTTTGCACAAATCTTTCCAGTTTTTTCTGAAATCTGCCTGTTCATCATTTCTTATTGTACAATCGTATTCCATTAAATCCATAAATCAAAGCTTGTTCAACCATTTCCCAATTGTGAGGCATCCCCTCAATTTCCAATATTTTGCCATCATGAAAGGACTGCTATAAATATTTTTGCATATATAGGTCCTATTCTCTTTTTGTTCTTTTCTCTTTTTTGGGATACAAACCTAATAATGGTATTGCTGGATCAAAAGTAAACATAGTTTGATTGCCCTTTTGGGGCATAGATACAAATTGATCTCCAGAATAGTTGAATCAGTTCACAATTCCACCAAGAATGTATCAGTGGCCCAATTTCCCCACATCCTCTCCAATATTCATCACTTTTTTTTTGACATATTAGCCAATTTGATATGTATGTGATAGTATCTTAGTGTTGTTTTAATTTGAATTTCTCTAATCAAATTCTCCTCCCCTCTTACTTCCCTTTCAAGTAAGAGATTTCTTTTTTTTAAAAATAGTATCTTATATTTCCAAATAAATGTAAAGATATTTTTCAACATTCATTTTTAAGATTTTGCGTTCCAACTTTTTCTTTCTCCTTCCCTTAACTCTCTCCTCCCCAAGACAATAGGCAATCTGATACAAATTATATATGTGCAATTATAAGATAGATTTCTATTATCAACTGACTGTGTATATTATTCCTTTTTTGAACCAATTCTGATGAGAATAGGATTCAAGCAATTCTCATCTCCCATTATCCCATCCTCCCTTTGACTGTAATAATTCTGTCATGCCTCTTTATGTGGAATAATTTACCCCATTCTGCTTTTTTTTCTTCCTTCTGCCCTTTGTGTACTCCTTTGTGTACAAGTATCATTGTCCCATGTAGGGATGTAAAAAAAACTTTTGCTCTAATGAATTCCTTATATTTTCTTTTCACTTTTCACCTGTTTAGGTTCTTATGGATCCTTGTGGGTCCATATTTTTTGGCTTAATTCTGGACTTCTCCTAATGAAAGCTCAAAATCCTTCTATTTCATTGTGAAACATTTTATAAATATTATTCCATTTGATCTTCTCAACAAGCCTGGAAGATAGTTGCTATTATTGTTTCCATTTTATTGAAGAGAGTCACATAGCTAACAAATGCCTGAAACCAGAATTGAAATACAGTTCTTTTTGACTCTAGGTCCAATACTCTAACCACTGAACCATTTGGCTATCTCAAATTTAGAGTTAATTGTATATGGCTACAGTTATTACCATTATAATAAGTATGAAGCATTTTTATCGTAAAGCTCCCTGAAGGTGAGATTTATTGTTGACTCAGCAGTGAGCCATCAAAACTGACCTGGAGAAGAAAGAAATACAAACCTGAATTATGAGGTAACCTATTATCCAAACTCAGCAAAAGAGAAAGAATTAGATATCACTTATACTGAAGCTTAGAGAAAGGTCCTAACATGGACACAGGTTTTGAAAGAGGAGAAGACTCAAGAAGACTATGAATCAGAGGAAGAATTAAGAATTAAGACACAAGGAGTAATCCAGAGGCAAGAAAGTGTGACAAATAAGTTACTAGATTTCTTGGGGGAAACTGTGTCTAAATGATAGTCTAGCACAAGAGCTAAATACTAATTACAATTTCGATAACATGAGTATCTCAAATTTATTTAGCATTTCCCATTTACAAAGCAGTTTACTCAAAAAGAAATGATATATTAGATAAGTGATAGATTTTGCAAATAAAGAAACAAGCTCTGAGAGGTCAAATTTTACAGAGCTATTACCAGAAAAGTAAATGATTATTTTGCCCATCTTCCAAGAACCACCTAAAATCCCAATTATTACATATATGAAACTTTGGATGTCCCCCTCTTTTCCCTGGATTTCGGTGATTTTGTATGTGTATGTATGGGGGGGGGAGGAGGGAGGAAGGAAAGAAGGGAGGGAAGGTCTTTTTTACCCCAATATGTGTTTTTCTTGGCAAAGATATTGAAGTGGTTTGCCATTTGCTTCTCTAGTTCATTTGACAGATAAAGAAATTGAGGCAAATAAGGCTAAATCACTCACCCATGTTCACATAGCAATTAAGTATCTGAGGCTAGTTTTGAACTCAAGAAGATGAGTTTTTCTGGTTGAATGCCAAGTGCTCCATCCATTGTACTATTTCTCTGGCCTTAAGAGAAAATAGGGGGCAGCTAGGTGTGGATAGAGTACCAGCCTTGAATTCAGGAGGACCTGAGTTTAAATCTGGTCTCAGATACTTAACACTTCCTAGCTGTGTGACCCTGGGCAAGTCACTTAACCCCAGCCTCGGGGGAGGGGGGGAAGAGAGAGAGAAAATAACAAACACTTAATGTATGGTCAAGTGGATGAATACTGGATGAAGAAAATATCACATTTGTTAGGGAAATACAAGAAATATACTGAAAAAGACTCCACAAGTATTTACTAATTTCAAAAATGTTAATTATTATAATGAAAATTCCCCTGTTAAAATCAATACCTGCATACTTCAAAATAAAGATGATTTTATAAATGTGATGACTGTTTCCAATAATCCAGATTGCTACCATTTTACTCTAATTCATAAGGTAAAAAAATAATTTCCTTATTTGGTGAATAGGCTTCTGAAGCATCTTTAGTACCACTTAGGCTGATCCTTAGATGATAGATAGCACTGTCCGTGTCTAAGCCTGTGCTCTGCTGGCAAGAATAGAATTTTGGGTTACTTACATGCCATTATGAAGTTCCATAATAGGATTTTGGGGGCAGAGCTATGTCAATAATATTTAACAAAAATTTTAATAGATCAGGAGTTAGAATCCAATTGTTAACTCTTATGACACCAAATGGTTAAGTTACTTGCCCAGGACCACAAAATCAGTATGTAACAGAGACTGAACTTGAATTCATTCCTTTCTGATTCCAAAGATGAACTTTCTCCCTCCTATACTACATTGCCTCTTGAAATTTATATGAAGCTTCACATGAAGAGATACACACATTTTTCAAGTTCTTTTCATATCGAACCCAGTCTCAATAACCCAGAATAGACCAACTGCCCATCTTTAAAAGATATTAAGCTTTAGCAAGTAAAATTTACTCTGTATATATTTGGATTGGCAAAAATGCTAGTAGCTTTAGTGAGGAGAGAGAGTAATCATAACTATTCAAAGGTCCTGAAAAACTTCACTTCAGCCCTTTTAATGACAATATTATAGATAAAGGTCATTGCTGGATTTTTTCCCCTATAGATAAAATGTGATCAATCAGATTAGATGTGTTTTTTCCCTTTCAGATTGACCATAGAGTTTTATAAAGTTTATTATACAGCACTAATGATATTTTTAGGAAGTGACCATAGGCAGTTGACTAAATCATTCAATAAGCACACAGTGTTCCTAAGCAACCACTACAAAACAACCTGATGGAATTTTTTTTTTCATCTAAAGTCTCTAAGGAGATCTATAAACTCTCAAAATAGATTCTTATGTGGAAATTCTACTACAATATGTTAATTTTTATAACAGAGTTGATTACATTTAATCTGGACCTTTCCCACTTTAAATGAACTATAATAGTTATTATTTTATATCTCTCCATCTCACCCTCTCTTCTCTCTCTCTGCTTAATACTTTCTTCCCACCCACCCACAGAAATATACATTTTTTTTCTTTTTCCAACAAATGTTTTTTAACAAATTTCAGTGACTAAAGTAAAACAAATGTCCTATACCCCATGTATACTAAATGAGGGCCTTATATAAATGAAATATCATCCAATTGGGAGATGACATAAAAGAGAGGTGAAAAGAGGGAGTAACCAGTAATATGTAACAATTTGGATGACAGACAAGATACCAAAATATCTTAACAAGTTAAGGATAAAGGATGGAATTTAATAAGATGAATTTAAGAAGATTAAATAAAGTCTCATCTTGAACTTCAAGTTAACTTTACAAGTACAGAGAGAACTAATTAATTACACACAATTGATGTAAATAAGATTTAAGGAGTGAAAAGTCAAAGTTGACATCCTCAGAATGCTAATATGTTCTTGATCTGTCTTGAGAGAGATCTTATATCCAGAATAGCAAAGTAATGGTCCCACTGTAATCTTCTCTGGAAAAAGACTATCTGGACCATGTGTTCTGTTCTGGATGATGCATTTTAGGACACTGACAAATGTGATGTAAGTAAAAAGAGCATTGAATTTTTAGTCTGTTCAATTGAATTTTCAATTCTTGTTCTATTCTTCTGCTGTTTCCTCATCAGTATAATAATTGCACTTACCTATCCCAGTTGTTGTAAGGATAAAATGAGATAATATTTATAAATGATTTTGCAAAAGTTGAAGTTCCGGAAAAATTCTAGCTACTATTATTATGTTATTATTATTACCTCTACCTATTGTATTATTATTATTATTATTATTACCTCTACCAAGTAAACCTGAACAAACCACTTCACCTTTCTATACCCCAGTATTTTCATGGGCACCATGAGGAAATTAGACTCATTAAACCTTTAAGGTTATTTCCATTTCTAAATCCAATGATCCCCTAGGCTGGAGATTATCCCAAAGAAGATTCTTGGGCAAAGGCAAAGGCGAATATGTTATATAAGAATCTATAAATTTCAGAAATAACTTAGGTTTATTAAAAGTTTCAGATATAAACAGGCTCAAAGAAAAATCTGTCTAATAATTTCAGTTGTCCCAAAGTGGGCTGATCTGTTTTGGAAGATATATATGTATTATTATCATTGATTATTAGTATGATTATGCAACCCTAGCGATTTCTTCATACTCCAAGCAACTCTCTCTCCAAGACTACAAATTGAGACGAAGGTAATGATCTATCTTAGTAGAGGATTTTCCTAATTAAGAGCTTCCTAGACAAATGAAATTATAAACCTATCCAAAAGAAGAAAGAGCAAAAATTGAAGGAAAATAGGAAAATAAATTATATTTTTTCTTTGTGTCACTTTAGCTCTAAATACCTCATTTCATATATGGTTCCCACATTCTTTAAATTAACTCTATTGAATAATTACATTTCTTATAAGTTCACATTTTTCCAGAAAAAAAATGATTCACAAAAAAAAATATTCCATGTATCCCTATTCTTTATCTCCCCTTTTGACACAAACCAAATGGGTAGTCTACTTCTTTCCACTTAAAATTTATTGCTTAAAATCATACTCCTTAGCAACATCACAATGCTTCTTTTCTCATTAGAATGCACTGACACCTTGTGGTCACCCAGTAACATGCCTGGTAAAAGAAGAAGATTTAATAAGATTTTTAAATCTTCAACAATACTGGCACATGCAACGTGAAGAATTAAGGTACCATTTTTATTAATTCATTCAAATCAAAAGTATGTTTACACACACATATACGTATTTTATTTACACACACAAACACACACACACACAAACATACACACACACACCAATCAATCCTGAAAGTCTCAGATGTCTTCAAAATATTACATTTGAAGTTCACCCAAAGGTCAATGGTAGGGAGCTGTACAATTGGCATAAATAGTCCAGAACAAATCATAGTATGTTGGTTTGAGAGAAGCAGGAAATTTCATATCGTATAGTCTGTAAAATTATATCAATGTATAAGTGGTTGGTTTTAGTTTGTAGAAGGAAGAACATCCTGTATCAGTTCTATTGATAAAATCACAGGAGCACAAATGATAAGATGGTAATGGGCAATGTGCAAACATAAGTCAATACCCTATAATATAGTTCTCCCTCATGTAATTAGAGAAACAACTTGCCATTGGCTGACTGACCAAATATTGACTTCATCCTTAGTGGGCCTTAAAAAGTAATCTATTCAGCTCTGAGAGACATTTGAGATAGTAAAGATAAGAAAAGCCTTTGTGCAATATGAAACCCAAGTTATTTCTGCCAGAGGGCACCAAGGAAAGTTTTCTCTCAACTCCTCTCTTTAATGGGCTATGGCTAACTGCAATAGAGCTACTCTTCCAGTAAGACACTGCATCCAGAAGAGAACAAGATAGACAAGTAATGGAAGTAGAGAGAAAAAAGAAAAAAGAAAAAAAGAAAAAAAAAAGTATGACCCCTGGCAGCAGAAAAGAGATCCATAAAAAAAATGAGAATTATATTTGATAAAAGTTAAGTTGCAGTAAGGAGATGGCATAGGGATACTGGAGAAAAATATCATGAGAAAATCATGAGAAAGGAAAAGATTTGGGGGCCCTGCAATATCAGACATGTGAGTTGTCTTGGTCATGTAGGCTCCCTATGTGTATGCCTCATTACTGGTATATTATAAGTTTTTCCACTTTTCCCAATTATACTATATGCACAAGGTAGACAACTACTAACAAGTAATTTCAGCCTCAGGTTCCTCATCTGTAAAATGTGGGTAGCAATAGTACATTTATCATAGAGTTGTTATGATTATCAAATAAGATAACATATCAAAAGTGCTTTGTAAACTTTAAAATGTTATATAAATGCTATCCATTATCATTATAACATATATTAAAATATACCACATATCTCTCCTTTCCAGATTTTTCCTTTTTTATTTTCCTTATTTCTTTTGTATTCCTTCTCAATATTCAATTTTTCTGCTTTATACTTTTGTTTGTTTGTTTGTTTGTTTTTTCCCAAATATCTTTGGTATTTTATAGATCTCTTGTGAGTATTCTGTCAAAGGATATATAGATGTCAACACCTCCTCCTCTTTATCTTATATGACTATTTCCCAGGTTTGCCTTTCACAGACTAATCAAAGTGATAAAGACTTTATTCTAAATCTATCCCCTTTCACCTTCCCAAAAGATTTCTAACTATTCTATTCACAATTTCATCCCTTCTAGGTGAGGTTTGTGTTTTTTACTCCTTTCTATTTCCCTTCCTTCCCAGCCTCACCTAATCCTCCATATGCTTGTATAACCACAGCTACTTTTTTTATCCCTTTCAGGCAGAATATGGAAGGGGGATTGGGCAGAATGGGAAGAGTGTTGTATTATTAAACACAAAAAGTTAATATTCAATATTTTTAATTCACTGAATTTAGAAGTCTTTAACAATTGTCTGCATGTATAACTTGTTATACACAATAAATATGTGATAATTAATTTTTAATCAGCTTTGCAGAGAAACAAGGTATTACTTATTCTATGATAAGCTACTATTTCCTGTTAAAATCTACCAACCCATCAAAATCATCAGAGACAGCCATCAAACCTCCAGAGTTAAGTATCAATAGGTCAGAAAAAAGTCAATGAATGAAAGCATTTTTTAAAAAATTTAACCTCCTCATTTGACATCTAAAAGCTATTTTTACTCTCTACTGATATTTTCCACTTCAAAATTGTTGCTTTTTTCACTGGTATATCACTTCCATACCAATTAAGCTTCAGGGTTGCTTTCCACAGGCCTGAAACCAAAATTTGGTCACTAGGGATATCTTTCAAAACACTTTATATGAGAAAGGCTAACAGACCCTTAACTGTAGTGATATTAATGGTACCTTTGATATATATTAGTGCACAAATAGCTCTCTTCAACTACAGGGAGTGTTCATCAAACACACCACCACTTTAAATAGACACAACTTCTACCAGTCTTACCTCCATCCCCTCCAAAACACTCCACATCCGAAAACTCTATTCATCATTGGCATGCAACAGCTTAGTCTGGGCAAGGGAGTGATTTTGGCGAGACACTCGACTTGCCCTTCCTGAACTCTCATGTTCCTATTTATGGTCCAGTCAGTCACAGTGGGTTGACTTCTGTTTCCCCTTTTAACATTATTTTAGACCTTAGCAGTCTAATTTAATGAATGAAACCAATGATCAAACCAGAGTGGCAGAATCACAAAAAGGAGAAAGTGGATGAAATGGAAGCAGGAATAACAGTTTAAATGATGCTCTTATCAAAAGGCTAGACTAGATTCTAAGGTAAGTTAGAAAAGCAATTTAAAATGACTCTGCCAAAGTGACACTAAGTAAAATGCCTGTTTATCATAAATTAATTATTTGTCATCATCATTATTATTACTATGATTCCTAATTTCTTAACAATTAACACATAAGGCAGCATGTGTTCACCAAGAAAAGATAAAATCACCCTGAAATCATTTTCTTTTTTGACCATGTAAACTGGCTACTACACAGGCCCACTGATATTCTTACAATGTCATTAATTCTCATGAAAGTCCTTCAATATGATGGTTAGATGTCTTGGAGCAAACCCATGGATAGGCAGAAAGGAGTCACATATGATGAATTGTGATTCAAACTTTTTAGAGAGAATATGGGTATCAATAGGATCAGATTCATTGGAATATTGATTAGTACAAATCAGATAAATGATATAGATATAATATAGCTGCTTTTCAACTGGGCATTTTACAAAGTATTTCATAATATCTTTGTAGGCTAGATCAAAAGGTGTGGGCTGGAAGATAGCATAAATGACATGGGCATCAAATTGTGGAAGACATTATGCTGTTAGCTGCCATACAGAAATCAGGATCAAGAAAGATCTGTATAAATAAGAATGATGTTCCAAATCTAAGAAGAATATATATATTAGGCATAAATATCAAAGCTTACCCTTGCAGTCAAAAAAAAAATCCTTCTCTAAATCATCTTTCATAGAACTGCCAAAGTAATCTAAGACACATTTTAGACTATAATTAATCTCTTACTAAAAAATTTCAGTCACTCTCCATTGTTTCTAAAACAAAATATAGTCTATATCCTGGTATTCAGGGCCCTTGATAATCTGGTCTCTACCTACCTATATAGCCTTTTCTTTACCAACTCCAAGTTCATTCAAAACTGTTCCACAAATTTAATATCACATTTGTTAATTCATGAATTTGTACAAGCTGTCACATTTTCCCTTGAAGAATCTTAATCTTCTTTCAAGGTTATACTAAACTTTCATTACATCCAATAAGCTTTTTCCTGATCCTTTCAGTTTTTAGTGACTTTTTATATTGTCTTTAATTACATTTATCTATGTATACCCTTCTCCAAATTAATGGAAGTTCCTTGAGGACAGAGATTTTTAATAATAAAAAAACAATAATAACCAAGCACAAAAAGCATGTAGCAGACCCTTAATAAATATTCATTAAATTAAATTTATCTTAGTGATCTATTACAATTTCAGTCATCACTATGACATGACACCTTGGATTTTGGGGGTACCAAGACACATCAATGATTTATATTATCTCTGTTAATAAAAGAATGATCTCTCTGCTGTGCTTTCCCTTGACCAAAAACCATCTGAAATACAGTGTTTAATCCTGATTGCCATGTTTTCAAAAGACCACTATTTACCTGGAGACTATCCATTAAAAGCAAAAGAACTAAAAATCAGACTATAAGTCAGAGAACTGAAGTAAATGACTCTGTTTAGTCTGAGAAAGAGAAGACTTAGAAGAAAACATTATCGTTCATTTCAAATACTTGAATGATTATGTGGAAGAAGAGTATTTGTTTTGCTTATTCTCAGAAAGCAACAAGATAGAAACTATAGAGAAGCAAATATTGTCTCAACTTAAAGAAAATTATCTTAACCAATAAAAGTTGTACAAAAATATTAATTGCTTCCCCAGGAAGTAATGAATCCTCCATTAGAGGGAATCTTTTAGCAGAAGATAGATTATCATTTGTTAGAAATGTTACAGGGAAATCTATAACATGTAGTTTAGAATAGATGAACTCTGAGATCCCTTCCAATGCCGAGGTATTATTATTCTATCTATTATTATAAGTTGTTTGTTGAGGGATTTTGTTTGTTTGTTTTGGGGGGGTACTAATTTGAAACAATGAAAAAAAAGAATAAAGAAGAAATCTCTCTGCATATTAACAGAATATTAGATAAAAATAGACTGGAAAATAATCTCATCAGTACTACATCTGTTAAATTTTTATTGCTTCTGTGCTCATAACTAACCAGGATATGAGTTCAAGAGGCTAAGCAATGATTTTCAATATTGGATTTATATAGTGAACATTAGATCTCAAAAGCAAAGTATTAAAAGAGAAAGTTGGCAAAAATCTAGAAATGGAAATGATAATTGCAAAAAGTTATCATGTCTTCAAAAAGAATAGATTCTGCCAAAGAAACTAGGTAGTATAGTGGATAGTACTGGCCCTAGAGTCAGGATAACCTAAATTCAAATCTGGCCTCAAATATTCACTAGTTGTGTGATCCTGGGCAAGTATTTAACTTAAATTGCCTCACCAAAAAAATAATAAATCATCCCAGAATAACTTCCTTTCCTTTTTTAATAACATTTTTTTCTTTTTCCAAATACATACAAAGATAGTTTTCAACAGTCACCTTTGCAAAAACATGTACTGCAATTTTTTTCTTCCTTCTTCCTCACCTACCCCCTTTCCTAGATAGCAAGTAATCCAATATAGGTTAAATATGTGTATTACTTCTAAACATTTCCATATTTATTATGCTGCACAAGAAAAACCAAATATTCCTTTTCCTTTTTGACAAGATTATCAAGCTAATTGGTAAAAGGAAAACTCTGGATATAGTTTATCTAGATTTTAGCAAAACTTTTTTAATAATAGCTTTTTTATTTTTCAAAATATAGGCAAACATAGTTTTCAACACTAATACTTGCCAAATCTTGTGTTCCGAATTTTTTTCCCTCCCTTTCCATCTCCTCCCTGCCCCAGGCAGCAAGTAATTTAATATAGGTTAATCATATGCAATTCGTCTAAACATATTTCCACATTTATCATATTGCACAAGAAAAATAAGGTCAAAAAGAAGAAAAAGTAAGAAAGAAAAAACCAAGCAAACAAAGAATAATGATAACAATAAAAGTGAAAATACTATATTGTGGTCCACATTTGGTCCCCATAATCCTCCTCTGGATGCTAAAAAAACTTTTGATAAAATATTTCATACTATATTTTAGGAAAAAATGGAGATGATAATGCAGTCAGATATTCAAAACTGGCTGGTTAACTGAACCTAAGAAGCATTGTTAATGCTTATAACATGACAGGAGATTTGCAAGAAAATGTCCCTATGATTTCTACTTAGGCCTGTGCTGTTTCACATTTATACCAATAAATTAGATAAAGTTATAAAGAGTACATCCATCATATTTCCAAAAGATTCAAAGGTTGGAAGGGTAATTCACACAATTACTTTTAAGTCATTCGGTTGTGTCCAGCTCCCCATAACCTCATTTGGGGTTTTCTTGGAAGGATCTAGAGGGATTTGTCATTTTCTTCTCCAGCTCATTTACAGATGAGGAAACTAAGGCAAATAGGATTAAATGACTTGCCCAGGATTATACAGCTAGTGAGTTTCTAAGCTAGATTTGAATTTATGACGATGGGCCTTCCTGACTTCAAGTTTGGCAATTTATTCACTATGCCACTGTGTAACTCAATTCATATAGTACATGACAGGACACAAAAGAACCTTTATAGGTAGAGCTGAATCTAATAAGATGAAATTCAACAAGAATTATTAGATTCCTTGCATTTGTGTTTAAAAAAAGTAAACAAGACAAATGTAAGATCATGGCAGGGAGAGATATATAGATAGACTGTGGTTATTTTGAAAAGATATAGAGGTTTATGTTGACTGAAATATCATTGTCTTTGGAAAGACTGAGAAATGACACAAGGAAATTTTAGATTAATTAGAACAAGCCAATTGGAAGCTCTATAGTTCTCTATTAAGTACATAGTCACATAGTATCTAGTTGGGCATGAAAATTAATTTATGCTATTTACATTGTATATTTCTTGTATATTCATAGTTATTTTCATGTTGTTTTGCCCATGAATATGAGCTACTTGAAAGCATTGACTTGGATATTTTCATCTCTTTCTGTCCCCAATGCTTCACACAGTGTTCAACACATATTAAATGCTTATCAACAGACTGGTTGTAGTCAGGAGAAATGTAAATAAAGACAATGGAAAGTCAGCTAATTGGATTCTGAGGGAAAAAATCCATATGCACTCAAAATGGCAACCATCTTTGGCAGTACTTATGTCTGTGAACAGACTTTTTCTAGAATGAAACATTTGAAATCTCCAACCAGATCAAAACTAACAGATACACACTTGCATCACTTGTTATGATTAGCAGTGACAAATATGGAACCAGACATTGACCATCTCATTAGCCAAAAGCAGGCCCTTAGTAAGTCTGTTGATTTAACTGTTGATTTCACTTTACTTCATTTTAAACATTATATTTTTTCCCATTTTGTTTCTCCACTTCAAAATAAGATATATGCAGCGTGCATAGGAATTTGTTCATAGTTTTTGTTTTTACTATAGTCCGGCCCTCCAACAGTCTGAGGGATAGTGAACTGGCCCCCTATTTAAAAAGTTTGAGGACCACTGGTCTAGAGCCTCATCAGCTCATTTGGTCTATTGTAAGAGTTTCTCGACTAAGTTCCAGTCTCTCCCTTCCGTCTTCTCTTCACACAGCTCAGACAGCTACTAAAATAAACTTTCTAAACAAAGAACTGAGTATGTCACTCACCTGTTCAAAAATGGTTGTAGATTGCTATTACCTATAAGATAAAATAAAAATTCCTGAACCTGATTCTTTTATGTCTTACACACTTTGCATTTGCTGTTCTGCCTGATTTCAGGATAACCTAATCACTTCTAGTCTTACCTCATGATGCTGCTTACTCTAGCTTTGATTGAATCTCCCTCAGCCTCCTCTCAATCTGATTAAAGTGGAGGGCAGGAAAGCAAACCCCTTCCAATGTCTTACTTTATAGAAGGCAGAAACTTGGTTTTTGCTTTTTTAGTTCATTTCACTTTGCCTGCTCCTCTGTCCAGTTTCAACTCCACAGAACATGATATCCACCAGTAATTCCCCTTTCTTACCCCCATTTTTTTGTATGTCATTTCCCTCTTTAAATGGTAAGCTCCTTAAAAACAGACTCTGTCTTTCTTTTTATTATATGTATTCTCAGCACTTAGTGCTGTGTGCTTGACCCATGGTAGACACAAATATAAATGTTTCCTGGATTAGCTTGGACTTCCAAACCACTCTTTCATGGAGGTAGGAAGCCCTCAGTTATTACACATTGCATATATTTTGGTACTTTTTCTATGTATTGACAAAATATGCTGATTTTTTTTCTCTTAAAAAACCCCAACAACCTATTTTTCATATGAAATGGAGGAAGGATAACTATGTTGATGTAAGAAATAGAAGATATGAATAAAAACTTACTTTAGTAATAAATGAGTAGTTTGTAAATTCTTGAAGAAGTGAAAAAGTAAGTGAAAACAGGACTATCCCAACTGATGTACATGGAAAAGTTTTTTAAAAATTTCAATGAGATATTCTTATATATCTGAAAAAAAAAAAAAAAAGCTTAAGTAGATAGAATTTTCTTGCATTTTTCACACTTCTGAGAGACCAAAAGAAGCTGAAATCAGAGTTTTATTTGGAAAAGGAACTTCCATGGCTAATCATAGAGCAAAAGCATATTCTGCTGCATCTCCTATGCCCTCTGCTGAATATCTGCAGCACTGCTATATTCAAGGTATTTGGAACAGCTAGCCTAAGACTTCACAGCATAAGTTGCATTCTATATCACCAAATAGAGTCTAAATCATATGCTTTAACATTTTAATGTTAAGCTTTGTGCTCTAATAAATAAAAAGATCCTCATATGCCTAGTATGGGAACTCTTTATTAATCAGAACATTTAATTATTCCCCAATCCTTCTTTAATCAGCAGAACAAATCAGGGTTTGCTGTATTACTGTATTGGTTGTCTAGACTAAAGAAAGTAGTAGAGAAAATGTTAATGATGCAAATTAAACTTAAAGTTGTACTGTGCATATAATTTTATTTTTTATTGCTTTGTTTTGTTTTGTTTTAATAAAGACACGCCTCTTCTAGGTAAGTCTCACTTAGGATGTTTCTCATGGTTTGGTTTTGGGTTGGGGGCTTTTTTCCCCTCTGAATTATCCCAAAATATGTCAGCAGAGGGCATCATCCACCTATGTTCTGCTAGGAAGATGACTCACAGGAGACCTTAGTTAATTTCTGTCTTACTCTGACGACATGCTCAAGTTCTTTTACAAATAATGTTTAAGATTTAAGAAAATATATAGCAAACTAATAAGTTCTCCAAAACACATGCTTGGGCATGTCTCTATTTTCCCTCAAGCTGTCACTCACATTAGATATAATAGCAAGTACCACATATGGAAACCAGCATGGCTCAACTCAGCCAGGAGGGTTTGGTTTGCTTGCCAAAGTCTGAAGCTGCCTATGCCTACTTCAATGGGCATCGCTTTCAGGAATTATTTAAACTGCTTTTGATTTACCCTCCCTAAGGGTAGGGTAAGCAAAACTCAATAAATATTCAATATCTCTCTCCTCCCCCACCATTGAGGTAATGTTCAGTAATCTATTTTATTTTTTATTATAGCTTTTTATTGACAAAACATATGCATGGGTAATTTTTCAACATTGACTCTTGCAAAAACTTCTGTTCCAACTTTTTCCCTCCTTCCCTCAACCCCCTCCCCTAGATGGCCGATAGTCCCACATGTTAAATATGTTAAAGCATATATTAAATACAATATATGTATACATATTTATATAGTTGTCTTGCTACATAAGAAAAATCAGATTTAGAAAGAAGATAAAAATAACCTGGGAAGAAAAACAAAAATGCAAGCAAACAATAACAGAAAAAGTGTAAATGCTATGTTGTGGTTCACACTCATTTCCCAGTGTTCTTTTGCTGGGTGTAGCTGGTTCTGTTGATCACTGATCAGTTGGAACTGATTTGGATCCTCGCATTGTTGAAGATAGCCACTTACATCAGAATGGATCCTTATATAGTATTGTTGTTGAAGTGTTCTGGTTCTGCTCACTTCACTCAGCATGAGTTCATGTAAGTCTCTCCAAGCTTCTCTGTATTCATCCTGCTGGTCATTTCTTACAGAACAATAATATTCCAAAATATTCATATACTACAATTTATTCAGCCATTCTCCAATTGATGGGCATCCATTCAATTTCCAGTTTCTAGCCACTGCAAAAAGGGTTGCCGCAAATATTTTTGTACATACAGATCCCTTTGCCTTCTTTAACATCTCTTTGGGATATAAGCCCAGTAATAACCAGTAATCTATTTTAAACGAAGCTTCCATAAATTTTCATCCTTGAAGAATCCCTTGTCTCTTCAGTGCTAATCTCTGTTCACAGTTTCTTCTCATTCTCTTCCTCAGTTTCTTTTTTTTACTTTTTATCCAGACCATTATTACAGGGAAATTCCAAAGAAGGGATTCTCTCTCCGGTTCCACTCAGCCTCTGTTGTGCAATTTACAGTCACAAAAAAAAATCTCATTTTATCCTCATAACAACCCTGGGAGATAGATGCTATTATTATCCTCATTTTGCAGAAGAGGAAACTGAAGAAGTCAATGGTTAAGAGCTTAGGGTCACACAGTTAGTAAATGTATAAGATCATATCTGAATCTAGGTTTCTCTGACTCCAAGCAAGTTCTTCGATATTCAAGGTTCTCACTATTGGAGAGAGGAAAGAGAAATTATGAAGATCTAAGAGAATCAACAATGTTCATGCTCTCTGAATAAGAGAAATCATAGAACCTCAGAAATGAAGAGTATTAGCTAAGTTCAGTTCAACCTAAGCAAGGGGTTATTTATGAAGCTACCAAAATACTAATTGGTATTTATCATATTGGAGACAAGCTTCTTGAGGGTAGGGCTTATTTCATTTTTGTCTTTGCTTACTAAATGCTTATTTAATTAAATTATATGTAACTATAATTCAACATATTCAATAACAGAAAATTCAGGCATCTTATCCTTGTTTTGAATAGGTCTTGTTGTCAGGAAATTTTTCTTCAAGCTGAAGTCTGTTTCTGGTGTTCCTTCCTAGGATCAAGCAAAACACATAAAACCCCTCTTCCAGCAATTATCATGGCCTCCCCTAAATTTAAAAACATCTCAACCTGTTTCAAGCAATCCTCATGTGACATGGTTGCCAGACTTTTCATCTTGTAATTAATTAATTTAATGGCAATAAAAACCAGAACTCCTCTTCAGAACAAACTTCAGAACATAATAGAAACAACTCTATATTTATAATCATATGTCCTGGACTTGAAGTTCAAAATTCCTTTCTAACCTTGAATAAACCCATTTAATCACTCTAAGCTCCAGTTTCCTCTTCTATGAAATAGGAATAAAATGCTATTATTCCTATCTTACATTATTATAATAAGGATGTTATAAATGAAATTTTTGAAGGTAATAAAGCAACAAATATATATCATTTTGTTAATTATTCCAGATATAGACTACATATTTTAGAATAACTCCTGCTTCCTAAGTCTCTCTCCTTTCTTCACACATATAGACAAATTGGAGATCTTATATATACATATATGTATATATATATACATATATATATGTATATATATATATACATATATATATATGAGCTATTATGCTATTGTATATTCCCATTATCAGTTAATTCAAAAGTTAGAAGTGAGAAATAAAAGTAATTGTCATACTCAACTCCCTTTTTTCATGACTTCCTTTTATTCAATCAAATTAAACAGTACTTGTAAAGTTCTTAGCAGAATGCCTGGCACATATTTGTTATTGTTTGCCCTTCATTTTCAAAGAGGACCCAATGACATAATGGGATGATGTTCTAACTTATAAGTGAATTGGATTTAAGTGATGCAAAATTACACTGTCATTTGCTTCATTCTCTCTTTCAGAGTCATTGAAGTCCAGTGGTAAAACAAAAGCCATGACAACTGATGATTGTTTGAGATGACCTTGCCAGCTTTGATGTCTGACTAAGCCCTAACATGTCAGAGTTATTTTCAGCCTTCTTTATGGTCATTGGAACAAATTTTAAAATTCTCTACTGGGAAAAGTCTTTAGATAATTGGGGTAGACACCTTAATTCACCAACAGATTTGAGACCTATAGGTTTCTCTGAATTTAGGTTAGCCCATCTGCTGAAATAGTTTACTGGAGTATGACTGCTATGTATGGTATAGGTTTTTTTGAACTACAGATGAGAATTGAATGACACGCAGACACAAAGGTATATGGACAACTTTGAAAGAAGCCTTCACAGCAGAACTGCTAGTTTTCTTTGATATACTCTGGCACATAGCAGGCACTTAATAAATGTTTATTTCTTACCTCTTTGTCTTATTAACAGCTAGATGGCACAATGTAGAATACCTGGAGTCAGAAAGATTTGAGTTGAAATTCAATCTTAAACACTCTTCACTTGTGCTGTCCTGTGAGTTACTTAAACTTTCTGTTCAGTTTCTCCAACTGTAAAATGTGAATAATAATAACACCAACATCCCAGGGTTGTTGTGAGGATCAAGTATGATAATATTTGTAAAGTGTTTAATAAGTTCCTTAATAAATGCTTATTTTTCACTTCCCATTATCAGATGATAGATTGTAGTGCTAATGTAAAACTCCCAACATAGACAGCATCACCTGCATTTGCTAAAATACTGACTTGATCTATATTTCCACTATGAGTTGTAAAAAATAGCTTGAAAGTCTATCTCCTTCATACCATATTGGAATATATTGGAATATAACTACTTATATGGATGTTGCACCTCAAAGCTGACAAAGCACTTAACATATTTTATATAATTGGCACTTTTTAGTAACCTTGTAAGATACATACCACAGTTAGTATTTCCCTCATTTTACAGATGAGGAAATAGTAACTAAGAGAAGTCAAATGACTTGCCTAGGCTAACACCTAATAAGTGACTGAGTCAGAATTTGAACTTAATTTCTTGATTCTGAATCTAATGATTTAGCACTATATGATCCAGCTGCTCTTTAAACAAAACCTTCTTAAATTGCATCACCACCCCATATAGGATCATGTAACTAAATATGGGGGTTGTGAAAAATTTGTCAATGGTAAAAGGTATCAAATAGTCCACCAAAATTTAATTTTTAAAGTAAAAATATAGAAGCTGTCCATTGCATTAATATGCAAATTTGCTTCCATTATTAATAAATGGTAAAAATGATATGCATAGTGAAGAATTATTTTAAAATAAATTTCTTTATGATTTATTATCAATAAATGTTTGATTTTAATACTTATTTTATATATCTCTCTAAACCTGGGGTCATGTAAAAATTTTTTTAGTAAAAAAGAATCATGAGGGGAAAAAGTATAAGAAGCCCTGCTTTAGATAATGTTTGTGTGTGTATATGTGTGTGTGTGTGTGTGTGTGTGTGTGTTAAATACGAGAGATAAAAAGTAAGGAAATAACAATCCCTGCCCTCAAGCAGCTGACAGTCTAATTTGGTAAACAACTTGTGAAAAACTATGTACAAATTTTATACAGCTAAATGGGAAGAAATCTCAGAGGGAAGGCACTAGCAATAGGTAAGAGAAAAGAACAGAGGAAAGGCCTAATGGGGGGGGAGGGATGAGATTGGTATTGAATCACAAAGTAAGATATGAGGGAAAGGCAAAAGCATTCCAGAAAGGAGGAATATCTAATAAAATGGCACAGAGTAAGGAAATGAGGTTATCCTGTGGGAGAAACAGCAAAGAGACCTATTTTGTTGGTTCTCTGAATATGTGGGAGGTTCCTAATAAATCATAAGATAATAAAATCCTAACTTTAAAACTGAAAGGGACCTTAGAGGCTATTAAATTTGATTTTCTAATTTAGCAAGTGAAGAAATGAGTTGCAAGCACAATAATTGATTTTCCCAGAGGCAAACAGATGTATGAATCAAAGCACATAATAAACATTTGTTGAATTAATGAAACTTAATAGACATAAATGTAAAATCCTATATTTAAGTTTTTGAAATTACTCTGCCATAAGATAATAGGATCTTAGATTTAAAGCTAAAAGGGAAGAGGTAATCTTACACAACTTTTTTATTTTAAAGATGAGAAACTCAAGAACCTGCAGTATCTGAAACTAATACTCACCCAAAATCCTGTCATGTGACTGTATTTATGCTGCTCTTCTTTGTGGCATAAGTGGCAGATTAATATCAAAATGCTTAAATAGGAGCCAATACTAATACTTTCCTTGGGAGACTTGAACAGAAGCACTAGCTCTGGGAAATGTGTGGCAAATGTGTCTTGCTGCTCTATTTAACTCATTTTCATCACTCTTTTATTACAGTACTTATTATTCTTTTCATTAAATAAATTTAATTTGGTTTTCTATGATGTATTATGTAAAAGTAATAATTAAAAGTAAAGGAGTAGATGGAATTTTCAAGAAATAGAGAAGATAAATAGAAGAAAAGAACACTGGAGACCAAATCTCATTGGGGGGGGGGAGGCTGGAAGAATTAAGAGAGCCAGAAAAAAGAAAAGAGAAGGTATTGTCAGTGAGTTAAGAATATAAAGTGGAGATACTGAAATCAAGGGAAAGGGGAGTTTAAGAAATAGATGCTCAGTAAAATTAGTAAATTGAATTCAGCTAGGATAGAGTATTAGGCCTAGAGTCAGGAAGGTTCAAGAAGACTAAATCTGAACTCAGACATTTACTAGATGTGTTCTAGGCAAATCACTTACCCCAGTTTTTTCATCTGTAAAATGAGCTGGAGGAAAAAATGGCAAACCATTCCAATATCGTTACCAAAACAAAACAAAACAAAACAAAACAAAAACCAGAATGTAATCATAAAGAGTAGGAACATAATTAAACAATATTTGAAAATGCTTTGGAGAACTTGGAGAGGATGTGGAATGAAAAATGGTCTTTTTACTTATCCTAGTTAACAGGCTATTGATTATATTTAAGAGAAAAATTTCTATGAAGTGGTGACAGAAGAGTGGATTTCAAAAGGCTAAAGAGAAAGAAGAAAATAGATGATTAGTAAAGAGAAGTGCTGTTAAAATACTGAGAGATGTCTGACAGTGAAAGAAAAAGGAATATTTGAAGAGGAACTAATGAAGATCAACTGATCATTTTTTCAAGATACAGGAAACCAAAAAACCAGGAGGGGATGGGTGGATTCAGAGAGAAAATAACTGAGATCCTGAAGGGATCCACCTTAGAAAGGTATAGGAATATCTTTTTCTCTGAGATAGGCAGTTAGAAAAGAAGGGTACACAGACAAAATAAAGACATGGAGGAGAAAAAAAGAAGAAAAGCATAAATATCATTGAGATTCGCTCTGTGTTACCTACTTCTCAACAAAGAGAAAGGTAAAATGAACAGTTACATTTGGGCTACTTCCTATTATTTAAAATATATGCCTTTATAGATGTGTTGATGTGTATTGTTATTTCAGAGTCCTTCATGATGCTTTCATAATGTAGTCCTAAATTTGGCATGGCACATAATTATTAATGAGATTCTCATAGGATCATAAAATTAAGATAAAAGGAACCTTAGTGGATCTATAATGTATATTTCCTGGATTACTTTTATTTCATTTTTGTGTATCCAGTGCCCAGCACAAAGTTTAGAATAAAGCAGGCACTTGTTGAATGGCTTAATCTAGCCCTTTCATTTTACAGAACAGGAATTCAAGACACATTAAGATCAAGTGATTTTCCCAAGATCACACAAGCGCAAAGTGGCAGAATGATATTCAAACTAACATCACCCACTATCAAATCCATCCCTCTTTTCTCTATATGCTGCAGTCTCTCTCGCTGTAAGGCTTTGTAAGGCTTAGAGAGAAAGGGGTTAAGGGACAATTATACTCATCTTCAGTTAAAGTATCTGACAGCTGTTTACTTTCAATCTCATCACTCATATCCCTTTCAGACACTCCATTTCCATCCCCCATCCCCAAGGCTGCCCTATTTATCCTCCAGCTGGTGGAAGATTCCATTTGACCTAATGGTTTTGAGAATGCAAGGTTATTCTCAGACCACTTTCACCTTAACAAATTTGTAAGAGGGGTCAGCTTTCTACAAGAGAAACAGTAGGTGCTTTGTATCAGGTTCTCTATTTAACATGTCCACATTGTGAAAAGTTCATTCTTTCCTAGTTTGCTCAGCAGGCTTTGAGCTCTCCATGGGATGAAGTCAATGAAACGATTGTGTCAACCCTGAAAAGATAATTCTCTTGTTTTAATCCAGCTTTGACTATGGTAGCAACAAGACATTTATGAATGAACCCCTTCCTCATGCATTTATTTGGAGATATTAAGAGATCCAAAATATCAACCATTATTCAAAAATAGGGAGGGTATAATGAATAATGGATCCTAGTATCCCTATCCTGCAGCTGGATTTCTTTGACCAGAGACCAGCAAACTAATGCTGAATGTATCCTAAGAGTGAAACTGTTTTCAAATTGTATTTTAAATTTTGATGGAAAGTCCCTGAGCCTCTTTCTTGTTGGGAAGTCCTGAGCTTCTGTTTCCTCCTGCCAAATGAGACCATTACACTAAATAACTCTAAGATCACCTTCCAATTTTACATGAATGACCCAAAAGTCTTGTCATATAATAAGTGTTTTCAAAGTTTGAAAACAAAAAATAGCTAGTTAGCATCTGTGTAGTATATTATAGTTTGCAAAAATTATCACATTTTATCCTCATAGCCTTGGAAGGTGGATGCCATTATTAGCCCTATTTTATAAATGAAGAAACTAAGATGGACATATGTTCAATTATTTGCTTAGGGTCAAATCAGCTAACAAGTGTCTGAGATAAGATTTAAACTCAGGTCTTTCTTACTATAAGTCAGGTGCTTTAATCATCAAAACCACTTTGCTTCAAGATTTAGACAATTGGTCAAGAAGATTAAGGGTATTATTACTGATAATATTATTATTTAAACTATTTTTATATTATTAGTATTAATACAATATAACAATTATATTGTATATTAAAACAATATAATAACAATATAAAAATAATATTTAAGAGTGGAGGGATAGAGAGATTTTTATCCTAGAGGAAGAAGAGGAAGGGCTAAATTATGGAATAACAAGGAGATAAAACAATCATTTTTACACTCTAAAAGAGTTTCAAATTGTGCCTGCTGTGTTTTCCTGGTTTTCTTAAGAATTAAATGAAATGCTTTACAAAAATTCCAGCACTATTTAAATGACACATTTTCTCAAAAATTCTGTGATTTCATCTATTTGGAGAGGCCCTGTGGGATACTTTTATTTCCAAGGAACATCATTACCCTGTCTTATCTTTACTATGAGAATGTGTTATTAAAGGATGCTATGAAATCTTTTCTGTAGATCTTTAAAAAATAGAATATTTTCCTTATGAATAAGTAGCAATTATACAGCCCTATAAGGTTCATCAAGTTCTTTACATACATACATTATCTCATTTGGTCCATAAGACAAGAATTAATCCCTATTTTACAGATGAGAGAAGAGGCTCAAAAGAATTGACTTACTATTTTTTATTGAATTTTATTTTTTTTATTGAACAAAAATCTATTTTCTCTTCCTTCATTTTCCCCTCCCACAAGAAGAAAAGAAAAAAATTTGTAACAAATTTGCATAATTAAAATAAATTTCCCCATTGTCCATGTCTAAAATATAGATGCCTGATTCTGTAGTCTGAGGGTATCACCTCTCTATCAGGAAATGGATAATTTGTTTTATTGAGGTTTCTCTGCATTAATAATTGGTCAGTGGATTAGTCAGAGTTCATACACTTTTCAGTTATTTGTCTGAACAATGCTGTTATATAATTTTTTTCTGCTAATTCTGCTTACTAGCTCATATAAGTCTTACCATCTTTCTCTGAAAGGATCCCTATCATCATTTCTTATAGAACAATAGTATACCATTATTTTCAAACAAACAATTTGTTCTATCATTCCCCAATTGATGGGGACCTTCTCTGTTTTCAGTTTTTTGCCACCACAAAAAAAAAGAGCTGCTATCACTGTTTTTTGTTGAAATTGGTCATACTTTCTTCTATTGCTTTAGTTTTTAAACCATTTTTAAAAAGTTTTATTGATATTTTATTCTTACATTATAAGCATTTACTAACCTACTTCTTGAGAGTTATGTAACAAAAGTTAAGCAAAACTAACAATAGAGTGATCTTATTTGGAAATACACGCAACATTCCCCTTTTGTAGTATATCTCCACCTCTCTATTTTAAAAAAAAATTAATTAAGAAAAATCTATTTTTCCCATCTCCTACCTTATTGAGGAAAAAAGCAAAAAGCAAAACAATTCCTTGTAATAAATTTACACAGTCAAGCTAAACATATCCTTTCATTGTATAGAAAAAAATTTAATATCTCACCATATGCCACAAATTTATCACCTTTGTTTCATGGATAGTATATTTCACTGATTCTTTGAAATCATAGATAGTCGTTGTTTTGGGAGGAGTTAGGTTTTTTTCCATTTTTTGCACAAGGCTATTGGGACTGTGACTTGCTTAGGGTCACACAGTTAGTAAGTGTGAAATATCTGACCTCACAACTGACCTTACATTTTTCTGACTCAAGGATCAATACTCTAGCTACTACGTCATCTAGCTGCCCCATATGGCCACTGTATTGATTATTGTTCTTAGAGTTTTCAAAGTTGTCTTTAAAGTGTTGTCTCATTTTACAAATTGTTTCCCTGATTCTCATTAGTTTATAAATATCTTCCAAATGTTTCATTTTTATGTTGATGATATAGTATAAATTGTTCTGGCTCTGCTGATTTCAGTGTATCAGTGTATCAGTGCATGCAAGTCTATCCATGTATCATTGAAATCATTTAGTTCCTCATTGACTTCTATGTGATAATATTCCCATTATTTTCATAAACCACAGCCTATTGAATTCCTCAATTAATAGGCCTCCCTTTAGTTTCATGTTTCTTTGCCAACATTAAAAAAAGGCTGTAATATTTTTACATACACAGAACCATTTCCTCTTTTAAATCTTTTGGGGAGAGGCTTGGGTGATGTTCTCCGAGAGCAAAATGGACTAGATATATTATTAAAGTTTCTTTTTTGTTCTGTCAATCTATTATCTAAATAATAATAGATTATTAAATCTTAACTTAGATAATAAAAACTTAGGTCTCTGACAAAAAGCATTCAATTTTAATTTTGAACTAAAAATAATATGTCTCCAGAATTAAGGACTGTCTCTTTCAGAGGGAAAAAGTTAAATTTAAAAGTCATCTATAAGAGCTCATATAGTTATCTTTGAGGGTATACTACAGGTGTACAATAGAGATTTTAAGATTTCTGATAACTTTTCTAAAATTAATTTATCAAATAAATTCAGAGACTTGTTTATCAATATTTCATTTTGAAGTTTGCTTTCCTGGAAGATATTGATTTTTTTTCCTCTTTTCTTGTGATTAATGTTCTCTACTTGTTACATTACTTGTTCAAAAGGTCCAGCAAGCAAAACATTCATGAGGCTGAGAGAATATATACAAATTATTCTGTAAAGTGAAGCCAACTGGAATGGTGTGGGCTGGTTAAATGTATAATAAAATGCACACATAAAATATGTGCTAAAGGTCACAGATCAGAAAGAGCTATTTGCTCAGTGAACCAAGAATGAACTTTGCTTCTTACTGAAGACTTGTTTTGGCAGCAGTCTTCACAATTCACTAACAATAAAACTCAGGCTCAAGAGTAACAAATCCATTGGGGAAGAGGGGAGAAAGAGAAGAACAGGACTAGGGAGGGGACAGAATGAAAATCTCCAAGCTGAGGTATTTATAAGTTTTTCCAAATATTTATATATTTTTTTTCTTAACTTAGAAATATATAAACTCCTTTGAAATTCATCCTGTCACTCCTCTTTTTCCTGTCCCTTCCTTCTCCGAACCTAATACATAGTAGGATTTCACACCAGGAGGAAAATCCCATACATAACTATAAAGATATTTACTATTTTATATTTTTTAATAAAATATTTCCCCACATAGTAAATTACTGCAACAAAGCTTCTGCATGTAATTTAATTAACTAATTGAGTTTCAGAAGTTTATTTTGATGACCAGGACCAATATCTTTGGAGAACTGATGACCTCTCACTTAGACAACTGCAATAGCTTTCTAGTTGGTCTTTCTGCCTGAAATCTCCCCAACCTTCATTTTAGCCTCCACTTAAAAACAAAAATAATCTTCCTAAATGGAAGATCTGATCATATCACTTCCCAACCCCTGACTCCTACCTAATACTTCAGAATCAAATGTAAAATCTTCCATTTGATTTTTAAACTCATTCATAACCTTGCCCTTTCCTACCTTGCTATGTTCTTATGCTTTACTCCTCCTTATTTACTCTATGATACAATGACACTGTCTTCATTACTATTCTTCACATACTAATGTACAGTCTCCTGACTGTGTATTTTCACTTGCTTTCTCCAGTGCTTGGAATTCTCTCTTCATTTTTGCCTCCTGGCTTCCCTGACTCCCTTTGTCTCATTTAAAATTTTACTTTCTAAGAAAGACCTTTCCCAGGCCCCTTTAATGTTATCCTCTTTCCTCTCCTGATCATTCTATACATATCTTGTTTTTGCATTGTTGTTTGCATGTTTTCTCACCCATTAAATTGTTGGGAAAAGAAATTTTATTGTTTTGGGTTTTTTTTTACTTTCTTTATATCTCAATATACAGCACAATGCCTATCATGTAGTAGATAATTAATAAATGTTTGTCCATTTGACTTGAGAGTAGATGAACAATAAAGTGTTTTCTAACTTTTGTATTTCATAAGGCTTTAAGTTGCTGATTAAATTATTTGTGGAAAGCAAATACATAAAATGACTTAAAATTATTGTTGGGTCACCAAAGTAAGGATAGGGTTTAACCAAAATATGACTGGTTTAATAAGTAGATTACCAATTTTACTGGAGAAAGCACAATAGGCATATTTATCTGCAAAATACATTCCAAACCCAATTTAACACGATCTAAGTTGATGCTGCACAGCAAAATCATTGATATTCACAATTCTAATGAGAAAAATGATTGTTTATATGATTTCAATAAATGAGATGCATGATTCACTTTTTAAAAAGCAACCCTTAAAAATAACATCAGCAATAATGAATTTTCTCCAGGATTAAATCCAAATGAAATGTTAACATTACTAAAAATACATTCCATCTTCTTTTTAAAGAGTCAATAGATTACATGGGTTGATGCAAAATAAAGTAAGATAGCTAGGAATAGAATATATACATTGACTATAATTAATTGGAAAGAACAAATCATTTTTAAAAAATCAAAAAAGGAATGATGCTACAAAATTATAAAGTACAAAGAACAAACTTTATTCTAAAGAAACTCTATTAAAAAAAATCTATCCCTACTCCTTTGTAGAGGTGGGAAGAGGAGTCTATAGGGTGAAGTATTGAATATAATAATGTTGATGAATTTTGCTGAAATTTTCTTCTTCTTGATCTTTTGTCTTTTTTTTTTTTCAAGAAAACTCTTGTGTCATAAGGGATGATTTCATTGGCATGGGTAAAACAGTTGTTGTAAAAACTAAAAAGTAAATTAAAACTATTTTTAAAAAAAGAAAATAAATCCCAGCATAGTAGCCCATGCCTATAATCACAACTACCATGGAGATTGATGTTGGTAGTCTTGAGCTAAACAGTTTTGAACTTTAGAGAACTATGCTTTTAGAGTGCCAGCACTAAGACTGGCCTGGATAAGGTAAGCGTCTAGAAACATGAAGTCACCAGACTGCTTAAGGGTAGATGAATCAGTATAGATTGGAAGCAGAGCAAGTCAAAGCCCTTTTGCCAATAAATACTGGGTCTGGTCTAATGAGTAGCCCCTGTATCTCCAGCAAGGTTAAGTTGGAGAGAATCAGTCATTTAAAAAATAAACATAATATAAATGTTGGGGGAGGGAGAAGAGTCAACAAAATGTTTGTATCACATGTAAATTTATTTTTAAAAATGAATTTGATATTACAAAGCAGGAAAAACAAAGTTGTGACACACTATAACAAATTGGATATTTGACGCTATTGAATAATACCAGTGGCAAAAAATGGTAGTGTGAGAAGCTACACATATGAGGGATGAGCTATCCTTACTTTCCAATGACATGATAGCACAATGATAAGGTGACCTATATATTTAGCTAAACTTTGCTAACAGACTCCACAATAGTTGAGTGAAGTCATGTATGTGCGTATGTGTTTATATATTCTTTTAAAGAATAAGTAAAAGTAAATGAGCCAGATTTTCCAAGGAACTAAGTTATTGTCAAGTCACAGACTGAGTACCTTTGAGAGCCATGTGGATTCTTTGTAGCCACCTGTTAATAGGCCACATCACAGAATGTGAAAATAAAATGCATGGTGGACTTAAGCAGCAACTAACTATTATGTCCCAAAAGATAGTACAGTTTCCAAAGATTCCTGATTTGGGACCAGGGAATATATCTTAAGTCCTCAGAAAATAATACTCATTGTATGTTCTCTTATTCCATAGGGAGATTGAGAGGAATAGGGATAGTATTTCCTGATCCATTACCATGACTGGCACAATCACTCTTAGCTACAAATAATGGAGATAATAGTGCCAATGTTGTTTACCCAAAAAAACCCCAAAAAAACAACAACAACAACAAAATTGTATTCAGTAGCTGTAATAAGTAAACTAAACTCTTAGAAGCTACACAAGTACATTCCCAACCACTAAGGTTTCTGCCCTCTTTCCCCTACTTGATATGACTATAATACTATACAAAAGGTATTGCCCTTTCCTGGGGAGTTCTATGTATGAATCAGTGAAATTTGATGTACCCTAATGATACTAGCTAACATTAAAGTTTAAAATGATCAGTTAGAATATAGGAGGAATTTTTCTTTCCAATATCTCAGCTCAGGAGTACTAACCTAGACTATAACTGGGTTCTTCTTTGGACAAATCAAAGATATGAAGGTAAATACCCCCACAATAAATTTTTACAATAAATAGGCATGATTCACTTGTACATCTTCCTCTAAAAATTAACTTATTAAGATTATTCAAACTGAAAAAGGACCATCTGGGATTTATTTAATGAGTTTGGAGGGGTATACTGGTAAATTCAGAAGTGTGGAGAAATCTTGGTGAGGAAATTTCCTGTAGTTCAATCTTAGAGAGTTGCCCAGAGCACTACAAAGTCACATGATTTAGCTATAGTCACACAACTAAAATATATCAGAGAAAGAGCCTGAAGCTCACTTAGTCCTTCTGCAAGATTGATTTCTGACTTCAAGATCAGTCCTCTCTCCACTCCAACTAAAGTTGATTCCCAAGATTTATTTTCTGTTTTGTAGAAAATATATGAGTAACTTTTTTTTGCTCCTATTTACTTTATTCAACTAGAAAATTAAGAAGTCCCCAAATTAGAAGTGATATGTCACCTTTGTAACTTTTATTAAAATGCTAATGTGATGTGGAATGTCAAAGAACCACTCTTTAGTCTCATTTCCACAGACTTTATGTGAGCTCATTAATTATCAAAAAATAAAAATAAAAATCTGACTTCCAAAAATTTTTTGGTTTACTTGCCCTTCTCCTCTCACTTCAAAGAGAAGTAGAAAAGCAGTTCTACATCTCCTTTGTCTTTATTCCCAGGACTGGAACAATGCATGCCATTTTTACATATTCATATATGTGTAAGACATTAGGAGTTCCTTCCTAATGCTGTGCTTAGTCCAGCAAGTTTCCCTGAGAAACAAGTGTCACATAGACAATTCCCAATTCAACTTTTGGCTGAATATTCTTATCAATATGCTAATATACGGCACTGGGAATAGAATGTCTTTTTTCCATGAAATGTAAAGTTCTCTCACAATGAATCATGGCAGGAAAAAAATGAAATCAATCTTCTTGATTAAAAGTTGGCAAATATGTTTTCAGCTTCAAAATGTCTGAGACTGCCTCCTTTCTGTCTTGATAGAAGCTTAGTCCTGTAATAAGTTCGACATCAGTAACGCGAGCTCTATGAAACCACAGAAGTTCTTCCACCCACAAGGATTCAGGCTTTCCACGCTATTAAAGCAAATAAAGAATCAAAGGAGAATCAGAAGAATGATGCAAATAAAACACATTTATAGAGCACTTTATCTTATTATTTGGTGTGAGCTACTAGCAAGATCCTATGCATTTTAAGGTCATTAAAAGGGAAATATATGAGAGGCAATATGGGGCAATGGAAAAAAATCTTAGCTTTGGAGTTAGAAGAACTAGGTATTAATCCTGATTCTGTCACTTACTACTTGTGTAACTTTGACACACCTCTATGCATCTCAGTTTTTCCAACTATAAAATCAGGGGTTTCTACTAGTTGACTTACAAGTTACTTCTAGCTCTAAATCTACCTTCCTGTTGTCTTAAAATCAGTTTAGCATTGTCCTTTCCCCTCAATAGAGTAACAATCTAATAATATATAGCATGTATGGTTTCTTTCTTTCTTTTTTTTTAGCTGAGGTAATTGGGGGTAAGTGTCTTGCCCAGGGTCATACAGCTAGAAAGTGTTAAGTGTCTGAGACCAGATTTGTACTCAGGTTCTCCTGACCTCAGGGCCGGTGCTCTATCCACTGCACCACCTAGCTGCTCCCACATATTTTCTATAGGAAATAGTTGATAAATGTTGAGTGACTGATATAAAATGGATAACATATATTCAATGTGGAATGTCAAAGAACCACTCTTTAGTCTCATTTCCATAGACTTTATGTGAGCTCATTAATTATCAAAAAATAAAAATAAAAATCTGACTTCCAAAGGTTTTTTGGTTTACTTGCCCTTCTCCTCTCAGGACAAAGAGAAGTAGAAAAGAAATTCTACATCTCCTTTGGCTTTATTCCCAGGACTGGAACAATGCAATTCAATTCAAATACAACAAATAAATTATTGCCAATAAATGACAATCTGTCCTAATTCAAGGATTAGACTCCATGGTTTATGTTATTTTGTACAAGCCACTTAACGTTGGTGAACCTCAATTTCTTCATCTGTAACATGAGAACTAAGAGTAGAAGAATCCTAAGGTCTTTTATTTCTAAATCCTATAATTTCTAAATTCCCTGCTAACTTTAGGATCCTATGATTCTAACCTCTAAAATGCCTGTTGTGGCATTAACTCTCTACTTATCAAGGAGAAATATAAGGTTTATATATGACATGCTTCCTGAATTCAGAGAATTTGTGGCATGAGTTACATTCAAACATACACAAATAACTATAGCAGTTAAAAAAACCTCATCTATGTGACATCTAAGGGAAGAAAATCATTGTTGATTTGGAAAATAAAAGGGGAGAATCAAAGAAAATTTGAAGTAGGAGATAGCATTTAATTTGTGTTTTAAAGGATGACATTAATAAAAAAATTACTTATGCATATGTACTATCAAAAAAAAGTTATAATTATAAAGTTAATTTAAAAAAGAAAAGAAAAAGAAAGGATGACATTGCAGTATAGGTAGTGAACAGAATTCTGAGATTGGAGTTTAAAAAAATCTGGTTTTAAATACCATCTGATACTAATCTATGTGACAAGTCATTTCAGTTCTCTTTATCAGACAAATCTCTAAAACTCAACTACTAAGTCACAGATGGCTTCCTTTCATTGTTGAAGGAAATTCCCAGTAGTTCCTAAATTAGTAATCCTCTACATTTTAAAGATAACTAAGAATTCCAAAAGTGGAAATTGGGACATGGAGTTTTCCAGGGATACAAATCACTGTGAATATTGGCACATTCTGGAAGAATAGTTAGTAGCAAATCTGGTTAAAAGTGGAGTGTACACAAAAGAAAAATTTATGTGATAAAGGCTAGAAAATGTAGGACTGTAAAAGACCTAGATTTCAAGACCAACTACTCACTAAGGAACAGGAGCTATAGGAAAGAAGAACTATTAACAGATTTTGCATAAGATAAAAATTTAAAGCAATATGGGTCTTGACTGGAATAGAAAAGAAGGGAACAGGAAACTCTCCTCTGTACTAAAAACAAAACAAAATAAAACAAAATGTCACAACCCTATCATTCCTTCATACTTTCATTCTATATTTCTTCTTCATTTCTCAGGCAAAGGCAAATACCTTGAAAATGTTGTCCACACTTTCCATTTATACTTCCTCTCCTCAATGCTTTATAATCTGGTTTTCTATCTCATCCCTCATACATGTATAAAATATTTGTACATATATAATATATACATGTATACATATAATCTGATGTGTTTTTAATTAAGTTGCACTACCATTCCTTTATTTTCCTATGCCATAATTTGTCAACTATTCTCCAATTGATGGTGCTTATATACATACACTATTAAAAACATTTTGTACTTATGGATCTTTTCCCTCTTTCTTTGGGATATCTAACTGTACACATATAAAACTAAATTTCATTTCTTTTCCCTAAATTTATTCTTAAACCTTATAATTTCTGATCTGACCCTTATTTTCCATAGTAGCATTTAATCTCCCATGCATGAAATCTTGATTTTATCTCTGTCTCTCCTTTTCTTATTTCTCATATCCAATTAGTAAAATCCCACAACTTCTAAAATATGCCAATTGATATCAACCCAGACCAAGCCTTTATTAGTATTTACCTGTTGTATATTTTACTGTATGTTGCATTAGTTTTCTAATAGTTCAATTAATCAAAAAGCACTTATTAACATAATGTATCAGGAATTATATTAGGTACAAATAATGAAACTTGAATTAAGTACAAATTATGAAATAATGGTACTCTTAATGAGTTTACATTCTACTAGAGGACTCAGTAAATACATACATATATAATATATTGTATATGTAAATAGAAAATAAGTATATACACATAAAAATGTATTTACATACATATAACTATATGCACATATACATTTTATTTATGTATATAGCATGTCCATGCCATGTTTATTGCTTTCATGATAGTATCTAATCATCTCATCATAAATTAGAACTATCTAAACAGAGATGTCCCCCCTCTCACTCTCTGATGCAAATATTAAGCATAAGACAGATTGAATATAAGGCAGATTGTTGTATAGACATTCCTACACAGGGAAGAAGGTTGGAATAGACAGATTCTAAAGTAACTTTTCAAGTCTAAGAATAGATTAAATTCAAATTATTTAGATTTAGCATTTAAAAAATAATATTACACAAACAAAGTTTCAAATATTCAACTAAGAGAGCAAGGAGGTAGAAAAATAACTATCTACATTTTATAAAAATCAGTCAAAAATCCAATCATTTACAATATAATTTTAAAAGTATGATTAGTTGACATTCAACAACAATTTTGAAATGAAAGAAAAATTTTAAAGGATAAACAAATACTGCAAGTACTACTGCGATTCAATATTTAAGCCATCCTCTTTACCAAATTTTGCACATTAGCATCTTATTTTTGTACTTTGAACTTGGGATATGTGAACAATTTCCTAGCTGTCTGTAAGGATCCGTTCTTTAAATAACAGTAAAAACTATTGTTTCTTTCTACAGTGATAAACATTTTCATATGCAATATTTAAGTGATCAAGTATACTTACCCTGATAAAGGCCTCATTTCCAAAATATATAGAGAACTGACTCTAATTTATAAGAAATCAAACCATTCTCCAATTGATAAATGGTCAAAGGATATGAACAGACAATTTTCAGATGATGAAACTGAAACTATATCCACTCATATGAGTGTTCCAAATCACTACTGATCAGAGAAATGCAAATTAAGACAACTCTGAGATACCACTACACACCTGTCAGATTGGCTAAGATGACAAGAACAAATAATGATGAATGTTGGAGGGGATGTGGGAAAACTGGGACACTAATATATTGTTGGTGGAGTTGTGAAAGAATCTGGCCATTCTGGAGAGCAATCTGGAATTATGCCCAAAAAGTTATCAAACTGTGCATATGCTTTGATCCAGCAGTGCTACTACTGGGATTATATCCCAAAGAAATATTAAAGAAGGGAAAGGGACTGTGCCAAAATGTTTGTGTCAGCCCTTTTTGTAGTGGCTAGAAACTGGAAAATGAATGGATGTCCATCAATTGGAGAATGGTTGGGTAAATTGTGGTATATGATTGTTATGGAATATTATTGCTCTATAAGAAATGACCAATACAAGGGATAATGTTATTTTAAAAAAATTACTCATGCATATATACTGTCAAAAAAATTTTATAATTATAAAATTAAAAAAATAAATTTAAAAAAAAAAGAAAAAGAAAAAGAAATGACCATTAGGATGAATACAGAGAGGTTTGGAGAGACTTACATGAACTGATGCTGAGTGAAATGAGCAGAACCAGGAGATCACTATACACTTCAACAATGATACTGTATGAAGATATATTCTGATTGAAGTGGATATCTTCAACATAAAGAAGATCTAATTCACTTCCAGTTGATCAGTAATGGACAGAAACAGCTACACCCAGAGAAGGAACACTGGGAATTGAATGTAAACTGTTTGCACTACTGTCTATCTACCCAGGTTACTTATACCTTCAGAAACCAATTCTTACCGTGCAACAAGAAAATTGGTTTTACACACATATATTGTATCTAGGATATACTGTAACACATTTAATATGTATGGGATTGCCTGTCATCTAGGGGAGGGAGTAGAGGGAGTAGAGGGAGAGAGGGGAAAATTTGGAAAAATGAATACAAGAGATAATGTTGTAAAAAAAAATTACTCATGCATATGTACTGTCAAAAAATTATAATTATAAAATTAATAAAAAAATAAAATTATGAAATTATGGGAAAAAAAAGTATACTTACTACACAACTTTCACTGTTGTCTGTCCTGTGAGGAACAATAAACGCAAGGGTCTCTAAAGAATTCTCACACCTCCAGGGAGTCTGGGTTCTGTTTTTGCAACTTGTTAGCACAACAAAGTAGTGAGTGGGTATCAGAACTTCTTGATTATTGATGCGTTTGCTGTTTATGTATAAAAATAAATAAATAAATGTGCATTTCTTTAGGAGAGTAATAATACATTCTTCTTAATTATTGTGTTTAAATTTAGTGGAATATACTTGTAAAGTTTACCTACAGTCTTATCCTAAGGCATATAAGCCACTTTGACAACCTTTGTGCCAAAAAAAAAAAAAAAAAAGGTAACAATTTTCCAATATGATATGTCCTGTCATTCTTCTCCAAACTGTATTCTGGACTTCCTCTAATAGGCTCCAGCTCTTCAGCCCAAGAATTCACACGCTAGAATTTTTATATGTATACATGTAAATAGAAAATAAATATATACACATAAAAATGTATGCACTACTATGCTCTCCTTCTGATTGTATGACTCACTCTAAAACTTTCATGCAAGTACAGTATACAGGCAAAGCATTCCTCTTTAGGCTACACTCAGAATTTTTTGTATTATGCCTTCTCAGCCTCCTCTTACATGGTATTTTCTCCCATTAAAATATAAGCTCCTTGAGGATCGGGGTTTCTAGTTAAATTTATATCCCTAGTGATTAGCACAGAGGCTGACATATAATAGTTGCTTAATATATGCCTTATGACTGACTGACAATGTTATATCATAATATGAAAATTACGATTAGCAGATGGTCTAAATCAACATAATATGAAGGATTTTATCCTCTATGTAGGTAAGCTATATTAACTAGTTTATGTTTGTAAACAATAAAAAAATCTTTTGATTATATTGGCAGTGGTGTGACATCAAGAGATATAAAAGAAAGCTCTCAACATATTGTGCTGATCCTTTGGAACATAATTGCTGGAAATAACAGACAAGTCATATCAGATGGGTGAGAAGGGCTGATCTGTAATCTGTTTAAGGAGTATCCACATAGATTAGGCCATAAATATATCAAATTATAGACATAGAATACATCTCTGGAACCTATTTTTAAAAAACCTTCCATTTTACCCAAATAGATATTATAGAGCTACTGTTCACCAAGATAAAACTCGAGCTAAAATTATCTAATAAAAATATCCTGGGGCGCAGGAACACCATCCCTGAAGTCAGGAGGACTTCAGTTTAAATCTGATCTTAGACACTTAATACTTCCTAGCTGTATGACTCTGGGTGACTTGCCACTTAACCCCAATTGCCTCAGCAAAATTTTATATATATCTATATCTATCTATATAATACACATAGATAGATAGATAGATAAGAAAGAAAGAAAGAAAGAAAGAAAGAAAGAAAGAAAGAAAGAAAGAAAGAAAGAAAGAAAGAAAGAAAGAAAGAAAGAAAGAAAGAAAGAAAGAAAGAAAGAAAGAAAGAAAGAAAGAAAGAAAGAAAGAAAGAAAGAAAAACATCCTAAGTCACCAAAAGTAAACCTAAATTTAGGAGGGAAGAACCTCATATGTGAGAGTTGTATAAGTATGGAGCTCCTTTCTATGTTTGCTGCAAATATTCAAGTTCAGGTCAGTTAATACAAGATAGGATATTATAGAAGACATTTGTAGACTAGGAAAGAAAACTCCATGAGAAAATTCCACATATCCTATATACTCCAGCAAAAGGTGGTTTGAGAAAAGCAAGTGGACTTCATTTTCTAATCAAAAAATTCCAAGAGTACTAAAATCTAGCTTTAAGTGTGTACAGAAAACTCATACAAAATGCAATCTGGGGTCTATAGAAAAGATATGGTTTTATAAGCAATACTTTTTGTTTTCTTCTTTCTATACCTAAATTTTATGCTTGTTCATGGTTTTTGAGTTTTCAATAAGGAATGAATTATTTAAAAGAAAATTTAAGGCCAGAAGAAGCGTCATAGGAAATACATTATCTTGTAGAGTAGAAACATTGGAATTCAAAGCAAAGTCATAAAGCCAGCTTAATAGAAAATAAAAAATGGAAAATAACAAAGTTTTCCTTATTAGCAGGAAGGAGAAACAATAAGTATACTACAAGAAATTGTATTAACACAAGTAACACTTTCTCTACTACTTAGTTTTAGAGTTGAGAGATTGGATGGCTTGCTCCAAATCAATCAGTATATGTCAAAGATGAGGCGTTAATCCAAATTTTCCTAGTTCTCATTCCTTTTATTTTCAAATTAAAACAGTTAATTTCCTTTTATTCTCTACCCAATCAAAATAAATAACACTTTCATATCTATAATTTTATTTGATATTCATAAATTGTTATAAAAAGTTTCTATATCCTACATAAATTTATCCATTTATTTCTCTACTACCAGATATAAAAAAACAAAAGACTCAAATATTTATCTCCTTTGCTTATCTCTACTATGAATATAACTCATAAAAATTTTTATGCCCAAGATCATGGTTCTTTTATTCAATTCAATTTTTTTTTCCCTTCCCCTTCTCCCAGCTATTGGGAAGTCAACAAGAACAAAACCGATTACCAATATGTTTGGCCATGCAAAGTAAATTCCTATGTTAACCAATTTCTTTTATTTTTTATTTATAGATTTATTTTTTCCTTTTTTTCTTTTCCTAACAAAAATGTATACTAAAAATTCTCACTGTTTTCACCCTTTTTTGCAATTAAGAGAAAGCTTTTTTTTTTCAGATTTTCATCATAATTCATTATTAAATCAAACACAGGCTTCCATTTGTCAGCTACATATATTTATTATGAGTTTTTTTAATTAATTTTTACTTAGTCTCAGGATTACAAATTGTTTTTCAGTCAGAAATAATTCTTATGACTTTCCTAATCTAAAAATTCAGCACATCCAAATTCATGTAATACTTCCTAGTATACTTCATTAATTATGATCTGAAATTAAAGAAAAATTTTATATAGATAGATATAGATATAGATATATATAGATAGATAGATAGATATAGTCTTAAAAGAAAACAATAAAAGGTATGTGGAAAATAAATCGCCTCCTTATTTTGAAAAATTATTCTAGTATAATGAAAGTTTCCTGGACTCTAAAATCTCCCTCTCTATAATTTTTTGCCTTTCAACACCTTCCCTTCTTAAACTTCATTTAATATCATCATGACCTCTGATCCTGTTGGATTACAGGGAAGCACTACTAGTACTAGTGATAAGAATAATCAATGGTTTGAGGGTGAAGTTCTCTGACAAAAAGAAAAGGAAAAGCACCAAAGATAAATCAGAATAATGGTCAAGTCAGGGCCAGAAGGCCAAAACCTAAGAAAAAAAGTGGTAACTAGCTAGGAACAAAACAGAAGGAAGGCAACGTGAACTAAGACACATGAACCATTAAAAGTGTAAGTAAAATGGCAGGTTATTTTATACAACCTTCCTATTGACAATACTGTTTTTTGCTAGAAGTCTTCTTCCTTACTTCCTCCTAGCTCTGATACACCAATTGGGATCCCTACTTCCCAAAATATCTCCCTAGTTTACAAAGATTTTAATTGGTAGGCCAGCATTGACAGGCCTCAATAAATTGGAAGTTATACATGAATAAAACAGACTCTCATGTTCTTTGCACAGATCCATATCCTTGCCTGCTTATAAAATATTGAAGTTGCTTCTTTGAGTAAAAAATTTCATAGATTATATATTTTTCTTATCCACCTGCAATTTGTAGGAATAACCAAGAAATTCCATCTAGGGGAAGGAGGGGAGGGAGGGAAATTTGGAACACAAGGTTTTGCAAGGGTTAATGTTGAAAAATTATCCATGTATATGTTTTGAAAATAAAAAGCTTTAATGAAAAAAATAAGCAAAAAATGTGTAGATATACTCTAGGGTTAAGGTGAGTGACTAGGGTAAGAACTATGGAACAGTGGTAGGCAGGATGTCCAGACTCCAGAGACAAAGTGACTTCCCAGTCACAAGACAATGTAAACAGATTATGTACTCAGTTTTTGCTCATATCACAAGCATAGGCTGTGCATTCCAGAAAAGGCAAGATTGCAAACTCCTGTCTCCATTATAGACCAGCAATGTCAGGTTATCTAGAGCAAATTGCTGGAACAACCCAGAATAGGATAATAATTTTTAAAAACTTATATTCAAAGCTTCAATGCAAAATACAGTTTGTGTAGAAGACTAATTAGAATATTTCAAAGAAATGATGAAAGAATATCTGTAATGATAGTATGAATGAAATGAGAGCAATAGAGAAAAGAATTCAAAAATAAAAGGGAGCCTGGTTATCATATTTCAAAAACAAAAAAGAGGTAAATATAAATAATTAGGGGGTGGAAGGACCTTTGTAAGGATGAATGTTTACATTTAAATATATAATTTATTATATATTTATATTATTATATAATATATTACATAAGTATTCTCTAAATATGAAATGTTATAAGGATTCATAGAAGGAATTAAATAAGGAGGAGAACCTAGAAGTAAATTTTTTGTCATATTTTGGTTACTTTAAAAAGAAAAAAAAAAGATGAGGGGAAGGAAATAATACAATAATCTATAAAAGCAAAGGAATAGAATTATTTCTCTCACATGGTAAGGGGAGGGGAGAAGAACAAGTAATAGGTCTATTAAGATGAATGAAAAGTCCAAGACACAGAGTTTCTTGGTAATTAATAATTCAATTGTAATTTGGTTATTAACATAATAGAAAAATAATCATTTCTTTCACTATATAAATGAAGAGGTTAAGGAAATAAGCATCATTTGAACCTTGTTTTAATCTGTATTGTCAGATAATGATCAAATATACATAAACACACACACACATGCATGAGTACCCAAGGGGGCACAGACACACACACATGCATGCAATCCGACAATGTTACAAACAATATAGACCACTGGTGTTAAACACATTTTTATTCTCTGTCCCAATCCTTCTATATAAAAAGAGAAGAGGGAACAAAGAAGAAGGAACCTATAGAAAATAGAATGGACAAAATACATGTTATTTAAAAGTTTTTGCACAAATAAATCTTAGTAAATAAAATTAGAAATGAAACAGTTAATTGGGGAACAAAAATCTTTGTGAGTTTCTTTGCTAAAGGTCTTGTTTTCAAAATATAGTTACAAATGTATGAGTCATTACTCAATGGATAAGTAGTTAAAATATATAAACAAGTAGTTTTCAGTAGAAATCCAACCTATCTATTGCAATATAAAAGAATGCTCCAAATTATTAATTAGAGAAATACAAATTAAAGCAACTCTGAGGTATCATCTCACATATATCAGACTGGAAAATATGACCAAATCATAAAATGACAAATACCAGAGAAGCTATGGGAAAAAAAAGATCATTGATGCACTGGTGGAACTATGAATTAGCCCAGTAATTCTGTAAAAAAAAAATTTCAAACAATGCCTAAAAAGTCATTAAATTATGTATAAACTCTAACCCAACAATAGTACCACTAACAACAAACTGATATTCTAAGATACAGGAAAGAGAAAAAAAAAAAGATAGATAAACATATATCGGGTTTTTTTGTGGTAACAAAGAACTAGGAACTGGTTAGGTAATGACTGAACAATATAAATGTAATTAACACTGTTGTGGTGTAAAAAATAAAGAAACGTGGGAAGGTTTAGAAGACTGTTTTCCTACTTATTGCCTTTCTATATCAAGGCTAGGTCATACAATGTACATTCCCTATCCCCTAGAGGTTCAATTGGTGAACACCTCTGTCCCTGCCAAATGATCCTTTAACTCAGGTACCAGTATCAGATTGAAGTGCATTCAGAATTCTATTATTATGATAGAATTGTAATTCTCTGCTTTAAAAAAAAAGAAAGTAGGACTAAGCCTTCAAGAGGAAAAACAATGGGCCAAAAAAGAATGCCTCTTTCAATTTTTCCCCAATATACACCCATATATTTGTCTTCTCTGGACATAGCAACAAATAGACTGAATACACATGAGAAAAAAATATATACTATTTTCTAAGACTGCCCATTCTATTTTTAGATAGCTCTCATTATTAGGAAATTGGAGTTAACAAACATAAAGTCATGTAGAAACCATAAATATATTTGCATACATACATGTGTATGTATACTAGCTATAATTATCTTATCCTTCTCTTTTTTTGAAGGAGTACAGATAGAAACAGTGCTATGACAAAATATCCCAAAAAAGTACAGTGCTATTATTCCTTTATATTCCTTGTTCTATAGACTATTACAAAGATAAAATAATTTCTCTTTGTAGTTGATTAACATTGGTATATACAATAATCCTCTATGGCTCACTGAAAGCATCCTTGATAGAAGTCCAATAGTACACTTCTTCCAGGTCCCACATGATTTTGATATCTTTAATCAGGTGTCAATATTTTGTAGACTTTTTAGTCCATGTAGCTTAGAGATTATGATCTTTGATGATGACTAGTATTGACTAGTGTTTTTAAATTTAAATGAATCAATGGATTCCTTAGGCTATTGTGGACAATAGTTCCATATGGATTAATTGGTCCAGTTCCAAAAGTTTATTAGTTGAGTACTTCAAGGACATTTTAAAGTCTATATTTTTGGTATGGATTTGTTACTTGTCAGTCCATGAAAGATAGTGAGCTTCTGGTGAATATGATCAGATTATACTTTGCTAAGTACTGAATAGTTACTAAATGTCTATTGAATGTTAGGCTATAGTGATGTTTTGGGATGTTTCCACTTTTTCCTTGAATAGAGTATATTAATCACTAAACCTGGATTCCTTAAGGTAGTTCTTTATGGAGTTCTGGTTGGCAATAAACCAATTTTGAATTGCCACTATAACATTGACACATTGTCTCTACAAACAAATCCACATGACTCAGTATTTGTTCAATACTCCTCTGGTGACACATTGTTGTTGACTGTATTAATGTCAAAGGTCTTTTGATGACAATCTTGGATCTCAGTCATTTAATAAGCTCATAGAAAGTAAAGTCACTTTCTGTGGCACTGACCAAATCCACTGATGCATACTTGTAAGCATTTTTCACTATTGTTCAGTAAAGTATTTCTCTATATTTCTGATCTGTTTTGTTGTGTGATTTAAGAAAATTTTCCTTTCTGGAATGAAGTTATTCAGCTTCCCATAGTGTCTTTAGGATAATGAACCATATATTTGGTTGATATGTATGAGATTTGTTAGGATAGTATATATTAACACTGGTATGTCATGCTGTTAATGGTTTTAAATGTGTTCTTTCCATTTAGCTTTGATTTCTGAATGGCCAGTTAAGTTTCTTAACATATATAGGCACAACTAATGCCTTAATATGTGTTTTTCCTGGGAAAGGCCCAAGACATTTGTAGGAATTGTTTTCATCCATTGGTTCAATATGCCCTCTAGATTCAAGTTCAAAGCCTTCAGTTTTTTATTGTTCCTTAGCATAAATTAGGAATTTTATATCTGTTAAGTTCAGTTACTAATTTTTATTTCTATTGACCTAAAGTCTTCCATGTTCACTTGGGGAATCATAAAAGGAAAAAATCTTGGCAATCTTCTCATCTAAAGGCAGGAAGAGAATGTCATTACTTTTTAATAGATGTCATACTGTTGAATACCCAAAGGAGTTTTTACATGCAAGTGAAAAGAATAGTCACTAGTCAGGCAGCACAAAAGAGGGATCTGGTCCAAACCATGACCCAACAGAAAATACAAACCAGAGAATAGAATGTGACTAAAATCAGAGCTTCTTCATCAATCCCAATATCCAAGAAGTGAGTCAGGAAGGAATCAGAGAAAAAGGGGAGGATTCAAACCAAGAATTTTGTATGGAATAAGGAGACTTGCAAAATCAGGGATGTCAGCAAAACCTTGCACTTGAGATACCAGTAGTATGTGTCTTGTCCTCTGATATCTCCTTGCTTTGATGAAATAGAATGATTACCCAAAAATATTCCCCTGCTCCCCATTTTCTCTTCTGTGCTAGTAATTCTATAGGATAAGACTTTTTGTCTATTATTATTGTTTTGATTTTACATTTTCTCTTAAAGTCTTGACCTTATGGCCTGTTATTCCAACAATGTACTATCCCCTATCCTTTTGCCCTTTATCCCATTATCATTCTTTCAACCTTAATCTTCAATCCTAGATCTATACATCAAAACCTTGCTTTGGCTTCATTTGTCCCTCCTTTCTTCTTATCTCCAAAGCTGAAGACTCTCCTTCCTTTCAATTGTGCCTCATCTAGTCTCCTCAAGGACCTGTCTCTGTTACCCCTCTCTAATTAAATTTCTCCTTTTCTATGATTCCTTCATTTCTGTCAACAAATATTTTCAGATCACACGCAGTCTAAAATTTTCAATCAATGGCATCATCTTATTAGTCATCCATGCTCAAAATTGCAGATGCATTGTTGATCCTCACATCTGCATCATTTTCTATATCTACTCAGTTGCTATGTCTTATTAATGTTTTTTAATTCTGAACTTAAAAAATAAAACAAACATTTCTATGATATAGTAGAATGGGGGGGGGGAAGATGATTGTATGTAAAACTGAAAATTGATTATATAAAACATGCTATTCTTTTTAAATAATAAAGTATAAACTATAAATATAATATCATTTTCCTTCTCTTCCCTCCCTTAATAAGTAATAAGAGCTACTTATTAATTCTTTCTCTAGATGAAGATAGTGTCTTCTTTCACATGTTTTTTGTAGTTAATTTGGGTATTTATAATAGTCAAAATGACTTCTACCTCTGCAACATCTCTTACATCTATCATTTTCTTTCTATCCACACTGTCACCACTCTAGTGCTTCTAAAGCCCTTGATACCTTTAAATGGTCTTTAAAAATTTTTGTTTTGTGCCTTCTTTTTCTTGATTACATCTAAAGAAATATCTCATCTCCTTCCTTTGATATGTGCTGTGATTTACATTCATATAATCAACTATTTCTTGCCTCTTAAAGGCAAAACTCAGTACTTTGTACACGTAGTAAAACTCTGTTATTTTAGCCAGACTTTGCAATGAGATCCCTATAACAAAAAACAATATCCAATATTATTATCTGTATTTAGCAACATCGACAATCCTATTTTCCTTTAAAAATATGTTAATAGATTTTCATTCATTTCATTTTCTTTTCTCATATACCACAGAAAAATGCAACCAAATCCTCCTTTAAAAAAAACCTGGAAAATCCTCCATGAATTCAAGCAAAGTGAAATGTACTATATGCAAAGTAATATGAATGTTTTGGGATGACCAACTATAAATGACTTTGTTATTCTCAATAATAAAATCATCCACAACTACTCGGAAGGACTTATGATGAAAAATCCGATCCATGTCCAAAGAAGGAACTGGTTGTGTCTAAATATAGACTGAAGCATTTTCTCTCTCTCTCTCTCTCTCTCTCTCTCTCTCTCTCTCTCTCTCTCTCTCTCTCTTTCCCTCTCTGTCTCTGTCTCTTTGTCTCTCTGCCTCTCTCTGTCTCTTTGTCTTTCTCTTTCTCTATGTGTGTGTCTCTGTGTGTGTGTCTCTCTGTCTCTCTGTGTCTTTTTAATTTATTTTTTCTTGATGGTTTTTATTTTCATTAAGATCTATTTTTTTTCACATCTTGACTTTTACAGAAATGTTTTGCATAACTTCGTAATTTATTTCTTAATTGAGGGTGGGGATAAGGAAGAGGACCTAAATCTTAAAATCTTAAAAATGAATGTAAAACAAATTTTTTTTTGTTTTGAATGTAACTGGGGAAAAATATTAAATAAATAAAAAATTTAAAGCCTTTTTTAGTTAAAATATTTTGCATAAATAAATCTAATAAAAGTAAGATTAAAGGGGAAATAATTAACTAGAAAAGAAATCTCTGCAACAAATTTCTCTGATAATGACCTTTATCAGAAATAATTGATTCAAATTTGTAAGGAAAATATCTATTCCCCATTTGATAAATATAGAAGGACATTTATAGACAGGTTTCAAGGTGTGGGACAGAGGTAAGGGGAAGGATAGATACTCTATAGCAGTACAAAAAAGCAAGACCACAAATCATTACTAATTTGAAAAATGCAAATTAACCAATTGTAGGATTCTACTTCTAACCATAAGAGAGGCAAAGATGACAAAAATAAATAAAATGAAAAACACTGGAGGGATTGTGGGAAAACAGGTACATAGAAGATTGCTGAACTTGTGAAAAGATGCAACCATTCTGGAAAGCAATCTGGAAATGTTCACAAAAATTACTAAATAATACCTATACCACTATGTCTATATCCAAAACAGATTTTTAAAAACAGAAAAAGTACTATATCTACAAACATATTCTAGCAGCTCTGTTTGAGCTGAACAAAAAATGTGAGGAATAGCTAAGAGGATATATAATAATTTAAAATAGCTGAATAAATTTTGGTATATGAATATAATGGAATACTATTGTACTATAAGAAATAATGAAATAGATGATTTCAAAGAAATGGAAAAGATTTTAATTGATATGCTGTAGAATAAAGCCAGCAAAACTAGAAGAACAATTTATACTATTATATCAATATTATAAAAATGAAATATTTTGAGGATTTTTAGAGAAGAACCACTATAATAATGTATACAATAACAACACTGGGAAAAACTGGAACATTGGGAAATTATTTTAAAACCTATAAAAATTATGAACAATAGAACAATATGAACATTCATGATTACAGTGGACTGATGATGAAGTGTGGGCTCCCTACAGAAACTCAATGGATTCAGGATACAAAATGAGGCATAGCTATTGTTGTATAAAGTTACTGAGGGAATATGTTTTGATTAATGACACATATTTGTTATGAGTAATTCATTTTTATTTTCTTTTTTCATATTATATGGAGAGTGGAAAGAAGAGAAAATAGGTTTGCATTAATTTTTTTAAAGAGATGGCAAAAGAATGCTACATATATAATATATTGCATACCCCCTTTCAGATGAAGTTACTGCATTTTTAATTTTATTCAATTGTTTTATTTGAGACTACACCTCAAAATGGGAATAATCTCAATGTTTATAGTGTAAAAACAAAATCTTTCAGGAATTTCTGTAAAGTATTAGTCTAAAATCTTATAGGGCAAAGCTATGAAGTCTTCAACCTCTAGAGTACTCCCTTTTTTCAAGCACTTGTCCAGGCTAACTTTTCTATTTTTTAATTAGAATCACAATAAGGTTCAGTCAGTGTTAAGAGAGCTCAAAAGTTGAAATCACACCTTCTTAAATCTATGGAATTGTGAAATTAAAAAAAAAAAAAAAGACAGAATCTAATAGCCACTTGTTTATACCATAAAACATAGTTCACAATTAATTGGAAGAAAATTATTTATTAAAAAAATATCCATTTCCCAATTGATAAAAGATACAAGGATATGAATAGAGAATTCTCAAAGAGAAAAAAATATCTGTAGCTATATGAAAAAAAAAAAAACAAGGCTATAAACTAATTAGAGAAATGTAAATTAAAGTACTAAGATTTCATCACACAATTACCAGAGTGACAAAGATGGCAAAAAAAAAAAAAAAGAAAGAAAGAAAGAAAGAAAGAAAGAAAGAAAGAAAGAAAGAAAGAAAGAAAGAAAGAAAGAAAGAAAGAAAGAAAGAAAGAAAGAAAGAAAGAAAGAAAGAAAGAAAGAAAGAAAGAGAAAGGAAAAATGTCACAAGGGCTATAGGAAAACACCTACCTAAAAATTTGGTAAACCTGTCAACATATATAACCATTTTGGAAAGCAATTAAAAAGACTGACAATATCACTTGTTATTTATTGTTACTATTGATTTAAAAAAGTAGAAAGTAGAAATGCCAGAAGTAGTATATTCTTACTGTTTCCGTACGTCTGGAGTATCATACCGTCCATCATAATCCAAGTCAAAGACAGGACCACTGACTACATTAATTCCGTTCCTTTCTCCAGCATACCTTGGCAGTAGGGTATTATGGAAGTAATTCCATATGACTAAACCAAGGAGGGAAAAAATGTCATTTGGGAAGAACAAGTTATAATAATGTTATGTGACAGAAATTTTGCAAATAGCAAATCTGGCATGTATAAAAATAGTATATAAATCATATATAGACATCTTGATGGATAAAGAGCTAAGTCTGGAATCAAAACACCTAAGTTTACCTCTGGCCTTATATATTAACTGAGTGAACCCAAGCAAGTCACTTAATCCAGTTTCCTCATCTTTAAAATGAGCTAGAGAAGTAAATGGCAAACCACTCCAATATCTCTGTCAATGCCGCCCCCAAAAAAGAAGAGGTCACAAAGATTAGAATATGACACTAAAAAACATCATATGTATGGCTTTCTCTGTGTATATTACATATTCATTAAACATATACATACATATTAAATATAAGTAAATTACATATGTGTCTATACATGCATGTATTTGACTGTGTAATTTGCTTGTGTGTGTGTGTGCTTTATGGAACAAAGAAATTAAAATAACAAGGCATCTTGGTCAAAACCTCAATGAGACTATTTCATTATCTCTAAAATAAAGATGATAAATATCTATGCTACCTGCTGCTCAGAGCTGTGACGTGTAAAGTTATTTGAAATCATAAAACATTGTTATCTCCATGGTGAAACCTCTATAAAGTAAATAATTCCCTTTAATTTGTTCTATAAATCCTCAGGTTATCCAAGTGTGTAAAATAAAGTTTTTTCAGGAATATATCTAGCATAAAAAAAGAAATTAACATGTCACTATGGCAAAAGCATTGAAATAATAAAGTTTATACTAGGTCATTTTTACCTTGAAAACTCTGATACATTGGTATTATGTTACTGCTTATCAGGGCTTCATGATGTCTACTATTTGTGCCTTTAGTAAGTTCTGCAAATAAGAAACAAATACATACATTTTATTAAAAGGGGTTTTAAAAATAATATTAGAAGGTTAAATTCTTATAGATTAGGAGAGGGGGAAATTAAGTTGACTATCACCCTAGACCTACTATGTCCCATCAGAATAGTATGAAATCTTGGGAAAATACAATGGTTATGGATTCTTTTAGTCACATTCCTTCAAAAAAGATAAAATGAAATATGCTTGAGATTTTTTTAAGGTCTCTCTATTAATTCATTGCTGCCTTGGTAGAAAAAAGCAGAAACTTTTAAAACTAAAGGCCAATTATAAAGTTCTATCAATATTTATCAGTAGAAATGATTCATTTATTACATCATCCTAATAAATACATCATATTGACAATCATCCCTCCTTGAACTTAGCTTTATTCTTCATTGAGAAATAAGAGACATATCATAAAGCTGTCCCATATAATTCTAATAGTAAACTTTAAGTCAATTTTATAATGCAATTGCCCAATGATGATCCTAAGACAATTGCTCAAGTAATTATAGTAGAGAGTTGCCTCAGGCCATGAGAACCAAGAGGACTACCAATTTTTACATTTAGCACTTAATAAAAAAATTCTCTGTCAAAAGAATATACTATCATTAATGGAAAACTAATATACTGAAGACTCCTTTTTATAATTTAATATTTCATAAATTTAATATTTTATTTTAATACCCAATTATATATAAAAAATAATTTTTAACATTCACTTTAAAAAATTTTTGAGCTCCAGATTCTCTTTCTCCTCTCTCCCTTCATTGAAAATGCAAGAAATTTGGGGGCAGCTAGGTAGCACAGTGGATAGAGCACCAGCCCTGAATTCAGGAGGACCGGAGTTCAAATATGGTCTCAGACACTTAATACTTCCTAGCTGTGTGACCCTGGGCAAGTCACTTAACCCCAGTCTCAGGGAAAAAAGAAAAAAAAAAAAAAGAAAGAAAAAAGAAAATGCAAGCAATTTGATATGTCATACATGGATAGTAGTGGGAAAAACTATTTCCATGTTAATTATGCTGTGGAAAGAAACAGAGACCAAAAAAAACATGAAATTAAGCAAAAAAAAAAAAAAAAAAAAAAAGTATGCTGACTCATTTTAAGAAGACTAGTTTATCTTTCTACTACTGACATTTTTAGCCACCTTTTAAGCACAAAAATACTTTTCCCCCCATTTAAACACTCTTTTTTTCCCCATCATTTATGGAGTCATCATGGTACAATAAAAAAGCAATGGCTCTTCAGTCAGACAATTTGGGTTTAAATGAATGTTATGGATCTTGGCCAAGTCACTTAAGATTCCTATGTCACTAATTCCTTATCTGTAGAATGTGGGGGTTGAATTAAATGGATTCAAGTTCTTTTTACTCTAGATACAAGATCCACCATGAGCTTTCTCCTAATTTTTGCACAAGAAAATGAAACAATTATATCTGTGATATTAGCATTGTCCTAGTTGTTACATATTCAAAATATTTTTATAGAATTAAAATCTTTATTAAATTTTCAAAAATCATAATAAAACAACTATTGAGAAAACAGATTCATCATAATATAGTGTGGGTCTAAAAGAAAATTATACTTACGTGGAGGGGAAAGGAATCCATAATTTAGCTTTGGGCTATTTTTGTAAAATGAACACTTCTGTATAGGACTTGGAGATATTCGATGATCCTGATAGAAACAGTTTGAAAAGTCTTCTGCAGAGAAACTGTCCTAAGGAACAAAACAAATCATCCATTGAGCTTCATAGAGATGAAAAAAATTAGGTTAAATTGTTTTTACAAGGTCATACATACAGTTAAAAGGCAAAGTCAAGTGTAGTCTCAAAGAATGCTAGAATTAGGAAAGACATTTAGAGATCTAACTTAACTTCATTTTCTAGACATCAAAGCCAAGAACCTGAAAAGTTATTCAAGTGACCCAAAAATCACACGGGCTGTAAAGTGCTGAGACTGACTTTAATCCATATCTCTTGTGTTGTAATCCAGTATTCCCATTACAAATCTTTGGTTGTAAACCAAGATTGACCATGAACAAATAAATGCTTCCTTACAATTTTGCTTAATAATGACCACTTAAAATACTTATGAGGAAGAGTATATCACTGTCATATATACTTACATTTTTACCAACATTGTAGGAACTCCAGAGTGGCATTGTGATGTCATAGCTGTATGCATTTACAAACTGGTGCTGGTAAAGAAGACAAAAAGTACTGTTCTTTTGAAGAACCCTAGGCCTTCCATAGGGCAGGATGTTACGCTTGATTATCCTTTCTAAAATTGCAAGAGAAAATAAATAAAACATGATCTAGAGACAAATTACAAAATTACAAAGTTGATCCATTTGGCATATCAGCAAAAGTGAAAAAAATTATTTTCCTCACATGCATTCACCTAATATTTTCCTATTTTTATCCCCATTTGGAAGTCAATTTAATACTCTAAATCTCTTTTAAAATAGTAAAATCAAAAAAAAAAAAACTCAAAAAGAGAAAAAGAGATAGGGCAACTAGATGGGGCAGTGGACAGAGAATTGGCTTTGAAGTCAAGAGAACCTGAGTTCAAATCCAGCTTCAAGCACTTAAAACTTCCTAGCTGTGTGACCCTGGCCAAATCATTTAACCCCAATTGCCTCACCAAAAAAAAAAAAAAAAAAAAAAAAAAAAAATAGGAGAAGGAAAGATCATTGTAGCTTTTGCCTATAAGCAGACAAAGGGAAACCAGTAAGAAAAAAATAGTATAGGTTTGGGAAATCAGAAGATCACCAACATTTCATTATAAGGCTACTTCAAATTAGGTTTATGAAATTTTCTAAATCCCTTTGGTTTTTAACATTGTTAAGTATCTGTTGTCTTCATTAATGATTCTTCCTAGGTTTCTGATTTATTCTAAAATTAAAATTTCTTAATCTCTGCAAGTGAACCAGTTTTGTGTATTTTCAGGACAATCAAATTGTATAGCATAAAGATTAGCAAATGTGAATCTAAAATTAAAGAATTGTAGGATCTTAGATTTGGCAGAGATCTTAAAGGTCACTTAGCCCAACCTACAAATGAGAAGCAATTTTGTGACATCCTCAATTACTATAGTATTTCCTTAGTAGTAAGTAACTCTACACACTTAGAACATCAATTTTATTTTGACATCTGTCTTAAGAGTTTTTTACTTAGATGGAAACAAAAACTGTCTTCTACTCATCTCAGAATTCTATCATCTGAAGCCAAGCAAAACATGTCTAGTCTTTCAAATATATAATAATCCTTCAAAAAGGAAAACAGTTATACTATCATCCTAACACCTTTCTTCTTAATTAAACATTCCTACTTCCTTCAACTTATCCTTATATGTAATGATTTCCAATTCTTACCATCCTTGTTTTTTTTCTTTCAGACACACTCTAGTTTATTAATATGCTTTATAAAACACAGCCCTCAGACTCAAACATAATACTCTGTCCATAGCTTAATCAAGGCAAAGTGCATGGGAATAATAATTTCCCCCATTTTGTATACTGTATTTCTTCAACACCAAGAATCCCTGATTTTTGCTGCATGAGGATGCTATTTAACAATACATCTTATAATCTCTTTCTAGTCAGTAGATGATCTTTGACGATGTCTGTGAGCAAAACAAACAAAAATATATATCACTCTATGGTTAGCCTCTCTGAATTTAGGTAAACTGGTCTTTGGACAACTGACCAAAGTTTGTATCATTGGGACTATCTATAACTTTTGTTTTTTTTAGGTTGGGAAGCCATATTAGTCTTCATACTCCAATGACATAGGTTTTGAGATGACTTCATCTCCTCCATACAATGAGGTATTAGAAAAAGATTTTTCTTCTATTAATGCAGGCTATTCTCATACATAGTGACTGAAAAAGTAATTTAATTTTTAATATCTTAAGCAATACAGAAAACATACCAACCTGCTTTGGTATTGAAGTATTTTTATCTTGCAGTTCTCTAATGCAGACTTATATAAGCTAAACCTACCTCTACTTTCTTAACTTCTAATTCAGACTATTGACTTTTGTTGTGCAAGGCTACATTGTTGACTCATTGCAATTGTTATTCACTAAAAATGGTATAAGGCAAGTAAGTAGCTACAGTGTTGTATCTAAAGTCAGGAAGAACTGAGTTTAAACGTGGGCTCTAGCTATGTGATTATGGACAAATCACTGAGTTCAACCTGTATTGAACTCAGTTTTCTCAATTATAAAATAGGGATGATAATAAAAGCATCCACCTTTCAGTATTGTTGTGAGGATAAATGAAATATTTGTAAACAGAGCTTAGCACATTGCCTGGCACATAATAGGCACTGTATAAAGGCTTATCCCTTTCCTCCTCTTTCTCCTTTGTCTGTCTCACTATCCTTACCTATAAGATATAATAAACCTTCCAAGATTGTTGCAAGGATTAAACAAGAAAATATTTGTAATTTTTTTTTGCTAATTTGAAAGATCTATATAAATACAAGTTATTGTTATCATTACAACATTTTATCTTTCTCAAATGAACCATTGTCTAGCTATGTCTAACTGGTCCTGTACTCATGCAATTGACTCTGAAGCAATACAGTACTTTACGTTTATTCATTTTTATTAATTTTTGCCTAACCTATTCAGTCCAGATTTCTCTTCAAATTTTAAAGATTTTTTAAAATCTTGATTGTGCCATCTAACACATTAGGAATACAAGACAAACCTGATAGGCCACATAACTATTCTAATCAAAATATTTTCTTATGAAAAATATAGCTATGTAAAAAGGGAAATTGAAGCATCTCTGTACAAGAAAACAAGACAATTTTAGATTCAGGGTTGAGAACTCAGTAGTCCCCAATATTCTGCATAATTATGCAAGAGCTGCTGTTTTAGTGATTTTAGGCTTTGTCTAAATGATATCATATGTACGGATTAAAATTGGAAAAAATAATTTTAATATTTATAATTTTTGTTCAAAATTTTAACCAGCTCAACTTTTGGTACACTGAATCACTTTAATATGGTCCCTGGTGCTTAGCACAGCATCCCATGTATATAGGAGTCTTAGTAGAAGTTATTGAGGGCAATGTTAACCATCATTTGAGGCGCTCAAACCTTCAAAACATCTTCCTTGTGGTCATAAAGAGTGATTCAACTCCCACAAAATATGATATCGCTCACTATTTCCAGTGTAAATACTCCTGCCCCCCTTATGACTAACAGTCTAGACTGTCCAAAACAAAGAGACCACTGTATTTCACCAGGTAGGTACATTAATAGTAAAAGCTCTTTTCTTGGAGTTTCTACAAGAAACTCATATGTTTCTTATGCTTCTGAATAAAAATGCACTTTTGCATTTTTTCAGGCTTTATATAAAAATAAGTCTGTCTTACCTTCTTCTGTGGTCATATTTAACTCCGACTGAAAATCTATCATGGATGAAACCTAAAATGTTTGAAAAATTTAAAAAGGAATTCATATGAATTTGGATTATTATTGCTTATATCTTTAATATAAAGACTGGACATCATAATGAACTAATATTGATCCTGTGTAAAATTTGAAATTTGAAGGTCTTGTATGGGAAAATTTTATTATTAATTATCCTAATTCCATAAAATTTCAGCATTATGTTTTAGAATAAGTAAAACATTGGAAATACAAATATTGAAAACTAGTCATTTTTTTTCCATCTCTATTCCCACCATCTTCTTACAAATCTTACTGAGACCAGAGATTAACAGGGGGAAAAAAGAGAAACTAGCTTCTAAAATATCTTCACAGATGATTATTCCATATGTTTGGAAATATCTCACCACAAATTTATCACCTGTACAAGTTCTTAACCATAAATATGTAGTGAGAGCTAAATATAATCAAGCTAAATTTGTCACCAAAGAATTATTACACCTTATTCTCTCTATATTTAAATGGCATAAATGATATGACAGAAAATAAAGATTATGCCCAACTTAAATTTAGTATACCATGTTCTCTTTTTCTGTCTCTGTCTTTCTCTCAATAAAAGTAAATGATACAAGATACTCCACTGTTCATCAATGACTCTTCCTCATCTTAATCAATTTAGAACAAACCACTGACCAAGCACAAAGGTCAAAGTAAAAACTAGGAAGTCAATCTGAAAAACTAAAATAAAAATACCTAACCAGTCCAAGAATTTTTTGAAAGCTATTTTCTATAGCAGCATATTTTTATTTCATCATCAAATATTCATCAAATGTCTTCTATATTGTATTAGGTACTGAAAATGACAACATTCAATGAGTATCTTTCTCCTCCTTACCGAGTCACATGAGCAACCAAGGTTTTCTTTTGTTTTCTTCATAAAAGGACATTTTGCTATGTGGCTTGCTTCTTTGGGATGCTCTGGTATGTGAACAGGTTTCTTTAAAAGATGGTTAAGACTTCCATGAGTTCCATTATTTGAAGCTGGTTTCAAATTCAGTAAATCTATAATGATTCAAGGAGTTGTGGATAATTATTTGAAAGAACTTAAATTCAATATAAAAAAGATAGAATATGACAGATCTTTATTAAATGGCATTATTATATTTTTTAAGATTGGATTTCTCTATGTCACCCAGCCTGGAAATGTGGTGACCACTCACAGGTCTTATCCTAATATTGAATGGCACAAAAGTTGTGACCGGTTCCATTTCTGATCCAACCTGGTTTGTTTCTTTGTAGGCAATATTAAAGTTCCCCACTCCTGGCACTCATGATTTTGATGCACACTTAATTTGCTTAGTTTACTATACCTTAGAACTTCTGAGCTCCAACAAGCCACTAACCTCAGGATCCCTAATAGCAGAGATTGTTGGCTCATTGTACTGTGCCTTGTGATTATATTCATAAAAGTTAATGTACATAAGTTTTTATAAAATCTATATAGGGGGAAAATTAAGGGATTTATATTGCTTTTATTTATTTTAGACTTATTTTATTTATTTTAGACTTTTATTGGAAACTTTAAGAGACTTGATATATTTTACTTATTTATGAAATTTTCAGTGGAAAACAATCTTTACCATTAAAGTGATTATACATTGGAAATATTTCAGATTTTTCAAATGTCAGAATATAGGATTAAGAAACATTTAAAAATATAATTAAACAAATCATTAAAAAAAATCCAGTTCATGTAAAGTAACAGATATTCTAAATGGGAACTCTTTTATTCATGTATTCCTGCCATCACTGCAAACTCATTCCCATGGAACAGTGATTGGTACTTTCTCTTCTTATCCATTTCTTCCTCCTATCAGGGATAACTGTCTCTTTTTTCAGGTCTCTATAACTATTCCTTCTTCTCTTTCTTACAATTTCTCTTTCACTGACATCACTGATGCTTCTTTCTATTGGTTCTCCTCCTACTTGTAGAATTTCTCCTTCTAAGATTCTTTTCCTGGATTATCATATTTATCTATCACATTATGAGAACCTATTGCACAAGATTCATTTTTAATTCATTTTTCTTCTCTCTCTACATTTTCTCCCTTGGTGTTCTCATCAATACAATTCCCAATCTTGATTATTATATCTTTGCAGATGATTTCCAGCTCTATATATCCAGCCTTCATCTGTCCCCTAAGCTCTTGTACTGCATCAACCAACTACCTGCTGAACATTTCCACCTGACCATCCAATAAACAACTAAAACCCATACTTTACTCAGACCTTATTCCTTCTCCAAAATTCCCCATTTCTATTGATATCAGCATTTTTCCTCTAATCCATGTTTAAAAATTTTAAATCAGGCTTCCCTTCCTCTCAATGCACATGTAATTAGATTTCCAAATCTTGTTAATCTTATCCCTATATCTCTTATATTCAGATTCTTCTTTCCTTATATAAATTCTACATTAAATCAAGCCACATTTCAGGGAGTGTTTCTTGATGGAAAATCAGAGGACTTAAGTTTATATCCCACTTCTGCCACTCACTACATCTGTGAATTTGAATATCAGGCAAAAGACAGAAGCATAACATAATGGATCAAGTACTAAACTTGGGGTAAGGAAGACAGGGGTCCAGATCCCAGTTCAGATACTTACTAGCTGCGTGAAGTTGGGCAATCCTCTTATTTTCTCTAGACCTCAGGTTCCTCATCTATCTTAAGACATGTTAAGGTCTTTCTAGCTATAAATCTATGACTCTAGGTTTCTATGATCTCTTTGTGTCTCAGTTTTTCTAAACTGTAAACTGAGGCATTTGAACTAGATAATCTTGAAGGCCTCAATCTTGAAGGCCTCTTTAGGGTCTGAAATTTAAAATGCCTCATTATTTCTCACCTAGATTATGACAGTATGCTAACTGATTTCCCCAATCTCAAATCCCTTTCCTGTCTAATTCATCTTCCAACTAGCTACTAAATCAATATATCTGAAGTTCAGGTCTGAACATGTTAATTCTCCCTTCTCAAAAAAATTTACTGGGTCTCTTTTGTCTAGCCTTTTACTTAAAACTCTCAACATAGTTCCTGCCAACCTGTCTAATAATATTTCATATTATTCTGATTTTCACAGATTTGTTTTCTCCCAAAATATAACATTCTTTGTCTCAAATCTAATTTTGCACAAATGGATCCCCATATCTGGGATTAAACAAATATATGTCAGTAGAGTTAAGAGAGAACAACAGTGAAAATATTAAGGATCATTCCAGATATACATATAATATACCATCCTATTACTGTACACAGAATAAACTAATAGCTAGATTTTCATTCCATATAAATTCTCAGAAATCACAAAACAGTTTTCACTTACCACACATTAAGTTATAAATTTCAATGTTTTCAAAGGGTTCAACTTTAGTATTATGCTTGAATGCAGGTCCATAGCCAATGAAGAGAGCCTGTGTTTTGATCAAAAAGATAAGTATTTAGTGTCAAAATATATTGAGATGTGCCAAAAGAGATTTCATCTTTAGCATTTTAATTTAATGATTTATTTGTATATTCTTAAGGAAAAATTAGAATGAAAATACTAATTGATAAAGTAAATATTTTTATTAGTAATGATATCTTATAATGATTATATTTAGCATAAATTACCCTATGATGTAGGCGGGGAGTAACTATTATTATTGCCATTTAATACATGGAGAAACTAAGATTCATAAAGCTTAAATGACTTGAAAGTTAAATGTTAATTAATTGAGCATGTACCAGGTACTGTCAAGATCATAAAGATACAAAGATCAAAATAATTTCTGCCCTCAAGGAGCATATATTTTTTAAAAGGGGATAATATGTATACTTACATTTGTATATGGAGAATACATACTAATAATTAAGGAATATTAATTAACTAATATTTGTAACATTAACATTATATTACTATTTTATATTAATAAAATATTGTTACTTTTTAAATTACTAAATAAAAAATTTGCATTAGTAATATGCTATGCAAACACATTGTCAATGACTTGTATAACAAAATAATTTATTAAATAATTTAGACTATAATTTTATTGTATATTTAACTAATGTGTTAATATTTTATCATGTAATATGACATCTACATAATTATGTTATTGTTATTTATTTATAGAAAGCAGATTAAACTCAAAAGAATGTCAAGCATACTTTGTTCATCCTAGAGAGCTGGTTGTTAAACATTTACCAGCATGTCTTTGGTGGTGATCATATGAGTAGAAAGAGACAAATAAAAGAAATGTGGCCATAGAAATGACAATATTTAGCAAAATAGAGTTGAGGGAATAGTTAGGTGTTCAGTGAAAGTTAGATAAGGAGTTGAGGGCAATTCCTTAGATACAAACTTGGGTGACTGGAAGAATGGAGATGCCTTTCCAGAAACAGAAAAGTTAAATGCAAGTGGGACAGCCAGAATAAGTACTTTACAAGCACTTTATGAAGCATTTTATAAACACCATTCATCTGATCTTCACAACAATCTTATAAGAATAGTACTATTATTATCCCTATTTTTCCAAAAAATATAGAAGCTTATAAAGATTAAGTGAAATCCCATGGTTCTAAAACTAATAAATGTAGAGGTAAGCCTCACTGTAGGCATCTCCTGAAAAATCACATTAAATCAATTTGTAGTAAATCAAATCATTTCAAGTGTGTGAGGAACTTTTAAAGGATTTTTAAAAAATCCTTTTTACAAACAGATAATTACTCTATATTGTGTTTTGCAAGTTTGGATTTTCACATATCAGACTTTCTTAAACTGAGGTATAAGTTCATAGATATTCATCAAATAGTTTTCAAAAAGATAACAAAGTATATACTATTTTCACTTACTTGCATATTTGAGAATATATTATCTGAACCATGGAATCCAAATCCACAATATTTTCTCTCTGTTGGATTCCTAATTTTGACAGACACATAATTAACATTATATATTGACATATATTACTAGAATGAAATTTTTTTACATTTATTATGCCTGGAGTACAGTGGCTGCTTAATATATGGTTGATTGGCTGATGAGCTAAAAATAAGCCCAGCTAAAAATAAGTGAAGACACAAGGCTGATTAGCTACCTTAAAAAAAAAAAAATATTGTTCAAGTTTCATTTACCTTTTTGATATCATCTTATAAATTGAATAAGAGATATTGTTTTCATTTGTCTTCCTGTCTCCCTCCTCTTTGCTCTCTTTCCCAAAAATTTTATGTGATATTAAAAAACAAGATACTCAGCAAAATCTCATTACTTGACTTCTAGCTCATTAATTAAATTCAACCACTCTCTACTTGATGGTCATTACACAATTTGATGCTTTAAGTCTTGGTTTATCAATAGTATTACTTAATTAGTCCATAATTGTCATTGAGTGACCAGATACATAGAGTCTTATTAAAATACTCTGAAGTAAGATAAAAAATAATTGGTACACTCCTTACCCTTATGAAGTTTACAACTCAGTAGCATGTGCTTGAAACCATTTGCAAACCAATATTTTAAGGAATAAGAATTAACAAAATACAAAAGGTCATTTAAATGTTAAGAAAAAATCAAATAAAGGATAAGATTATTGAAGTTAAGCAAATAACAATTCACTTTCATATTTCCAAGGTTTCACTGCATTTTAAAATGACAGAACATCATTACAAATATCTGTATCTTGAATATTCTGCTAACATGTGATTAACTGGTTTCCCTACCTCTCCCTGTCTCTTCTACACATATCTTTTAACAATTTTCTTTTAATAACAAGAGCCTCCATAACTATCTTGAGTATATCTACTTCCATCAGTCTTGCTGATTGTAGTATACCTCTCTTCTACCTCTTCATTTTTATTTCTATAGCCACAATACTAATCTAGATCTTGTTACCTGACCAGCTTACTTCTAAATTCCCAACTTTATTTTTCTCTATCCTGGGGTTCAAATTCTTCCTCAAAATACTTCCTAATTGTGTGATACTGAGCAAGTCACAACTTTCTCTTCTGCAAAATCAGGGATAGTATGCATCTCATAAGGGTATTGTGAATATAAAATGAGATAAAATGGAAAGAATTTTGCAAACCTTAAAGAAGTATATAAGCAATAGTAATTTTAATGTTATTACATTATTGTTATTACTACTCTCTATTACTAGTTGTGACCCTGAGAAAATCATTTAGCTTCTCCCAGACTCAGTTTCTTAACTTATAAAATGAAGTTAATAATAGCACCTACTTCTCAGGACTACTATCCTCTAATTAAACAATATAATACACATAAAGCTTTTTATATAATTGAATGTACTTTCCTTATAATTCTAATACAAATTATCCTCACATAATCTGCCACAAACACTTTTTATTACTTCATAGAAGGCATGAAAGAGAAGACAAAGGCATGACTTACATTGCAAGTTGCCACTGAGGATCCAAGTAGAATGTTAAGGGCTCAATTCTATCATTCTTCGCAAAGTGTAAACGTTTAGGTAAAAATTGTTTCAAATAAGGTTTGAAGTGCTGATCTGGTTCCATGCACTAAAATCATAATTATAATTTAAAATAAGCAAAATCATTATCTTCATGCTTTCCAAGAAGTCCTCCATTAAATTCTAATTTTATATTTGCATTATGGCACAGTAGCTATCTTAGGTTCTTGAAGATTATGCCAGCAGAATAAAATTCATCATAAAATGTTAGAAAACATATGAATATGAGCTTGAAAATATAATACAGATGTTTTGTCTGAGGATATATTTGGAGAAGCTCAGAATCAAAAATTTGGCATGCAAATTCAAGAAGACTATCCACTAAAGCATAAAGAGAATCACATCAGTGAAAATATTATTCATACCAATGAAATCACAAGCCCTTGAGACATTGAAGTATAAGCCTTCAAATGAGCAAACTTACAATAAAATAACTTTGAAGATCACAATGAAACTGTTTCCTGCTAACAAATATTGTTTTGTTTTATTTTATTTTTGCCAACTTGGCAATAAATAGAACCATCAAAATAAAACAGAAACTATTTCTCAGGATTTTTCTAAGCCCAATACCAAAGCTGGTCAAAATGTTCTAGATAGGACACATTGTTGTCACTAAATATTGTTTGCTCTGGCTATTAACTATCTAAATAGTATACAAATATTCTTTTCAACAGAGTAAAAATTTGCATATACATATTCAATGAAATTGAAAACATATAGATTTTGCAAAGCAAATAATACTTACAGAAAGATTTCTGGCAATGTCTTCATAACTAACTGAAAGAATACCAGATAATTAGTAAGTGAGAGTTTATTACATAACTAAAAATTAAAACAAGACTATAAGAATAATAATGATGATGGCAAAGGAATTCAAGCAAAGCATTGTGTTAAATATTTAAAGTTTCAAATATTTATTTGTGAAGTTATCATGCATTACACATATATTCCCTGAAATGTTTTCACAATAAGTTCAAAATAAATGTGACCTGAATATAAAAGGTCACACCACAAGACTAAAATTTAGCAAGTCTGGCTAGAGGGCTTAAGAAAGCATGGCTATACTTTTCTCTGCCAGTACAATTTCATAAAATGCTTGAGTTGCAGAAGATTCAGAGTGCTAATCCAAAGATCTAAAAGAAAGTAACATTCTTATCTATCTGATCCCCTTTCTTCTATTGACTAAATTTGACTTGTAATTGCAATTCCGAATATAATCATTCATTTTCTGATAAGTTGAAATACTTACAAGTCTGATAATTATCTGGAACATCAAAAATTCTAAATCGAGCTGCAGGACCATAAAATACTTTGACATTTTTAACATCCCCCAGATACTTGTTCAGATAGACATATTTTTTACAGCTACCTTGTTCCATTCCTAAGGAGAAAAAAAAATTTTTTTAAACAGCTGGGAGGGAGGAAGAGAAGAAGGGAAAGAGGGAGGGAGGGAAGAAGGGAGAGAAGGAGAGAAGAAGGGATAGGAGTGAAGAAGAGAGGGAAGAAGAGAGAAAAGCCTTTATTAAGCAGAATGAACTCTCTCTTAAGAATTTCATAAGTCACTGACAGTTCCAAAGGACTCATGATAAAAAAAAAAAAAAAAATGCAATCAACCTCTAGATAGATAACTGATAGCCTCTGTGTGCATATTTAAGCATATTTTCTCTCTTTAAAAAAAATTTGTCTTGCTTCCCTCCCCCCCACAATATGTCTAATGTAATAAATATTTTTCTTGCTTTCCCAATGGGTGTGAGAAGGAATGAATGCAGAAAGGGAGAGAATTTGGAACTGAAGATAAAAATAAAAAATAAAAAATTGAAAAGAATTTCATTTGGCAAGTTTAGCATTCCAACCATGTAATATAGTTTGTGTTTTCATTCTATAGAGAATAGAAAAGAAGCATGAAGCATGTTCTCCCTACACCTTTGAGAACGTTAGTTTCCATCAATCATTATTATCTGACCTTGTTATACTATCTGTCTTCCTCTAAAACTCATTAAAATTTATTTTTTTGAAACATTTGGATTGCTGATTTTTTAAATACTTATTCTTATTCAAGCACTATCAACTTAGTTTTGTGTGTTGAGAATAACATCATTTAAGTTTTATAGATAGAAAACAAAACCAAGTAGCTTAGGTAAGTTCATTTAGAGAATTAACAATAAAACTGAGCTCTCCTTGGACTTCTTATTGTTTTATGGTTTTTGCCATTATTATTTTATTGTCCAACAAAATAATTGCTATTTCACAGAAGTTATTTTCAATACCCTATCTGCACACTTCTCTCACTTTCCCAACATTATATCATTAACATAGTAAACAGCAGTTCACATCAAAAAAGGAACAATATTTTAGGAGTGGAAATGTGCTAAAGTCAGCTCTAATAATAGTCTACCTCATAGCTGCTTCAACAAAAGAGAAATAGAAAAGTTTCATGAAAATAGTATGACCTAAAACACCAAACTACATAATTTTGGGGGAGAGCTTTTAAATCTTCTTATAATTACTTAGATGGATGGTTGCCTCCATCCTAAATGAACCAACAACTACTCTACCCTTTACTTCACTTTGGCAGTTCAGTTTTAAATTTTCTTCTGATTTGCACATGTCACATTATATTTTCCCTCGGTATTATTATGAGATCCCAGAATAAGAAGGAAATTACATGAAATGAATTGTGAAATGTAAGGGAAGTCAGAGTTAATGCAACTAATCTCTTGACATTTCTAATATCAAGTTTAACAGATATGAATTTAAATTACCATGATCTGACACAAGAATAAGATTTGTGCATCTATGTAAATTCATTGCTTTAAGACCATCCATCAACATGCCAACAATGTTGTCAACTTTCTGTAATGCCTTGATAACCTACAAAAGAGAAAAAATTGTAATGCAACAAACTTGTGGTTGAAAATTTTCTCCAAATATTTCCTTTTCTACAAATGTATATTTTTAAGGAAGAACACATTGAAGTACATATCAATATGATATAGAATATTCATTTGAGATTCAAGAGTCAGGGGGGAAGTCATAGAAAGCAGAAAACAATAATTGAGTGCCTGGCAGGAAATCATAGCTTACTAGCACTGAAATGACCTAGTCAAGACTTTAAGATCATCATAACCAATTTGATAAGTCCTTCTCAAGACCTCTACTTGGCAAATACTAATAGAATATCTCTGATTCACACTATATTTCAATTCAGATTAATGAGTTTAACAAAACTGACCATGGTAATAATCTAATAGTTAAATGATGCATTGCAACTGATTTTAGATTATGTGTCTAGTCAATTTATCTGTTCAATACCAATAATTTTCTTAAAACATAGAAACCATTAAATCCTAGAAAATAAAAGAACATTAATATAAGAACATTAATTGACATTTCTCTTTTTCAACTCCACACAGAAAAAAAATCATCCGTATTAATATTCAGTTTTATACTAGGTAATATATCCAATCATCTTAATCTTTATCTCCATTCATTATACCATTATAGAAGCAAGCTATGCCAGTTTCTATCAATTAACCTCTCATTTATTCAAAGATACACTAGCAACATAAACTAACATTTTGTTAAAGCAACACAAATCAAGTTTAAATTTGTTTGAGAATTTAAATTATCTTATTGCTTACAAATAAATTAAACTTGAGAGTTAAATTCAAAAATGGATGAACCAAGATCCCTAAAGTTGGTAAAATGAATCAGGAAAATAGATTCTCTGAAAGAAAGAAACCGATTTCTACAGTAGTTATAAGCAATGAGAGATGATGGCGTCTTGCCAAGTGGCAAGGTCATAGAGCTTGAGAATCAGCACACATGATTTCACATCATGATTCAGTCACTTACTACCTAACCTAGGTAAACTAGGCAAGTTAAATCACTAACTTATCTGAGCCTCAATATCCCAGTTTTGAAAATTGAAAGTAGGAATCAGTGGACTAGATTATCTATCAGCTCTAGACTTCCAGTTTTGATCATAGGCTTTCAATCACTAAGAGAAAGAAATAACTTTGAAAAAACAATCTATGGATTATTTATATTGGAATGTGAAATATTTTTAGATTTTAATTATTTAAATGATGGGTTTATCCAAAGTACTGCAAGTAGTGAGAACATCAAAGATAATAAAGGCATACCTCCCCACATAGAGTCTCACAGCACCTTCTGGAAAATTAAAAATATCACTCTCAAGCTCAATCTAAATATTTGACTGAACAAAACAGGATAACAAGATTTAGACCTGGTAGAGGCCTTAGAAGTCAGCTAATCTTCACTTTCCATATGAGATGGAGAAACATGACGTCTCAACATTAAATAGCTAATAAGCAGCAGGTTAAAATTTGAACCCAAGTCTTCTGACTCAAAATCCAATATATCTTTCTACTATGCTTCATTGCAACCAATGACTTTTTTTATGAGACAAAATTTATTTGGCTCTCATTACATAAGTAAATTGATTGTTCAATGAAACCATCATCTGACCATAGTTTTCCCTAAAAATTATTAGTGTTGTGCTATCATATGCACATAAATTTATATAAAACTTGCTGTCTAACTCAGATCTTACCTGCCTACCTGGGAAAAGAAGAGACATATAAAAGTCAGAAGCAAGCAAACTAAGAAATAATTAAATATATTTAAAAGAAGGAGCACTTAACTCTCTTTTTGTTATAGTTCCTTGCTGGCTTTCCAAGTGAAGAGTGATAACCGATTCAAGAGTGTTTAAGAACCTTTGGCATTTATAAAAAGAATGACAGGTTACACACAGATTTTTGCTAATATATGGTATAGAAGCAACATTTTCCTTAATTACTGTTTCATAGGCTATATTCATCTTCCAAGTGTTAAGTTGTCAAAATAAATGCTGCTAAGATTTAGGAGCAACTTTTGCACCAATTCCCAATCTGCCAAATCTTCATAAAATTCTGATGATTAAGGAAGTCTTAAAGAAACAGGAAACTATCTAAAGAAAGTAATAAAGAGCTTCCTTTCTCATTACCCTGCTCCTTCAATGAAATCACACAGATCTGGCCCTTTGTCAGTCTGTTGGACCTGGAGTCAAGGAAAGTTTAAGTTCAAACCTTACCTTGACATTTACTAATTCTGTAATCCTGAGCAAGTGAAAGGTCTCAATGTCTATTTCTTTATCTGTACAAAGAGAATAATATCCAAAACCCAGGGTTACTGTGATGATGTAATGATGTATATATGTATAGTGCTTTGGGAAATATGAAAATGCCATACTAATGTTGCAATCATCATCATCATCATTATTATCACCATCATCACCATTGTTACAAATCCTTGCCTGGTAAAAATTTAGTTTAAAAACTGATACTGGGGCAGCTAGATAGTGTAGTAGATATAGTACCAGCCCTCAAGTCAGGAGAACTGAGTTCAAATCTGGTTTCAGAAACTTAATGCTTCCTAGCTATGTGACCCTAGTCAAGTCATCTAATCTCAATTACCTTGCAAAGAAAAAGAAGAAGAAGAAGAATGATAGTGATCCTGGGCCTTGTTGATTAAGTTTTTGGATTGATATCAATTTTAAGAAGCAACCTAGGAAATAAGAAAACTATATATGCAGGTACCTGAATATTGTTTCTCTAAGAAGTTCAAAGTCTTGGTTCAATACAAGTTCTCTCATCCTTCATTTGCTCTCTCCCTGAAATCTTACAGACCATCAGGAACCTGCCTAAATTCTTGGTTCAGATAGCACTTAACTTATTCTACAAAGTCACCAATGAAAACATACTTACCTCACTGCTGACGGGTCCATATGAATGACCTGAAGAATCTGGTTCTTCTAAATACAGAGTGTAAAAGTGTGGTCTAAATCAAACAGTATCAAAATGTAATATTTTATGAACACATTGAAACATAATACAAAAGATTAATTCAACAATAGATATTAAATAAAAATCCATTTCACATCACAGAAATAATATTTAGACTGTTGAGAAAGAAAGTATATGTTTGATGCCTTGAAAATATTTGAAATAATTAGCCCAATAGATTAGTCAAGGCTATATTAACAAATAAAATAAATCAATTAAGATTATTTAAAAGTTATTTTTAAATTAAAAATACATATATATCTACATAGCTAACTTCTCTAAGACAAGAAGACAAGAGAGAACATAGAATATCAATTCTGAAGCTACATACCTTTTATCTTTAGGAAGCTTTAGCCACTGAAGAATAGCCAAAACTCTTTCTTCAAATGGGATAGAACTTAAAAAAAAAAGGGGGGGGGGGAGAATGAGTGTTTTTGAAGATAAATCAAAAGAAAAATATCTATGACAAGGACTACTATAAGTCAATCAATCAACAAAGAAATATTTATTACACAGCTACTATGTGCCAAGCACTGGGTTAAATGCTGGATGTTCTTTCTGAAAGGAAGCAGAGAAAAGGCACCAAATGCTTAGCTTAAAAACCAAGGTTTCTTTGATAAGTAATAATAATTTGTAAAGCTAACATTCATTTAACACCTAATATATGCCAGGAACTTTACTAATCACATTATAAACATTTGAGCCTCACAATAACCCTGAGAAGTAAATGTTATACTACAAAGAAGTCAACTATTTTGATATTGTAGAAGACAGGTAGTTTTTCCCTATGCCATATACTTCATCTGAACCTAAATATTCATATGACTACTTATTTATAAATAGCTTTTGGGGGTCTGGATCTGTGATTTTTATCTTATGTAGATTGGTAATTCATTTGTAAGAAAGGTAAGAGATCAAATGACATTGAGAAATTAGATGACTTGTCCACTGTCCCCCAGATTATATGTGTAAAGGACAAGATTTGAAACCTTTCTCCAAGGCTGAATACTTAGCCATTGGCCCAAACTGCCTCCAGTCATACTCTAGAAACAGCTTTATGAATTGAAAAAGTCCAAGAAAACACACATCACTATTGTTTTGCCACAGAGATATTCTCTTGACGATATTCATTAGAATAAGGGAAGAGATAATTCATGAACAGTAAAGCCAAAAAAAAAAAAAAAAAAAAAAAAAAAAAAAAGACTCTTGCATGCACTAGAAAGAATACTAGTAGAGCAATAGAGAAACATTTTAACTATTTATTTCTAAACTAGGACTTCATTGAATGTCTTTCTTTTCCCAAGCAATTTATTTAGTCACTAGACAATAAATCGTTTTATTTTAAAGTTCTCAAACTTGAATAAATTTTCTGAAAGTTTTTTTTAAAAAGACTTAATCAACTAATGTCTAGATACCTGGACCCTTGTCCTAATTACTTTACCTGCTAACTGTGGGAGTAATGACAAGTGTGTTTAACCACGAGTTATTTAGAAATGGGCCTCACTTCTAAAACTCTTATTTGCTAAATGATAAGATAATGTTCCACTTATATTCATAATCTCTCTTTCTCTTTTTCTGTCTGTCTGTCTATTTGTCTCTCTCACCTTTCCTTTTTTTTTTGTTTCATTGATGCTTTTGCAGTCTGCCAAAACCTATAGATCCTTTTTCAGAAGAATAAATGCATATAATAAAAATTTATAATTATAAAGGAAACTATATTTTAAAATAAAATTATCAAAATATCTTTAAAACTAGTTTTAGAACTCTTGCCAGATCAAAAATCTAAATGTCAGAAGCAAACTTCTATAATAAGGTTCTCACACTTAATAGCAGTGGTTTAAAAATGATTTTCAGGCAGTTGTCTTTATTATTTAACCTTTTTGTTCAAACAATAGTAACAACTTCCAAAGTGAGATTCTTACCAAACTTCCTGACAGCAAATTTAGCTAATTTTCAAATATTTTTTCTATTTTAATTAATAAAACATTTATTTATTAATTGCCTCCTTTAACTTAGGCTTGGAGCAAACAAAAAAGTGTCCTACCCTCCAGCAACTGACAACTTTAACCTACTAGTGAACCTACTTATGTTACAACAGCAATAGTCAAAGGCAACAGGGTTGTAAGGAAGAGAAAAGGGAAAAAAGGCACATAAGTAAATATGATCTTTTAAAATGGTATATTATAAAAACAAAGGGAAAAACTATGTAAAATTCTGCAGTAATTTTAGGGATAAGAGATGACTTTCAGATCAATAGATAAGGAAAAAATTATGAAAAAGCAGAGGCAGAACTTAAGCTAGAGCAGGTAGGTTATACAGTAGATAGAATGCTAGGCTTGGAATAAGGGAGATTCATATTCCTAGGTTCAAATCTGGACTCAGATATGTACTGGCTGTGTGGCCTTAGACAAGTCACTTAACCCTGGTTGCTTCAGTTCTTCACCTATAAAATGAAATGGAGAAGGAAAAGACAAACCACTTCATTATCTTTGTCAAGAAAGGCAAGTGGGGTTATGAAGAATTGGACATGACTGAAAAAATGACTGAACAATAAGATGAAAATCTTAAACTGGCCTATGAAGTCGAAGATTTTAATAAATAAAGATGTAGAAGGAATGCATTCATTAGATGATGATAGGCTCAAAGCTAGAAGAAATCTCAGAGGCTGTTTAGTACAATTCCCTCATTTTACAATCAAATGACTGAGGCCCAGAGAGATTAAAACACTTGCTCAAAATCACAGAGATAGTGTCAGGAGTCTGGGATTAGGATTAAGATTAAATCTAGGTCTTCTGGCTCCACAGTGGACCACTTTAATAAATATAGAAATCAAAAAAGAGAAAGATGGCATCAGATCAGTTGGCTGAAACATAAAGTACAAAAAGTAGAAGAATGAGGAACGCAACTGGAAAGGTAGGCTGAAAAAAGATTAGAGGTCACTTTAAAAACCTGTCCAAAACATTTATATTTTGTTCCATATATAATGAGGAATCAGAGAAGATTCATTGTTAAACTTTTTCATGAAAAAGATTATTTGGACAGTCAGATAAACAATAATTTATTAAAAAAGGAGAAACCTGAAGCAGGAAAACAGTTAACATATTGATATAATATCCCAGGTGAGAAATAATGAGTAGTAGTACTATGAATGAAAAGAAAGTTATGGCTGGAATAAGGACTTAAGCACAAAGGAGAAGGTCAATAACACTTGCTATAAAGAACATCATAAACAATCAGAATTTTTTTTAAAATCTGCAATGCAGTGGCAAGGAATCCTTTTCACATTAATTTATAAGAGACCCAATTAGCTTGAAATGATGACTTCCTCCAGGAGCATCCAGAAGTAGGTCATAGTCAAAACATATGTTGGAGATGACCCAGGGTTGGAGATTTTGGGGATGGAAGAGGAAGGCCTTGGGGATTTAAGAAGGGAAAAGAGTGAGTTATTAAAATGCTTGATTTTAAGGGTACAAAACTAAGAACAGAATGCATGACAGATTCAGAAAAATCAGAAAGGATCAAGGGCATTAGGGCAAAGAACTGAAAAAAAAAAAAAAGAGAGTTTGATCAGAAAAAGAAACTTCAAAATTCAGGAAGCTGGAGGTTGATTCTGAGGGATTTTGAGGTCTAACTATGACTACTCCCCTTTAGTTACTAAAAAAAATGAAAATAGAGATCAAGGGAGTTGAGGGTGAGGTATTTACTGTGAGGCCAGGGTAAACACTAGCATACTTCTCCAGAAACTTCACCTTCCTTTTCCTAAGAAATGATCTTCATATCCCCATTCTTATTTTTTTTGGTATTCTATATTCTTTTATCCATCCCCAAAGATCTCAGCATGGTATGATTTCAATAGGATATCATACCTATCAAAGCTTCTCAGTTTATAATTAGAAGATAAAAAAATCTGCATTCATGTCCTGTCACCATTTATATTTTCCTTAAGATAGATTTCCTATTTTCTTAACTCTCTGCCACCCTCTCAAACTGAAATGTTAGAATTTAAGGTTCTATATACAAGGGTATAAAATGTCATTGCATAATGTGATCTTCCACATACTCCTAATAACAACTCACAATTATATAACTTTTTTTAAGTTTATAAAGTTTTTCCTTGAAATAATTTCATACAGTAAGTAATGTTAGCATTATTATATCATTTCATTTATGGGAAAATTGAGCCTCAGAGAAATTTAGGAGATTGTGCCCCTGATCACACAAATAGTAAGTTCAGAATTTGAACTCAGATCTCCTGACTATAAGTCCAGTACTCTTTTTATTACACTGTGCTGAGAAGTTAACATTGATAGTAGTAGATAGGGGACTAGATCTGAAGTTAGGAACAACTGGGTTCAAATCCTGTTCTAGACATTTTATGGCTAGGTGACTCTGGGTAGGTCAATTAACCAATGATTCATTTTCTTCAGCTGTGCAATATGGGAGCTTGACTAGATGGGCTATCAGTTGTCTTCTAATTCTACTTATATAATCCTTTGACCTTATCAAAAAAAAAATAAATAAATCCATGCAACATACCCATTATACAGTTGATAGATATCTGGAAAAATTCCATTAATCTTCACATCTGATCCAGGCCAAAAAAATGTGCCAGACTTAAGACCTTGATACTTAGTTGTAAGCCAAATCTAAGGAGATAATTAAGAAGAATCAGGAAAGTTTTTAAGCATGAAACAGTTAGAAGATGTTATCATCATATTTTTTAAATGTAACAAATTCCATCTACTGGAAAATGTTACCTATTGAAGGGATTGTGTATTTCTTTGAATAAGAGCAATTAAAATAGTTGGGAATTGAAAAAACTTCAGGGGCAGCTAGGTGGCACAGTGGACAGAACACCAGCCCTGAAGTCAGGATGACCTGAGTTCAAATCTGATCTCAGACACTTAACTAGCTGTGTGAACCTGGAAAAGTCACTTAGCCTCAATTGCCTCTATAATAACAACAATAAAAAAAAATTCAAAAATCTTATAAATGAATCTGATAAATCCAGAGTTATATACTCAATATTTTTCCTAGTAAGAAATATATTACTTTCAGAAGGTTACATATTCCTTGATCTTCCTGGTTAGCTTACTCCTTGGTTTTTGCGATATCATAGTACAGATTTCTTTGGGAATGCAAAGCTACCTGAATAAAACCTTTATAAGACAAGATTAAAAAAAAAAAAACTTTTATACATAGAAAGAATAGCACATTTGAATTGCTTTTAAAATATGCCCCTAAATTTTTAGAGCATCCTGTGATAGGTCAATTAACTTTGCATAGACAAAAATATTCCCCAGCCCAGTCTCAAAGATACTGTTGCTGGTATGAGGAGGAATTGGGCCAGCATAACCAAACCCCATCAAGAGTAACCCAACCATTCCAGAAAACCCTTCTGAAACATCATCTTCATTTTCACCAGGAAATAGGTTGTTTAAACTCCAGGGGATCTGACATTCGACTCTAAGTGAAACAAGTAAGGGAAGTAAAGAAATGTTTTCAGAAGATTAAACAAAGGACTCACAGGTTCTCCTTTATACCACTCTGGGTTGAATTTCTCTTTATTTTTAAGTGCAAAAGAAGCATTCAATTTTGGGTCATACATTTTGTTGTCAATGATTCCATGGGATTCAGGATATAAACCCTAAAAAGAAGATTTAAATCAATACAATTCAAATATAATAAATATTTCATATATTTCCATCACTACAGTAAAAATCAAAAATTAAAACTTAATTAAAGTAAAATTATCAACATGATCTGAGTAGCCAGCCACTAATTGTACTATTCAGTAAAGAATATATTTTTGTTACAGTAGTTCTGCAGTCAGAGGACCTGGATACAAACCTGTCTGTAACACTGATCTGAACTTCAGTTTTCTCATCTGTAAAACAAGTGAGTTTTTTACATCTAGATATTTATTTCTATGAACCATAATAACAAAAGGACAAGTTTTGACAAAACAAAACTTCCTTCAACATATTATTAGATATTTGTGACTGTAAATAAGCTATAAAACAAACTCAGAAATGAAGGGCAGCAATCAGATTTTATTTCTATGAACCATAATAAGAAAAGGACAAGTTTTGACAAAACAAAATTTCCTTCAACATATTATTAGATATTTGTGACTGTAAATAGGCTATAAAATGAACTTAGAAATGAAGGGCAGAAATCAGATTGAAAAGTATGAAATTTAGAGAAGTTATTTCACATTATAATGGTATTCATTCCCAATAAAATCTAATTTGCATAGTTAGCAGAATAAACAATTTGACTGATGTGCAAAAAGACCTTGCACAAAAGTGGGGCAAAAGAAATTCTCAAGCTTTGGACTGAAGTTGTGCTGAAATTCAGTTTCTCCTTGAATCATTTTAAGAAAGAAAATTTTGCAACAATTCATGTCAGGGAAAAGATCATTTGCTAATTCATAAAGCAAATCAATTACAAAGACCAGAGGAAAATATAAGTTTGGGAGTATAAAGTTGGTCAAAGTAAGTAGGCTAAAGAATGAAACTAATCTTTGTGGTTTCTATCTACTTTTTGGTTAAGAATCACCCTACTTTGCAATAGTTATAAAAGATACCTCCCTTCATTTTCTTCCAATTTTTTTTATGATGTGACATTTTATATTTAAATAATAATGTGGAAATTTTCTTATATGCTGTGAAAGATGCAGGTTTAAATCTAATTTTTTCTTAAACTACTTTCTAAATTTTCCCATAATTTCTTAATAAAAAAGAAATTTATGTTTATATAATTTATGTTCTTGAGATTATCAAACACTGAGAAAATATTGTATTTTTTCTAAGTCTTGCAATTTTATTTGTTTGCTACTTTTTTACCAAATGATTACCAGTTATAAAAAATCTGTCCAAAAGAACTATTTTGTTCACTCTTGCTTGTTTTCCCCTTGAGATTATAGACTTTCCTTCAAACGAATATTGTTATTATTCAATTTAACTCTATAAAACTACCCTTTCATAATTTTATTGGTGTAACACTAAATCTATAATTTTATGTGGGCAATATAACAATTATTTTTATATTGGTATGACCAAACCATTAGCAATTACTATGCAATCAATAATTTTAAATCATCCTTTATATATAGAATGTTTTTAGTTGAATTTCTATAAACCTTGAGTTAATCTTAGTAGGTCATTTCCTACATATTTTATGAATTTTGAAATTATAAGAGGAACATCTTTCATTTCCTTCTGGTTCTTGAGTTTCAATTAAATAAAATCAAAAAGATTTTGCGCAAACAAAATCAACATAGCAAAGATAAGAAGGGAAAGTGTCAATTAGATTTTAAAAATCTTCACATGAAATATTTCTGATAAATTCTGGCTATCCAATATATATTGCCAATTAACAAAAAAAAAATATGACCAATATTACTATTAATAAATGATAAAAGACAGAAATAGTTGATTGTGAAGAGACTTTGGGAAGACTCATATTAATGCAATTTGGTGAAACTGAATTGATTTAAATATTCCAGAAAATAATTTTGTTTGCATGTACAAAAAATTACTACAATGTTCAGACCACTTCTAGAAAATAGAGATGCCATTGCTAAGCAATATGCCCTAAGTAGAATAAGGAAAAAAATGAAAGGTTCTAAAAATTCCCAGAAGCATGGGGGAGGAGGGAGGCCAGCAAAGTACTGGAAATAAAATACTCATTGACTGTTTGACTATTGTATATTTATGCAAAATATGGTATGTGATGACCATATAATATTAATTGCAGCATATAAAACAATTATGAAGTATTCTGATAAAAAAAGGAAAATTGCTAGGAAATGATGTAAAGTAAATAAAACCAGGAGAACAAAGTGCACAGTGATTTTATCAGTGTAAATGTGAAGACCAAAATAACCTGCACAATAAGAAAATAATTTAGTTATAGTGACCTTTCTTATCCCAGTAGAAAAAATGAGAGAAAAAATGATCACCTCCTTTTCTTGAGGACATGAGGTACTATAGGTATGGAATATTACATATACTTTCAGAGTTCATTATTTTACTTAATTTTATTCCCATTAGCTAGAGAGAAATATTCTGGATATTCTGGTATTCAGAAATATTTTGATGTGAAAACAAAAGGCATCAATAAAACTTTTTTAAAGATTAATTTACTACATATTGAAAAATTTAATTTTTTAAATCTAAAAACCCTGAATTAAGTCTTACATTATACAGAGGTCAGCCAAGGTGGTGTAGAAGAAACAAATGTTACACCCAAGCTTTCCCCCAATAACTATTCCACAAAGATCTAGAAAATGCACCAGTCCAAGTCTTAATCAGGAAAACCTAGAGAAATTACAATGAATCACTTTTGCAGCCTAAGTCAGAATAGGAAGACAAATATAAAAGTCTATGGACACTGAGGAAGAAAAATATCAAGGAAAGTACTGTGCTGGAAATTAACTAGAACCTGTACTGGTTATGTAAGATCCAAGATCCAGCAGAGAAAGTATGATATTATACACAGATCAGTAACAGATGACAAATATCAGCTCTATCATCATTGTATTGATCATAGATCTAGTGCAAACTGAGGAAGGGACCTGTGCTTAGTCTGTAGTTTCCCATAATGAGCTGTTGTCCTCAGCCCTGGACTATGTATTGAAAAAGGAGCTTGAAAGTACTCAAGCATGCAGAAGTTATATGATTATAACTCCAGAAACAGAGGATGGTCTCAGATCCAATCCCCAGCCCAATCTGAAGCCTAACATAGAAGAACCATGGCAAGAATCCCTGGAAAAAAGGGAAACCTGCAGAGCTTTCCAGCTGACTCATAGTGGCTGAATTCAGCAGCAGCAGCCTGGAGTTCTAAGGGCAAGCCCATAGTTCTTTTATTTAGACTCAAAGCCAAGTCAGAAACTTGCAAAGCTGAAATAAGGAGGGCAATCCTTAGACTTCAATTTAGATTACACTGCTTTGGGCACACTTAAGCTTAAAGATCCCCAGCCTAAACTGTCCCTAAAATTCTGAAATGAAGCCCCTGTTAATATCTTCAAGAAAGCAGCAGCACATACCAACAAGACACAAAATAAGATCAAGTGTATCCCATAATTTCCTTCAAGAAATACAGAGGGCCTGACCCTAACACAAAGTCCAAAGTCAGGAATTAAAGCTGAAAAAAATTAAGAAAAAACAACCATCACAGATATATTTAGTATGAGATGTTTAATACATAAATCCAGAAAAAGAGAATAATTCCAAAATATTTACAACCAAAGATACAAAAATTCAAACATATCTTGAACACAATTTCAATCAGACTTTTCAGAAGAATTGAAATAAGAATTTTTTAAAAGAGTTAAAATAATATTATAAATGAAATGCAGGCACTAGAGGAAACAATTGGAAAAAGACATGATTTTGTTTTAGGAAAACAATCAAAACTATAGAAAAAATGGAAAGTAAATTAAAAATCTGATACAAGAGCTACAAAACTTCAACTAGGTAACTGATTCCTTTAAAGTTAAAACGCATCAAATAGAGGCTAATGACTCTGTGAGACAATTAGAAACAGTAAAACAATGTCATAAGATTGAGAAAATAGAAAAACACAGAAAATAATTCATATCCAAAACAACTGACATGGGAAAGAAATGAGTACTATCTAAAAGCCATGATGAAAAACAAAATGATCCTAAACTATTTCAAGAAACCATAAAAGAAATCTGCTTAGATCTCTTTAGAAACAGAGGACAAAGTAAATATAATAAGAATTCATTGGTAAACTTGTGAAAAAATAAATAAACCTGAAAGAAAAATACCTAGTGACACTATGTTCGTTGTTGCTCAGTGAAAACAGAAAATATATAGCTTACCGTGACTAGGCTGTAGTGATTGGGAAAGGTTTTTGTTGGATATACTGGTCTCAAATTTGTAGTGTATGTTCCACAATTTTCTAAAGGCAAAAAGTGATTATTAAAAATATTTTATAACCAGTTTAGCTTATTTTAGAAATAGATGGCACATTGAGATCAGCAACAAAGAAATAATGAAATTGGACTTGGGTTTCAAAAAGATGCAAATAAAATTGTATAAATCATTCTAATATAATAATTAATATTAATATGTAGTGATCCAACTCTAAAATTCTATAATATATCATCATATCTTGGGAGTTAGTAGAGCTTTTCCACATGCTACAGTGGAACATGAGTTCTGGCAATTCCTAACAAGAAAAACTTCCAGACAAAAAGCACCCTGCTGTAAAAGGATCAACCAAAATTTGCAGACAATACTAGTACACTGAACAAGTGATGAATTTTTTTTTCCCTCAGCAACTTATGATGAAAGTCAATCAATGTGTAGAAAGCTTGTAAATTCCATTAATTGAAGCAGTGCCCATACAAACTCCTTGATTCTTGAAGTAAAAGTAATGAAAAAAGACTAAGCAATCAATTCCACATTATTTAGTAAACACTAAACACGGTGCCAAAAAAGTCATATTTGCATTTGAAAAAAAATTCATTTTTAAATTTAAATGTTCTACCAATTTATAAGTAACAAAAATCTTCAGATGAAAAGATACTCCAAGCATCTTTTAAAATAACTAGATAATGGTGGTTTTGTATTTTTAATAAAATGTATAGTAGAGAGACAGTGTGATGAGATAGGATAAAGCTCAATGTGAAATTTGAGAATCTGTTTTTTAATCATAGCCCTATCATTCTTCAATATTTGTGAACTTGTTCAACTTATGAAAAGGCTAGATAAGATTAACTTTATCTCTCAAATCTAACTCTTTGCACCTATGCAAATTTACACAAAAATCAAATATCTTTCCACTAACACTGTAATTTCACAGATGTTTTTCCTTTCTATAGACCTGTCATTGAAGTAAATCCCAACAATTAAACTTTAAGTTCTTAAACCTAAAATTATCACATTTTCATCTGTAACCTAGCTCACCAAGAAATAATTTTCTATAAACCAATAATTATACGGACAAAGAAAACTTTCTTCAAAAGACATGTTAATCTTTCTTCAATGCAACCCACTCATTAATATATTTTCTAAACTTAGATTTAGTATTTGGCATTTTCTCAAAGTTAGTTAACTATATTGCTCAAGCTAATTGTTCTAAACTTAGATTTTAGTATTTGGCATTTTCTCAAAGTTAGTTAACTATATTGCTCAAACTAATTAGAGTACCAAGCCTGGAATCTAGAACACCTGAGCTCAAATACAAAGAGATAGTATCTGTATGACACTGGGCAAGTCATTTAACTCAGTTTGCCTCAGTTTCCTCTCTGTAAAATGAACTAGAGAAGGAAAAGGCAAGCCGCTTGAGTGTCTTTGCCAAAAAAGTTTCAAATGGGATCAGGAAGAGTAGAATAGAACTATTACTTTTTAATCAGACAATGTTTCAATGAATCTATAATCTCATCAAAATTGAGTATTTCCTCAAATACAAATTTCAAACCATTCATATCTTTATCATTTGTAATTTTTCTCCAGATTTTCCAGTAAATCCTTCAAAGGAAATCTATTCAATATTTCAAGAGTTTTCCTTTATGTCTCTTGAAACCAAGCCCGTAGACAATACATAAGCTATCATTTTACAATATATAAGCTATCATTTTGGAGGATCAAATTCATCATCGATATTATAGTACAACTTTTTTATGCCCAAATGCAACTTATCGTTGCTTTTTTGGATAACCTACAATTTTGATTCTTCAAAGATTATACAATTGCATTACTGGAAAATTTTTGATAGTAAGAAGATGATATTTTTGTCTAGGGGAAAAAAAGGGGGGAACTAGAAACACTAAGCAATTTCCAGATAAAGAATAAATAGAAGTATGTATGGAATAGTTTTACATTTACATACGTATATATACATATATATATTTGTCTCATCTCTAAGGTAGGAGGGGGGAGAAAAAAATCAGAAAATAGCTAAATTATCATATATTTATAGGTTATATGATAGTTACATAACAATTATATATTTAAAAGGAATAGCAAATTATACATAATATATTTGCAGTTTCATGTGCAATCATCTTTTTTCTATCCTTTTAATATGGAAATGCTTGTTTTACTTCCTAAGTTTAGAGTAAAATCAAATAAAATGATTCAGACTACTCTCTTTCACATATGTAACTTTAGATTCACCAATATAATCTATATAAGATATGCTTGTAATTAAATCAAACTTGTCTATAATAGACTCAAAAATGGGTATTTTAAATTTCCTTAATCTTCCTCTGGATCTACTTATATTAAATCCTTTTCACTAATTGTAAATCTAATTTTAGAGGCTCAGTATCCTTATGGAGTTCAATGTAATCAACAGAATGGCACTTGTGAACGGAAAGATGTTGCCATCCATCAGGAATCTCTCCATATTGATGCTTATCCGAATACATTCATTACCAGTAGCAAAAACCTTTAACAAGAAACTTTCTATTGTATTTCTTTAATGAAATCAACAATCCAAAGGTCAAGCAAAATTATCTTTGTTGTGTTACCTAGGAAGAATTTTATTATCTGAATTCATACCTGAAAAATACCTTATTGGTAAAATTCACTGAAAACAGTATTTTCCCACTAAATCAAATATTGTTTTTATAGTCAACAAACAATTAAGTCCTGAAAATTATGTTTTCTGTAACTATCAGTCAATTGTGTGACAATAAAGATGTTATCTTCTATAAGATATCAATAGTATAGCAGTTACTTATGACTTGTCTGAGCATAAAAGTAGTTGGGAGTCCCACATCTGGTTATTGGTAAAGGCAGCTGGAAAGTGCAAACAACTTTATTTTATTTGTGCCTAGATAACCTGTGGGTTAATTTTTTTTAATTTTTAACACAACAACAACCTTAAGTCTATTAATTATTCTATGTCATCTGATATTGGCAGCCCAATAATGAATTCAGGATCATGGCCTCATCTTAACTCAGATAAAATTCCTTTCCTTTAGTACTAATAAACTCCTGACATCCAATCTCAAACATGTGTGTGCTAAGAGAATAAGCATGGACCCTTATAAATTAATTGTTGAATAGATATGTATTATTGGGTAATGCTTACTTTTATATGGGGATTTTTTCCTCAAGGTAAAACTGATTTGAGAGGGACACAAAAGAGCCGTCTATCAATTAGTTGAAATTAAGGTAATCAAAGAATTGAATTAAATTCTTATCCTACTGTGGAAAACGTTATCATTTAAAAGTTTCAAAAGAAGAATCTAAGAAAATTTAATGCTTCTATAACTGTGCATTTAAGAGGAAGTTTGATATTTTAAACAAAATAAAAATCACACACATCCATATATACCACCAAATAATTATTATTTTGGATATAAAAAAGAACAACCTAAAAGAATTTATATGCCAAACAAAATTCCAGAATTTGAGTTTTACAAATGGTTATAAAGCCAATTCTTTCAAAGTTTGAAGGAAATAGAGTATTAATCAAAATCATATTTGTCATTAGCATCATGCTGTTATTGTGCATTCATTTTCATTCATGTCTAACTTCATAACCTCATTTAGGATTTTCTTGGTAGAGATGCACTAGAGTGGTTTGCTATTTCCTTCTCCAACTCATTTCATAGATGAGGGAACTGGGGCAAACTTGGTTAAGTGACTTGCCTAGGATCTAACAGCTAATAAGCATCTGAGGTCAGATTTGAATTCAGGAAGATGGTACTGTGCTCACCATACTACTTTGCTGCATCATTAGCATCATACCTATGTGCCAACTACCTCCATAAGAATATTATCCTTATATGTCAATTTAGAAAAATAAATGTTTATTTTCATCTATTTTACCCTAGTAGGATGGACTAATTTATTGACAATGAGTTTTTAAAATACCCAACCACACTCCTTCCTCCCTCACTAGTAAGGACAATAGGGCTTTAAGAGAAAAATGAATACTCACTGTTTGTTAATATGATTTAAATCTTTGGCATGAATTACTGCCTAAGTAATACATGTAATGTTTTGTATACAATGATCATTAAATAGAAGCTGTTGATGGAAATGAATAAATTGGGAGGATCTGTTGGAAGCAATTTAGTTTCTATGCTTTTCTATTCTGTGTAAGAACTATGGTTCTGTATTCTAATAGGAATTCATTAAAACTGAAAATTCTACCTTTAAATACAAAAAAATACATTAAAAGATTTTTCTGCTTATAGAAATCCCAACTTCTAGAAAAGAACAAACACAAATAAAATGATTAATACCAATGATGCTAAGATAACTGTCACTATTACAGTTTTATAAAAGCAAGGCATTACTGTTATCCCAAATTTTAGTTTCATTATCTATCATCCAGCTGCTCTAGCTTCATGGACAGTAAAGAAAAAGAAAAAAAAAAATCCAGAATTCTACTGGTACTTTTCCAAGCATGTTTTCCAATGTGATCTTTCATTGAAAGATCACATTACCATGTTGAACAGTAAAGTTACTCACGTAGTTTCTTAATAACAGGAAGAAGTCCACCCCAAGTGTGCAAATACTCTGCCCTGAAGCCGTCCAAAGAAAACAAAATGGTAGGTGGGATTTCAAACCTAGGTCATAAGAAAAAGCTGTTTTTAGGAAAAATCATTTTGATGAACTTTATCCTTCCTTTTGATATTTTTTTCATAATGATGAATTTTCCACTATGATGGGACTGGAAAAAAAAAAAAAAGCTGGACATAAACCCTGTCCAAAAAAAAAAAGTTTATATGCACATGTATATAAACAATGTGAATTTTGAGAAAACAGAAGGACAAGAGAAGATCTCCAATATATTAAGCCTTACTTATGGAGTAACCCCATAAGATATGGGAAAGATCTGAACAAGAATTCTAGAGGATTAGGAACTATTGATTTTCTATATGTGTGTGTGTATACATATATACACATATATAAGTATATGTATATATATACATATATAAGTATATGTGTATATATATATATGTATATATATATATATTATATGCAAATATCTAATTTATATATGTGTGTTGCATCTAAAAATCTAAATACTATGCATAGTAGACTGAAAATAGTTCACCTGAGACTAAGGGAGATCTGGGTTCAAGTCCCAATTCTGACACACATTTGCTGTGTAACTTAGGACAAAACACTAAAACTCTCAGTGGCCCCAGACAACTTCTTAAGACTATAAGTTATAGGACAAATTCTCATCGATTTCAATAGAAGAAATTTTCAGTTCAGAAATAAAATTACATATAGGGGTGTTATGTATTTCATTATTATGTTATATAGACTAGTTTTCATAATATACAGGTATTATATAATATTTTATTAAGTAATCACTTTTTTATCAATCAACAAGCATTTATCAAATGCCTACTGTGAGTGAGACAATACAGAGACAAATACAGAGAATACAGAGGACATAAAATACATGGAATACAGAGACAAAAATAATGTAGTCCATGTCTTCAAGGAGTTTATAGTCTATCAAAGTATGAGCTAGGGAGAAGAAAGGAAAACATATACAAGTATAAATAAAATATAAAAATAAAATAAAATATTATTTAATATGTGTTTAGTCATGTCCAACATATACACATACAAGCATACATTAAATATATCTTCTCAAAGAGATCAAAAAAGGCTTCCTGTAAATGCAGCACTTAAGCAAAGCTTTAAAAGAAACCAGAAACTCTTAGAGGTAAAAAAATATATATAGGCATTTATAGATTAAAAAAAAAAAAAAAAGATTATCAACATTATGAATCACATTTCAGAAAATTTCTTATTACTTTCATTATAAAATAATTATATACTACCATAACACCCATAAAGTTTTCCCAGTACTTTCAGAGAAGGTGAAAATAAATATATTCCAATGGGAGAGAGGGATAGCCACTACTGATCACCAAGAAGACCATTTTAGCTTTACCAGAAATCATGGGGAGAGGAGTTATATATACTAAGTCTGGAAAGGGAGATTAGAAACAAACTTTGAAAGACTTTTAATGTTAAAGATTTGAATCTGCATTTTGATACTACAAGTTACAGGAAGCCCTAGACACTACTTAATAGGGAAATCTCTTGATAAAGTCTGTGCTTCAGGAAAATGACTCTGGCAGTTTGATGGGGTATGGACTAGAGTAAGGAGAGACTTGAATTAGGGAAGCCAATTAGGAGACTATTGTAATCATCCAGGTAAAAGGTAATGAACTAGAGTCATGGTCATCTGAATAATGAAAAGGGGACAGATTGCAAGGTATCTGAAGTTTCTTAGTGTGGAGAGGTCCAGGGGAGGAAACTTTATCTACCAGTATTGAGTGGTAACTCTACTGAAACTTACAAAAATGTCTAGAGACATTAGAGGTTAAGTACATACAACAGTTGGAACTTTCATCTATATCTCCCTATCTTGCCTAAGTCAGTTCTGTGTGTGTGTGTGTGTGTGTGTGTGTGTGTGTGTGTGTGTGTGTGTATGAGGGGGAGGGGTGTATGTACCTGTAAGTATATAAAATTTGTTTATAATACATATGTATATACATGTATACATACTTATGTAAGTATATATAATAGTTCAATAGAAGACATAGTTTGTGATGCAGCAAAACCAGTTCATTAGAAAAACACAAGAAAAAACTGGATTCACAACCTTACCTATGAGGTCTCTGACATATCATTTCACAACTTACTTGGTTTTCTGCAGAATGAAATGGTATGATTAGGTGATCTGTATAATATTTCCAGCTAGAATATTCCATTCTGTTCTTTTCTGTCTGAGTAATTGGATTACTATCAATAAACAAGTTCAGTTAAACTGGTTCAAGAATGATCAGCTATATTCTAGAATAGGATCATCATGGAAAGAATTATAGAGTAATTAAAAATAATTTATTTGCAATTAAAAACTGTAGCAGTAGTTAATTGAATGTCATCAGTATTCAGAAAAAAGAGAAGCAGTGAGAAAAGACTTGCCTGAAATTTCCCTTATTATTTATGCAAAATTTCCCTTGTCTGAAAATCTAGCTGGAAAATCTGATAGATTTTTTTTACTCTAGTAGAAAGTTAGCCAGAACAAAAAGGGTACATTCTTTAAAATATAAATCCAATTTCCTTTGACCCTATACAAAATAAAAAGTCAAAAGAGAGAAAACAAATTGATTATTAATTTAAACAATAAGCTATTATTAAATCCATTTCAGAAGATAATCGTATTTCACTAACATCCTCATATTTCTATCACTGTAACAGATCAGCTTATCATTGTAGGAATTCCCTGATACCCACTCACATCATAACTTATTCAACTTTATCACTCTGGGTGGCTCTTGTCTCAATACTCCCAAACATTATCCACTGGGGACTCATCCAACCCATTGTGGGAACTTTCTCAGTGAATTTTTAACATTGCACAGATACCAATGGAACATGCAAACAATCCATCAATCCCTCCTTCCCAAATTATGAGCACATTTTCTTTCCTAACCAGATATCTCTTTAGTGATTAGTCCTTCCTTGGTTAGTAATATATTCACATTGCATCCTACTCATACCCACTATGTACTTCTCCATTGCCCCTTGGATAAGCTTCAATTTTAATTCTCCAAATGGTATATACTGTAACTTGCAGCTTTATACCATTACTAGAAAAACGTTGTTATTTAAAAGGATTAGCCTTTGTTTTGAAAGGAAGTTATGGAATATTAGAAGCTATCCACTGCATTGTTAATCTTCAAATCAATTCTGGAACTAGTTAATTATCCATGTACAATGTCCATCAGACTATATGTACTAACTGATCAGTTCAATGTGTTATATCCAACTGCATTCAACTATATATCATAGAATATATATCATAAGAATAACCATAAATAATACAGGACTTTTAAAGAAAAGTCTTTTTTTTGGACAATGTACAATATCCATTCTTACTTCTTAATTTATATCAAAACATAATAAGAATTCAGAAAAGGGAGATATTGCTTCCAGCTAATGTGAAGGAACTTCATGCAAGAGTCTTGAAATGTCTTACAGATAGATGGCGGGAGATCATACAATCAACAATTATTTATTAAGTTTTCATTATGTTCCAAGACCTGTGCTAGCCACTAGGAATACAAAGTAAAAAAACTAAATCTTTGATATCATGGTACTTATATTTTATTGAAGAAAAGAATTTGTACAGACATAAGTACACATATGTACAAAATAAATAAAAGCTAAGTTGGGGGATAGGATAAGGCACTAACATCTGGGGAAAATCAGAATAGGTTTTATCCAAAAGTTAGCTGAGTTTTTAGTTAGTTTGAGGTTTTTAGAAATAACATATTATAAAAGGTGCAGGTAAGAAGAGATAATATTCCCAAAATAGAAGGAAAATACTGAGTATCATGGAGATGGGAAGTGGAATGTCATGAGAAAATCAGGAAGGTTAATTTAGCTGAATCATAGAATGAATCATAGAGGCAATAATCATAGTTAGTTTGAGGTTTTTAGAAATAACACATTATAAAAGGTGCAGGTAAGAAGAGATAATATTCCCAAAATGGAAGGAAAATACTGAGTATCATGGAGATGGGAGGTGGAATGTCATGAGAAAATCAGGAAGGTTAGTTTAGCTGAATCATAGAATGAATCATAGAGGCAGCAAGGTGGCGCAGTGGATAGAGCACCAGCCTTGAATTCAAGAGGACCGGAGTTCAAATCTAATCTCAGACACTTAACACTTCCTAGATGTGTGACCCTGGGCAAGTCACTGGGCAACCCCAGCCTCAAAAAAAAAAAAAAAGAAGAAGAAGAAGAACGATTTATATGATAGAAGCATGGAAATAATGGGAAAATATGCGTTCTAGAAGAAATGCCATTTGGCGAGAATAGAGAATAAAAAGAGGGCACAATGTGAGACACGGAGGGGAAAAACAGTTTAAAGCCAATATGTGAAAAAGTAAAGACCAAAAAATTAGCTGATTCAATATAACCATATTATATTAAATAGACAAGTATATTAAGGTATAAAAAATGTTACACAATATTTGGGGATAGTTATTTACCATCCACTACACACAATTGAAGATGGGGAAGGAAAGAAAAGAAAGATCTCTCTTAAATAGGGTGAAGAGATTTTTTAAAAGCAGAGGGGTAAAAACTGAGATTGTCACCCATAATCTTACCCTGTTGGACACTGAGGCTCAATAATGTTTTCACATTTTTCTTCTACCCAACTTTTCTCACCTAAAAAGAAGATTTTTAGAGAAATAAAAATTTATTTGGACAAATAAAATATTATCAAGAACTGTGATCTTGGCACATCATCAAAAGGCAGCTTTTTTTTAAACCTGCAAGCCCATATAAATGCTTATGCTAGCATGATGAAATATCAAAATATATAAGGAATTGTTACTGCTCTAGTAGCATTTAATTGAACTCTGGAAAAAATGGGAGAAAGTTTAAGTGAATAGTCTAATGTAGGATTCCCTTATCTACTGATGATATATGCTTCCTGCATATATCTGCCTCACTTTCCTTAACTGTAAAATGACAATAATAATAATAATAATAATAATAATAGCCCCTACCTAACAAGATTATTGTGAGAATCAAATAAGATTATATGTGTATAGTACTTAGTAAAAGGCCTGGCACATAGTAGGCACTTAATAAATGCTTTCTTGTTTGGTTTCATTTTTAGAAGACTTATCTATTAGATTTATTTTGCTTTCCCATTTTTGGACTTTCCATCTAGACTTTATAGAACATCTAAATTCCCATGTCATCAGGGAAAAGATCTTAAAAAAAAAAAAAAAAATCAATTAACTCCCAAAAAGTTGGGCTCCATAGAATTTTAAGGCACTCTGGTTTATGACATAAAAATTTTTATGTCCTTCTACACCTACTATAGTTACAACATATTAGTAAAAGCAATTATTATTTGTTTTTCAAAATTCTTTCATGTTCACGGTTTCATTTGAAACATAGCATCTCATAGCATCTCCATGATGGAACAGTCTTGGTATTGACATACAGAATTCATTTTAGAGAGAGGAGAAACTAAGCTTCTTTTACAGATCAGGAAACTAAGGTCTGGAAATTTACTTGACTTGTCTAATGTCACTCAGAGAAAATGAAAGGAGTTAGATTGTACCCTAGGTCCTCTATATCCAAAACTGGCATTCTTTTTATCAAACCATATGCTACTACTTTCTCACTCATTTACAATTTGTACAAACAAAGCAAAGAGCAGTTATAGATCTTGTTCAATACCACAGAGCCAATCATAAGTCACAGAAACACCTAGAATCAAAATCTCTTAAATCCTTTTCTAAGGTTCTTTACTCTTTGCTTCTAGCTAAGCTTGTGATATAGGCACTATTCTCTCCTCCTCAACCTGAACATGATTCCTTCTTCTCAAGATCTAAAGATGAAACATGAACCAAAAGTCCAGGAAACATCCACAAAGATGTTAGTATATTGCAGAAATAAAATCAAGTCAAAATTTTTTACCTTGGCAAACAGAGTCATAGTTAATACAGCAATCACCCTTCTCCTTGCAGTCATCTGTACAGGAGCAATGACTTTTGGGTAATCTCTTTTCACCACACCTGAATTTGCTGCAAGTCCATATATGTTCTGAAACAAAAAAAAAGGGGGAAAACCCAAATAAAAATTGCTTTTTATTTAGATACAATGCTGTCACCAACATAAATATCCCTCTAGAGGCCAAACTCTGATTTTTCAGATTTGACTTCCATTGACTATATGCAGTTTAAGGTAGAGATTTACTATAAACTTTGTTTTAACCTCCATACAACCACATAAAATTTTGAAGTTTGACTCTAGGGAATGAGTATCAAAGATAATTAACTGAAAACATGCAACTACAGCTAGTTCAAACCAATGGCTCCCCAGTTTCACATTTTAAAAATTAAAACATTGGTGGAAAAGAATTACAACATCAGTTCTGCTCTGTCTTCCCACCACAAAGATGCAGGTATTTGCCCAGTTCCAGAGTGTCTGAATTTTCACTCACACCTCATTTAGTACTGTGAGATAATGTACTCATAAAAGACTATTTACTTTGTGTTTTTTAAAACATTACTCTGTGAAATTTCACAGCTCATCCAAACTACATTCTCTCAGTGATACTATCTAGATATAAATCATGGCAAATCACAATCTCAAAAAAAAAAAAGCATAATTCTCAGTGACCCAGTTATGAGTAGAGAGATATCATCATCACCATCATCATCATCATCATATCATCACATTTATGCAGTTTTTGAGTCTTGCAAGCCTTTTGCAAATATCTCATTATTCCTCAAAACAATCCTAAAAGATAGGTGCTTTCCTCATTTTATAGATTAGGAAGCTGAAGGAAACAAAGATTAAGTTATTTGCCCATTATCACACAGCTAGTAAATATCAGTGCTATCTTTGAAGTCATATCTGTCTGACTTCAAGTCCAATATTCTATCCACTGCATTATCTAGCTGCATGCTGGATCTGCAAGCCCATTATTAATAGCATGCATATAATAATTGAAATAAAAGACATCAACAAGGCTATGCATGACTATAAAAGAAGGTGAAGGGTTCATACAGTGTTGTGAGAGCTAGCAGAAAGACAATCTATTTTACTGCTATCCATAAGGAAACAAAGTCTCCAGAATATTTTGTGGGTCCTTATAGAACTTTTACACAAGGCTATAGATAAAGATTGCACACAGTGAGAGTATGCATAGCTTCTGGTATCCTCAAGTGGAGGGAATACCCACTTCAGTGTGATTATGGAGCCACTGACTGATTAAAGTATAACATCTGTGAAGTATGTAGTGAAAACCATTCATGATTAAGAAAATTCTCTTTCTCTAATGACATTTTAAAAGGTTGATATTAGGTAAGTGTCCAAGAATTCATGTTTTAGCTCTGTAATGACTAGAAAAATGATAATTAAAGGATCAATACATCATACAGACTCTAAACACCAAGCCCAAATGCAAAGTTCAGAAAAAGAAATGTATTTGACATGAGCTAAATATGTATGTATATGTATATATTTAAACTACAACATTTGGACATATATATATATATATATATATGCTCCTACTTCTATCATGTCACTAATTTTAAAAAGTATTGGAGCATAAATGCTTTGAATTTTTTTAGATCTAAATAATTTGGAATTAAAAAATAAAATATGTTTGCTATGAAAAAGTGACCTGTATAGCCTAAAGCTATTTCTATATATGCTTCTTAGATTTAAAAAAAAAAAAAAAAAGGTTAAGCTACTGCCTTAGTAATATGCAGAATGTGATTGTGTCTTGGGTCTTGTTGCTTAATTTTTTATTGTAAACATAATCAGCAAAAAACATGACAAAATACAAAAAGAAGAAAAAAAAAAGAATATAATTTCCACATAACTTATTTTTAAAGAAGTATGCTATGTGCATACACATATGTTTATGAAGATATATGTGTGTATAATTTTAATTCTAGTTGCAAAGCTCCTTTATTTATTTGCATTTTCTTTTATATTTGCTTCTTCTGTACATTTCTTAATTTTTATTCAAATCTGATTTTTAAAAAAAAATTTTTAATTAAAAAAAAAAATCTGATTTAATCAGATTTCTGTTGAGTCTGATTTTTTTTGCACGTGTCTACCCCACAACCTATTGCTTTCTACACTAAATGAAGACTTCCCTTACAACAAATATAGTTAGATCCTTATTAGTTTGAATAACAAATCCTGTAAAGGGGTTAAATATATTTGAATTTGTACTATTCAAAAGTTATAATTATGTTACAACTTGTTATATGTTTAAAAATTATAAATATGTAAATTATGGTAATTGATTCTAGACCAGTAGAAGAACTATGTGGCATGAATTCAAATAATATGATAACTTCAGAGGATTCATTCTTCACACTAATTGGGAGTTAGCTGTATGCATGTTCCAGGAAAACTATTAAATCAACACATTGGCTATGTTTAAGGATCCATATCTAAGAATCCTGTATCTCAAGTCCACTGAGCCTCTGTCAATCTGTGAGAAGAACAAATTCTCCAATAAAGGTCTATTGTGATACATCTTTTATGCTCAATTTTTGGCCTTTCCTCTTCTAATTTCTACTCCCTTTCCATTTTCCCATATATTTTATACCTGGTTCTATACATGTTTCCCGGTAATCTAGACAGCAGTTTCCAAGTTCAACACAGGCAACATCACAGCGACAGTTCCCAAATGTCCTCTCAAAACAGCGACCTTTGCAACTTTTTACTGAAATATTAAAAAAAAGAGTTAGCTGCTGCTAAAGATGTATATAGAACAGGACATCAACATTTCAACCCAAATCATAAAGTCACTAAAAAGGGAAGGCTAAAATGTTGGTTTAAATGACATCTATGGTATTAATAACCATGTTATCTTAATACCCAATACAATATACAATATCATATTTGATGGTATAATACAATCATTTTATAGGATTATTTATGACACCTAGCTAACTAAAAGGAAAGAAAATTCACAGTAACAAAATCTTTATAAAATCCTATTAAGATTCAAACTTACAAAATGAGGAAAAAAACAGAACAAGAGCTCTAAATAAAATTTCTGTCCTGGGTGAGTGTCTGATAGTTTCCTGGTCTGTCCTAGCTTGCATGAGATTATGTAAACTACAACATTTGGACAAGGGCCAAAAAGGGAAGAATTTGTCCTAGGGCCATCTGTTGCCTTGATTTAAGCAGACCGGACTTTAACATACAAATTAACATAAGGTTAAAACAAAGTAAAGATAGAGAAGAATTTTGAAAAAATTTTAAGTCAGTCAAGTAACATTTATTAAGCTCTTTGGATGTGCCAAGCACTTTGCTAAGTGCTAATACCAGTTCAAGTGAGAAAGAAAATGTCAGCACCACATAAATGAGTAATAAAGTAGCTTGTACTCACAATTCTCTCTTAAATTCCCAAGTCATTGGCAAGGAAATTTTCACTCAACTAACTTTGGAGTATAGGGCAACTTATAATCAATAGGTAGTGCAATGCATAGGATGCAGTCTGGAGTCAGAAATACAAGAATTCAAATCCAACCTTAGATACTTACCAGCTGTGTGATCCTATCCAAATCATTTAACTGTATTTGCCTAATCTGTAGAAGATAATGACAAACCATTCCAGTACCATTACCCAAGAAAATCACAAATAGGTTCACAAAAAGTCAGTTATGACTGAACAAGAACTACAATGGAGCCATATACACAAAAAAAGACCAGAAAGTTTCTTGACCTAATAATTACAGTTACAAATTTGGTAAAATTTCTGAGAGTCTATTATTAATCAAATATCTCTATAAGAGATTTATATTATAGATAGTGTTCAATATTATAGTGTTGTTTTATATAATTGATACTGAAATCAATATGAATTTCCCATTCAAAAACTGAATGCCTAATCTTCACTGCTAAAAAGTAAAATTGTAAATGCTAATGAAATATGTAATATGAAGAAATTCCTAAAGGAAACATGAAAAGCAATCCCACTTGAGATTAGTAATACAATAACAATTTGGCACAAGAGGCATTAGAGTAATTAGTAATGCAAGTATTGTGGGGGAGGGGGTTTGAAAGACTAGGACCCAGGAAATGAATATGGATTAAAAAAAAAAAAAAAGGATAAAAAAGTCAGGAAGAAATATATTAATATCATGAAAAACTTAGTGGTGCAGGACATTAGGTGAAGAGGGATACACACATACACACATCAAGCACATAACAAGAATGTTACCATACACAGAATGCATATAAATGATGTGATTTTTTTCTTATATTATCAGGGCATGGTTATTTTATTCTCCTCTTTTAACCAAGAAGTGGTTATTTTTTTTTTAGAGATCATAATTATAATTACAAATATTATTCTTTTTTTCATATCATAGACAGATACAGACTTTTTACAGAAAGATTCAACATTTAAATTTGTTGGCATGTATTATTTTAATTTATTCCAAAGGAAATTTCTGATTCAGATCATTATAATGTTGTGATGAGTTTTAAAATATTAACTTAATAAATTCTATATATTTATTCTGGAGAGATTCTTAAGGAAACTTTAAAAGTGAACCTACTTGAGATTAATAGATTCTCAAAACAACTAGACACTACTCTTAATCCTATATTAATGGAAAAATTTAGCAAGAGGAAAAAAAGTTGCCTAATAATTTGTCCAACTGTTAAAACTTCTAAAGGCTCCTAGGCTTCAAAAGGCTCATAATAAAACCATCTTTTATTCCTGAGGAAAGTGATCTAAATTGTTTCTCTAAACTGAAAGGTGCATTGTAATTTGCTCAAATATTGTAATTCTACATATATAATTACTCACAACATTTTCTCATTGTGAATTCTGAACCTTCTGACTTTAGGGAAACATGGGATAAGGGGTAGGGGCCTACTGTCCCCACCTTAACTAATGTAATCAGAGAAAATTCAGGATGTAATTACAAACTGCAAAGTAGGTATTAAGGAATATCCCAACAATCTCACAGCAATGTATGAAAAAGTCCTTAATGAGAAATGATTATAGGGCTTTGACTATGGATCTTTATCCATTATAGACATAAGAAAGATCTTGTGACCATTTTAGAGAATTCATTCTATGTCTCAGACTAGGGATAAAAACAGCAAGTCAGTTCAGGAGTTGGCCAGTTCAGTGGTGGAAAATTCCAGACTTAGGAGCTCTTTGTGGAGACAAAGAGGGAAGCAGAGAGTGGGAGAGAGAATGCTAAAGAAAGGATGTTATTCTCTCCCTACACTGATCACGTCATTGGATAAACTACAACAGTAGGAGACAATGCATTTAGCCAGGGGCAAAGATATACATCAAAAAAGATATGATTAAGAAGAGATAGTCAGTTGCCTAAAAGGTTACTTCAAAGAATGTGCTCTCTCCGGGTAAATAGAAGTGCTGGATATGGAGCTCAAGAAGGGAGTGGATACTATAAACAAGTCTAGTTGTTAGCCCATCAGCAGAAAGGATATATCCATAGTGAGCTATTTAAGGACTTTATGAAGAGGAAAAGAATTTCTAATACAAAGAGTTGTGAATTACTCCTTAGACACAATATTCCTACTATAACAGTAACAACTTTATTATTATTGAATAATAATACCCTTATTACTATTGCATTTTAAGTCCTCTCTTCCTAAGAATGCTACATATATTTGTGAGATATTGCACCCCAGGCTTTTGAAGGGAAATGATTTTGTACTAACTGTGCTTGCTAAGCCATTTGATTAAAGACCTTTGACAAGAGTTTATTGAGTCTGCTGCTAAAAGTTCATGGAAAGCATACCAGTTGGGGCATACATTAAAAGTGCAGCTCCATAGGATTATTTCTAGAACCTAATAGGTAATAGAATCCAACCTGAGATTGTCAGTGGAAGCTATGGAGAGTATCTTCAGAAAGGTTTTACAAGAAAAAAGCTTTAGCAAGAACAATAAAAAATTATATTTTAAGATTTGAACTGTTTGCAATGCCAGAATTCCAGAAACCTTGAGAAATATTCATAGATTATTTTTATATGTTTGTCTGACATAATGCTGCACATTCATCATCAAACTGAATCCTCACAATGCTGTAGAAGTTGGTAATGCAAATATTATTCATAAAACAGATGCACCGAGCAATTAAGTGACCTACCTAAAGTCATATGGCTAGCAAGTAGTTGATCCAGAAAAACAATACAAATCTTTCCATTTCAAACCCATTGAACTTTTCAACATATTACTCTGGCTCACAGAAGGTTTCATGCAGCAGAAGTCATCCAAACCTAATACATACATTCATTCAGAGGATATATAGACTAGCCATCATGGTACTTGTAGCAATTTGTTTTAAAACATTAGTTCTAGAGGACAATTGAATTAAATAGAAGTCTAGGATTCCCCAAGAACATGTTGTTAGTAACTTTGTCAGCCATAGTTCTCACTTAAATAATTTCTCTGCTTCTCATTTTAAATTCAAATGCTGACAAAAATATTCTTATAAAAAAATCATGAAAATTACATACATGGCTAATATCATATGGTGAGGAAGGTAAGGTGGGCTCCAAAAATAAGGATAAATTAAATTCAAAAACTCATTAGATATTTGTATTGGAACAATGTCAGTCAATATCTATTCTTTAACAATAGAATTATGATACTTTTATTATATACTATTACGATTACCTTCTCTGGAACAGCTTGGTTTCAATCCAAATATACACCCAAGGATTGTTGTTAACATGCAAACAGACAGCACCTGTGTAAAACAAAAACTCCACTTTATTTTCCCAAAACAATATTTTCATTTATTTAAATTTTATTCAAGCAATCCTGGGATTTCTTTGGTTACATTCATTCATTGGAGAAATGTTGAGGAAATTTCCTCATATCAGTAGCTGTTCTGTAATTTGTGTTCTAGAGAGTGACCCATGTGACTGAGAGATTAATTGACCCTACCCAGGATTCTATAGCAAATAGCTGTCAGAGGGGGAACTTGATTCTTGCCTTCCTATCCCCAAAGGCAATCCTATTAACTACAATGTCATGTTGTCTCTCTTATGTTGCCAAAATATTCCTTGCTACATCAGGTAGGTAACACAATTCCTTAATAACTAATAACCCAAATCAATTTACTTCATTGGGGGGAAATTGCAGATTGCCTGACCAGCACCCTAATTAAATTGTTATTGAAGACATTATAGATTTATGAAATTCAGAGAGGGGACTATTTTTTTTCCTATTTCCTGCACCTAATACCACAGTAAGCACATAACAAACAAGTGTTGATCAATTGATGTTATGTGTCCATTTTATCTCTTGCACCTTGATAGGGAAAGTAAGACAAAATAGTACATTGTAATAGATAAAATAATACATTAAAGTCAGGAAACCAGAATACTAATTCAATCTCTGCTACTAATGTTCCATTTTCTCATCTTTAAAAAAAAAGCAAACTTTACTTGGAGACTTAACTAGAAATTTTGGTGTCAGGACAGATAAATAAAATGTGCCTCAAATCAATTTCATATTTCATAATGTAAAAATAATCCAACAATAATTAAGACAAATTCCTTTGAGAGGAGAGGGAGAACTCATCAGTGGAATAGCTTCTTGTTCTTAAATACTGGCATATTAAATTTTTGCAAACTTTTTATTTTGGTGTCATGGAGAAAATTCTAATTATTCCTCCTTTGTTTCAGCCCTAACTTAACAAAAGACTCACCAAGATTTCTTCTAGTTTTAAAATTATGTGATTTCTTTTCTACCACTATACCTCAATATCACTTGATCAAATATCTCCTTTCTATATTATATTACTCAAATTCACAAAACTTCCAAGAATAAAGATATACTGGAAGCACTGCAGGAGAGAAATGGAAAAGGGATAATGTCAAAAAATAAAATAAATACATACTTACATCTTTTTTTGTCTAAAAGACTACTATATTTTTATCTCCCAGAATGTCAACTTGCAATGATTAGCCTTTATCTTGCCAATAATAACCAACCTAAAGACTAGAGTCTCAGTGTAGCAAGTCAAATGGCTATAGAGTATATGTATAGTAAGAAAAAAGATAAACAAGAGTTCTATACTTCATTTAACTTATCCATAAAATAAGAAGGTTGGACTAGATCTAAATAAGGTTTTTCCAGATCAAATATCAAATATGACTCAATAACCATTTATACTCAAAACTAATATTTTAAAATGTGAATGAAGATGTGTAGATGTATACTTGATTTCTGTGATTCTATGCCTTCTCTTTAATGAACAAGGGAATTGAAATGATGGTTACAGATAAACACTAGGATTTCATAATTTCTATTAGAGAGTCTGTAAGAAGGCAGGTCATTAATATACTTTTGATGGATCTGTAAATGGTCTGTTGATAGATCTGCAAATGGTCTAACCCTTTCTTAAAACAATCTAGAATGGTTTAAGAAATATCTTTTAATTGTTTGTATACTTTTACCCAGTGTTTCCAAGACTGAGCATATTCCCCTAGGAGATCAAAGAAAAAAGATGACTCAAATATATGCCCAAAGATTCTTAACCACACTTTTTATGGCAACAAATACTGAAAATAAATTGAGCACTTATCAGTTAGAGAATTCCAAGCTAAGTATGGCATATTAATAAAATGGAATATCATTACATTGTGAAAAAAAATCAGGGAATGAGAGAATTTTAAAGAAAGATGGGAAGACTTTTACAAAATGTTATAAAGTAAGCAGCATTGTAAGAAAAGATACTCAATAGCTAAGATAAAATGAAGAAAATAACACTTAAAAAGTAGCCTGATTCAGCTCAATTACAATGACCAGTCTTAGTTTCCAGTAATAGATTATAAAATATACTTCTCTTTGAGAATTTGAGAGGGCAAAACAAAACATGGTGGTATAATGAAACATATGCTGTCATATGTAATCATTTTGCTGGTCAATTTTGCTTTTGTTTTTAAGATAGTGTATCATCAGGAAACAAATTATTTACAATATGAAAAACCAAATATAATAATAAAACTTTAAAAGAGATCCCAAATGACAAGACTTCTAAAATAGATGATTGTGAGTAAAAAGGAAATTATAACAGGATCTACCTCACAGAGTTACTATGAAAATCAAATGAGATAGTATTTGTAATTTGAAAAATTTTAAGCACTATATACATAACAGCTATTATTAATGTTAATGAATTCATTTTAATCATTATCCTTTTAAAGCAATCAGAAAGATGTGGTAACTTATCTAGAGTCTTCTGCACTAAAATCTTATCCCAATAACCCACATCACAGCATGGCATAGTATGGCACAGTATCTTGAAAACTATGCCAATCAAATAATCAACAAGTATCTATTAAAAACCTATTAAATGTCAAATGATGGAAATATAAAGACAAAAGTGAAAAATTGAAGTTCCTGACTTCAATATTCTATGAAAAGAAGAGTACAATATAGATTTTAGATAGATAGATGCCAATTAGATATAAGATAACTGTAACTTGAGAAGATCAGAAAAAGCTTCACATAGGACTACTTGAATATAGCTTTAAAGGAAAATAAAGAATCTAAGATAGGTTAACAATTAAAGTTAAGATAAACTGAAGCTCAAAATACCAAACACAATCAATTTAGTAAAAGTGCAAATTTACCAATTTATTATTATATAATATATTTATTATTATATAATCTCTGCTTCCCCAGCAAAGCTAAGACTTCAAATAAAGAATTCAACTCTCTTTTATTGTTTTGAGAGTACTGAAAATAGGAAGAATAGCATCATAGATGGAAGAAAATGATTGGATGGAAATTGAAAATGAAGACTAGCAATAACTCCCTCCTTCTGTCCTGTAACTAAGAAATATTCATAGAATTCGATCACAATGACAAGAACAGCAAACCAAACTTCATTAGATAACAAACCAGACAACTTTGAAGGAAAAGTGTGGTGTAAAGATACTACATCAGACTCTCTGATGCCAATCTACAATCTGCAAGAGTAACAAATCTCCTTGATGCAAAATTATAATAGTAATTAACAAGAGAACTGGATTTTTAAACTTAATTCATTAAAGGTCAGCTAAATAATCTGAATTAAGAGACAAAGAATAAGTTACAATACAAAATTTAACTAATTGTAAATATAATCAATTAAGAAGACAGAATCAATCTGATAATTTCAATTGTTTTATATATATCTTTCGTAGGTCACTTATCTACAGACTAAACTATAAGATTTTTAATATAAGCAAGTACATAACAGTATATACACATTTTCTAGTGACCAGTCAATGTAAGAACAACAAAGCTGATTAATCACAGCACAAGGCATAGTAAAAATAGAAAACCTTGGACTAATTTTAGAAGGGAAATTTACAAATAACCAAAATAACAAAGCAAAAAAATAATAATAAAACCTCTGCAAACATGGATATTGTAAAACAAAAAGGCTAAAATAGTACAATAATGATAATCAGTATTAATTAACATCAAGTCTCCTTGTATCCTAATAACATATTTAATCAGCATATTTCATCTTGTATCTCAGATATCTTATATAGTCCTCTGGTCCCTGGAAACATTTTCTCTTGGATTTTCTAGAATAGGCCTCCTTCTTAGGGAAGGCCTCCTTTTCAATAAGTGTATTTCTCTGATTCCAAGGTATTTGCAGAAATTCCTAATTCTGCTAAAAAAAAAAATAATCTGCAAATTATAAAACTCAATAAATTTAGTACAGCCTCCTAAATTTGGTTTTCCAATAACTAGTTCATGAGGTGAAAATCATTTCAAGCTTTGTGAGTGAATAATAGAGTTATAAGAATATCAAATTAGAATGGATTACTTGAAAACAGAAAATTTAAGTTTTTGCATGCCACTTGCTGTTTTTTTCTTTACCTGAACCCTGTATTGATATAAACACTGCTGAAGAAAATATCTTTTAAAGAAATTCATGAGTATCTGGCTTATACATTAAATCCTTCTTTAAATTATCAGATAGATACTTTTAATAAGAAAGCAATTTGACCCTCTTCACAATTATTAAGGCAATTTTATATATAAAATCATTAATCTAATTTTAAAGTTGTTATCCCATTAGAAACATTTGTCAGCCAATTACATACATTTATAAATACTAGTTCTTTGAGACAATATTCTAATACTGAACTTTCTCAAAGTTTATTATTCCATTTAATTTTAACAGCTTTAAAGGAGGAAAAATATTTACTTCAGGGTTTAATTCTCTCCTGAAAAGGATTTCATCCCCCATAACATCCAAAGAATGAGATACTTTACCTTTACGGATCTAATCTTATACATGAATATATAACTACTTAAAAGTCTAAGTATTCATTTACTTAATTATATAGGATATGGAATTGACTACAAATGCAGAATAAAAACAGTAAGATCTTTCATAATTGTGTCCTATTATTATTAACCCAGAGAAACCACAAAGCATATAATAGATCACTTATTATCTTGCTTTGCTCTTTTAGGAACCCCTCAACATGTCAAAACTGACAACGGACCTAATTATATTTCTTTGCAGTTTAAGAAATTCTATGCTTCTTGGGGCATTTCACATGTTATAAAATCCCCTACAATCCTAAAGGACAGGCTAGAGTAGAGCAAAAGAATAGAACTTTGAAAATCAAGGGGAAAGAAGTCTCCCAAAAACAGACTTGCTAAAGCAATATATACTATTAATTATCTCACAGTGAATAATACATCCCACACCCCAGCTGACTTATTTTTTTTTTCCTTCACTACATCATTTTTCCTCAAAGAGAAAAAGAAAAGATCAAAGGGCCAGCTCTGCCACTCCCATCACAATATGTGATGTAAAAGGATGTCAATGGGACATGGAGGGGCTTTGATAAGGTAATAATTCAGGGTCAAGGTTTTCTTTGTATTCCAGAAAAATGTAGCTGCCCCATCCAAATTGATCCAGAACATAAAGATAAGAAAAGAAAACTCACAGAGGCTGACTTCACCACAGGGGAAACTGAGCGACTGGCCCTAGAGGTAGCACAACTTAAACTGGGAGAAGGAAAAACCAAAACCTTTTGGAGTATTATGAGTGGTTGCATGGGGAGAATATATTTCTGAAATTCTGTTGTATGATAATGGATTTCAATATTTAGTTAAGGAAATTGATATTAATAAGCATGGAGAGGAGTCAAATTGTTCAATAATTAAGCTTATTTTTACTGGACTTACTAAAGATTCTCCCCTATGTGCTACTGCAAATGCTAATTTTGATAGCTGTAGTCTGATACAACCTATTCATTTTCATAATAAATATGATATTTTTCATAGGCTTTTGGCTAGTAGGAATGTTGCAACCTCCAATTGTGGAAAAAAGCTTTAAGTCTATAGTACTACAAAGAATACAATATTTCCTCAATCTAACTACTGTCATGGGTATATTGGGACAGAACCGTGAAACAACAACTCCCTTTTGGGAGTCCATATACCACCTTGTCTGAATCAGGACTTATGGGAATCAGAAGAAGCTGATCCTCCTTTTTTGGACTGCTGAACAGAGCAGAGACTTTGTCCCCTGTCAGACTTATGTGCCCTGGCATAATGACTCTCATAATCACTGTATGCATGGGGGATACCCCAAATTGGTAGGAAAATAATCAAAAAGGGAATGATCAGGTTTGGAAAATCACATTACCATCTGCTCCAATAGAAGAATATTTTCGGGATAGAAATAAGAATGAATCATATCATGCTACTGTGCAGACATGTTTGGGGAATGATCATGCTTTCATGTGGGGAGAAATTGGTCAAGCAAAAATAGCAAAAATAGAAAGAAAAGATGTATTTCATATGTTGTTTTTAGAATAATTGCATTAATTTATACTTTAGTTTCTAGTCCCTCAATTGCTAGGTCTATAATTACTGTTCAAAATCAAGTGGTTCAAGCTAATTATTTGCATGAACTTACTCTGAACATTTCTAAAGAGTTTGCTATGCAGAATAAAATTAATAAGGAGTTTTATAAAGCTTTAAATCAATTAAGGGAGGATATCCTTGAAATAGGAAAAGAAGTGGAAATTTTGAGAATTAGACAAAAATTGGAATGTAATTACAGATTCACTAGTTTCTGTATGATTAATAAGGAATATAATGAGTAGAGTGGGAATGAGATAAAATTAGAAATCACCTTAATTGATTATGGGGAAATTCAAATGTTACATTGGAAATTCAAAAAAATTGCTGATATTTTAGATAAAGAATTACATGAAAATCTAGAACCTGACCAGACTGCCCAAACAATTGCTGATTGGATTAAGAGAGCACAAGAAACATTCAGTGCCACTGGGCATGAAATTATACTCATAACATTTGCTGTAATTTTGCTTATATGTGTCTGTGTCTGTGGACCCACTCTGGTAGGCTGTTTTCTGACCAAAATTAAAAGGATTGCAGAGAATGTCCACAGGCAGGATCTCAGACTTCAAGAATTGAGAGTACCTCAATAAACAAAAAAGGGGGAAATGTAAAGAACTCCCAAACAGCTAGAAACTTTGGTAAGTGGGATGTTTCCCTCCTCCCAAGATTAATAAAAGGTGTATTTAAGCTTGAAATAATGGAAAAACATAAGATCCTGGCACAATTACTGGGATATTGTGAACTTTAAATAAGATTGAGTCCCTATAAACTAACATGCTTCAAAGAATTAGATCATAGAAAACAGAAACCAGGGTTGGTTACTAAATAAGCCTTTCATAATAACATGTGGTTTTAAGAATATAAGCAACATGATTTCTCTCAATAAATGGTTCTGTTGAATTATCAGCACTACCATCTTATTTTCAACCACCACTAGTCCATTTGTGTTGTGTTGGCTACCACACTGGGGTATTGCAACAGCATAAGTCATATAATATTTGAGAGATTTTCTATGAAAAGGAAGAAGCAGGGACATGAGTGTAACAGCACCAAAAGTGGTCCTCCATATCTAAGCCTAAGAGCACAGAATGATACAACATAAGTAGAATAAAATAAAACTAAATTAGCTCCATTTGATTTCCAAGTTAAGAGTTGTGTTTACTATTTGGAACAGATAACCATTTAGAAAAAGTTCCACCTTATCTACAGGATATTATAGAGATAGGGATAAAAATAGATAGATAGATATAGATATATATAAAACTGGATACCCAGTTTTAGGATTAATTCCAGGGGAAATATTCCTCTTCAGAAATAGCATAATAGAGAAATCAAATCAAGAGGGGTTTTTTTTGTTTTGTTTTTTTGTTTTGTTTTTTTTTTCTCCCTAGCACTAGTCATTCTCAAACTGTAAACCTCTGAGCAGTTAATAGCATTTCCTTTGAATGGTGGATTATTGGCAATGATAATTCAGACAATTATATCCTAATTCAAAATTCAAAACAATATCAGATTGTAATCGCACAAGATTTTACTTCAAATAGAAGTTTTACTAATCACAGTTTATGGATAGATATAGTTATTATTACTCTCATATTGTTACGTTAGTTAACAATTAAATGATTACCAAGACTTTCAAAAAAATTACTCCATTTTTTTCTTCCTTTTCCCCCACAGTAAGGAATTATTTCTCCTCCTCTTTTAAAATGTACCCCATTAAATAGTTGACAATAACTCTAATAGCCAAATTAGTAATTTCACAAGATCTCATAAATAGTACTCAGGGCCTGGAGTCAGGAAGACATGATGTTTTCTAATTAGTTTACATTGTCATAACATTATATGGTCTGAACTAAAAGATTTCCCTTTTTTATCTTTCTTCCTGCACTTCCAAAACTTGCAATATATATATATATATGTGAAGCAAAAAAGACTATTTTTTTTTTTTTCTGAAGACTTAGAGAACCCTTCAGAAAAGTTCATATTTTTCTTTGGTCGGGTGGGGGAAGGAAATAGCTTAAAAGACACAAAGAGATACAAAGAAGCATTCCCGGAGGCAAGGTTTTCCTTTCTTGAACTCCCCACTCACAATTTTCTAAAACCAATTTCAGTGAAAAGAAGGATTGTTTCCACAAGATAGGCACAAAGACAAAAAGTCTCAATGACAAAAAATCTTAAAATTTAAAAAATAAAAATAAAAATAACGTGCACAGGTGAAAATAATTTTCTCAGAAAAAATGGGACTCAGAGATTCTAGTATATCTTAGACTAATTTGGATAAGAATGTTCCTAGGAGATAACTAGAGAGACTTCCCTTGTCATTCAACTTAAATCTTTTGGAGCTCTCTTTTTAGTTATCTCCTTTTGTCTTAGAAGAATCTACTGCCAGTTTATCAGTCACTTGCCAACTATGGCTATTTGTGACTTCCCACCATGTCCAATAATGGTTATTTGTGACATTATAATCCATTTTGAATGGGAAATGTCAGTCTTCTGATCTTTCAATTATAGTGAGAAATTCAAGATTTAATCTCCCTCTCCAGCCAATGGCAATAAGTGACCTGTGACTTACTTTATCACCTCCCTAAAGAGCTACCATTGATACAAACAAATCTTTTGAGCACATCTCAGCTTGAGTTAAGAGTTTCTTCAAGGGAACTGTACCCTAAGAAAATTTCCTGGATTTTCTATTATCACACGTAAGTACAGACAAGACACTAAGACAAAGACAATTGCAGCTTCCCCAACATTGATGGGGGAAGGGGGCTTACCTTGGCTTTGAAAGTCTGAGACTGGGGTATAGGAGGAGATTCACATCTCTAGGGAAAGTCTCTGCAAAGAAATATCCCCCACCTCAGCCAATGAAAATGTCACCTACATGTCACCAAGAAGTTACTCCAAGAACTAGCTTCCCATATCCAATCCCTTCATGACTGCTAAATTATAATTAAGGTAAATTGAGGTACAAAGTACCAAGTATGATCAATTTAGTAGTGTAAATTTACCAGTAAACAGGATCTCAGTTTCCACAGCAAAGCTAAGACCCTAAATGAAGGGGACAACTTTCTTTGATTGTTTTAAGGAGTTCAGAAAATTAGCACCATAAATGAAAGGAAACATGATTGGATGGAAATTAAGAATGAGGGCTAGCAACAGCTCTTTCTTTCCTATGACTAAGGAATGTTCATTGTTTAAGTACAATTGCATCTTCAAGAATAAAGATAGTGAACCAAAAGTCTTTGGATAACAAACTAGATATCCTTGAAGGAAAGCTCGATAGTGTAAAGATACTAGACCAGACTCCCTGGTGGCCAAAGAATAGAACGATAATTGACCCAAGAATAGAACAGTAATTAACAAGAGAACTGAATTTCAAAATACAACATTAAAGGGTCAATAAATTTCTGAATTAAGTTCAGAGTCAATGAATCATGATTTAGACCACTACAAGACAAAATCAATTAACTATAAATAGTATCAGTTAAGAAAGAAACAGAATCAGTCTGATTTTTTCAATATAAAAGTCACAAGGGGATATATTTCAAGTATAGGAAACACTCAGTGAAAAGGCCTAGAGATAGGAGATAGAGTTTCATATTTGAGAAAGAGTAAGCAGTCTGGTAGACTTAACCATTGAGCAAATGAAGTGGCATGCCATATAACAAGATTGGAATGTGAGGGGACAGGCTGTAAAAGGTTTTAAATGTGAACAAAGGTAGCAAGCTGATGCAGTAGATAATGTTAAGATATAGAGTAAGGAAGACCTGAGTTTAGCTTTTAGGTTTTTACTAGCTCTTTAACCCTGAGCAAGCCACACTCTGTACCTCAGTTTCCACATTTGTAAAATGGAGGTTATAATATCCCTTACCTCCTAAGATTGTAATGAGGATAAAATGAGATATTTATTTTTAAAAATACTTTCCAAATCTAAAAACACTATACAAATCTTACCTTGTTACTGGAGAAGTAAATGGCAAACCACTTCAGTATCTTTGCCAATAAAATCCCAAATGGAGTTAAGGAGAGCCAAACACAATTAAACAACTGAACAACTACAAAAGCACCTGTTACTGTGGGCATTATTGAGCTAAAACCTTGTTTAGAACTGTTAATATGGAAAGTCTTTAAGAAGAGGCCAAAAAAAAATATTATTTTTTTCATCCTGGGACTATCCTAGTTAAGTTTTGGTGTGTGGTCTCAAGTTATTCTCCCTGTACTCCCCCCACAAAAAAATGAAGAAGCAAGAACTTTTAGATACATATTGAAAAATTTGAGAATTTAAAACTCTCCTGTTGTCCTCTGACATTGTTTTATTTGAAAATCTAAATCTAACAATTTGAATAAAGCTGTAAATTAGATTCTGTTTTGGTTTCCTTGCAGAAAAATCTACCCAGAAAAGTCCAAGACTCATTTATTTTAAAAAGATAAAGTAAATCTCATAGCTAATATACAATATTATATTGTAGTTGAAATTGTGCTGATATTATATCTTTTTTCAAATGTATAACACTCAACTCATATAAGCAAAACCAACATTATTAATTTTTCTCTAGTTTAATAAACTTTTTTCCTTTGTTTTTCTTTTTTGCTGAGGCAATTGGGGTTAAGTGGTCAGGGTCACATAGCTAGGAGGCGTGAAATGTCTGAGATCACATTTGAACTCAGGTCTTTCTGACTTCAGGGCTTATGCTCTATCCACTGCAGTTTAATAAATTAAGCATTCATTAATTACCTTCTATAAATCAGGCCAAGTACTAAGAAAAATTTTATTGAAACTTCCTATTTGTCTAAATAGTCTCTTTATTCATTCCCAAGGAATTTATAGAACAAAAGTAAAAAAAAGACAGAAAGAATTTGTTTACAATTATTTTGTAGAAAAGCTAAAGTTCCTCATCCTGAAGATATGATCAAATAAAACTTATCTTATCACTTATTTCTTGTTGTTGATGCTAAAATGGGTTTGTAAACTGTGAAAGTCACAAATTTCTAAGTCTGACATTTTAGACCTTCTATGCTCTAGTAAAAATAAGACTTTCCAGTTTTAGTCTCTACTGCTTCACTAAATGAATTTATCCTGAGCTTCACACAGTGAAAGCAACTAGCTATTTCCCAAATATTTCCCATAATTTCCAATCTCTACCCTTTTGCATGTGCTGTTGCTTTAGCCTAGAATTCCCTCCTCCATACCCTATAAGTATCAGTTAAATAAAATTATTACAGATCAGATTCTTCCTCTTTTATGAAATGTTTCCTGAACACCCACAGGATTGTATGTGTGTGTGTGTGTGTATGTGTGTGTGTGTGTGTGTGTGTGTGTGTGTGTACATGTGTATACACAAGTATGTACATTGGAGAAAGGTTACGAATCCAGGACATGTTTGAGTAGAGATAATAAATCAATCCAGTAACAAGTGTTTATAAAGCACCTATTATATGTCAGATACTACGCTAGATTCTAGAAATAAATTCATTAAAATGAACATAATATATTTAGATATATAGAAAATGGGTAGGTAATTATTTGGGGAAAGGGAACTAGTATCTAGAGAGATCAGGAGCTGAACTTTAAAGGAAGCTCAGGATTCTAAGTGACAAGGTCTGGGAAAAGTCAAACTCAGTCCAATTTTCTAATTGGTATGATGAAAATCTCTACTATTTGTAACCTGAAAATTCAGATATCATTCATAATTCTATTATCTCTAGCATCTGCAAACAATTAAGAAATTAAACTATGGAGTTTAGTGCCAAGGCCTTGTGCCAAATGATAGAAGTGGGAGAGAAGCTATGGAAAGAGCTAACCTATCATTTAACTTGGGCAAATTTCTATATTCTATATCACACTGACTTCTTTTCCTAAAGAGCAGAGAAATCCATGGAAGTTGACAGAATCATACTAATCCTTCTATATAAAACACTTAACCCTGGTATATGGAGAGTCAGGTTAGGGGAATGAAAGGACTGATGATGTGCCCTACCAATCTGGAAAGACTTCAGTACAAGCCCAGGGAGGAATTATCTATCTACAATCCAAAAATAAGCCATTTTAGTTCACCAAAAGCAACCACAGCATGATCAATATTTCTTCACTGGCATCTTCAAAAAACTATCCCCAAGTTACAGAGGAGATTGAAACCAGTATTGACAGAACAAATATTGATATTAACAAAATTATAGATCCTTATAGCCTTCAATTATTATCAAACACCAAAAAGATTGCATGTCAGTGGCAGAAAAAGTAAATTAATGTTGAAGAATCTGCAAGCACAGAAAGGACAAAGTTTAACACTAAATACAGCTATCTAAAAAGTACATGCTATAGGAATTACAAATACATTTTATTAATATTTTTCTAATTACATACAAAAAATAATTTTAACATTAATTTTTTTTTAATTTCAAGTTCCAAATTTTCTCTCTCCTTCCCATCCTCCATCAAAAAAGCAAGCAATTTTATATAGATTATACTTGTGCAGTGATCATATTTCCAAATGAGTCATGTTGTAAAAGAAAACAGAATAAAAAGAAAAAAATGAAAAAAAATTAAGAAAGTAAAAGATGATATGCTTCAATTTGCATTCAGACCCCATTAATTCTTTCTCTAAGGTACTCAATATTTTTCATTATCAGTTCTTTGGAATTATCTTAGATTTTTATATTGCTAAAAACTAAATCATTCACAATTGATCATTGTACAATATTGTTGCTACTATGCATTCTAATTCATTCACTTTTTTTCATTTCTACTTTTTCACCTCACCTATAAAAAAAGAACTCATACAAAAACTAACATTTAAAGGAAAGCTAATATTAATGGTAAATTTAATATAATATTAGAGACTGTAAGCACTATGAAATAAGGGACAATAGCAGTCAACATGTACAATTCCTTATTACATATATTATCTTATTTAATCCTCACAATAACAAAAGTAGATTTTATTACTAAATCCACTGTGTAGAGAAAGACTTTGAGACTAAGAGAAGATAAATGATCTGCCTAGGGTCACATATCTAATTAGTATCTAAGACAGGATTTGAATTCAAGTATTGTGGCTCTAAATACAATACTCCACCCACTATACCACCTGCTGCAAGGTAGAGGAAAAAGAAAGGAGAGAAATGACCAAAGTGTCAGCTGATCATTTTGGGACAATGTCTTAATTCTCTAAATAGACATTCTTTTGTGGCCATTCTGGTAAAGACCAGCTGAATCAATCAATAAACATTTACTCTACTATGGGCCAGACACAGTACTGAACATCACTATTCTCTGAACTATTGAAATTGCTTGATGGGTCTTCCAACCTTCATTTTTTTCTCTCTTCAAATCAGCCTTCACATTGCTTATCTTCCTTTCATAGACCCTTGTCCTCATAAGTCTACAATGACTTTTTGTTGCTAAAGAACCAAAATTCAAACTCTTTCCCTTGGCATTTAGGGGCTCTACACAAAACAGTATGGCCCTTTGTAAGAACATTTGGTGACCACACTTTCTTGATTCTGCAAATGCTCAAACTACTCCAATTGGGATTTTAGATTATGTGTTATAGGGTGTTTGCAAAGAAATATTTTATTAGTAACATGAATTTTGACGGGTAAAAATTAACAAATCTTATTTATGGCATTATATATGATTTTATCCTTTTGATGATTTTAAAATTATTCCCTTGACAGGAATTAGCTGGAGAAAGAAACCAGAGGATATAATAAATTACACTCATTATTTTTTTGTTGTTGTTATTGAGCATTAATTATATGTGAATGATGTGTCAAAGTACAATGACTTCATTTTGAGGCATTTTATTTAGTGACAACAAACTTTTTTTTCCTATCTTGCTAGGGCCAGAATTGTAAAAGATACAAGTAAATTCTTAGAAAAGGTCTGATAATTTTGGTCCTGTCCTTGGCAGACTGATATCATTTTTTCCCAAACTGCCAGAATGGACAAAAATAAGATGCAGTAATGAGATAGCTGAAATTCTGTTTCCACTTAATTGCAATTACCAAGGACCCAAAGATAAAGATGTTAGTAAGGAAAAGTTAGAACTCAACCTGTAATTTTTTTGGTAGAAGAAATTCCCTTCTGCCTTTACAAGTCAGTACTTTCTTTGAAACTTACATACATTTAAAGAGCACAGAAGGAGTTAAGTGATTTGTTCAGGGTCACACAGCCAAGATGTTTCAGAGGAGGAACTAGAACTTAGGCTTTATTGGCTCCCATGAATAATATCCTCACCACTCCCCCCTTGATGTCCCTATAGCAGTTCAGATAGCAAGTGTATAAATAGTGATTTACTATAATCCAAAAACATTAAAATTTAAGTGATTGTTTATAAGAGATTATAGAGAAATAAAATCAAACTCAAACTTCAGAACAAAAGATTAAGATTTATCCTTGACTCTCCAAAAATCTCAATTCTTATTTTTGCAAAGATGAGAAAATATATTCACTAAGAGTAAGTCATCACTAAAAAGTCATCATTTATTTCCTCTAAATGACTATAGAGATTTTTGTCATGAACTCTATGTTTAAGCAGCTAGCAAATAGTTTCCTTATTTTGTAAATGAGGAGAAAAACAGGCATAAAAAGGTTGAGTGATTTTCCAAAAGCCACAGTTGCATTATTGGAATTTAGAATTTGGGGACATACTGGATAGAATTAAAATCTAATCTACACTCTAGCTATCTTCTTTCCATTAATTAGTTTTCCAATTAAAAAAAAAAAATTAGAGGGAAAAAAGTGAACTGATTCTGTGACCAAAATATAGATTGAAAATTCTGAGATTTTAAGTTCAAATACAACTGTAATATGTGGAATTGTGGGTTTGAATCCAGGAACAATTGAGGTCAAATTACCTCTTGCTGCATGAATCTAGGAGCATCATGACTTTTCTGAACCTCAGTTAATTCATGTTTAAAATGGGCACGATTTTATCTATAATATCCAACCCCCTAGTGTTGACACAAGATTAAAATAAAGTGTTTATAGTGAATATAAAGTGTTTAAACACTTTATAAAGGTAAAGTGCTATTCTTGTTTACCACTTATTTGAATATATCAATAAGAACCCCATGCCTTTACTTTGTCATCTTTCACATAAAATTGATAGGAGTAGTATTGCCCACTGGATGGAGATCTGTCCTCTGAATCAGAAAAACTTAGATTCTAGTGCCACATATGTAATAAACTGGTGTGTGATCTTGGGCAAGTGATTTAAATTCTTGATGCCTTAGACAACTAACTCTCTAATAATATAACTTACAGAGAGCTGATTTGCTTTGGAAGAAAAGATCCAGGCCAGCTGCTTTCTTACCATTGAAATCACAGATTCAGTTGAAAAAGCATTAATAATTTTTTAAAGTATAAGGATGGAGATCCATTGAATAGATCAATCCTACCCCCACTTATAATTAGTTACCTTTTCAGTTAAGAACACATCAAGTGAGTGAAACTATGACCTAGGTATAAATGAGGCTTAGACAGCACTATTAAATCACTTAAACAATCAAAAGCATAATAATAACTGTCAGTGGTCCTTGAAAATCATTGGATTAAATGGTATTGCAATTACAAATGAAATACTCTTAGATTGTTTTATATTTCAGATAAGTTCAAAACCCTGGATCAATTCAGTGATCAATTTTAAGAAAAGAATTTCAGCCAAGCTCTTAAGGCATAACTAGGAAGGAAAGAGGAAGGAGACAAGTAAAGCCTTGATCTCCTCTCCCAAACTCTTACCCAGAGAAGGATCTTATAAATTTTGAAGGGATAATTTATAGTCATATGAAAAAAAATGCTCTAAATCACTATGGGTTAGAGAAACTCCAATTAAAACAACTTTGGGGTACCATTTCACATGTATGAGATTGGCTAAGATTTCAGGAAAAGATATTGATAAATGTTAGAGGGGATGTGGGAAAACTGGGACACTAATGCATTGCTGGTGGAGTTATGAAATAATCAAACCGTTATGGAGACCATTTTGGAAGTATAAACTATATGGGGCTATAAAACTGCACATACTTTGAACCATCAGTGTCACTACTAAATCCATATCCCAAAGAGATTATAAAAAAGAGAAGAGGGCTCATATGTGTAAAAACATTTGTAGTAATTCTTTTTGTAGTGATTTGAAAATTGAGTGGATTTCCCATCTCTTTGGGAATGGCTAAATAAGTCATGGTATATGAATGTAATGAAATATTATTATCGTTCTATAAGAAATGATAACTAGTCTAATTTCAGAAAAGACTTACATTAATTGATGCTAAGTGAAGTGAGCAGAACCAAGAGAACATTGTACACAGTAGCAGCAAGATAATATAATGATCAACTATAATAACCTTAGCTCCTCAGCAATGTGGTGATCCAAGACAATTCTACCAGTTTTGGAGTAGAAAAAGCCATCCACATCCAGAGAGAAAACTACGGAGACAATATGGATGGAAGTATAGTATTTTCACCTTTTTTGTTTGTTTTGGCTTTTTACTTTTGTTTTTCCATTTTCTTTCTCATTTTTTTCCCCTTTTGGTCTGGTTTTCTTGCACATGACAAAAATGGAAATATGTTTAAAAGGAATGTTTATGTATAACATAGATAAGATTGCTAGCTGTCTGGGTAGAGGAAGATAAGATAAAAAGAGGGGAATTTGGAACTCAAAGTCTTATAAAAATGAATATTCAAACTATCTTTATATGTATTTGGAAAAATAAAATATTTTTGTGAAAAAAAAATTTTTTTGAGAGCTAAAGGATTTGGACTTTTCCCATCATCTTAGCAATGTTCTTAGGATAGCAACGACTGGTGGCATTAGAAGTCAAAAACAAACCAAATACACTGGGAAGTAGAAGCTTCAAAACTCTGCAAGAGTCCAACATAAAGCTCAACCATGCCTAATAGTAATTTTGTAAACACACCAAGAAGGCAAGAAAAAAAACTTTGAGCAACTAGGAATTGCAAGTAATCATTTGCCCCTTGTGTTTTTTGAACTTGAATCTATTCTTCCCTGAACTCAGTATATACCAGAGATAGCATATATCACAGACTTTGGAAGAGAGATTGTTTTATACCCTATGTTCTTATCATATATGACCTTATAATATCTCTATCTAAAAGCTAATAAAATGTAGCTGAGTAATATAAACTGATAATCCTAGGGAGTTGGGATAAAAGCATCATAAAAAAAAAAAAAAAAAAAAAAAAAAAAGAAAAGAAAGAAAACACACCCCAATCTCTTTGGGTTCAATTTTTCTGTGTAATTCAACAAACATTTAAGTATGTGAGCCAAGAACTGTACTGGGGATACAAAAAAAGGCAAAAAACAATCCTTTCCCTCAAGGAGCTTACCATCTAATTGAGGAAACAACATGCAAGCAAATAAGTACAAAGTGAATTATATATAGGATAAATAAGATTAACAGAAGACTGGAATTAAGAGGATGTGAAGAAGGCTTCTTCTAGGAGGCAGGATGGAATTGAAAGAAACCAAAGAGGTGAGTAGTCAGAATGGAAACAGATATAGGGGATACTAGAAAGAACTGTGGGGGTCAAGAAATGGAGTGTCTTATTTATGGAAGATCCAGGAGGCCAATGTCATCAGATGGAAGAGTACATATTGAGGAGCAAGGTATATGAAGACTGGAAAGATAGAAGGACACTAGATTATGAAAGGTTTTGAATACCAAACAGCATTTTTCAATTGCTCCTGGAAGTAACAGCAAACCACTAGAGTTTATTGAGTTATGAAATGGGGTGGATAAGGAGTAAGGGGAGGTTGACAAGATTGAACTCAGTGTTTTAAGAAAATCATTTTAATAACAGAATAGAGAATGTATTGGAGTAGGAAAAGACTGGAAGCAAGAAGACCCATCTGCAGTATTATTATTGCAGTAATCAAGGCTTAATCCTAGAATTTCATAGAGGAAAAAGTAATGAGTAGTACAGACCCTCAGGGGACCAGCCCTCAGGGGACTTGATTAGCCAGTGAGAGTGGGAATTTGAGATTAGCTCTAGAGCATGCATTTCAAAAGATAAAAATGACGCAAAGGCCCACATTTTCAAAAATGTTGTAATAATATAGTTATTTACATTTTCAATAGCAGAGCAAAATATCACTCACATTACTGTTTGTTTTGAGTACAGGGGAGAAGGAACACAATGCCCTTGGCTAAGGATGAGTTGTGGTAATAGTGGGTTGGGTAATTGAAATTGCAGTTTTGAAAACTTTTGAATAAAGCACTTTGTAGTTTTAGTTGGAAGAGTCGGTTGTACAGATGATGCTATTAGGTTCTTTTCCAAACCTCAATCATTAGGATAGGGAAGATTTCCCAATATGCTTGACATCCAACTGACTGGTAATATCATGGCTTCTCTGCTTTCCTATGAATGTTCCAGATATGCTAAGCATTTGATGAACTAGCTTAGAAAAAAAACATACTCCTGTATTTGTTGTTTGTTTTTCCCTCCCAAATGAGCTAACAATGGAAATTAAGAAAGAATTTAAGGAAAAAAATACTAAAATTAAACATAAAGTTAAAAGACTAAGTTTTGATGATGAAAAGCAGTTTTTAATTAAAATAATTTGTTTAGAATGTGATTATATTTAACTTTTAATTATGATGCCTTAGAGAGAGGATGAATTTTGTAAGAAATCTTGTAAAGGATCTGGTGCAAACACTCAGATGAAAAAAGGGTCAAGAAAGCTAAATCTTTGCCCAAGGCCACATAGCCAGGAAAAACCAGGTCTCCTGGGTTCCAGTATTATGCTCTTTCCTTCTAAAATTTTTAGTTCAATAAATCCTCCAAAAAAACCAGGAACAATTAAACTGTAAACTTTATTCACAGTGGGATTATTCTTCAACTTTCATCTGATACTTACAAAACAAACCTATACACATCCCATTATTCTCAATCTACCTCTGCTTTCCCACCATCATCACTATCGCCTCTAAGACCTAACATCCCTAAATCAAATGCACATAATTGCTAAAAATAAAAGGAAATAAATAAAATTTGTAGTATCTAATATATTTGATGAACATATCTATGAATTCTAAAGCCTCACATTTCACATAGCAGCAAGGGAAAATTTACTCATTTGATAACTGACAGGGATCTCAATGGTCATCTAGTCAAACCCATGCCTAAATTATACCATATCTTACAATCCTTTCAATCCCCCTCTATTTAAGTGTCCCCATAAGGAATTAAGGAGTGATTTCTCTAAGGTAGAAGATGGAGCCAACAGCTTATTCTCAAATGTATTTTGATGTGTCAACTAGTATCAAGCAATTCAACAGGAAACATTGTAATAACTTAGAACTCTGCCAGAGTGAGCAAATCACTTCATGTCTTAACTAGTTATCTCGAATCCTGGCAATGGTCATCCTTAGTAACTTTTTTCTTTATAGTCAGAAACAATAGAATAATTTGAATAGTAGTTCCAATTTCCAAGACTCTTTCCTATTAACCACAATGATTTTTTAACCTTAAACACAAAAGAGAATCAATTATCTAAATCAAAGAGGTTTGGGCAAATCAAATTCATAAGAGGTCGCCAAGAAAAGTTTTATTTGGCTCTAAGAGAATAACCACCAAAACAGAAAAGTAAGCTTTCTTCTTACTTCAAATGCTATTTCATTTTTGTCTTTCTCATCCCAGAGCCTAGTACATGGGAGGCACTTAATGTTTGCTGATTAGCCAACTTAATTAACATTTTTATTTTTTAAAAAGTGTTCAAATAGAAAAGGAGCATCAAATTAGTAGCAAATTCCTTTGTTCTCATTGTCTTCAATCATCATTACCATATGATATTAAAAGATTATCAGTAATATGTCTGTTCTCTTATATTTAAGGTTAATAGCTGGAAATTTAAACACCCGTTTGGTGGGCTAAAAGTGTATAAAACAAAGAATCAACAGGACAAATAATAATCATAAGGTCACTTTCCACTATATTTGAAGGATAATCATGGATTTTTTTTTTTTTTTTTTTTTTTTAGTGAGAAGGATCTCTTAATCCCAAATGAGGAAACTGAGATGCAGAGATGCAGAGATATTCAGAGATTTGTCCAAAGTCACATGAATAGTGACAATAAAAGGGCTTGAACCTCGGTTCTCGGACTCCAAAGCTAATTCTTTCCACTGTACTGTTTATTGTCCTTCCTGATTTATTAGCATCTCTCTCAAAATCCTCAAATTCAAACAGTTATATTATTGTCACACTCCAGATGAATTTTATGGAGTGTGATTTTACCATTACTCAAGAGTCTTAGAAGGACCAGAATTTATGAATATTTCAAAGAACTAAACAAATTTTGGAGACAATCGATATACCTGATCCTTCTGCTGATATACCAACAATACTTAAAAAGCTTATTTAGACTCACAAAAGAGGTGATAGAAAAGGAAAAGGTAATATATTACTTTCGCCTCAGGGATACCCATCCCCATTCCATTCTCAGAAGGAGGGAAAGGAGAAACTGGATTAAAAAGAATTATAGGTCTCCAAAAGTTTCCTCCTACAAGGTTATTCTTGTCTCAACAGTTTCCTCATTTTAATTAAGAAAAAAAAAAATTCTTATTCCTGTCCAACTCTAAATCAAAGCCGAAAAGCAAAAGGTGGAAAGAACATTGTGTTCATATAGTGATTGATTCCAACTTGCTTTTCTCTAAATTCATCTTTTAAAACACAGTCAATATGCCACCTTGAATTTAATCAAGAAGAATTCTCGGAGGAAACAGCCAATAAAAACAGAACTGAAAGAAGTCTTTATGCAACAGGTGATGATGGGATTTAAATAAACTTAAATGAGGTGTTCACAAACACATTTTCTACCTCTGCTTAGGGCCCAAAGGAAATTTATTTACAGCTATGTACATATGTACATAAAATGTAGACTGGAATCTCTTAGTGAAATAGTAAGTTCAGGGAGAAAAGAAAGAAATATAAATATATTTGACTATGTGTAGTCCTAAACCCATTTGATTAAATCTGTAAACACATTTGGATAAAGAATCTAGAAATCTGATATAGGAAAAGCCTTTAGAAATTTTGCCATTGAATTTAAGAAAATATTTTATTGATAGTTAACATTTTTTTTCCTTCTTTTTTTTTTTTTTTTTTTTTTTTTTTTAAACTGAGCATCTTCTTTGTTATATGAATGTTAGCTAGCTATAGAAGGGAGCATACATATGGTCTAAGGCATGGTCCCTGCCCTCAGGAAGCTTTAGTTCCAATAGGAAATAGGAGGCATACAGGTGTGAAATAGTTATGTTACCATTTAAAAGTAGCCTTTGAGGGGCAGCTAAGTGGTGCAGTGGATAGAGCACCAGCCTTAAATTCAGGAGGACTGAGTTCAAATCTGGTCTCAGACACTTAACACTTCCTAGCTGTGTGACTCTGGGCAAGTCACTTAACCCCAGCCTCAGGGGGCGGGGGGGGGGGGGGGGGGAAGTAGCCTTTGATTAAGTGGCAAAGCAAAGGGTTGCCTGGCTATTTAAACTTCCAAATATTGAGGGTTAAAAGAGTCAAAGCAGGAGGAAACTAGTAATTAATTATTTAATAGCTGACTCCTTGGGGATTATGCCACAGCTCTCTTCTATTGTTCTGATTCAGTTACCCTAATTATCCTGACACTCCTGCCCGGGTTTCCCTGCATCTCAGTCCTGCAAAACTTCCCCTCCTTCTTTATCAGAGTATTTGATAAGAATAAAAGAACTTATGTTTTAGAATATCAGAATGCCTCTCCCCATCCCAAGCTATTGGAATGTCAAATAGTCTTATCAAGATGCCTCTCCCCATGTCCGGGGTGCCTCCCCATGATGATGTCATCTCATCTCCGGTAGCTCATCCCACCCTGTCAAGAGTCTCATTTCTGCTCTCAGCACCCTGACCTCTGCCCTTGCCTCAGTCTACCCCCTGAGTCTGAACCACGTGTATTTTGAGAACTCACATTGTGCACTGGATTCTTGGAGACAATAGTCTCATGCAGCCCTGGGACCAAACCCATGGATCCATCTGGTCCCAATATATCTCTACATTTAATAAATTATTAAATACTCTCTAATCTCTATCTTGCTCAGTTTCTCCAGCATTACAAAGTAATGTACACATAACATACATTTAAATTTGGCCACCATCATTAACTTTTTTTCATCACTTTCTTGTCTAGTTAATAAAAAATGTTAAACCATAATTTGAAGTATTTGCATAGTTCTGATGCATAAAAGCTTACAGTAAAAAGTCAGCAAGAAGCTCTCATAAATCTGTAGAAGCAGACTTTAGCACACCCTGGAGTTAAAGAAAGAAATGTAAAGAGTAATGAGGTCAGGGTAGCAATTCCTGGTTTGAAATAAACAAGTGATAAATACACAATGGTCATTCTCTTTGTCAAAAAGTAGGTTTATTTAGAGGAAGAGATTATAGGCAAAATAAGAGATAAAATAGACACCAGAATTGACAGATGTGAAATAAGAATTTGGAAAACAATAAGATTACCAAGGAAAGGAATTGGAAGAATCCACTAAAGAAATATGACATTAAGCTTGGGTGTACCATTTACTGGCGATTAGACTCATATAGGAGTCTAGCAGACTAACCAGAGTTAGTTAAGAGTACGGAGAAAGACATCATTTTAAAGGGAAAACACTATGAGAGAGAAAGAGAGAATACCTCATAGTGGGTATGGTTCTGAAAAAGACTTAGCAAAAATCTTCAGCATTAGCAGATCTTTTTTGGGGGGAAATACAGCCTTGAGGGTTTCTCAAGACCAGAGAAGAATTCAGTAGCTCATACCTGTCTAAAGATATGCTAATTCATATCTCAAAGATTGCTTAAAGATGCCTGGAGATTTGAGGGACAGACAAAAGAATTTCTTTCTCACATCACTCAATACAAACAGGATAGTCTGGGAATTAATTATTTTTAATAATAGCTGGTTGGGCTTCTTCCTGACCAGAGAAGAGATAAGTCCACAACAGAGAGTATAAACTAAGATCTGGGTTCTAAATTCAGAGAGACAAAGAGGAGAATAGTTTAAAAAAAAAAAAAAAAAAGTCTTCTGAGCCAGAGAAACAATATGAATGAAGTATATTTAAGCTAGTGAGAAGGGTCTCATATGACTGACTGCTAGAATAGTGAAAAACAAAAGATGGAAAAAAGAAATTGGGAATTGAACTCCAGAACACTTTAAATGCTTGGAGTATGCTGTGGAGTATGTGCTTATATGAGGTAGATTCAGAAGTCCACAAAAAGCTGTGTGGGCAGATGTACACAAAAGACAATTGTAACTTCTGAAGGCCTAACAAGTAAAGGTTTTTTACATATACCATACTTGACCCCATTTGTTAGCCTACTTTCAGCATCTTCATTTTGTAGACTTTCCTTAACCAACCTTTAAGATAAGAGTTTTGTTTCCTGGCACTATCCTTCACCTTTCCTTGATACTGTTGTTTATTTTATGGACTCCTACTAAATAACTAAAATGTTTTGACTCTATTATGAATTACTGAATGCTATTGTTGGGGTTCAAAGGCGACCACGAAAAGGTTGGGGTTCCAGACTGGTGTCACAAGATGAAAAAAATTTGCAGGCTCCGACAAAAATTTATTATAATTGTAATGCCAACTGAAGCGGGCTGTTTCAAAAAAACCAGAAGCCAGATAATTTTATAGGAAAAAGATAGAAAGATCAGGTGCTTCACATCTCTGATATGCTACTTTTATGGCTTAAAAGTAGAATTGAGGTCGGGTTGAAGAGTACTGAATTCTATAGTTTAGAAGTGTAGTTGCACCCTGTTATTGAATTCTGTAGCTTAAATTGTCTCAGAGACTTTGCTATTACTGACCAACAATCTGACAGCCAGCATTGTTCCAAACTACTACACTCCCAAAGTCAGGTAGCCTTAGGATTATTGTTACATTTTCCCTAGGAGCTATATATCACTATGAGAATTAAAGAAAATTTAATAATTTTAAAAAATGTTTATGACATTTTGCATGTTGTTTATGCTTGAAATTTACCTAGAATATATTGGCCATACTGATGTTTATCTAAATCATGAATCATGAACAATCCATTATTTGATTAGTTGAATTAACTAAATCAAACTGTTATGATTTTAATATAATATCAGGTTTAATAACTTAAAGAAGCAAATGCTTTACATATTTATTTTTTTATTCACTCCATTGATCAACAAGCATGAGTACTAGAAATACACAGAAAAGGCAAAAAATAGTCTCCTCCATAAGAAATTTACATTCAGTTTAGGGGAAACAACATGTACATTAAACTAATTGATACAAGATAAAATATAGGGTATAAAGAAGATGCTGTAGAGGATAAGTCCCTAGCAATTGGGGAAGGAGAATTGTCTCAGAAAGGTTCTTCTTGTATGGGATGAACTGAGTGAAGACACTCTCGTAATAATATAACTGTGACTTGAGATGAAACTTTATAATAACAAGTAGAGCTATAACTAAGAAAAAGTTGCAGATGTTCATCCCCTTCTGTTTCCCACTACTTCTTAATTAGCATGTAAGTATTAATTAAGCATTTAAGCAATTTATTCTTTTGTTTCTGGGTTAGATTTCTACCCAAACAAATGGGAGAAAAGGCCAGGCAGGAGGGTGGGGACTTCTGTATTCAGGCTATTTAATCTTGTGTTTTGTAGTTTTTACTTTTCGCTGCTTTCATTAACAAACACCTGGTCAAGCAGGATGATTTCAGAAAGGCCTGGAGAGACTTACATGAACTGATGCTGAATGAAATGCAAGAGCAGGAAATCATTATATACTTCAACAACAATACTATACGATGATCAATTCTGATGGACATGGCTCTCTTCAACAATGAGATGAAACAAATCAGTTCCAATATAGCAGTAATGAATTGAACCAGCTCCACCCAGCTGATTCTTCTTGTACAGCAAAATAACTGTATGGTCATGTATACATATATTGTGTTTAACATATACTTTAATATATTAAACATGTATTGATCTACCTGCCATCTGGGGGAAGGGGTGGGGGTGAAGGAGGGGAAAAATTGGAACAAAAGGTTTGCAACTATCAATGCTGAAAAATTGCCCATGCATATATCTTATAAATAAAAAGCTATTAAAAAAAAAAAAAAAAAAAAAAAAAACAACAGCTGGTCAAACGGGAGAAAGATACCCTTTCTCACAAGATCATAATAAACTTCTTTTTTGCTTTTTCTTATTCTGAGAGTTTCTGATTGTTTTTGTGGTTGCTATTGTGTCACACATTCTTATGCTGAGTTTTAAAGGAAGCTAGAGATTCTACCAGGTGACAATAAGAGAAAGATCAGTGTGTTTAATAGTAATAAACAAGTTCAAAAGAGGGACAGATTTGAACAGGAATAATAATGAGTTCTGTTTTGGACATTTTGAATTTGAGTGTGTCTGGTACACAGTAGTTGATAGATAATGATATGGAACAGGAGTTCAAAAGACAGAAGGCTGAATAAATAGGTCTGATGTATCTGAAGAGATGAAAATTGAATTCATGGGAGCTGATAAGATTACTAAGTGAAAGATTATAAAGAGAAACAGCCTAAAACTGAATTATATCATTCTATAGTTACTGAGAATTACATAAAGATCCAAGAAAGGAGACTGAGAAAGAATTGTTAGAAAAAATAGGAGATAAAATCAAGAAAAAAAAGTCAGAAAAACCCAGAGAGAGGTTATCCTAGGAGGAAAAAGTGGTCAGTATTGTCAAATGTTTCAAAGGTCAAGAAGAGGATTGAGAAAAAGTCCTTAGATTTGTCAATGATAAGATCATTTGTAACTTTGAAAAGAAAAGTTTCAAGATAAATTATGAAGACACAAGGTGATTTACAGAAGGTTCAGAAAAGAATGAAAGGAGAAGAAATTTAGGTATTTAGTAAAGATGACTTTTTCAAGTAAGAGAGATATAGAATGATAGCTGGTGGAAAGATCTAGTGTGGATTTTTAAATATGGGGAAGACTTGGGTATGTTTGTATGCAACAAGGAAGGAACCAATAGGTACTGAGTGCTTGATGACTGGAGCCAGCAGAGATAATAGTAGAAGCAATCTACTGGAGAAGATGGGTATAGAATCAAGAACACATATAGAGAACTTGGTTCTGGCAATGTGCACCAGATTTTGAGTAGTGGACCTGGGTTTGAACCCAATTCTGCTGCTCCCTATATAATGTTGAGCTTCAATGTCCTCATCTTTAAAATGAAAGGAATGGACTGGAAGACTTCAAAAAGTTCTTGCATACGTAAAATTAGTACCTTATAGCTTTTTTTCACCTTTGTAAAATAGATAAATAAGTGGACTTGGCAAATTAAAATCACAAAATGTTAGAGAAAGAAGGAATCAAAGATATATATATATATATATATATATATATATATATATATATATATATATATATATATATATATATATATATATATATATATAATATATATGTTTTAATCCCTGAATTTTTCAGATGAAGAAATTGAAGTCTAGAAAGGTAAAATAACTAGACCAAGGTCATCACACTGCAACTAAGCAATAGAGATGGATATGAATTTTCCATCTCCCATTCTAATTTTTCCCATTACATAAGAAAACTCAATAGGATTTTTTGAAATCTGAAATCATAATATTTTAGAATTGCAGTATTTTAAAACCAGGAGACCTCAGAGACTACTGTGGCCAATGGCCTGAGTTCCATCTTCCCAATCCAATCCTACACCTCAAACTTTTTCATATAATTTACCCATTCTCTTTTGTGCCACTCAGAAATAGTGGCTCTTTAAAAAAAAAAAAAAAAAAAAAAAAAAAAAGACTAACCTCTTTATTTTTGCCTTTGAATTAACCCCTATCCTGTGTTTTTTGGGAACCTTTCATATTATTCACCCATCATCTTCTGTCTCTCTATCCATTGGATCTCTTTCTTTTTAGGTCTTTGTTAATAAAAAAAAAAATTTCATTTGATCTTGCTATATACTCAAAATGTATCACTCCATTTTCCTCTTCAGTTTCACAGATGAACTCTTTATGTCTACTTGATTGCTAAATCAAGTTATTTTAGGGAATGACTAAACAAATTATAATATATGAATAAAATGGATTATTACCACACTTAAAGAAGTACAGAAAAGCACAGTTTTGGAGAAACTGAGGATGATTTTTTTATTGATTGATGCAGTCAAGTGATAAACATCTGAAGAACAATTTATACAATAATATATTCTAAAGAAAAAACTTTAAAGAAGTAAAAAGTTTGATTAATGCGATGACTAACCATATTTTTTTGGGGGGAGGATAATAAAGCACGTCTCTTGCCAGGTCATAATCCTAAGTAAGTAAAATAAGACATTAATTTTCAGATGTAAACAACTTGGTGATTTTTTTATGCTTTGATTATGCATACTTATTTGCGGCGGTTATTTTTTTTTCTATTGAGGTAAAGGCAGGGAAGAGGCGGATTGATAGTTGTCTTCAAGTATTTGAAAAACTATGATATGAAAAAGGAATTATGCTCAGTCTCACAAGACAGAACTAAAAACAATGTGTAAAGAAGCTACAGAAAGACTAATTGAGTCTTGATAGAAACCAAAACATTTTAACAATTAGAGCTGTCCAGATTATTCCTGAGTGGAGCATCTGCTATGGTAACAGATTTCCCTTCACTACAAGCTTATCGCTATTGTCCATCATTCTCAAAGAAGACCAAAATGATATTACTATTTTGGAGCCAAGGTACAGTGTACTCAACTGTGACTAATCAAATCAATGTGAGCTCAGAAGGCTCTACTTCATGTCAGGTACAAATAGTCCACACAAATATTTAGAGTGTAGATGTTTCTGAATTCATGTATCTCACATTTCTTTTGAGCTACTGTAATTCTGCTTGGTTCATAGAGCACAGCACCTTCTTTGTTGTGGGTACACCATGCTGGGTAGTCCTTTGCCCATGTCTCACAATCAATTCCAAAATTCTTCTGAAAGACCTTGAGAGTATCTTTGCATCATTTCTTCTGACCTCCATGTGAGTGTTTTTCTTTGTGCATTCTCCATAAAAGTCTTTTAGGGAAATGTAAATCTGGCATTTGAACAACACGACCAGCCCATCAGTGTTGTGCTCTTTATAGTAGAGTTTGAAAACATGACAGTTTCGTTTGAGAAAAGACTTCAATGTTAGGTACCTTACCTTGCCAGATGATATTCAGAATCTTAAGACAATTCAAATGGAACCATTTCAGTTTCCTGACATGTTGCTGGTAATTCTGTTCAGATTTCATAGGCATACAACAATGAGATCAGAATAATGGCTCTATAGAAGTTCAGTTTGGTAGGTAATCTAGTACTCCTTCTCTCCCACACTTTTCTTTAGAGCCTTTCAAACACTGAGCTAGATCTGGCAATGAGTATGTCAATAGACTTATAAGCAAAAGCTTGATGAACACTTGCTGGAGATGTGATGGAAGGAAACACACACTAGATTGCCCTTGAAAGTACTTGTCAACTCGAGTTCCTTCAAGAATGAAGTGATGAGCCTATAGTGAAGAGGAACCTGCTACTGTGGCAGAGGTTCTACTCAGAAATAGTCTGGACAGCTCTGACTTTCAAAAACTTCATCTTTTTTCAAGGGATAGGTTTCCTGATCTTCTCCAACTGAAAGTTTTTTTTTTTTTCTTCAAGTATTCCAAGAAAATTTTGCCTTTATTTCTTCTTTGCCCTATAATTTTGTATTGTATTATTGTAAATTATATTATACTATCTGTGTACACTTCAGTAGATTTGTGATCTCATCAATATGAATATTCCTGTCAACAATGCTGGCTCTTGTTAAGAAGGTATTTGTAGGACTTTCTCCCTCCTCCCTTACATTAATCTTAAATCCGCTTCTGTCACCCACTGCCACTATTTCTGCCCTTTCCTTCCAAGTGAATTAAATCAAATTCCTTTTCTGCCTGATGTTTCTCCAACTCAATATAACAAGCATTCATTAAATGTCTACTCTATATATGGCAGTGGAAATACAAAGACAAATCAAAAAAGCAAAAAAACAAAAAAACAAGAAATGCAAATAAAAAACTCAGTCCCTGACCTCTGGTAGTTTACAGAATAAATGTTAATAGTTTCTTCAATTTATCTTTATGTAACATCATCTCCCATCATTTCACCATCTCTCTCCCTCTTCATAACACTATTCCATATTCTCTGTATTCTAATTAAACTGACCACTATTACTCTTTCCCCACCCATAGATTCTCATGTTTCAAAGAATTACCTTAAGTTGCTTGATGTGTCTGCAATGTCCTCCCTTCTCTCCTCCAGGGAAATACAATAATTATCCATCTTTTAAAGCCTAACTAAATTGTCACTGACTCTTTAAAACTTTTTTCTGATTTTTCTCCTGTAAATGCTAACATAGCACTTTGTCATTTAACTCCCATAAGATCACAGCTGTAGAGGTCAAGGGAACTTCAAGGGTTGATTAGTATAAATTTTACAGATGAAGTAACTGAAGTTCATTGAGGTTGAATGACTTTTCCAAAGCCAAATAATAGGAAGCATCAAGAGCAAGATTTAAACTGAGATCCTCTGACTTAAGACAGTGTTCTTTTCTCTATGCTAAGCTTCCTCCCTAATATATTTATGATGTAGCACAAGCAGAAGGAAAGTAGCTTATTGGAAAAAAATGAAGAATAATATAGTCTAGAATTAAGTGAATACAGGAGAAGCTAAGTGATGCAATAGATTGAGCTCCAGTTCAGAAGTCAGTAAACTCTGAGACACTTCAGAGTCACTTAACCCTGTTTGCCTCAGTTTCCTCATTTATAAAATGAGTTGAAGAAGGAAATGGCAAACTACTTCAGTATTTTTGCCAAGGAAACCCCAAATGAAGTCACAAGAAGTTGGACACAAGTCTTATACCCCAAATAAATGCTTATACAATTGAAGTCATAAAACTATCAATATAACATTATTGATTCCTATAACGTATGAATATTGACTTTTCTATTAAATGAAAATTCCTATGCTATGACCAATAAGATATAGCAATAGGACTTTCTGAAATCATGATTACATTTACAAAAATCTATCTTAAAATCTTTTCTTAAGCCTTCATGACTCCAATGACTTAAAACTCTGACAGGTATCTTAACTCTAGGGACCTAGTCTCCCTGTTCCCTTGTTCACCCAAAGGATGTAAAAACAAGAGAAAGACCAAAACCATACTCAGTACTAAAGACATCAAATACCTTCCCTGTTTTGTTTACTTCCTAGAAAATTTGAGCCTTTCTAGGCTTATTGAAGAAGATTTAACTTCAAGGTGATGATTTTCTTTTTTATCATTTTGTTTAGTCTTCACAACTCAGCCATTAAAAAAAAAAAATTTATACAAGTCCAAAGACTATTTCAAATTCAATGAATGATGTTGGATAGTCATTATATTTATCAAAGAGTTAAACTCTTTGAAAGATTTACATCAACATATTCATGAAAGATTATACAATATATTATATTTACATCAAAGTATAATATATTCTACTTATCTGAAAGTCAACATGATAGAGAACTGGCTTTGGTATAATCAAGATCTAGTTTCAAGTCTCACCTCCCTCCCACTAGCCCACCTCTATCAAACTGCCATCCTAACAGTGTGACTCTCAATTTCTCAATGATCCAGGAAACTCTAGAACTGTAAATTGAAAAGCTGTTGTTGCTCTATCTGGACAAGAGTTTCCTCACGTGGAGCTCTCTACAGTAAAAAAATCACAGGTCCAGTATTTTTTTTAAGAATATTGTTAAAATTGTTAGAAGCATGTGTAAATAGTGGTGATACATGATGTGATTATTCTGTGTAATTATTAACATGGTAACGATAATAATTACAAGTAAACCTCCATGTTTCCAGTACTCCAATTGTAGTGAGACAACAGTACAGCTATTCTTGTAGCTGGTGTCTCTCCAGTCTGTCTAGTCTGTCTCTCAATTAGTTTGACCTCAGTTTTTCTGTCTACCTGTCTTGTCAGTATATCAGTCTTTCAGTCAGTTTGTATGTCTTGTCAATCTGTCAGTGATTGTTTGTCTGCCTATCTTGTCAGTCGGTCAGTCTCAGCAGTCTGTCAGATTGCCTGCCCGCTTCCCCACAGTCTGCCCCGGAGCCAGGTGGTCAGATCACAAGGTCTGTGCAGGGCTAAGGTAGAGCCCTTTCCAGCAAGCACTGCGGTCCTGGCACAGACCCCGGGCGGGGGCGGAGAAAAGGCGGCACCTGCTCCAGAGACTGGGTCGGGCCCCTGGAGCGGACCCGGACGGTCCAACGGACCTCACTCACCAGGGAGAGCACTTTGTAGGTGTTGGGATTCTTGGCTTTGTGAGCCCGCGCGCCTTTCTCGGGCTGCTGATCGTCACCCAAGTCCAGAGGAGTCAGCATGTTCACAGCCTGAGGGTCCCCGGCAGTGTCCCCGTAGACCTGCTCCTTGCCTGTCCCTGCGCGGCTCTCCTTGGTGCCCCGGTGGAAGCCGTCCCTCTCCATGGTTGGCTCAGGCTTTCTGCTTCTCGGACTACTCTGCCGGCTGCCTGACTTTAATAGAGCACTGAGGGCGGCCTGGCCCCGTGGACTCCGCCCCCCTCCTTCAGCCAGCCTCCTCCCAGACCCTTGGCTCTTTTCCCCTAGCCAATAATGTAAAATGTGAGGGGGAGAACGGCCCAACGCCCCGGATTATTTGGCTTCCTGTCTGATTTCGGGCATTCTGGCTGTTGGGTTATTTTGGGTGTTTTACGTGTATGTCTCTTTAACTTCCCCCAAAGCCTTTCCCCTCACCCCACCCCTGGGCACCATCTGAAGACTTGCAGGAATCGCCCTGCTCAGTACCTTAGTATTGCCTGAATTGCATAGTGTGGTCTGCAGAGAGCATGAGATCATGTGGCCCCAAAATAGTGCGAGAGGAGGAGAAAGAGGAGGATGGATGGATGCTGTTTATAAGGGAACAGAACAAGCTTAGGACTCTACTGTATGACTTTATAGTCAAACTGGAACGGGTGGGAGGGAGAAGGTCCCCTTGCTCTTTTCTCTCTCCTAAATAGGCTGTGATGAAGAAAACATTGGATTTCATCATTAAAATCATGGGCTCAAAGGATTAAGAGCAGAAAAGAACTACTCTACTGGGAAATTCAGACTCCGTTTTGTTGTTTTGTTTAGTGGATTCATGGGTTGATCCTTTTAAACTTAATTTGCTGGAAATATTAAAGTGACATGTCTCTTCCTGTGGTTGACGTTTTGATATTGGACCAGCAGGGACTCAAGTTGGTTCACTTGATATTTTAACAAAAGGGGTAAAAAAGAATCCTAAATATTTGCAACAGAGATTCAAGAGGTTGGAAGAATCTAGGTTTTGGGGTTTCTTCTGGCCTCTGCACCTTTTACAGGTAGTGACCCATCAGTAACAAAGACCAGGTGTGATGTTTACTCAGACTTACCTGTACATCCTTAAAACAATGCCTGCCAACAGTCCAGATTTTTCAACAACTTTATTAATTTCATTGTAAATTCTCAAACAAAATTAATGTAATATTAAAATGTAAATAAATTTATATGCATCTATATAGTATTTTACTCCTTACAAAGCACTTTTGCATACTGGATGACTACAAATTAATGTTATTTTAGTTTTGTTTTTTTTTGAGGCTGGTGTTAAGTGACTTGCCCAGGGTCACATAGCCAGGAAGTGTTAAGTGTCTGAGATCAAATTTGAACTCCGGTCCTCCTGAATTCAAGGCTGGTGCTCTATCCACTGCGCCACCTAGCTGCCCCAAATTAATGTTATTTTAACAAAATTAATGTATTCAGAGTATTTGGGTTCAGAGGGAGGAAGCAGTATGACACTACTAAAAGAGAACTCAATGTGGAATCATACCTGAGTTTAAATCTCATTTACTAAAGCTTGACACAGTAAGTACTATAGAGATGTTAGCTTTTTATCTTTTCCTTTTTTAAAAAAATTACTGTTACTACTACTCATGTGATCTTGGGCAAGTCACCATCATTCTGGTCTGAAGTTTCCTCATCTGTAAAATGTAGGGTAAAATATACCATAAATAGTTCCTCCAACTCTACAACTGTGATCCTGATTCTGTTTGAATACACTTAGTCCAGCAAAGAGAAGTGAGGAATGGCTTGTTTCTGTCTGCATTTTAGCTATAGAACAGGAGTTCTTAACCTGAGTGAGGTTCACAGATCATGAACTGGGATGGAAAGGGAAAAAAAGTAAATCTTTTTTTTTTCATTACTTCTAACTAAGTGGTGTTGTGGGCAGTGTGCCCAATTTGAAGTTAAAAAGATGAGTCTTTTTGAGCAAATCTAGTCTCGGACACTTACTATTTGGGTGACCCTGGCAAGTCACTTAATCTTGTTTGCTTGGATTTCTCATTTGTAAAAATGAATTGGAAAAGGAAATGTCAGGTGCTCCAATATTTTTGTCAAGGAAACCCAAATTGGGATTAAAATGATGAGAAAGAGTCCATAAGCTTCCCCAAACTGCCCAAAAGGTCTATTACACAAAACAAGTTAACTATGACTATTATTATTGGAGTACACTTACCAGATCTCCAATCTGATGATGACTTTTTCCCTGAGCCTTCTATTGAACTCCTATTTGGCTTAAGAAATATTTATAAAGGAGCATGGTAGTAAATGTTTAACTAACCTGATCTCCCAGAAAATGGAAAAAAAAAAAAAAAGTATTTAAAAATTCCTTTAAATTTAATCTACATTGAGGCAGCTAGGTGGCTCCATGAATATAGCACAGTTCTGAAGTCAGGAGGACCTGAGCTCAAGTCAGATCTCAGACACTTCACACTGTCTTAGCTGTGTGACCCTGGGCAAGTCACTTAACCCCAATTACCTCAGGGGAAAAAAAATTTAATCTACATTATTAACACTTTCTTACATCTAACAATCAACAAAACAATAAATTAAGCCTTCATTTCCTGGAATTACCTATTTCTGCAGGATAAACATTCACACTAAAAATTTAAGGAAAGGTGGGTAAAGCTAGCTCCAGGATACCTAATTTAAAAATCATCAAAAACCCTAAAATAAAAAACCTTGCTCTAGAGCTTAGTTCAATACCTTGCACTTAGTGCATTTTTAATAAGGGTTTGCTGAACTGAAATGGCTTCCCAAAGGGCTAGAATAAAAAATACTTTGTGGACCTAAAAGAAAATCATCTTGACTCATTTTAAATTTTGCCCAACTTGATTTTATATATATATATATATATATATATATATATAAAATCAAGTTGGGCAAAATTTATATATATATATTTATATGTATATATATATTTCCATTATGAGTTATTTAGGAATCATATGAATCCTGGAAGGATAAATATTTGTCATCCTTAAGGATAAGCAAAAGAATGTGCTGCAAGCTCAGAGTTGTTGCCAAAAAGGAGGATGAAGGAGTTAAAAAAGCTACACTGCTCCTAGATAGAGGTGTTACTCAATTACTACTTTTAAAAGGAAAACACATTCATTTTTTAAATAATTTTTGGTTTTTTTATCCAGATCTAAAATCTCTTAACTATGGTAATTATGGGAAAGTGTAGTAGAAACTGGAAACAAATAACAGGCCAGTCTGAACTTTAAAATGGAAGATGACAGTATTCATTAACTATGTTATTAAACAGAAAGATCAAACATGGAGCTCATAATTTGATCAAGTCTACAACATTCCCAAGTACTTGGGAAGTATTTAACAAAATAAATAAAAATACAGTGAAATATAGATAATGTTAATTTGTGGTGTTCTAAGTCATTGTGTAATCCATAGGGATCCACATATGTGGTTTAATGGCTTAAATTTGACATTAGAGTTGTTAATTCCAAAGAGATGGTTAATGAACCATAAGATGGTTTCATCATGAAAGGATTTCTCAGAAAAGACTCTGCAAAATATGAACTGGGTGTCTGTAAAAAATAATAATAATAACAATGATGATGTTAATTAGATTTTTTCTTTTTTAACATTAAATATGAAATTATCAAAAATCCTTTATACTCAAAACAATTTGGGGGTTTGTGGTTTCTGGTTGGTTTTTGCTAAGATTCTTAAAGATATTCATCTTTTTTTCTCTTCCAGCTCTTAAGGGCCCAATAATATGATCCCTAGAACAAAAGAAGAGAGGCAATGCTGCATTTGCAATTGTTAAAGTAGATGTAAAAGTAAATTCTCCTAACTTCTACGTAGATCTTCAGAGGCTCCCCAGGATTTGTGATAATCCATTCTTCTACTATGAGATTGAGAATGGGGCTTATTAATTACTAAATATAACCTGTTATGTGATCAAAAGGAAAGACTGTTCAAGGGATAGCTGACAGTGAAAGGGAAATAGAAAATGGAGAAAACAAATAATTTAGCTCAGATCAGGGCTCAAATCAGTTCAATTTACCAAACTCACTTAAGATGACTTACATGTTGTTCCAGTTCCTGGGCATTAATTGCCTCAATATATTATGAGGCAATACAAAACAGCCCTGTGAGGTAGGTGCTATTATTATCCCCCCTTTCAATTGAAGAAAGTAAGGAAAATAAAGGATAAATGACTTGCTCAGGACCACACATCTAGAGAATCTCTGGGAATAAAGTTAAAATCAGATCTTCCTGATTTCAGACCCAGTATTTAAACACTAGATCTATTATTCTAAATTTCACTGGCAGGGTCAGTTGGCAGAACTAGGAATAGAGGAAGAAAAATTTCATTTGTAACTCTTTTACATGTCTAGTTCTGCCCATTTTCTTGATAATGTATTTCACAGTTATATGGCTAATAGTTAACAATAACTAGCATGATATAGCATCTATTTATGTCAGGCACTATGCTAAGCATTTTACAAATTTTATCTTATTTGATCCTATCCTCATAACAACCCTAGAAGATAAGTGCTATTATTATCCCCTTTTGACAAAAGAGGAAAATGAAGCAGACAAATTAGGTGTCTTACCAACAGTCCCACGGATTATAGATGTTTGAGACTGGTTTGAATTCAGGTCTCCGTGACTTCAGGGCTAGTGCTCCATCTATCACTCTACTCAATTGCTTAGTAATATATCAAGAGCTGGATGAGAACTCAGACTTCATCTAATCCAAACACTAGGATTGAAAGAGGTAGAAAGGCTTGTCCATGTTAGTGGTAAATGTCAAAAAAAACATTTAACTCTATATCCTCTAACTTCAGAACTGGTGTCCTTTCTACTATAAATGAATAAAAATTTACATGAGCCTATTTAGCCATGAGGAACGCTCTGTCCCAGTAAAACTCCCTGGGAACCTTTCTTTCTCCCTGCCCAAAGCCTCAGAACTTCCCAGGCAATATAGAATTTCCCTTTCTTAATCCACTCTTTTGCCCTGCTTTCATAACTTCCCTAAAGGCCTTAGGATCTGAGGAACCAAGTCTTCTTTGTATTCAATAACTCATCCTTTACTCCCTACTTGCTTTGCTCCCTAAGCAGAGCCTCTTCTATCAATCCAGACCTCATCATGCTCTTTCTCTCAAGTGTTGTCCTCACAGAAGTTGTCTGAGATTTCCTTCTCATTGTCTCAGTCCCATCAACCTTACTTAAATGGACATATGATCAGGCTAAAACTACATAAAACAAGCCATATCATCTTGCCATTTTGTGCTATGCTATGCCTATCTTGAACAATATTTTGCTTCTCAATTATTATTTTGTTTCCATCTAAAGAAATTCATCTAGCTAATATTTTCATTCAATTTAATTTAACAAATATTTATAAAACACCTACTACTTTACAAAGTTTGTAACCCTATCTAGGAGCTTCTAGGTTAAAACAAGGTTTTGCAACAAATATAAGAGTGTAGCACCAGATATAGCTACAAAATAAATCAATTTTTTCCAAATACAATTCAGGGAGCTCAAAATCATTTATTAAGCAACTAATATGGAACTATATTCTATGCTAGCCACTAAGAGTACAAACAAAAATGAAACAATCCCTGTCTTTCAAAAGTTCATATTCTGTTGGAAGAAGGAAGTTGAAAAGAGAGAGTATGCATATATGTATAAATATATGAGAAGTAGGAAAAATACAAGGTAATTTGGGAGATGTAACATAAGTGGGTATAAGACAAAGATCAGAAAAGCCTCATAGAGAAAGTTACACTAGACTTGAGATTTGAAGGAAACTAGGAATTCTAGGGAAAAGAAACTCTCCTAGAAACTCTCTTCTTCTAGGGAAACTAGAGAGAGAAGGGAACTTATTCCAGGCAGGCTGTGCCAAAGCACAGATTTGGAAAAAGAATGTCATGTGTGAGGGAAAGCAGGAAGGCTAGTGTGATTGGAATTTAGACTAAGTCACTAGACTAAGACACAGGAAGACTGGAAAGGTAGTTTGTAGTCAAGTTATAAAGGGCTACAAATATCAAACAAGATAGTCCCAAAGAAATCGTGATGAAATTTGCTATCTGCCCTTACAGAAAAAATTTATACTGTCTGAAGACAAACTGAAACATACTTTCTACCTCCCCCCAATTCCCCTTTTCATCTTTCTTTTTCTTCCTCTTCCATCCCTTCCTTCCTTTCTCCTTTCCTTTCTTTTTCTTTTCTTTCTTTTATTCTTTTTTTCTTTCTCCCTTTGTCTTTCTTTTTTTCAAGTCTTCTTGTACAAAATAATTGATATGGAAATGTTTTACATGATTGCACATGTATAATTTATATTGGATAGCTTACTATCTCCGGGAGGAGGAAGGGAAGGGGGAAAAGGGAGGGATAGAATTTGGAACTCAAAACTTTTTGTTCAAATGAAAAAATAATATTTTAACATGTAATGGGGAAAAATAAAATATTGTCTTTAAAGTTTGCATTTGATACTAGAAATAAACAGTCAGCTACTGAAGAAGAAACCTTAAGTGTACCTAAACTATCTTAGCATCACAGATCCTGATTTTACATTAATAATTCATTATATGAAAGGTTTTTGTTTTAACTAGATATATATTTCTGAGTGCACAATTTTAATATGAATCATAAAATTTCAGAGATACTTGATGATTTCCTTTTCATTAAAATAACAAATACCACAGCAGTTTATGATTAATATTTGCATTTATAGACAAACTAATAATTTATATATTTTATAAGCTTTTTTAAAAGCTTCATAAATGAAAGCCAACTTGAATATGTCAATGATCAATTATTCTCACCCATCAACAGGTATATATATATGTATATATATATATATATATATAAAGTTTTTCAGGAATAATATAAAAGAAAATAAATTTACCAGTAGAGTATTACCAAAAACAAAAACAAAAACAAAAAACTATAGAATACCATAATAGAATCCTGAGGTAAAATGTGATAATTGCATAAAACAAATATAACTGGATACATCACAGAGCTGACTTAATTGCATCCATTTCAGACATCGGTTCTCATTTTAGACCCTACTCCTGAAAGTCTTAGAAAATGTATTGAATATGTTAAGAGAAAAAGTAGTATAAAGGCTGAGATGTCCTCAAAGATTGCCTATCTCTTAATATTAATGGAAAATATTCCTATCAATTATTTTATCCATTCCAATAGAGCCATGCCTACCCCCTAGTATCCTGAGGCTTCAGTTTTTTCTGGAAGAACTTCAAGAATATGCTATTTGATCATTATAGTAAGTTATAATGATAATTCTTTCATGTATGGGTTGGACTAGATGTCTTGAAGTTCTTTCAAACTCTCAAATCCTATAATTCTTTAATTCTCCTTTGTTTTTCTTCATCTGAGCCAAGGTGATTGAAGAGCAAATGGACATCTCTAATGTAACCTCATGAGTTCAAGTGTACCATAGATCCTAGGTCCCTGGGTCAGATCAATTCCCTACACAACTTAGATGTATAGGATCTTTATCAAAAATATTTTCTGCAAGATTTTTACCACTGACCTGGAAAATAGATCCAGGACAGATAATTTAAGAATGTATTGAACTACCTGAAAATCATGATTAAAAAAAAAGGGGGGGAGGGAGGGGCTAGACAACATTAATTAAAAAATCAAGAAAATAACCCTGATATCCCAGAAAGATCATTTAGAGAAAGTATCTAATCAAACATATAAACTCTTTCACTCCTCTCCAGACTTTTTTTCTGACATTCTGAACTTCACTATGCTTTAGCTATCTTCTCATGCAGAAAGATCCCTCCACCCCTAAAGGCTTATCCTACTATTGATTAGTTCCTTGCAATAACTCCATTTTGAGGAAGTTCCTGGGTCAGACCCTCACTCATCTCACAACTTCAGACTTCTTCACCTTATCCTTGTTTAGATAATTTCTCTCCCCAATCCTCACTTCTTGTCAGTTTCCTTTTATGTGCATTCTTACATTAAAATGTAAGTTCCTTAAAGGACTATTTTGTTTGTATTATGTATTTACAACACTTTTCACTGCACCTAACTTCTAGTAAGCACTTAATAACTGCTTCTTCACTTGGCTTGATCTACTAATCACCTGAGAAAGCAAGCACAAGGAATTCCAGAGGTATTTTGATGCTTGACTAGTAAATCACGAATAACTCAGGCAAGAGAGCTTCATTCAGATGAGTTAACTAGAAGTAAATGCAATGCCTATCATTGTTGAAAATTGTTCTCTTTAAATAGCTAAGTAAATCTCTTTTTGTTAACTGTTGAATGACTTCTGAGTGCCTCATTTTATGCTAGTATAAACCTAAACTATTAAACTACCAAGAAATTGGCTTGATTGAGTCAGGCCTAGTCCAGAACATGTAGCTATAGTAATTTTCATTTACATCTATAAATTAATTTAATCATTTTGATTTTGGCGGTATGGCTCAATAATGTACAATGAATTACTTAAGTCTTCTTTCTTTTAATTCTGTAACAAGTTTTGTCATTGTATTCATGTAAATTTTAAGTGTGTCTTAGTGAGTTGATCCCACATATTTTATATATTTTTACTTCAGATGAAATTTGGTTTTGTATTTCCCATTGGTTTTTGTTAGTAAGATTCAGAACAATTGGCAATTTTGTAAATTTATTTTCTATCTTGCTTTATCAAAAGAAGTCAGTAATTATTTAAATAAACTTCTAGGTGAATCACTAAGATTCTATAAGTAAACTATCATATTATCTAAAAACAATAACAATTATGTTTGCTCTCTGTGCTTATTCCCTCAATTTCTTTTTCTTACATTTTTGCTATACCTAGCATTTACAGAACCATATCAAGTAATAGTCATGACAAATGATTGTTTTTGAGCAATATCCCTTCAAAATTACTCCTTTCTTTTGGAGCAACATAGAATAAATCTAATCCCTTTTTTAAACGACCATGCTTCAGGGACTTTAAAACAACTATTATATCTCTCCAACATTGTATAATGAAAGAATAATAGATTTCAAGTTAGTGGCATGGGTTCAAATCCTAGTTCTATTATATATCTGTGAAACTTTAAGCACAGTCACTAATTTCCCTTATTAGATCCACTTCATCCCTTTCCAAAACACATTATTATTAAAATTTAAGGAATTAAACTGTTCCAAATCCATTTATGGATTTCATCTTCTTGATCAACTCTTCAATTTTTCAATTTGTTGTATAGAAATCCAATTGCCATTCTTATGCAATATCTTAACTATCTTTTTCCTTTTTTTATTAATTTTATAATTACAATTTTTTTGATAGTATATATGCATGAGTAATTTTTTATAACATCATCCCTTGTATTCATTTTTCCAGATTTTCCCCTCCCTCTACTCCCTCCCCTAGATGACAGGCAATCCCATACATTTTACATTAACTATCTTTTTCCAACCACCATCTTTGCCATTCCCTTAATTATCTGTTCTCTCCATTGGTTTTTTTTTGTTTGTTTTGTTTTGTTTTGTTTTGTTTCTCTTCTCAGATTATTTTTACCTTGCGAATACAATCCTTCCTTTGCAACAACAACAACAATAAATTGCAGTTCTGCACATATATATTGAACCTAGGATATACTATAAGATATTTAATATGTATGGGAATGCCTGCCATCTAGGGGAGGAGGTGGAGGGAAGGAGGGGAAAAACTCGGAACAGAAGGGAGTATAAGGGATAATGTTGTTAAAAAAAAAAAATTTACCTATGCATATGTACTGTCAAAGAAAATGTTATAATTATAAAAATTAATAAAAAAAAATAATGTTCACAATGCTCAAATAGCATTTAGAAAGAATATAATTTTAAAGAAAAAATTATCTGTTCTCTCCCCAGATATTGTTCCCCCTTTTGCATCCCTTGCCTTTGATGGAAAGCAATGAGGAAAATATCACCTGTGCCCCTAGGCTCTTCAGTTTCTTGCTCAAGATTTCATAATGTTTGACAGTGATACTCAAAAATATCTTTTGTTTACAATAATGACTAGAAACAGGAAGAAGTTATCTGCTTTAACGTCTTGGAAAGTTTTCTATTATTTCTTGAATATGTGCCATGGGAAAACAACATCTACTTTACTGTTATAAAAAAGTCACCAAATAGTTTTCTCAGTACTACTCACAAGGATTGCCAACTACTCTTCTCTTTTCGCTCTGATACTCATTGGATATTCTCTCACCTGAAAATACCTATTGATTAGCTTCATCAATTCATTCATTAATTCATTAAATATTATCAAGTGACTGCTATATTACAGGCACTAGTCTATCAATCCATGGAAGAGAAGCTGGTACTTTCTTCCCAGGGCATCTAGGTCTCCCCTTTTCTTAAAGAGACTCTAATATATCTCAGCTACAAATATCCAAAAGTACTCCTATACTGTATTTTTTGCCTTTCTAACCTCTTGACCCCAAGGTTATTTGCACACCACCATGAAATAAGTATAAGTAGGACTTCATTGAGAAACATTCTGACAATCCCTTAAAGCATTAAAATTAGAGTGTGGAATAGCACTGGGACCCAATATGTAAACACCCTCTGGGCTCTTGGTAAAATATGATGTGGCTTAGTACTCAATTTCTATATTCAAATTCCTTCAGAATTTTTTTTCTTTGTACTCAAAGGGCTAAAATGAATTTTGGGAAGCCATGACCTAATTAATTCCTATTCAAACTAAGCACTGATTTACATTTCCCACTTATGACAAATGCTTTATAAGCAAATAACACTTTATTCTAAGAAATTCTCTGTCTTTCTCTTCACACTTCCTAAATGACCCTATAAATACACTCATCCTGTTCTCTCACTAATGACTCCACACTTACTTTCAGGGGGTCTACACTCTGGATCTATTCCACCACTACAGCCATTCAAAGAGCTTAGGCTGGGCTGGGGATGCTGTAATACCATGGAATAGCATTATCATTTTTTGTATCCCTCAACTTAACAACTAGACATAGAGCTAAGAATTAGGGGATAAATATACCAAAAAATAACACAATTTCTATTTTTAAGGATCTTAATCTATTCTATTACTTCAGGAGAAAGCCCAGTGAAAATACTCTCAAAGATAAGACGCACACATGACTATATCCCATTGATTGATAACCTTGATTAAAGAGGTGGGGATTATATAAAAAGTGATGTTTGCAATCCACTCTGCTCACTCATTTTAGCTTTTATAAAAATATTTGTCATAGGAAAGATCACCCCACCAAGAAAGCTTCTTTTATGGTAACAACATACTAACCATGTTCCCTCTCTATGTTCCATTGTCAGTATTGCCAGATGCTTTCTTTATATTATATCCATTAAAAAAGCAACTATACACACATACACACACACACACACACACACACACACACACACACACACACACACATACACTATATTCAAGGGGAGGAAGATGCAGAACAATATTTTTTTTTCCTAAATACAGGGTGGCCCAAAATACTTACTACTGTTTTAAGCTTCACTAGCTCAACTTTCAAACATTATAAATTATTGCTATTAGTAAGCAATTACTATTGCTACTGATGTTTATGAATTGCACATCCATGTATACATTTTAAGTTCCCTGTCCCACCAGAAAAACAAGAAGACAAATAAATATTTCTCAATAGTTCTTTGCCAAAGGAGCATTCTCCTGTAGGATGATAGCTATGGCAATTTATAGAAATATTTAGGGTACCAAAATTAATCCCTAAATTACAAAATCAACCATGGGAAAATGGCTTTATTTTTAAAATAAACTTAAAAGTTTGAAAATAAAATGTTTATATTATTTCATCGAGCTGGTATTGATATAGTAAGGCATGTATCAGATCCAAAGCTTGCTCAACCCTGCTCTTTTCTTGCTCTACTCTACCCTATTGGTCCTTTTATAAGTTACTACAACAAGATGACAAATAGATAGTTCAATTCCAATCACTATGTCTTCTTTACTCCAAATCCAGCACATGTTCCTAGACTCATATCAATTGATTCTTCCTTTGAGAAACCTTTCATGATCCCACTAGCTATTAGATCTCTCTCTCTCTTTCTTCAACTTACATTTATCTGTGCAAATATTGTATCTCCCTAATAGAATGTAAGCTTCACCTGAGAATAGTAACTATTTTTCATTTTGAGTCTGTGTAATCTATTACAACACCACAAGTTCTGGGTTAATGTTGCTTAGGTTCAATCTTGTCAGGTATTAAGAGGAAAAAAGCGAAAGGTTCTAAATATCACTCCATGGGTAATTTTGCCTTCATTTAGTTTCCCCTGGAACTTTGGAATTTCGCTCCTAAGTCTCAACAAAAGTAAATAAAAACAGTGTCATTTATACAAAAGCATTGAAGATAATAATGTATATTTGATAAAGGACAGCCTTTATTTCATCCTATAAAAAATGAAAGCAATACAAATAACTAACTGGAGCCTATAAGTAATGAAAAAAAAAAAAAGAGAAAAAAGGGCTAATAAGAACTATTTCCCTTTGAAGATCAGGGACATATATAGGTCTCCAGCTTTATCTTACCTTTTCAAAGAGCAGTGATCATCATGAGTTTTGCCTTGGCTTGTCAATGAATTGGATTTAAGTGAAGCAAAGTTACACAAAAAGTCATCAGCTTCACTCTCTCTTCCAAAGTCATTAAAGTACTGTAGCAAAGACAAAAGTCAGTATGACTAGCAATGCAATCCCAGGGTGCAGTGGGTAACTTAGGAGTCTTTGATATCTGACCAAGCTCTAAGATCTCCATAGCACCTGCTTCTGCCGCTTTCTTGGCATTGGAACAAGTTCCTATTCACCAGGCACAGCCTTCATATTTTTAGAGTTGACATCCCCCTAACTCGTCCATGAGTCTGAAGCTTGCTGGTTACCCTCAGCCTGACTTAGCCTATTGGCTGATTTGGTTTTACTGAGATGTGGCCACTGTGCATGCTGCAGGTGAGATTTGGGTGAAAAGTGAACACCAAAGATGAATGAACAATCCTGAAAAGGGCTTGACAACCCCTCACAGAGGTGCTTATTCTTCCTGAACATCCTACATGCCACATATACCTCCATAATGAAAGGAAAATAAGCTTGGAATTGGTACAAAGTAAATTATCTTCCATCAACCAGTCCACCTAAATCATACATGATAGCAAGAGAGTACAAATTCTAGGTTTTCTTCCACTCATGGATTAGTAAACTGAGGCCAAATGTTCCATCTTCAGAACATTCCTTCATAAGCCTGAGGTTTCAGGAATTCTCAGTCAAGAAAACTGGTATTTGAACACTCTCACAGCTCAGCCATGTGGCTTTCTTTTCTACAGATACCATCTTTCAAGCTAAGAGACTCTGAAACTTCTGTGACTTCAGATCCCTGGGAGGAGCTGTGAAGAATGAAAGACTGAGTCAAGCGTCAAGATTCAGGTCAACTCTCAGGAACCTGACATGCACTTAATTCACTAGATGTCTTCAGTCCACAATAGCCCAATTCAGACACCATAATTAAACAACATATTCATACCTATTAGGGTATTTAAAGTTTTTCAAATGTAATCAATGGTGTGTGTGTGTGTGTGTGTTTAATAAGTCATTTTATACCACAGAAAATAATCTTGAACTTCTGTCTCATGTCTCTGAAAGGCAGTCCCCCATGGGGATGTTCCAGATAATATGAAGCTTCCTTGAAAAAGGTCCTGTCCATAGCTCCTGGATGGCTCCTTATCATTGTCTAGTCCCTCCCATACTCACCAAGACAGTAGAGCAGGTACATAAAAACAAAGAAGGGAGAAAATGAATGTTTCACCAAATAGCTCCAACTCCACAAGTACAGGAGAAAGAAACCAAAGGGGTCTCTAGAGCCTCCCCCCTTTTCAATGCAAAATCATATCAGACTAACACCCCAGGCCAAGACCTTAAGGGCCAGAACCACTCTGGAAAGGAACAAAACTCTGATGGAAGTGGATATCTTCAACATAGAGAAGAGCTAATCCAATTCCAATTGATCAATGATGGACAGAATCAGCTACACCCAGAAAAGGAACACTGGGAAATGAGTGTAAACTGTGAGCATTTTGTTTTGTTTTGTTTTTGTTTTTGTTTTTGTTTTTGTTTTTCTTCCCAGATTATTTTTACCTTCCAAATACAAGTCTTCCTTTGCAATAACAACAACAACAAAATTCGTTCTGCACCTATATATTGTACCAAGCATATATTATAAGATATTTAATATGTATGGGAATGCCTGCCATCTAGGAGAGGGGGTAGAGGGAAGGAGGGGAAAAATTCAGAGTACAAGGGATAATGTTGTAAAAAAAAAAAATTTACCTATGCATATGTACTGTCAAAAAAAAGTTATAATTATAAAATTAATTAAAAAAAAAAAAAAGGAACAAAGCCACCAAGGAATCAAGACAATAGGATCAGAGCAGTCTGGTAACTTCCTGGATAATCCATCATACTTCCAGGAACTTTGAACCTGAGAGTAGAAAGGCACAGATCACCTCTTAAATAAGTCATTGTGAGAAGTGGCAACAAAGTGAATGGTGCCATATAGAGGAGGAAAGGCTGAGTAGTCGAATGGATCAGAGATACTGCTGTAGTGATAAAACCTACAAAGGATCCAATGAGAGTGTAGGGAAAATAGGAAACCTTCTTCATTTGGCCCAAGATATACTTCAGTCCCAGCTTCCTCCAGGAATCACTTCTGCCCTGTTTCTTATGCTTACCATAGCACAGCACAAAGGACAGGAAAAGTCCTGGCATCATCATATCACCAATTCCCATATGAAGAGTGACTGCCTGTGGAATTTAGAAAAACTAATTTTTTTAGTAAAAGAAAATCAAGAAATGTCAGTCCGCATAGAATGTCAAGAGGGTCAGCTGCTGGCCGGGTGGCAACTTTGACCATGATGCTACTATAAAGATGTAGGTGGAGAAAAAAAACCCAAAAGACATCTTAGATCAGAGGGTCTAAAAGGAGCAAACAGGAGATCTTGAAGCTTGGCAGACAGAAAATGATCGTGGCCACATGTAAAGGACTGAGTTGCACTGAGTTCAGGCACTTGAGGTTAATTACCAATTGGACAATACTCTATTAGTATATACTTGGAGAATGACCCACCAACCATCCTGTGCTGGCTCGATCTGTGGGTGTATACAGTGAATGAAAGGAGTCATTGGAGGGTGGAGTAGGACAAGCAAGATCATTCTTTGGTGGTGGAGAGAGAGAAAGGAGGTGTGGAGATTCCTATATCCATTCCCCTGATGGCGACCCCAAAAGACCAAGAATAAAGACTTTTGCTTATCCTGACTCTGGCTGATTTTAAGGTATCCAGGGTACTAACACGGTCATTACATTTGGGGCCCAAGTGTGGGCCAAGGACCTTACTTTCACTGAAGAAGTCCTCCAGTGACCAGCCAAACAAGAAATTTACTTTGTTAAGGGCTAAACTAGCACCCTTTTCTAGCTGAAATGGGGCAGATATTAGGAAAAGATTTTCCCCATTCCCCAGCTCAACCCCCAACACCACCCCTGCCCCAAACAGGTGCTATAAAAAGCATGCTTAAGTTGATTGAGGGGCAAAGTTTAATTATAACCTGGGAATAGATTGCTAGACTCTTAGGTACATTAAAACACACATCCTATTGGTTCTTAGAGGAAAAAGAAATAATTACAGATAATTGGAAACTTGTAGGAGAACAATTATGTGAATACTACAATAATAGAGGTCCTTATTCAATTGCCACATATACAGCATAATACAATTGGCCTTAAATAATCTTGCAAGTTATAGAAAAAGGAAAGGTTTTTAAGAACAGCCAGATGAGGAAGTGTGAGGAAAAAGAGGAAGACAAAGAACAGTTTAATGATCACATAGCCAGAGGGCATGGGGACTTAAATGAGGTTCAAGAGCATCACCACACCCTTCTGGCTCTCATGAGGCAGCTTCAACCACTCCTAGGGAATAGATTATTGACATGCTCCCATCAACTTCACCTTCTGGGACAGAGGGAGGAGGAATAGTGGGAGGGGCAGTGATACCACCAGCACCTCCCCCCAGCAATCATCCCCTCCTATGACTAGATTGCAAAAGGCAGTATGAAAAGCCACAGGGGAAGGGAGGAATATAGGTGATTTGAAACTGCAAATATATCCTGTGATTCAATAGTTTAACTCTTCAGGTCAAGAAAGTAGAAGATATACTCCTTTTGATATAGACATCCTCAAAGACCTGAAAAAGGCTTGTATTCTTTATGGGGCTACATCAGCTTATGTTAAGATATTGTTCCAGAATTTAGCTTATGAAGTCAACCCCTAGGGACTGGAAATCTATAACAAGGATATGCTTAGAACCTTGACAAAACTTGTTGTGGCTTTCTGAATATAGTGAGGTCTGTAGGATACAAGCCCAACAAAATAGTCAAAATGGAGTTAATACTTCAATCACCTGTGACCTACTAACTGGTGTAGGTTCTTATGCAGACATTTCAGTACAGAGTAATTTCCCCTTAGCAGCATATGAGCAAATTGCTGCTGCTGCTATCAAAGCATGGACTTTTCTCCCTAATAATAATGAAAAGGGTGAGACCTTCACAAAAATTGTACAAGGGCCAAATAAACCCTTTGCTAATTTTGTGGGATGTCTGCAGACAGCTGTCATATGAACTAATGGTGAAAATGCAGTAACAGACATTTGATAAGATAAGACATTTTGATCTTCCTAAAGAGAATGCTAATGAGGTTTGCAGAAGAATTATACTAGGATTATACAAGGATGCTCCTTTAGAGGAGATCATAAGATGCTGTGCCACAGTGGGCACAAATGCCTTTTATAGCCAGGCTATGATGCAGACTTCCCAAGATCCCAACAGGGGAAGACAGGGTCCCTTTTGGCAAGGGACTTCCAGAGAGACTCGTCAATGCTTTCAATGTGGTAAAGTAGGGCATTGGAAAGCTCAATGTTGGCATAGAGACAGAATGAGAAAACAACGTGGGAGAAAAAGACCCAATACCCCATGTCCAAAATGCAACAGAGGCTTCCATTGGGCATCAGAATGTAGATTGATTCAGGGAAACAGGATGAGGGGCCCAGCCCCAGGGCCCCAGGCAAAAAACACTTAGGGCATGATAGTAGCCGATGCTACACCCAGAGAGTGCCTAGAAATCTAATACCTAGACATGACCAATCAGCCAGGAAGCAACCTGATGGGAGAAAGGGATTACAATTGGGGAGAATAAAGTTGTATGCAGCTGGGACAATTGAGATACCCCCTGGAGAGGTGAAATCTGTTCCTCTCCAGCCTATGGATCCCTTGCCTCCAGGCACAGTAGGCTTTACCATTTCATCTCCTGAGAATACTTACAAAACATCCATACACTGATGTGGGAAACTGGGGAATGGCAGACAATATTCCAGTCACTAATTCAGGTAGACATTGTGTGACTTATCAACCAGGAGAAGTAGTAGCATCAGGTTTATTGATACAGACTCCTAATAAGCAACCTGGTGATAATCGCCCAGATTCTGATTCCAAGAAGCAAAACCCAGGAATATACTGGACAGCAACTGTGACAGATGACCGACCTATGCTCACTATCTATATAAATGGCATACCATTAAAAGGACTGATAGACACCGGTGCAGATCACACAGTCATTAGGCCAGCTGGCCTAGTCACTGGCCAAAGATTAAGGCAGATACCTACATGTCTGGTGTAGGAGGATCAATAGCAGCTGAAGTTAGTGCTACCCCTTTTAGATGGACTTTTAAAGGTGAAACAGAAGTTTTTCCTCCTTTTATAGTTGAAAAATCCCCATCAATCTGTGGGGAAGAGACATTTTACAACTATTAGGGTTAAAATGAATACTTTGGTTTTTTAAGCAGGGCTGCTGTTGAAGGCCTGCCAACACTTTCACCTGTTCTTATCCAATGGAAAACTGATACACCAGTATGGATAGAACAGTGGCCTTTAGGTAACAATAAAATTCAGGCCTTATTAGATATAGTACAGGAGCAACTTGACCAAGGACACTTACAACCTTCTCCAAGTCCTTGGAATTCCCCAGTATTTATTGTAAAAAAGAAATCTGAAAAATGAAGGCTGTTGACTGATGAACAGATGGAAACTATGGGAACTCTTCAGCATGGACTTCCATCTCCTACTCAATTGCCTAGAGAATGGCCTCTTTGGGTTATAGACATGAAGGATTGTTTCTATTCTACCCCTTTAGATAAGGAGCATATGAAAAGATTTGCCTTGTCAGTGCCCAGCGTTAACTTGACGGAGCCTTATAAGAGATATGAATGGACAGTTTTGACACAGGGAATGGAAAATAGCCCTACTATGTGTCAAATGTATGTTACTGCTGCTCTTACTCCAGTAAGAAAAGCATTTATGTTATTACATTACATGGATAATATATTGGGATGTGCACCTGAGGAACAAATGTTAGAAGCATATCTACAAAAGACCATAGAAACACTAAGGAATTATAAATTGCACATAGCTCCAGAAAAAATTCAAATGCATGCTCCTTTTCAATATTTAGGATATGAAGTATACCCTAAGGTGCTTACAGTACAAAAACTTTCTTTAAGAACAGAGAAGCTAAGCACCCTAAATAACTTTCAGAAATTCATAGGAGATATCCAATGGATGCATCCAGATGTAACCATTATATGACATTTTAAGAGGAGACAGTGCTTTAAACTCACCACACCAGTTTACAAAAGAAGATCAAGAGGCTTTGAGAGAAGTTGAACTGGCTTTATCCATGTGATTGAAAGAGTCACTCAAAAACCCTTGGAAATATCCGTTTTTTGCTACACAAGAGGCACCCAGCAGTCCTTCATCAAGGAGACAGTGTGATAGAGTGGGTGAACCTCCCAGCACAACCAGAACAAAGCTTACTCCTTATCCAGTGCTTATGGCTAGAATTTTATTAAAGGCCATTAAGCAAGCAGTACAATTATTTTGGATAAGATCTGACAAGATATACACCTTTTATACTAATGCACAAGTTAATGTGTGCTGTGAAACCATCCCAGAGAGGCAAATTTTATTAGCCAAGGGTCCAAATTTTACACATGGGTCTCCATTAAAGACTATTACATAATTGGTGATGGATTCTTGAAGAAAAGTTTTCTAAAGTTCCTCTTAAAGTACCAACTATCTTTACAGATGGATCCCAACATAATATTTGTGCTGTATACTCTCATGACTTAACTATAAAGAACTCCTTTTCAGTCCACTCAGCAGAATGAATTGTATGCAATCATTCTAGCTTTTACTTATTATGCAGGAGATATAAATATAATATCTGATTCGGCCTATTCAGTAGGTGTGGTACAAAGAATTGCCACAGACAAAATAAAATTTGTAGCCTCCAATATATATCAGCTCTTTCAGGAACTTCAAGAACAAGTGAGAAAGCATCCAGGTAAGATTTATATCTTGCATGTCCACTCTCATAGTGGACTTCCAGGTCCTATTTTTTAATGGTAATTCAAAGGCAGATAGCCTTCTATGTTGGCCAATACTCCTTTATTTCAAGAAACCCAAGAATCTCATTTTAAATATCATCAGGCTGCTCAAGCTTTACTTTTACAATTTGGAATAACAAGAGAGGAAGCTAGGAGCATAGTAAAAGCCTGTACATCTTGCATTCCTTTCCACACTCCTACACTCCTCCAGGGAAGAACCCTCATGGTTTGAGACCTAATGAAATTTGGCAAACGAATGTGACCCATTTTAAATCTTTTGCTCATTTGTCTTTTATCCATGTTGTGGTAGACACCTTTTCAGGATTCACTTTTGCAATACCAGCAGCAAAAGAGACAACCCAAGTGGTTACTGAATTCCTTATACAAGCATTTGCAATTATGGGTATGCCACAAGCAATAAAAACAGGCAATACACTTGCATATGCTTCTAAACATTTTGTACACTTTTGTTCACAGTATATCTCTGAAACATGATAAGACTATTGTAGGAGTTGAAAATCCTCAGGAATCATTGGATTCTCTGAGACATCATAAGACTGTTGTAGGACTTGAAAACCCTCAGAAATCATTGGATTCTTTGAGACATGATAAGACTGTTGTAGGATTTGAAAACCCTCAGGAATCATTGGATTTTGTGAGAAATAATAAGACTGTTGCAGGACTTCACAATATGCAGGAATCGTTGGATTCCCTAACATATAAAAAGACTGTTGCAGGACTTCAAAAACTTGAGGGGATCATTGGATTCCCTGACACATGATGCAATGGACAATAGATTGGTTTTGGACTATCTCTTGGCTGCTGAAGGATGTATATGTGTGACTGATGTTTACATAGCCTTCTTCTAGGACTTCTGGAAATCTTTTACAAGACCATGTTAATTTATATTGTTTGTTATATCACTACTTGCATGTACAATTCATGCTTGTTACACCACATCAAGCCTGCACTGGCTGTGGGGAGAGTCATCACTAATAGCCTTGCATTATTTCTATGTGCTTGTGTAATACCTCCCATGCTGATGGGTTTGTGCATACCTGTTTCTAATAAGACCCTTAAGCCCAGAAACCAGCTAGCAATCCCCACTTCCCTTTGGTGCTTTTCATCTCCCCTCCTGAGATGTCAGGGAGGGAGTGATTATCTCCTTTTTAGTGCTTTCACCTTCCTTCCTGAGAAGTCAGGGAGGGCATGATCACCTCCTTTTTGGGGTTCTCACCTCCCTGAGAAGTCAGGGATGGTGTGATCACCTGTGTTCTAAAACAAAAGAAAGAGGGAAATGTAAAGGGCTGAAAATCTGAGTTACACTGAGTCCAAGCACTTGAGGCTAATTACCAATTGGACAATACTCAATTAGCATATACTTGGAGAATAACCCCCACACACACACCATCCTGTGCTGGCTTGATCTTTGGGTGTATACAGTGAATGAAAGGAGTCATTGGAGGATAGAGTAGGTCAAGCAGGATCATTCTTTGGTTGTGGAGAGAGAGAAAAGAGGTGTGGAGATTCCTATATCTATTCCCCTGATAGCGACCCCAAAAGACCTAAGAATAAAGACGTTTGCTTATCCTGACTCCGGCTGATTTTAAAATATCCAGGGTACTAACCCGGTCATTACAGCCACACAGAGGCCCATGGCTAGAGCATCCATGAAAAGCCAATAGCCAGTCATGACAGAAAGGGAAAAAGAGTGCAGCTCCAAAGTAATCAATGTTTAACTTAATGATCTTATTCAATTGATAGATTCTTCATTTTTTTGACATGTACTCATAGTTTGGATAATTATCTACCCAAATAATAACTCCATTTCTGGCCAATTAAAGATCCTAATATTTTTCTTCCCATTTTCTTCTTCTTCTTCTTCTTCTTCTTCTTCTTCTTCTTCTTCTTCTTCTTCTTCTTCTTCTTCTTCTTCTTCTTCTTCTTCTTCTTCTTCTTCTTCCTCTTCTTCTTCTTCTTCTTCCTCTTCTTCTTCTTCTTCCTCTTCTTCTTCTTCTTCCTCTTCTTCTTCCTTCTCCTCCTCCTCCTCCTTCTCTTCTTCTTCTTCTTCTTCTTCTTCTTCTTCTTCTTCTTCTTCTTCTTCTTCTTCTTCTTCTTCTTCTTCTTCTTCTTCTTCTTCTTCTTCTTCTTCTTCTTCTTCTTCTCCTTTCTTCTTGTTGTTTCTTCTTCTTGCTTCTTCAAGAATTCTTCTTTGTTTTAAGTTTTATTGACGTTTTGTTTTTACATTATAAATATTTTCACTCCCTGAAATGTTTTTGTAACAAAGTAAAATTGTTAAGTAAACCTAATAATAAAGTGGCCTCATCTGAAAATACATACAATGTTCCACATCTGTAGCAGTCCCCCTATACACACTTACACGCACTCACATATACACACACAGACATACACACTCCTCTACTTTTAAAATTTTGCATAAACCTCTGTTCTCTCCCATCCAATTAGGGGAGAAAGAAAAAAAAAAACAAATTCCTTGCAATAAATATGCATTCAAGAAAAACATTTCCTCAATAGTTGGATACAAATATATCTTAGACCTCTTGTCATCTCTCCCACATTAATTGGCTTCCCTCTCTTACCTAAAATGACATCCACCAGCTGTGTCCCACAGGAATTTGAAGTCCCAGCTTCCTGTCATCAGCCCCAATTTCTGGGGCCTGGATCCCAAGGCTTTGTGAGAAATGTAGTTTCTAATGGGATGGCTATATATTTACTGGAAAGAACATCAGGAATATAAGATTTACCTCATCTGTTTCCTGTTATATTTGGTTATTTCTGAGTTTCTATATAATCTTCTTCTACCCTGCAAATATATAATAATTCAACTACATTCAATGGAACAATTCAACAAATATTTATTAAGTACTTTATTTTGTGCAGATAATTAGCATTTTGCTAGGTTCTGGGAATACAGGGAAGAAAAGAAGGAAGCAAGGAAGAAAGAAAAGAGAGGGAAGGAAGGAGGGAAGGAAGGAGGGAAGGAAGGAGGGAAGGAAGGAGGGAAGGAGGGAGGGAAGGAGGGAAGGAAGGAAGGAAGGAAGGAAGGAGGGAAGGAAGGAGGGAAGGAAGGAGGGAAGGAGGGAAGGAAGGAAGGAAGGAAGGAAGGAAGGAAGGAAGGAAGGAAGGAAGGAAGGAAGGAAGGAAGGAAGGAAGGAAGGAAGGAAGGAAGGAAGGAAGGAAGGAAGGAAGGAAGGAAGGAAGGAAGGAAGGAAGGAAGGAAGGAAGGAAGGAAGGAAGGAAAAAGGGAAGGAGAGAGGGTGGATGAAAGCTGATCTTGAAAGGGTAATAAGGTTTCTGAAAGGTGGGGAAACAGACAATACATTCTAGAAACAATGAATAGCTTAGTGAAAATGCACATAGGCAAGAAATGGAATGCTGAATTCATGATACAAATATAGCTGTGACACAGAATGTATCAAGGAGATTTTTAAATGTCCATGTTCCTAAATGTCAGGCAATTTGTTCCTTATCCTGAGTGTGATATAGGGAACCATGGAATGTTTTTGATCAAGAAATGAACAAGACCTATGTGTTAGGTAGCTAGCTATCTGGCAATTGTGTAGAAGAAAGAAAAGATAAAAAGCATATTGAACAATGAAGAGGCTATTACAGTAGACCAAGTGAGTCCCAAAGAACTAGAACTGTGGCATTGTGATTAAAGAGGAGGAATGAAGGAATGTACAAGATGTACAGATATAATTTTTTAAAAAGACAAGCAAACAAAAAACTCACAATTGATTGAGGGCAGGATGAGAAAAAGGGAAATACAAAAAAAAAGTGATTGGGAGCATAGTGATACTATTGGCAGAGAATAGCAAGGTTTGGAGAAAATCTGTTATTTTTCTTTGGACATCTGAGACTAAGTAACTATCACTATGGAGGGAAAACTGCTCTCCTTAATCTAGCATTTGATTTAGAACAAAAAGAATTGTCTAAAAGATACATTCTTCCTTTTAAAAAAAGTGACATTTTGATTAAAGTTGTGATATAAAATTCTTTAAATAATAATAATTTGACTGATTAAAAGTAAGTTCATGACCTTAATAACATGCCATGTTATTATTATAGAGTTTCAACTGTATATTAAGTGGATATTTAGTCACTGAGAATCAAACTAGATAAATTGGGGATTTTGTTAGTATATTCACAATATGCAGTTATTTTAATTGGCTATTTGCATTAATTGACTCAATGGGATAACTATGCTCTTCCCTCTTTTATATGATTGAAAATATGAATATAGTAACAGAAATAACTCTACTGGGACAGGCAATTTATCTTACTTATTTCTACACCCATCTTTCCATGAAACTACCTCTTAGGCATCTACTGTCCTCTATCTGGCTTGACTGGATTCTCCCACCACTGGGGTACTCATGTCAAGTCTGGGCAACATTCTTTATTTCACACCTATCTCTACCTACCACTACCCCCCTCCAGCTAGCAAAATATATTTGATTTGTCCCACTGTCTCAAAATCATGCACTAAGTCACCACGGAGACCTTAGTCAACATAATTCTCATTTTCTAGATGCTGGAGAAGTTGCCACTCTGCCTTTCAAATATAGTAGCTTTCCTTGACCTAATCTTTACTAGATTTTATGATTATCTACTTAGGTCTATACACAAAAATTATAATCACAGACCAAGTTTGAGTTTCCATAATGTTGGTGATGGGAAAAAGTGTTGTTGTTGTGTTTTTTTTCCCATGTCTATTCTCATAACTGGATGATAGCCACATCAGCATGTCAATCCATATTCATATAGGAGAAAAAGAGTAAGAAATATAGGAAATGGAAAGACAGTGTAAATTAGCTTAAAGGTTATCTAAGTTTTTTTCACCTGAAAACTGCAGAAAAATCATTCAGAGAATCACTATAAGAATAAGACAGCATTTTTTCATGTTTCTTTGTTTTAAAATATCAGGATTTTCATGCAGAAACACCCTACTTCCACATCCTGAGGTTTAACTTAAAGAATTTCTGATGGGAAAGAATGTGCTAATATTTCTCAAAAGACACACATGGAAAAAATGAAATCTGACTAATGACAGATGCTGAAATAATCATGAGCTCTTAAAATTCTTCCCAGGGGAGAGAGTTCTATGTAGATGGAATTGTATAATGGTGCATAATCTACTGTTTTGAACAGTATGGCCCTTAAAATACATTTAAAGTATGAATAGTACAAAATCAAATAAAAAGAATTTAAATGAAAAATAAAATACTTTGCTTTCTTTAATCTAGTATTAGGTTTACAAGATAACTTCTTCCTTTTGAACAAAATGACATTTTAATTAAAACACAAGTGAATATAAATTCTTAAAATTACAATTATTTGACACATTATAAATTAGTGCATTCTTGACAAATTATAGTTATTTGATGAATTATAAATGCATGGTCTTAATAACATCTCATGTTTCTGGTGATTATATATTACTAATTTTTATATTAACTAAAGAAAACACTTTAAAATACAGAATATTTCCCCTTGGAGTAATATTAGTTTACTCCACAAAACAATAATCTGGAAATGGGGAAAACAATTTCATTGTTTTTCATATTAACTTTGAGGAAATAAGCAATGATTTTGTGAAAAGTCCATTTTATCTGGCTTTGCAGATAGAGCTGAATTCAAGTTCCAATTCTGCCATTTTGTTGCTAGTATGACTATGAATAAATCACTTAATCTCTCAGCCCCAGTTTCCTCACCTATAAAATAATTTTATAGAAACGACGTTAACTGTAACTGAAAGAGTAGAACAAAGGTTCCCATTATTCCTAGATTGTGATTAGCATGAAAGGAATGGAAAGGAGTTGAAATAAATTTTCTCACTCTAAAGCAAATAGTACACTGAGTTTAAGAAGTAGAAGCTCAAAAATAATAAAAATAAGTTCAAAAGATAAATGTAACATGGGCAACATATGGAGATTTCTAGTTAAGGAAGCAATCTCAAAGATTGTAGAAAATCCCAAATTTCCTATATAAACCCCACTCAATATCTTAAAAGGACTCCAGAAAGACAAATAAGAAATAATATAAATAAATAGAACTAAGTTCCTCCACCCAAATACAGAACTTAACAAATGACACCTAGAAGGCAGAGATATGGAAGGGTCATATCAAGAAAGTCAGGACTTCATGTTAACATGAAAGACAGTGCAGTTGAGGATAGGGGTTACCTGAGGAAAATGAGTTTGTAATTTGTTAAAGAAGCTAATAGCCAGAAATGAGGAGAGGAGCCACTTCAAGGAAACTATTCATCCCCATGATCAGGGAGATCACAAAGGAAAAATTAAAAAGAGAGAAAGAAAATTTAAAAATCAGAGATCCACATCTTGGCTTGGTAAAAGAAAAGGATGAGAGAAAATTCATTTAAATTATAGATTATTAATAAATTACAGATTTACCTGCAACTAATAATAATTAGCTAGATGGTACCAATGGTACAATAGATTGTACCATGGTACAATGCTAGATGTGGAAGGACTAAGTTCAAATTTAGCCTCAGACATGAGTTATATGATCTGGAGCAAGACACTTTAAAACTCTGCCTGCCTCAATTTTCTTTCAAATGGGCATAATAATAACACTTCTTTCCAGGGTTATTGTGAGGATCAAATGAGATAAAATATAAGTATAATAAAGCTCTTAGCACAATGTTTGGAACATAATGGGTACTATATAAATATTAGCATATATAGAAAATTGACCAATTTCAGATAGCAAACACTCAACAAAAGAAGGTAGCAGAATGTGTTAAAAAGCAAAATACAATAATAAATGTTGACAGGAAACATACTTAAAACATAGACACACAGGAATTTTTAAAAGGGAAAGAAGAGGGTTTAAAGGAAAACCTAGTAGACTTCAGCTGAACACAAAAAAGCAGAAGAAGCAATTTGGTTTAAGTTAAGCAAATGCTAAAAATAGACTTAATTAAAAGAGATAAGCAAGGAAATTATATTTTGCTGAAAGGTAGCAGAGATAATGAACTAGTTTGTATTCTTAACAAATTTATTAAGTATTGGAATAAAATCTAAACATATGAGGAAAAGTTAAGTGAATTAAAATATTAAGAATAGAGAGTAAAACTACAATAATTAGGGACCTCACTGTACTTTTTCAGCTCTAAATAAATTTAACCAAACTCTGACAATTATTGAAAAAAGAGTATATATACTTTAAGGTGTTTATGACACCTTTTTAAAAAAATATCCATACATTAAAGCATAAAAAGATCACAAATGCAAAAAACACTTAAATTATTGAGCACAGCTTTTATTGATCATAATATAGTTATTTTTGGTTTATTGAGGCAATTGGGGCTAAGTGACTTAGCTAGGGTAACACAGCTAGGAAGTGTTAAGTGTCTAAGAACAAATTTGAGTCTAGGTCCTCCTGACTAGAGGGCTAGTGCTTTATCCACTGCTCCATGTAGCTGCCCTAACACAATACAATTTTTAAAAACTATATCCAATAAAGCTGGGGAAACTATTAAAAACCAATTGAAGATTAATACTAAATAATTGGTGAATCAAAATAGAAGTCTTGGAAATGACACATAATTTTATTAAAGATTGTAACATTAAAATAGCCCAATAAAATGCATTTATCATAAATGCATAGTTATATGCACATTGTATCTGTCTTTCCAATAGAATATAAGCTCCTTAATTAAGGACTGTATTTTTGCTTTTCTTTGTATCTCCAATATTTAGCACAGTGCTGGATCCCCTTCTTTATATCTTTTAACATTCTAAGGGTCCAGTTGAGCATCTATTCTTCCTTATTCTTGCCACATGATTGCTTCATTCTCAAATTATACATTTTCTAAATGATCTATTTTTGTCACTTCTCATTTTACATGTTATTTTTGATAATATACAATAGACTAGTTACAACCATTACACATAATCCCATTGCCTTCAGAATCAACCCAAATTTTCATTCTTTAGATGCTATAGTGTTCTACAATTGACATCCCTATGGCCTCAGAATCATAATGAAATCATCAGTCCAGTACAAAAAAAGTCAAAGTGGACCTTCCATAAAAATAGTAGAATATAGCAGGAAGTGCGGGATTTAACATCAGGAATGCTTGAGTTTAAATTCTACCTCTGATACTTATTATCTGTGTGACCCTTAGTACAAAATTTAATCTTGGATATCAAAATTTTAATATCAGAAAACAAAATATGATTATTAGAAAGACTAATTTCAATTTCCTAAATGAAATCCATTCTGTTCTTTTTCTCCTACTCAATCCTGAGTCCAACACAACAATTTGCTATACCTGTTCAAGATTTATAAATGAATAGACTACTTAGTCTTTTGATCCAACTGCATATCATAAACCAAATAACACGCATTTTGATCTAATTTGTTTTCCTAGGATATATCCAAAAGTAGGAGAGAGAGAGTAGTATTTATATAAATTAAAAAAAAAAAAAAACAGAAAGCCAATTTGGCTGCTTGTTCGAGCAGAATGAGATGGAAAATGAGACTAGATAGGTAAGTTGGAGCCAGCTTGTACAAAACTTTGAATATTAAAAAGAAGAGTTAATATTTGATCATTGAGGTAATAGGAAGTGGTCAGGTCAGTACTTTAGAAATATCAGTTTGGGAGGATTCTGGGAAGATGGCAGTGTAAGTTAATAAATTACAAGTTCTCCAGATCATCTCCCACAAATAGTACAAATTTGTGCTTGAAGGCTAACATAGACTGATAAAAAATCAAGAAGATTTGAGACAGAACAATAGATCCTCCCGATACAACCCAACAAAATCTGAAGAAAGACCCCAGTCAGGATCAACCCATTTGAAGTGCAAATATCAAGAAATATTAGGCTAGCTGCCTGTTTCTGGAACCTCAGCAAAAACTTTCACTTCCAGGACTGCTTATGGAGTCGGATCTGTGTTCTTAGTGAGTTATTACTCCCTGATCGAGAATTTTGGATAGGGAATGCCAGGCCCAGCTGTGTTGTTGATACAAGACCCTGGGGCATTAAGGAATCGGCACCTGGTGAGTGTGGAGGCAGAGAGGCAGGGACACTGCTGTCTGTGGATACTTATAGGAGAGTGAAGTTCTTGGTTTGGAGTTCCTAATCACTAATACATCTAATTTTTTTTTTTAAATGAACCAGAAAAGAAGAAAGAACCCCACCATAGAAACATACTATGAGAACAGGGAAGACCAGAGTTCATCTTCAAAGGAGGACACTGAAGTAAACAAACATAATCTTTTCTTGTATGGTTTTTATTTTTTATTTTTAGTTTTTCCTCAATATCTCTTATTTGATTTTTAAATTCTTTTTTTTTTTTTAGTTCTTCTATAAATTCTGGGTAGGAAACCATTTCACATTACTCTTTGAGATAGAAGGTTTGTTTACTTCAGTATCCTCCTTTGAAGATGAACTCTGGTCTTCCCTGTTCTCATAGTATGTTTCTATGGTGGGGTTCTTTCTTCTTTTCTAGTTCATTTAAAAAAACTAATTAGAAAAGGAGATACAGCATCTCAAAGATGAAAATAATTCTTTAAAAATTAGAATCAGGCAAAGGAAAGCCAGTGAAGTTATGAGAGATTAAGAAATTTAAAAAAAAAAAAAGATTATTAATGAGAAAATAGGGCAAAAAATGTAATATCGTATAAGAAAAATGACAGATCTGGAAAATAGATCAATAAGAGAAAATCTTAGAATAATTGGATTGTCTGAAAGTTGTGATCAAAAAAAGAATCTTGACACAATAATGCAGGAAATAATCCAAGAAAATTGTTCTGGATTCAAAGAACATGAGAGGAAATTAGAAATAGAAAACTGCCCACCAATCACCATCTCAATAAGATCCTTTGTGAAAAACACATAAGAATATTTTTGAAAGCCCCAGATCAAAAAGAAAATTTTGCAACAAGAAAAAAAAAAATTCAAATACACTGGAGCTACAATTACAATTGCACAGAACTTAACAGCAGCTACAGTAAAAGATCACATGTCCTGGAATCATATCTACTGATAATCAAAAAAAAAAAAAAATCGACCTGTGGCTAAATATATCATATCCAGCAAAATTATCCATAATATTGAATGAGAAAAAATGGACATTTGATAAACTTGCAGATTTTCAGGACTTTCTATCAACCAAATCTGAACTTATTAGAAAATGTAACATGTAAGAGCCAATCTCAAAGATCAATTTCAAGGAACTCAACAAGGACAGATGGCTTATATTGTTTTTTTTCACATGGAAAATGTATACTATTATGTTTAAAAATCACATCAACAATAGGGTAGCTCAAAAGAAAGATTTTTAAGCAAAAGGTAATGATTATATTATACAATTGAGGTGCAGAGGAAGAATAGATACAGTGACATTAGAGGGGGGAGGGGGGCTGGTAGTTCTCAAAACCTACTCACATTGGTAAGAGTTTAATAGACAACTATATATATATATATATATATATATATATATATATATATATACCATGAAGAGTATAGCATCCTCCAAAATCTATAAAGAAATAAGGGGGAAGGAATGGGCATATGGGGAAGCAAAGGGTCTGGGAAGAAAACAAGAGTGGGATCAGTGGGGGGAAGTTAAGTAATAACAAGGCAAGTTAAAGAGCAGAATTAAAGAAAAGTCAGCAGAGATAAGAAATATGGGGAATGTATGGGATATATTTACGTATGTATGCATAAATATATCTTTTCTTAACTATAGCTTGCTTGGGAGTGGTACAGGGGTAAAAGGGGGGGAAAGAATAAAGTAAATAAAGTGTGCAACAGATAGCAAGAAATAATTTACAAGAACATAAAGAAAAATGGGCATTTATGAATGTAATTTTGTCTATAATATATATATATATATATATATATATATATATATATATATATATATATATAAATTCTTGATCTAATCATTTGTTGTTATATATTTTGAATCTTCCCTGATGTTCTACTGGGCACATGATAAAGTGATAATATAAATAACTAGAGTAGTTCCAAATAACTTATTTTTTAAAAGCTATTAATATAAAAATTTTAAATATTACCGAATCCTATGGTAAAGTAAATTGTAGCTATTGTTACTTTATAGAACCAGAAAGAGTCCAAGTACTACTTCATCTAGTAGAAAGTTGACTTTACTAGGAGTGAAATAGTATCACCAAGGGAAATATGGATCTAGAATACAAATGTATATGCATCATGATACCCAGAAAGATGGTGGTGAAATAAAAGCATTATCTTCTGAAACATTTTTAATGAAAGGATCATAAAGATCTGTGATCAATTTTATGTGGAATCTCATCAGTAATAATTTATAAGGAGGGAAATTTCTTCATCAGAAACAATACCTGCCATGGAGATAGAATGTACTTTATTCCCTTGCTGAGAAGATAGAAGATAAGAAACTCTTAGTTATCAAAGGTTTCTAATAGATTTGTTGACTGAAGCTCAGGAAGATGAACTGTTATTGGAACATCTAGACTGAACTCATCTGGTTTATAAAATCCAAGTTTGAAATGGCATACCCCATTAATTCTTTTTTCCTTTTCCACTTTATCTCCCTTGGACTTTCAGACTGGAATCAGAATGGAAATTGGAGAGGAGTTTTCAGACTGGAGCTTGGGAGTAAGGTTATGAAGGGCTTTGAGTGCCAGACATAGAATTTTATATTTGATCATAGACTTTGTTGTATCCTGTTTGTGTGTGTGTGTGTGTCTGTGTGCGTGTGTGTGTATGTGTGTGTGTGTGTGTGTGTGTGTGTGTGTGTGTGTGTGTGTGTGAGAGAGAGAGAGAGAGAGAGAGAGAGAGAGAGAGAGAGAGAGAGAGAGAGATGTAATTAGTGCATAATATTTGATACCCATATTGCACATTAAGTACATTTGTGGGATAGGACCCACTTACCTACATTTGGGGATACTTTGATATAAGCTATACTTATACTTTGTTTTGGAGATTTACTTGGAATTTTAATCTTAATGATTAATCTTTAAGCTTAATGAACCAAAGAGAAAAAAATGATACTTTTTTGTTTGTAGTTTTTTGCACTTCATAGTATTTTTATTTTTTCCCCAATTACATGTAAAGATAGACTTTAGTTTTCATTTTTGTAAGATTTTGAGTTTCAATTTTTTCTTTCTCCTTTCCTCCCCCCTTCCAAGATAGACCAAGAAGTCTGATACAGGTTATATAGGTGCAATCATGTTAAATACATTTCCACATTAATTATGTTGTAAAAGAAGAATCAGAACAAAAAGAAAAAAAAACACAAGAAAGGAAAAACAAAAAAAAGTTAAAATAATATGCTTTAATCTGCATTCAGACTTCATAATTCTTTCCCTGGATGTAGATAACATTTTCCATCACAGGTCCTTTGGAATTGTTTTAGTTCATTCCATTGCTGAGAAGAGCTAAATTGATTATTGCACAATGTTGTGGGTACTATGTACAATATTTTCCTCGTTCTGCTCATTTCACTCAGCATCAATTCATGTAAGTTTTTCCAGATTTATCTGAAATCTGCCTATTTATTTCTCATAGAACAATAGTATTCCATTACATATGTATGCCACAATTTGTTCAGCCATTCTCCAATTGAAGGGCATCCCCACAATCTCCAATTCTTTGCCAACACAAAAAGAGTTGCTATAAATATTATAGAAGTTCTTTTCTCTTTTTAAATGATCTCTTTGACATATAGACATCTTTGACTGGATGGATGGGTGTGCATAGTTTTATTACCCTTTGGGCATAGAAATTGACCCTTTCAAGTCAGGTTCATAATTAAATTAATCCTGTGAGTTTCATAAGCTCTCAAGGCCCTGTGATTATCACTTTATGATAAAATATTTAACATAAGTATTTATTGAATAGCTTTCTCATAGCTATGCTTTTTTTTTCTAATTCAGTGATATTTTGACCTTGTCCTAATGACTCAGGTCTAAATACACACAGACGCTGATTCAGAAATGACTCCCACATTCGTAAAAAGCCATTTCCTGCTTGTTAAATATCCAGTTTGGGGACTCTTTTTTTAAAAATGTCTGAATTCTGTGAACCCTCACATGATTCTAGTTCTATTAACACTATTGGTTGAGAAAATATATGAAAAAATCTATTATAAATTCAGTTATGCTTTGAAATGACTTTAAATGAAATAGAATTGATATACATGTACAAAATTCTAGCACATATTATGTACAAGTTGTATATTTTTTAGTCTAGAGAAATGTGTGCTTATTTAGATGAAGTTAGGTAGTATATTTAATATGTTAGTTCTGAAATTAGGAAGATTGGAGTTCAAATCCAGCTTCTGACACTAACTTGCTGTGTGAATATAGGTAAGTCACTTACCCTTTACATGCCTCAATTTTTTTATCTGCAAAAGAGAGTTACTAATAGCATTTACATCCCAGGATTGTTGTGAGGATCAAATGAGAATAATGTTGATAAAGAGTTTAGAACTTTCCTGATACATAATAGATACTTAATAAATGCTTGTATTCTTCCTTGTTTGTTATATACCTATTTTTAGAGTTAAATAAAAATCAAAATTACAATACTTGCTATGCTTATTTCAATAATTCTGAGAGGTCCCATAGAGAAAGAGGTCCAACCTGTGAATCCACAGGTTGGAAGGCACATGTGTTATATGTGTTTGCATCTTTAGAATTAGAAGGGACCTTTGAAGTCATCTAGTGCAGCCTCCTCCTTTCACAGACCCAAAAAAACCCAAAGAGGTTAAATAGCTTGCACAGTAAATAGCAGAGTTGGGATTTATACCTATGTCCTCTAATTCCAAATCCCACCTTCTCTATTTACTATGCTGCCTATCTCTTCAGTGCTCACCCTCTCTATTTCCTTTTTTTTTTTTTTTTTTTTTTTGCTGAGGCAGTTGGGGTTAAGTGACTTGCCCAGGGTCATACAGCTAGGATCTCTTAAGTGTCTGAGACCAAATTTGAACTTGGGTCCTCCTGACTTCAAGGCTGGTGCTCTATCCACTGCGCCACCTAGCTACCCCTTCTCTATTTCCTTCTAATTATTCCTGATGAAAGTATTAATAATATGTAGCCATAAGCAATCTAAGGATTCTGAAAATCTTTAGCTTCTCTTAGTTTTTACCAGCTTCCCATTTGTCCAACTTTATACTGAATTTATATTATATGTTGACTTCATTTCAAGCATCTAATCACAGAATCAATGTTTTAGAGTTGATGGAGACTTATAACAGCAACTAATCCAACCTACATCAGAAAGAAATCCTTCCTTAGCCCATTCACATTAACATCCAGCTTCTTGAATATGTATAAAAAGGAAGAATCCATCCTTAGCAGCTTATTCTCTTTAGGACAGCTATATCTCTTAGGAAGTTTTTCTTGGCATCAATTCCAAATTTGTTTCTTTGCAACTTTTATCTCCTGCTCTAAGACCAAATAGAAAAAAATCTAATCTCTCTTCTTTATGACAGCCTTTGAAATACTTGAAAATTATTGTCAAATCAGCCTTAATAATTTTCTCTTCTCCAGGTTCAATTTTTCTGGGGCAATTTTGTTGAATTATTTCCAGGACTCAGTTATCTTCTTGAAAATCTTTTTTTTTTCTTTTGCTCAACATGAGTCTAAGGAGGGAAGAGGACCAAACATCTCAAAAAATTGTGTTATTTGGGGTTTTTTTTCCCTTTTGGACCATAGTGAAACTAACTCTGTTACTCCTTTATTTGCCTCTCCAAAAAAGAAATTTTGTCATCTTTTAATATTAATATACTTCATTATTATTATATTCTGATATTGAACTTATTGATCATTAAACTGGAATATTTATTTAGAACATCAATAGTCAAATTACTGTGCATACCCTAAAGAGATATATAAATTGGGTTTTTTTTAATTATTTTACATTAGAAAATAATGATTTTTAGCATTTTGTCTCATTTCTAACACTTAGCAATGATAGTTAAAGAATAAGGTTTTTTCTTTTATTCCATACACTGTCATGGTCAAAGAATTTTTGACTTATTTACCATCTTACTGTTGATACACTTTCTTTGAAATTATTTCAGCTAGTTATAATTATGTGTCAAGTCACAAAATATGTAGCTGGGAATGAATATAACAGCTTAAGTACAACTGTCTTTCCAAAGAAAACCTTGACAACCTAAGCATAACAGGACCTGTGAAAAACCTTTGACATTTATAAGTCCACTCATCTTATATATCCTCCATGAATTTTCTTAGTCACACAACTCTGAACTATTTGGTTTAGGTTGGAACCAGCAATGGAAATGCTGAAGTATTCCAATTGAGTCTATTTTTATGAGATTTCCAGGCCAATTGGAGGGCCTCAAATGTTTGACTAAACCACTCAGACTGCATAGTTAGATAGTTTTCAAATCTAAACCCAAATCTAAGTAAAATTTCATCCAACATTGACCAGAGTATTTTATTCATACTACAAAATAAATTATGTAAATAAAATGAAATATTTTAAACCATACAAAACATTTTTATGTATACATATACATACAAATGTGTGTGTATGAATGTGCATACTGGTTGTTAACATTTACAAATTTTTCATTAGTACTGCATATCATTTTCAATGACGTAGTACAATAATGTGTTGTTTGTGCAAATGTGCATAGTAACACAGGTAAATGGAAGCCAAAGAAACTCCATAATCAAATGAGGCACATGAATAGGATTAGAATTCAGAGCTCCTGCATTATCAATTTTGAATTCCTTGGTGTTCCTAGGTCATTTCTTCCAAGTAAAAGAAGAAAATCAATTTCATAAAGTTTGCAAACTACAAGAAAAATCTTCAAACCAATTGTTGAAACTCAAGAATAATTATGTAATGCAAAAATATTAACAATCAACCAATCAACAAACACACCCTTATTAAGTACCTACTAAGTGGCAGGCACTGTGCCCAATACTGAAGATACAAATTCAACCAAAGTGAAAAATTTCTGTGCCCTCAAAAAGCTTACATTTTAATGGGGAAGACAACACATAAAATGAAAATAAAAAAGTCAAAATGGAGGACTACATCAGTGAAAGAAGATAGCTGAAGCTTGATGGTAAAGTCTGAAGAGAGAAGCATGATTAGTCTGGCCTCTTTCTCAAAATAGAATTCAAGGAAAAAACAATAATATAATTATTGAATTTGTTTCTATTTATACATATTTTTTCCAAACTAAGAATTTCTTCATTCAAATGTCAACCTTGATCATGGCCATCAGAAAATTTCCTTAATTATCTTTGAATTTCACATCTTGAATCTTTGACCCATTGTGAGAGGTCTTGACTGGTTTTATATTGTGGACCCTTTGAGCAGCCTAGTAAAGCCTATAGATCTCTTCTTAGAATAATATTTTTAGATGTAAATATATATATATATATATCAAATTAAAAAGAAAATTAATTGAAATAAAATTTTTTTACCATCCAAGTTCATAACCTCCTAAAATTTATCATAGTCCTATAGGTTAAGAACCTCTATACTAGAGACTTGTTGTTCCAAGGAATTGAGGATTTTGAACACCAACAGATGTATTATAAATTATTTGGCCTTATAAATGATGTATTCAAGTAAATAAATATATTTTACATATATATATATAAAACATATATATAGCATATATTACAACACTTCTAAATAATGTCTTATCTTAATAAATATATTTGAATATTGCAAAATTGATAAGTAAGCCTCAATCCTCCTGTTATCTTCCACAACTCAGGAAGACTTATTCAAAGACCAAAGTGAATTACAGTTCTACATACTTCTCTTTATTTGAATATTGTCTTAGAATTAAATTTTGGGTTAAATACCCTTGAGAACACACAGATCTCCACTGTTGAGAAATCAGAAAGAATCATTCACTTGCCAAAGGTCACAGGTGTCATCTTTGGCTAAGCAGTGGGATAGAAGCAGATAAGGTGGAAAGATATTGGAAATACAGAAAAATTTCACAGAGTAAATTTAAACTGAAGCCACACTTTTGTACAAAGTAAATCATCATGAATCAAAGCGATCCTATTAAATCTGCATGATTCTTTTGACCCTTTTTGGTATAGTCCTCCTCCTCCATTTGATACTATTGCTTATGAACTCCCACCACATTTTTGCTATCAAATCATTGAACCCTTAACTTTCCTGAAACTTCAACATCAACTTCATGGAAATGGTTTTGTGAGTTCTGCATATATTTGGTTTACTTATCTATATGTGTGATCTAAAAGGACTACTAGGTCTGAGGGGTTTGAGGTACCTACCTCTGCTCCTTCTACTAGGGATCCCATCTTTTCAAGACCCAGGAACTCTCAGACCATGTACAGTACTGAGGGACGTGGTTTCTAAAGAGAGAGGTCAGACTGTTTTTCTCCCACTCTTTAATTCTTTATACCCCTACCGTGGATCTAGAAAACAATTGCTTAAAGATTAGGTTTGGCTCATTTTTAGGCTCACTCCAAAAAGAGAGATTGAAAAAGTTTTCATTATACAATATTAATGAGGTATAGGACAGCTATTTATTTCTTCCATACAAAAAAGAGTTGTTCAATCAAGAGACACACAAGTGTACATTAATAGAAGACTTCAATATTTCCTACTCCTTCTCTTAAAGCTCACTCACTCAAATCATGACAAAACTGGCTAATTAGGTCCCCCAAAAGCAGAGGTCTAACATTGGTGGACCCTTAATGAGTCAGTATACTCATTTCCTTAGCAAAGGTATTGATTAAAATGGCATCACATCTTTTAATGATGAGAGCTTTCTATACCCAGAGAGAGGACTGTGGAAACTGAGTGTGGATTACAACATAGCATTTCATTCTTTTTATTGTGGCTTGCTTGAATTTTATTTTCTTTTATCATTTTTTTTTTTGCTTTTTGATCTGAGTTTTCTTATGCAGCAAGATAATTGTATAAACAAATAAATAATTGTACCTATATTGGATTTAACATATATTTTTTCCATGTTTAACATGTATTGGATTACATACCATCTAGGGGAGGAGGTGAGGGGAAGAGGGAGGGAAAATTGGAAAACAAGGTTTTTCAAGGATCAATATTGAAAAATTATCCTTGCATATGTTTTGAAAATAAAAAACTTCAATAAAAAATAAAATTGCATCACAAAGACAAGAGTTACAAGACATATTCCCCAAATATCAAAGACACATTCTCCTACAAAAATACCCAGAGTCCAGGAGAGGAGAAGAATGAGCACAAATTTAATGGGTACATTGGTAGTAAGATACATGCTTTGGGGATACATGTGGCTAGAAGGATAATACTTAAAACATCAAGACATTAAAAATTTTGTAAGACTAGCATTTTTATCTTCACTTCATTTCTGTAATATCCAATTAATTCCCTTCAGGTTCAGATCCAATGGACAAGCCAGTAACAGGGCTGACTCTTCTGATGGAGGTCATCAACTCTTCCAAAAAGGCCTGAAGAGGTGTATAGTATACCTGTCACTGAAACCAAGGGAGGATGCAGTTTGAAATTCACAAGGCAAATTCCAAAAATAGAAATGCTCAACTCAATATCCTTACTCAGCTACCTACCTACATGAAAGGAACATAAAACAGAAGGTACAACCTGGGTTTTGAGATCCAGTTTGAAATTCACAGAAAATAACATGGGCTAACTCTCACTTGTAAGCCTTTTCCTACTTTTTTTCTAGGTTGAGGGAGAGCATTTAAAGGCTCCTGACATCCTGACAAAGATAGATTCAGAGCACAGAGAGCACTCCTTTTAAGTCTACCGAGTCAATGGTTCTGCTCCCTAATCCTATGCCCCAACAGGTGGAGCAACCTTTGTGGAAAAAGAATACTAGCTCCATCTTGTTCTCTTGGTTTTTGAAGAGAATCTGATAGTTAATAGAATGTACCTTTTCCTTTGAGGAATCCCAAGAAATTTTATTTTAAATCTAAAGGGACAAAAATCTTGGGAAAAAAATTAAAACAATTTGAGGGACCTGAGATCCTATGCATGGCACCTTGTGTCACTGTGCTTGCTCAAACCATAATAGAAAGCACTCCAAGGTATTTCTGTGAAGAATTGTTTATACTTGAATTCATATAATTCCTATGTTTATATATATAAATTATATGAATTCAAGTATAAACAATTCTTCACAGATATATATATGTATATACACACACATATATATATATGTATATACACACACATATATATATGTGTATATATATATATATATATATATATATATATATATATATATATGCATTCTATAATTAGTTTGAATGGAATTTCTTTTTCCATTTTTTCTCCTGGGGTTTTCTGACAATTTTCTGACAATGATATTAGAATGATGACTTTTGTGAGTTTATTTTATATTCTGATAATTTACTGTAGTTATTATTTCAATTAAATTTTAGTTAACTCTTTGTGGTTGTTTAATTGTCATTTTTGCCTATGCTTCTTTCTCCAATTTTTTTCTTGGCTTATTGTTAACTTTAGTATTTCTAGAAATACATCAAATAACAATAGTGACAATAGATACATTTGCTTTACTCTTGATGTTATTAAAAAGACTGGTAGCTTTTGTTCATTGTGGTTATTACATATTTATTATAAATAAATAAACATTATTTACTGTATAAAAGAATTCTTATGCTTTGAGTTTTTTAAACAAAAAGGTCTATTACATTTTGTCAGAAGCTTTTTATATATTTGTGGATATAATTGGGTTTTTTTGATCATTAATATGGTCCATCATGTAGATAGGTACTATGATAGTGACCAAGACTATAATATTTATATATATATATATATATTTTTTTTTTTTTTTTTTTTGGAGGCTGGGGTTAAGTGACTTGCCCAGGGTCACACAGCTAGGAAGTGTTAAGTGTCTGAGATCAGATTTGAACTCGGTTCCTCCTGAATTCAAGGCTGGTGCTTTATCCACTGTGCCACCTAGGTGCCCCTTAATATACTTTTAATATATATTTACTGATAATTTAATAAGTTTGTACTGATATTAGAGATATTGCTCCATACATTTGTTTATTTCTTTTGTCTCTCTATGGCTTAATATCAAGATCATGCATGTTTCATAAAAGAGGTTTGGTAAGAACCTTTATCTATTTTTTCCAATTCTTTATTTCATACTCTAATTGTTCCTTTAGTTTTTTTCATATAATTCATTTATAATTCCATTTCAACCTGTATTTTTAAGACTTATTTAGTTTATTTTCCTGATATTGTTATTTATATTCTCTATTTCTTGTTCTATTAACTTAAATGTTTTAGATTTTTTAAAAAAAAGATCCATCTGTCACTTATTAGCTCTGTTGAATATTATTGGTCCAGAGAGATTTTAATACTTTCCTTTATTGCCACTTCTGTGTCTATGTAAGTATTTTTAGTATGGACAAATGCTTTGTTTTTTTCAAAGGCATTTCCTGAAGAGAATTTAATTCTAATCTGAATTCCAAAGCTTGTTTCTATATTTCTATAAATCTGTTTTAAAAGGTAGTTCAGAGACTATCAAGTTCAAATCATAAAAAAAAATAAAAATAAAAAAAATTAAAAACTAGGATGCTTCAACCCAAACCAAGCCTTCTCCAGGCTAAACGTCCTCAATTCTTTAATCTTCATATGTTATGAAATCAAGACTGCAGATAAGCCTGAGATACCTTTACTGATCTAATGGCTTTGTCTTTATAAAGTATAAACCTGAAACATTGTCTTTGTTCTTGAGAAGAGTATGGAAAGAATATAAACTTTTAATGGAACATAAGTCAGGAATTTCATTATTCATATATGTATATGTAAGTGTAAGGTTCCCCAGACTCCAACTCCATGATCAAGCACTGACATGATCAAGCTCAGGACTACTGTGAGAAGCATATCCCCAATTAAGAGCCCAGATCTCCGGGGTTTTGCCCTTATACCTGGTTGTTACTGGACAGATTCACAGGGATTGAACAGAAAAAGCCCTTACGGGCAATTTCTCTGACTAATAATCTGACTTATGCTTTATCAACCCTAAGAATATTGCAATTAGAAAAGTTTGCTAACCTAGCATATGTAGAGTACATGAAATTTGCTGAACTGATTATAATCAGTAGAGCCTTGCCTAAAATCAGTTGACAGGCAGTTCTATGTAAGTAGGTCAATCTTGGTCAAACATGGAGTTCTTTCTGTCAGGTAGAAACTAAAAATATGCCAATCTTCACTATTCTGGACTGTACATTTTAGGAAAGATCTTGACAACATAGGATATTATTGAATAAGATTTAGAATTTTGTCATTAATATTGATTTAAGGAAACAGGGATTTTAACCTGGAAAACAGAAAACAAGTAAAAATAAAGCAACAGTTTATGATTATTTTCTGTAAATAGTTAAGACTATGGAGGATTATAGGATTTAAATTGAAAAAGGATCTTGAGGGTTCATCAAGTTCAATTCTCTCATTTTACAAATGAGAAAACAAAGATCTACAAAGGGGAATTCCTTGGCAAAATTCATATCAGTAGCAAGTTTCAGAGCAAGGATTTTGACCAGTCCCACTTTTTCTTTCAGGTGAGCAAAACTATGGTCACACAATATCAAAATTTAAAGGTATTTTAGAGATTATGTAGCCTAACACCTTCATTTTACCTATAGAGAAAAAATAAAAGAACTGAGACTATAACTCAGGTTTCTTTACACTCTGTCCAATGTGTTCTCTCTACTGTGTTCCCATTGCCTTCCCAAAGTTTAAATCAACTATGGGGGAAAATCCATTGTTGCCTATAATTGTTTTTTAATTTCCAGTTAATTTTCAGTGACTTATGGTAAGATGATAAAATGCAAAAGCTCAAAAACTACAAGTTTTCTTTCTGTGACAAACCAAGTGTCAAAGAATTTGGCTTATTTTGCATTACCACAGAGAACAAAATTTGGACTAGTTCTAAGAAGCTGTAAGTAAGTAAAATTGGACTTAACTTAAGAAATAACTTTATAAAAGTTAGATCTATTACAAAATGTTCTGTCTTATGAGATAATAAATTTCCCTTAATTGTAAAAATTTGAGCATTGGCTAGATCACTACTTGTCAGAAATATTGAGGAAAGGATTTATACTCTTCAGATAGGTATTAGATAAAATGACTTCTAATGATGAACCAAACAACAAAGATTCTATAATTCTATGTTGATTTTCAGAAGAATTTTGGGCTTAAAACCATGTTACTAGTAATTTTCAAAAAGAAAGAAACCCTTTCAAAGATACTTTAGGAAGTTTTTGAAAAGTTTCTTTCAAAATTATCATATGGCAACAAAGATTTTCATGAGTATGTGTCATCTCCAGTGACTGGCTTAAATAAAATGACTGCTTTTTTTATTCTTCACATTTTTTAGTTCATTTTTCTACTCTTCTCAAGCAACCTATATTTTCTGAGCTTTGCAATCTTCTTTTAACAAAGAAATTGGCTGCTTCAGAATAAACATAGTTCATGGTAACATTCTGGGGAGGATCTGTCTGTCTGAAGTTATGCAGTTGAAGTGGCTAAAAGAGAATTGTAGACTTAAATTTAAGGGCCATTTGAGAAAAACAAAAGTCCCAAAGATCACCTAGTTAAAAGGTAGTGGAGCTGTAAATTCTGGGTTTTGTGGCTTTAGAATAGAAAAGTATTGTGTTTACTTCAGGACTTAACATTTCCTCTGTAAACTAACAAGATGACTTCAGTTTTGGGGAAAAAAAATAAGCATATTCCCCCACCCACTTCATCGCCAAATCTGGTTCATCATTTTGACTATTTCATGGCTAAATGCTTCAAAGTTCCCCTTTTCTTAAGTCCAAGAGGGAAAAGGTTATTTTACTATTGATGATTCCTATGAATCATAAGAACCTTCCTCAAATTGTTAAACATTTACTGAGGGTATAATTTTAACAGGACAATTTAGATTTTACTCAGGATACCAATATCTGGTATTAATAGGACATGCTTCTTCATTGAGATGATCTAGTAACAGTTTGGAGATTGTCTATTTCATATTGTGCAACTACTTTAGGTCACTCAAAATTTAGGTCCCTAAGATGATTTCTCTTCTTTCCCAGCATCTATGAAATATAATCCAGAGTCTCTCATCTCCTCTCTTAGAATAATTGCAGTGATGGTTGAACTGCCCCTACACAGCTTCCATTCAGCCCATCTTTGGAATGTCCTCTGAGGTGCCTATAATCTTATATAAGATATAAGAATATCTTATTCTTCTCAGATAAGAAGAAATCTTAGTTACTGCTCTATATAGTCATTTAGTTATTTGTATGCAGTAATTCCCAAGAGATTGTAAGCTCTTTAAGGATAAGTACTATTTGTACTCCTGTTTTTGTATCCCCATCAAGTATTTAGATAGTTACAAATTGAATTTAATAAGATATTTTATTCTTTTTTGAGACTATAGCAAGTTGTATTAGAGTTTCCCTCATCTGCTATCATAGTTACACTTGAAAACAAAATCTTAGCTTCAAAAAGTTTAACTATAGAACCTAAAATCTGTAGGGAGTTGAAACAATCTGAAAAAATGAGAAACTTAATCTGAGAGAGACCAAGGGATAACTACAAGCAGGATATTTCCAAACCTGCTTCTTTTTCCTTTCTGCTACAATCATAGCCAAGGGAACCCATTTCTTGCTTTATAAGGAATAAACAACACAACAACAAATCTAGCTTTATTTTTCAATCCCTAAAACTGTGAACATCTACAGGGGATAGGGGAAGAAGGGGAGGAGGCAGAGAGGAAGACGTTTCCTTGACCTTTGAGCAGTGACTGAGCTGTTAGCCAAACTCTAACAATTTCTGCACGTGAGCACCCTTGGGAACATGAGAAATTATCCAGAGGGAATAGCTTCAAGATAGTCTTTTGACCAAGAGAATTAGTGTGGCATAAAAGAGTCATTGTGGTTAAGAGAACTCTCCATTGATTACTAGGTAGAGATAATTTTTGCTATAGTCTTTCTGCCACATTATTCAGTCCAGAGACCTAAAACATTGCAGTATTCTAGTGACCTTGTATAACCAATGCCCTCTGTTCCCATTGAGAATAATGAGTATGTGTGTGTGCAGAGGTGGGATGGGAGGGGGGAGGAATGTTGAGGGAAGTCACAAAGAAGACTCAATTGTACAATTTTTCAAAGCTCATGTTTGCACAGTCAAATCCCTTACATAGCTTATATGAGTCTATCCCACAGAAACAAGGTCAAGTGAATAAACTGTTTAAAAAGAAAACTTGGCCGTAAGTAATATGGTTTCATCCCCCACACTTGGTAGAGAGAGTTCTTTTTTAAAAATAGTGAAAATGAGTATCAAGAACAGGACATAGAAAAGATAATCTGAAAATATTTCTGATTGATGCACCACTGTTGCTTCAAAGTAGAGATTTGCTACATTCAGCAATTATTGGAGAGGCAACTTCTTGTATTAGAAAATGCACTAGACTTTGAGTTAGAAAACCTCCTACTCTAACATTTATAGCCATGTAATTGTCTTTCAACTTAACTTGTTAAATCTGTTTCCTGATCTGCCAAATGGGTGTAATAATACCTACATTCATTTTTCTTATCTGTCAAAGAAGACTAGACTAATTAATGTGAAACTCCTAATTGAGAACCATTATTCTATCAATTTATTCTTTGGCCTCCCCATAGAAATGTTTAAAAAAAAAAAAAAAAACAGGCAGGGAAAGTGTGCAGGACTTAGAGTGCAGGGAAGGGAGGGCATATAAATGGTAATATACTTGCACCACTTTTTGTAGTTGCAGAGAAATGGAAACAAAGTAGTTGGATATTGATTGTGGTAATGTAATAGAATATTATTATGCCACCAAAAAATGAATATGAAGATTTCAGAGAAATCACTAAGCATTTCTTTAGCACCTACTATATGCTCTGGGAGGATAAAAGAGGGCAGCTCTGGAGGAAAAGGGAGTCTCTGTTTTAGACCAGACTTGAGGCAGCTCTCTGCAGGAAGGGAAATCACTTCTCTGGACCAGAGTTAACAGCAACTGTCTGGAGACAACTGTTCTCTACAGGAAGAAGAATCTGTCCGAGAGATTTGAGTTGACACAGCAGATCTCCTCCCAGAGAGCAATCGGCAGCTTCTGGAGACAACAACACGTTACAACTGTCTAAGGAATTGAGAGACCTAGTTTATTGGTAATTGATAGCCTTAGCAATAAATTGAATGTGCCCAAAACTTTGTTCCTCAGTATACCTTAATTTCCATTGCAACATCATGATGAATTTGTTTATTTGTAGGCATTTGATAAAGAAGCTATATTTTTCCTTTGTCCATGAAATAAAACCATCAAACCGACTAAACCCTTTTTTTTTCCTTTTTCTTCTTTTCTATATATTGGTCAAAGACCAGAATCCCAAAACAGGACTTTGGTTCTAGGAGGAACCTAAGTGTTGGTGTAGTGTTCCATCATCTCCAAGGTACCTAGCAACTATTTTCTTTTTAGTCTCAGAGGTGATAGCCTCTTGCCCAAGAGACATTATCAGTCATGATCTCATCTGAGTAACTGGACTTTGAGTTTTCTAACTTAGAGAAGAAGCAGCACAGGCAAAACTATTCTCAAACATTTATCAGCTTTGGAAAAACCCATATAGTCTAAATAGTAAGAATTCTTAAAACATATCTTCTTGCAGAAAGAGGGGAGAATTTCTAGGGCATTATGATCTCAGAATCCAGTTTTCCAGCAAGAAAAATGAGTTTTCCTGGTAAATACCAGTTTTAGGGATTGACTCTACAGCAACTCAAAGTTTGAGAGTTCTAGAAACCAGTCAAAAATTGTGAAAGAGTGGAGTAGAAAGGGCAGTTCCTAAATGGTGAAAACCTTTTGGAGAGAGAAGAAACCAACTTTATACTAAGAGAGAATTCTAGAACAGCATGATATTTTTGGGAGTGGAGAATCCACAAAACCAAAAAATATATGGAAAACTAAATCAGACATGACAGAAAAAGATATAAGCTCAGCTGTTTTCCAATAACAAGAATTATTTAAATTCTTCAGGTCCTTTGGAAGGGGAAAATATTTCTCTAGCAAATCCCAAAGTCATTTTTCTTCTGATAAAATCCATGCCCTCAGAGTGACTTTATAATACTGGGTTATTATATGGATCTCTAGGATGAAAGTGGAATACACTGGAATTGGGGGTGGAGTGATCAAGGCAAACCTGAAATCACTACCAGATTTGAACTCATGAAAAATGAGTCTTTCTGATTCCAAGTCCAATCATCTATATTCACTGCACCATCTGGCTGCTCATCTGCCATTGACTTTCCCTCAAATTATTCCACAGTAATGAAATTCAAGGCCATCATTTAGCAAATACACATAAATAATGGCACACTCACCACTTTCTTCATACTATCCATATCTAATTTGCTCATGAAAATTTCTTTCTTTGAAACTGATGATTCTGAGTATTTTTTAAAGAAAAGACTAGTGAATTTCTAAGGTCCTCTCTAAACTCTAAGAGCCTAAATATATCCTTTGTAAGTATATTTTGCAACATATGTAAATCTTGTCAGTCCAGTAGTAAACAGATTTATTCTTGATGCATCCCCCAAGATATTTCTAATTATTTTCAGAGGTAAAATTCTGAGGGAAAAGATATTTTAAAACAAAATATAATATGTCTATTTAAACAGGAAGGGGAATAAGCATTTATATAGTGCATATTCTGTGACAAGTACTATGCTAAGCAATTTATAAATATTATTTCATTTGATTCTCATAAACCTGAACCATTTTTAGTAGAATAAACTGAGGCAAACAGAGGATAAGTGACTTTTGGTGGTCATATAGCTAATAAGTATCTGAGGCCAAATTTTAACTCATGTCTTTCTGAATCCAAGGCAACTCACTCTTCCCCCTGCACCATTTAGTTGTCTCTAAAACATATGTGAGAATACATATAGTGAAACAAATACACATTCATTTATTCAACATATATTTGGTAATTATATCCTATATCACTCAGATGATAAACTTTTTTTCAGTGCCTACCATGTATGAGGCATTTTGCTAAGACCTAGAGTTTCAAAGAAATGCAGAAAGTTACTGTGGTAATAGGGGAAATGAGAGGTTCATCTTTAGAAGAGGATACTAAAGTAAGAAAAGAAAAAACCTCTCCTATCCCAAAGAGTAATATTAAATGATTGTCTACCCAAAAAAAGAATTTGTAGAAGAACTCAAAAAAGACTTTAAGAATTAAATGAGAACTATTAAAAAAAACTTTTTAAAAATTCAAGAAAAACAAGATTATGAAAAGCCAACCAACTAGAAAAGAAGATCCAGAGTCTAAGGGGAAAAATGACTTCTTAAAAATTAGAATTGGGCAAGAGGAAGCCAGTAAAGTTATGAAACCAAAAAAAAATATAAAGAATGAAAAGTAGAAGACAATGTGAGATATTTTATAAGAAAAACAACTGATCTAGAGAACAGATCAAAAATAGAAAACATAAGAACAATTCAACTACCTGAAATCTATGATTTTAAAAAAAAGGAATCTGGATATAAAAATATAAGAAATAGTTAAAGAAAATTGTTCTGAAATATTACAAGAAGGGAAAGCAGAATTAGAAAAATCCACCAATCATCAACTAAAAGAAGAGATCCTATAAGGAAAGCCTACAGGAACATCATTGCTAAATTTCAAAAAACCCAGATCAAAAAGAAAATTTTGCAAACTAGAAAAAAACCAAAAAATAGCTCAAATAAACTGAAGCCACAATCAGAATCACACAAAACCTATCAGCAACTACCAAAAAAAAAATACAGGTTTTAGAATACTATATATCAAATATCTAAAAAACTAGGCTGAGGCCAAAAAATATCATATAAAGCAAAATTAATAACAATACTTATGAAAAAATGGACATTCAGGATTTGTGGAAAACATGAATTTAAGAGATAATTCAACATATAATGTCAACATCAAAGGCTAATTTCAAGGGAGTCAATAAGAAAAACTGGCTTTTTAACATGGAAATTTAAACAATGTTTCTAAGATTGTCATTAGAAATCAAGTAGTTTGAAAGAAAAATTGAGGTTGGGCTGAGTATGATGTAATTCTAAAAAGTAAAACCATATAGGAAAAGAAAAAATAGTAAACATGTAACACAATGAAGTGCATAAACAAGAATTGACACAGAGGAATTAGATGATGGAAGAGGGCTAGTAGCTCTAGAATACTAGTCTCATTAGGAATGGGTAAAAAAAAAGGAGCAATACATATATATCCAGAAGGGTTTAAATCCTCCTTAATACCTATATTATGCCTACTTAATACCTACATCTTTAACTCCTTAAGGATAAGTCAATCAGCATGCACTACTCATAAATCAAATTCAATATAGCAAAAAATCTATTCTTCTATATATAAACATATCCCAGAGATAATATGAGTCTGGTTCCAAACTACCTTAATAAAGTGAATATTGCAATAAAGCAAGACACATATAAAGGTTATGTTTATGTTATGCTGTAGTTTATTAAGTGTACAATAATATTGTCTTTTTAAAGTATACATATTTTAATTAGAAAATACTTTATTGCTAAAGAAAATTGCTAATTATCATCTGAGCCTTCAGTGAGCCATAATCTTTTTGCTGGTGAGAGTTTTGCTCCTATGTTGATAGCTGCTGACTTATTGGGTTGGTGGTTGCTGGAGGTTGTGATGGATGTGCCAATTTCTTAAAATAAGACAACAATGATATTTATTTCATCAACTGACTCTTCCTTTTATGAAAGATTTTTCTGTGGCATATGGTACAATTTAATAGCAATTTACCTATAGTAGAACTTCTTTTGGAATTGGAATCAATCTTCTTAAATGCTGATGCTGCTTTATCAACTAAGTTTATATAATAAATGCATCTTCAATATTATTGTGTCTTACAAAATAAGGAAGCCTAAGAAGAAAGAGAAAGTGACTGGGGTAATGGTAGGATGGTAAAGCAATCAGAACACAGAACATTTCAATTAAATTTACTGTGTCATATGGGCTTGGTTAATTTGCTCCAAATTGATTAAAATGGTAACATCAAAGATCACTGTCACAGACTCCCTTGACAGACATGATAATACCAAAATGTCTGAAGTGTTATGAGAATTACTAAAATGTGACACAGAGACATGACATAATCACATGCTGTTGGGAAAATGGCTCCAATACATTTGTTCAACATAAGGTTGCCACAAAGTTTCAATTTATAAACCAAAAACAAAGCAATATCTATGAAGCACAATATAATGAAATATGCCTTTATTTCATTATTTCTGTCAGTGCTGTCATTATTCATCTATCAATTACATGGTACAGTGGATAAAACTCTGGGCCTGAAATCAGGAAGACCTAAATTCAAAACTTGTTTCAGACACTTACTCTCTTGTGACTCTGAACAAATCCTTTAACCTATGCTACCTCTGAGAGTTGGTGTGAAAATGCACTAAAATAATATCAGTAAAGTTCTTAGCACAGTGCTTGGTAGATGTTATGTAAAGGATAGCTAGTAGTAGTAGTAGTAGTAACAGAAGCAATAGGAGTAGTACTAGTAGCAGTAGCAGCAGCAGCAGCAGTAGTAGTAGTAGTAGTAGTAATAGAAGCAATAGGAGTAGTACTAGTAGTAATAGTAATAGTGATAATAGTAGTAATAAACTCCAGGAATGCTGGAGACAGCCCTAACTAGTTTGTAAGAGCCAAGTGTTCAATTTTCAGGGTGAGCATTTATACCTCAGAATTCTACAACCATAACAAATTAGGATTTGATTTATTGTTTTATTAATTATCTAGACTTAAAAGAAGGAAATAATGCAGATTAAACTTAAAAGAAATGAACATACTTTTTTTTTTTTAAAGCAACACATTCCTGTATTGTTCTATAAACATTGCTTAAACTCAACAAAAGTTCAGAAAGCTCAGGGAATGTCATCACCAGCTTGAAAGCCTAGTAACTTTAAAATAATCACAATGATAATTGTAATGACTTGCTTTGATATAATACTTTGTGGTTTACAAAGTGACTTACATTCATTTTCTTATTTGAGTCCCTTAAGATTCCTGTCTGGTACCCCATATTCAAAACCTTGGTATTATCTTTTAATTCTTCCCTTTTCTTCACCTCTCACATACAATAATTTTTCAAAGTATTATTGATTATACTTCTCTGATATCTCTAGCATCCATCCCCTCCATTACTGTTCTCACTGCCACCACCTTGTTAACAGGCCCTACTGAGATAGTTTCTTAACATATTCTTTCCTCCATTCTCTCTCTACTGCTGAGCTATAATTTACATTGTTGTCACTTCTTTGGTCCTCATTTTCCTTATCTGTAAGATGAAGAACTTGGGCTAGATGGCCTCTGAGAGTCCTTCCAAATTTAAATATGTATATTTACAAATGAAGGTGGCCTAGCTGTACCAGATCTAAAATTATATTATAAAGCAGCAGTTACCAAAACCATTTGGTATTGGCTAAGAAATAGACTAGTTGATCAGTGGCATAGGTTAGGTTCACAGGACAAAATAGTCAATAACAAAGACCCCAGCTTTTGGGATAAGAATTCATTGTTTAACAAAAACTGATGGGAAAATTGGAAATTAGTATGGCAGAAACTAGGCATTGACTCACACTTAACACTGTACACCAAGATAAGGTTAAAATGGGTTCATGATCTACGTATAAAGAAGGAGATTATAAATAAATTATAAGAATATAGGATAGTTTACCTCTCAGACCTGTGGAAGAGGAAGGAATTTGTGACCAAAAAAGAACTAGAGATCATTATTGAATACAAAATAAAAATTTTTGATTATATTAAATTTAAAAGTTTTTGTACAAACAAAACTAATACAGACAAGATTAGAAGGGAAGCAATAAAACAGGGAAAACATTTTTACAATCAAAGGTTTGATAAAGGCCTCATTTCCAAAATATATAGAGAGAATTGACTCTAATTTATAAGAAATCAAGCTACTCTCCAATTGATAAATGGTCAAAGGATATGAACAAACAATTTTCAGATGAAGAAATGGAAACTATTTCTAGCCATATGAAAAGAATCTCCAAATCATTATTGATCAGAGAAATGCAAATTAAGACAACTCTGAGATATCACTACACACCTCTCATATTGGCTAGGATGATGGGAAAAGATAACGACGAATGTCGGAGGGGATGTGGGAAAACTGGAACACTGATACATTGTTGGTGGAATGCATTGAACCATTCTAGAGAGCAATTTAGAACTTTTCTCACAAAGTTATCAAACTGTGCATACCCTTTGATCCAGCAGTGTTACTACTGAGCTTATATCCCAAAGAGATCTCAAAGAAGGGAAAGGGACCTATATGTGCAAAAATGTTTGTGGCAGCCCTTTTTGTAGTGGCTAGTAACTGGAAATTAAATCGATGCCCACCAATTGGAGAATGGCTAAATAAGTTGTGATATATGAATGTTATGGAATATTATTACTCTGTAAGAAACGACCAACAGGATGATTTCAGAAAGGCCTGAAGAGACTTACATGAACTGATGCTTAGTGAAATTAGCAGAACAAGGAGATCATTATATACTTCAACAACAATACTATATGATGATCAATTCTGATGAACGTGGCTCTCTTCAACAATGAGTTGAACCAAATCAGTTCCAATTGTTCAACAATGAAGAGAGCCAGCTACCCCGGAGAAAAAACTCTGGGAAATGAGTGTGAACCACCACATAGTATTTCCACTCCTTCTGTTTTTGTTCGCTTGCATTTTTGATTTCCTTCTCAGGTTATTTTTATCTTAGTTCTAAGTCTGATTTTTCTTGTGCAGCAAAATAACTGTATAGATATGTGTATATATGTATATATTTATGTATATGTACATATTTAACATATACTTTAACATATTTAACATGTATTGATCTACCTGCCATCTAGGGGAGGGGGTGGAGGGAAGGAGGGGAAAAGTTGGAACAGAAGGTTTTTGCAAGGGTCAATGTTGAAAAATTACCCATGCATATAAATAAAAAGCTATAATAAAAACAATAATATTAAAAAAAATGTAGATTTAGAGCTATAATCTTCAAATCAACTACTTAATGAGCACCCACTTTTATATCCCCTTAGCACTGTGCTATAGCACAGAGAAAGAGACAGAGAGATGACATAAACACTACTCTCAAGGAATTTATGATTTAATAGGGAAAGATACATGTATAGAACTGATTGATACAAGAAAAGGTAGTGTGCTTAAAATCAAAAAAAAATTTTTTAAAAACCATGAAAATCCATGAAAACAGATAATAAAAGATGCCATCTTCTTGGAAGAAGTATGGGAGACTACAAGATTAGATTGTGGTCAAACATAGGTTGGGAATCATTTTATGGACATCTTTCTGTTTCAAGTCAAGTCTCAGTTTTTATTTGATGAAGCAGAGATTTTACATAATAAAGGTTAAACAAAAAATCTCTTTTGGTTTCAGATATATAGTGACTTCTGTCTGAACCCAGCCACCAGAATTCCCCAATTTATGCTAATATCTTATACAATAGACAAGTACTAAAAAATTAATTGTTCAACGCTTCTTGTATATGATTGTTACTGAGCTACTTACCAAAAAATCAATATCATATATAAAAGTGCCTGGTCTAGTTTAATTAGGCCAGATTAAACAGATAAAACTTTTGTTGGGAATTACTTGTATATATACAAACTTTTCTAGAGGAATGTCTCATGTAAGTTCCCCCTCAATTAGTTTTCTATAACTTTAATACAATTTCTTTTCTAGTATTTTGGCTCTTATATTCATCTTGTACATCATCATCTCTAAATTTTTACCTTCTATAATCAACACATAAAAAGTGGGAAGTATATTCAGGTGATAAAAAAACAAAAGACACACCTTCAACATTTTTTTTAGAAATTAAAAGAAAAATTATACAAGTGGTTCTTTGCTGACAGGATAAATTATATCCAAAAAGGCCCATTTAAAGAATATTGTAGTAATCTTAATGAAAAGAAACAAAGCCCTGAGTTATGTTGGCAATAAACCAAAGGGAATAGAATATGAGAGATTCACAGCACTTGGAAATTTGTTAAAAGTGAGAGGTGAGGGGAAAGGAAGAAAAATGATTTTGAGCTTATAGGCCTTAGTGGATATATCTGTCCTTAACATAAACAGAGGAGTTAGAAATATGGGAATAATGACAAAAGCAAAAATGAAGAGTTCTTTTTTGGATTTGCTGAATTTAAGGCAGTACATATAGTGGCAAACATCCAATAGGCAGTTATAAATACAGGAATGAAGTTCTTAAAGGATCTTCAAGGTAAAATTTTTGTTAGTGAGTAATCTGGTTTAAAGTGATTGTTCAAATTTAAAAGAGGAACTTGATGGTAAAGATTTGCTTTCTCAGTAATCTGATTAGAGCTGACTGGTAAGAATAGATGAGCTCACCATGACATATAATGCAAAGAGGAGAGGGGGTCAAAGTACAGAACCTCTGTAGTCACCCATGCTTACATTGTAAGAAGAGGATGAATCCTTGAAAGAGATAAGCAAAGAGGCTGCCTATAAATCCAAAAATGACTGAAAATAACTGTGGTATATGTGTACAAATAAAGGGTATATGCTCATCCCAACTACACTCAATCACCCACAATCCATTTATCACATGAGAATACCCTTGCTCAATCAATCAAAGGCATTAAACTATACACACAAAAATTAATTAATTTGGAAGAAGCTAAATGTTTATAATCATTGGATGAAAAGAAAATTTCTACAAAAAATATATTGGAAATGTTTGAAAATACAGTCATATTATGTAGAGCTTTTAATAGAATAGCAAGCCAGTTTGGAATTTATGATTCCTATAATGGGCTAGTCCAATGGTGGAAGCAATCGCCATCTAAGCCTCTGAGAGAATCTCTTAGAAAGAAGAGAGAGCTTCTATCTTCCACCAACTCTTATCATATCAAATAACTCTTTGTTAAAAATTTAATTTATTCTACCTGATTAATTGATATCAGCTGAAAAATCAATGAGAGACACATAAGTGCCGACTCATGAGTAATAATACTAGAAAACTACCTCCTCCCCTCTATTACCTAGTAACATTGAAAATTTCATCAGATATGGTCAATGTATGATAGAAGTAAAGGGCTCTCATGTCCATAAATAGAAAAATAAACAGAAAATATCAATACAATTTTTTTATCAATACAATTTTTTTAAAACTACCTACTTTTGCTACAATATTCAGATCACTCTTTCATTTTTATTCATCCTCTAATGTATTATGTCACCTACCACCCCTGAAATCTATTAGCATATCCAGGAAGAATGACTCATCTGACTAAGGAAACACAGAGGTATTGGTTTCTTGGAATTCAGGAAAGTGAATCATGTTCCATATACTCTGCTTTTAATAGCTTCCTTTTTGGAAAATGTCTGAATACTTCCCAAACATTCAACCTCCTTTGGGGAAATAAAAGTTGATAATAAGTTGCTCACTAAAGTCCCACTCTAATATTACATCTTGGTTTATAGGTGCTTTTGGTTGTTTGACAATATTCTTGTGGATGTCAGGTTCCAAAGAACTTTATCAAGCTTTAAGTATAGGCCCAGAGACTAGTTGTACTTTCATTGGCTAAGAAGCATTATCTACAGGTCACATACATACACACAAACACACCCACACATAAATCTGTATCTTTTGATCTATATACATATATAATATGAATATATGTAAATTTTCCATATTAATTTACTGTTGTCTCTCTCAATAGAATGTAATTACTTTGAAGGCAGGATTCCTTTTGAATATATATTTCCATGACTAATGGGATTTAATAAATGCTTTTTGTTTGAATGGCTTTGGGTGAGGAACCACAAAGATTCCATCAAACAAGATATTGTCAATACTTATTGTTTTCTTCATGGTTATTGCTATTCTTGTTGTTGCTGTTAAGAGACAAACATCAGAGGGTAGGAAATAAGAAGTACATGATATGATATGATATATATGATATATGTGTGGGCAGACGCACATATATACAATTTACATGTATACGTTTACTTCTAACATCTCATGAAGATCATTTACCAGGGTGTGGAGAGAAGAATGTTGATCTCTGTTGAATGAGGGAGCATCCATACCAAAGAAATCCAATAATTTAACTGCTGGGAATTAATTAAATATTTAAGTCGTAGATATTTCTAGGATAAAACTGGAATTTTTAAAAAAGTATTTTCTGGGAGACAAAATGATTTCTTTAATTAAATGACACATTTCTGAATGAATGTGGTGCAAATTGATATTTTTAGTAGACAGCTTTCTTTTACTACTCCAAAATGATTCAAGAAACACACCAAAATAATAGACATATGGATTGAAAGTCAAAATTAATCAATCAAAAAGCATTTATTATTTTACTATGTTCTAGGCACTCTATTAAATTCTGGAAAACAAAGAAAAAGGAAAAATGTCCTGTGCCCTCAAGAACCTTACATATTAACAGAGAAATCAATATGATGTAAATAGATTTATAAGAAACATACAGGATAGATGGAAGGGACTTGAAAAGTCACTTAATACAATTCCCTGATTTTGATGCTATTATTCAGTTGTTCCCTATTCTTTGTGTCCACATTTGGGGTTTTCTTGGCAAAGATACTAGAAAGGTTTACCATTTCCTTCCCCAGCTCCAGTTTGTAGATGAAAAAAAGTGAAACAGAGAGAGTTAAGTGACTTGCTCAATCACAAAGCTAATATAAAAGTATCTGAGGCAAGACTTGAATTCACCAAAATGAGTCTTCTTTACCCCAGGCTGACCACTCTGCACATTGCACTACCAAGAGGCTCAGGGAAGTAATCTAACCAAGTTCTCAAGGACAGCAAATAGATAACACAGGAAGGAATTTAATCTGTGTTCTCAGCCTCCAAATATAATAATCTTTCCATTATATCACTCCACTTCAAATTTTGAAACCTTCATACAATTCACAGATACAAATAAAACTGTTGTATAGAGTGGGCTTTTTTTTTCCTTCCATTTTTGATGCCTCAAGCTATAGCATATATGTTAAGACTCATGCAGAAACTGTAGCAGACAGGATTCAATTTAGGTTTTAAGAAACAATGGTATTCCTTAAATAACTCTCAAAAATTTTCATTGTTCTCAAAATAATAAAGCCAAAAGAAGTTTAGGATTTTTTTTCAAAATTTGAAAACTATTCAACTTGAGTAGCAAGAGTTCCTGAATCCTGAATTCCTAGACCTCGAATTTCTGAACATAGCTCTAGAGATAAAAATACATTGCAGTTAATGTATTTAACTGCATGGACTCAGAAAAGGGGAACTATGTAGTCAAGTTATTGTAATGTTTGAATCCCAAACTTGCAGTGTTAAAAGTTCCTGAATTCTAGTTTTCTGTAAAAACTGCTGAGAATTTGGGAAGCTGATCTTCTAGAAAGCAAAGGAGGAATTCTTGGGCATTGCTAGAGTCTTAGAGAATTACTTAGAGAATTACTACTTTGTCCTGAGAGCTAGAGAATAAGCAAGGACTTAAACCTCACATGAAGGAGCAAAAAGCCTAGATCTTTTCCTTCTCTATTTTCATAAGTTGTATTTCCAAAGGAAAAAGTAGTTATCTTCCTAGAAAACTTTACTTCAAGATAAAGTCCAAGTAATATTATAGGGTTAGAAATTTAAATAGATATCTAGAAAAAAAAAAAAAAAAGTCCAAAAGTTCACCAAAATGTCAAGTGATTGCCTCTTTCATAATCCCAAATTTATTTTCCCATCCAAGGGGAGAACAAATAACATTAGGAATCTGAGGAACTATGTAGATTCTTGAAAAAGTACGATGGACAGACCTCACCAGAGAGACTAGAGAATTATGTCAACTGTTTTAAGTCTCTGTGAATCCTTTGTGGTTTTACTATTATTGTTGCATCTTGTGAAGTGAAAAGGTGTCCTTTATGTGGTATTCATTGTTATCTTGAGTAGAATGACATCATGGGGCGGTATCTTGACTTGCTAGTCAATTGGATTTAAGTGAGGCAAAGTTGAACAAAGGCATCAGCTTCACTCTTCCTGAGTAATCAAGTCCAGGGACAGGACAAAAGTGAGGTGACTGTGATAGCCCAGGATGCATTGGATGACCTTGACATCTTCAATGTCTGACTAAGCTCTAAAGGCTCCACAATTTCTGATTTGGCTGCCTTTATGACCATCGGAACAAATTGCTGTCATCTTCCCTTTCCAGAAGGAGAAGTCTTCATATGCTTGGGGTAGATATCCCCCTAACTCACAAACTGTTGACTACCTTCAAACCTGGTTTAGTCTATCTACCAAGATAGTTTTACTAAGTGTAGCTGCTGTGTATGCTACAGCTCTTTGGAGTCACAGATGCAAGTCAGATAAAAGGTGAATACCAAAAGCAAATGAGCAGCCCTGAAAAGGGCTCAGCAAGCCCTCATACCAGAAGTGCTAAACTTCCCTGGACACCCAAACACCATACTTTGAATACTTAGAATTACTATAAATTCTTTTGTCCTCTTCAGTAATTCCTGCATTTTATAAACTGCCTTGTTTGTGAAATAAAAATAAATAAATGTGTAGTCTGTAACTTGAGGTACACATGTTCACACATAGATAACTACTTGCTTTATTCTTTTTTAAGTTTGTTCCACACTTTTCCTTCTATCCCTTCATATCCAATAGTTTAAACTAATGGCACAATATGATACTATGACCCATTCATCATTCCAATATCATCTTAAATTGACAATTTGTATCCTCTTCCTGCAAAGCAAAATATTTGATACAATCAGCTTGATTCTTTATTTCATTCTTGTATGTGTGTGTGTGTGTGTGTATATATATATATATATCATATTTTACTTAGCTTTGTCTGAAGTTAAAATCAGCTGAGAAGACATGAAAGCATCTCTCCCTCTACATGACAAAAGCTAATTGCTATTTTAAGACAACAGCAACCACCAAAAAACAGTGACTTCTGGAAATATATGAAACCTGCAAATAGAGCTGTTTCCAAGAAAAGAAACTTTTTTCTAAAAAGTCATTTTCCACAATTTTTGTAATTCCTATATTTTAAATTTAAGGAAAATCATGTAAATTATATTTCCATTTACACCTCATCATCTCATCTGACATCATGTAACAGGCTGACAGACAATAGTGGTAGAAAGATCTAAATTGATAGATTTTTAGGACTAAATAAAAGCTTTTTCAACTACATTATCCATAAGCAGGCAGCTACTGAGCTACTATTTCCAACATTGTGGATCTTGGCTTGTAAAGGGAATGAGGGAAAAGTTTCCCACAAAGATTCCATCATTTAAATCTACAATCCAGACAAGTCTAGAGTCATTTATGACTGTACTTGCATGATGAATTTTGAGGAGGAACTCTCCCCTTCCCCACTTCCCTCACATCTATTGGCACTACAAAGACTCATAGACACACAATTCTTAGCTCATAAAATAAAATTTGCTTTTTAAAAAAATGCATAAAGCCTTAATTCTTTAATTGTCTTTCTTCATGTTTGCGTTTCAAGATTCATATTTATATATTCTCAGTGCTATTTTTATTTTAGAAAACTAAACCAAACCTTAAAATTTACATTTTTCAAGGTTTTAATTTTTGCATTTTCCTTCTACAAAAGCCTGTCAGGGGCAGCTAGGTGGCGAAGTGGATAGAGCACCAGCCTTGAATTCAGGAGGACCAGAGTTCAAATCTGGTCTCAGACACTTAACATTTCCTAGCTGTGTGACCCTGGGCAAGTCACTTAACCCCAGCCTCAGGGAAAAAAAAAAGCCTGTCACCCATTAGATTGATGTAGTAACAATTCAATTCAGCAAACACATTTCAGCACATTTTAAATGTCAGGCCCTGATCTAGGTGCTGCATGCTGAAGATAGAAAGATGAAAAATTATCCTGTTCCTGCCCTCTTAAAATTTACAATCTAACAAGACACCAGAACTCAAACTGTGAATTAAGTGCAGTCTATCTTGTGTCCAATCCTCATTCCAGGTTCTCTTTATAAGTTCTTTTTCCTTTTCAACATTCCATCCCACATAATATCCCCTTCTCAACACCAATTTCTATTCCCATACTTAGAATAGTATTAGATGCATACTAAATGTTTAACAAATCTTTACTGGCTGATTCATCAAAGGTCACATAGCCTATAAGTGGCAAAGCCAGTATTCTCTGACTCTTCACTCACTGTTTCCACTATACCACACATATCTCCAATTGCAAATCATTATATACAGTCATCTTATCCTTGCCTTCATTCCTATTCTCCCCCTAATTATAATAAGGGTTCAGGAGAAGGGAACTTCAGGACTAATATTAAGGAATTAGAAATAAGATGATGGATGAAGATCTCCTCAATAGAAAAGTTGATAGTGGATAAGAAATTTCTTTTTTTTTTTTTTTTTTTTTTATTTATTAATTTATTTATTTATTTTTTTAATTATATATATATATATATATTTTATAATATTATCCCTTGTATTCATTTTTCCAATTTACCCCCCCTCCCTCTATTCCCTCCCCCCGACGACAGGCAATACCATACATTTTACATGTGTTACAATATAGTCTAGGTACAATACATGTGTGCGAATATCACTTTCTTGTTGCACAATAAACATTAGAATCCGAAGGTACATGCAACCTGGGCAGACAGATATTAGTGCTAACAATTTTCATTCCCCTCCCAGTGTTTCTTCTCTGGGTGCACTACCTCTGTCCATCATTGATCAACTGGAAGTGAGTTGGATCTTCTTTATGTTGAAGATTTCCACTTCCATCAGAATACATCCTCATACAGCATTGTTGTTGAAGTGTACAGTGATCTTCTGGTTCTGCTCATTTCACTCAGCATCAGTTGATTTAAGTCTCTCCAGGCCTCTCTATATTCCTCCTGCTGGTCATTTCTTACCGAGCAATAATATTCCATAACCTTCATATACCACAATTTACCCAACCATTCTCCAACTGATGGACATCCATTCATCCTCCAGTTTCTAGCTACAACAAAAAGAGCTGCCACAAACATTTTGGCACATATATGTCTCTTTCCGCTCTTTAGTAAAGAAATTTCTTTATGACAAAGTAATGTCCATCTATTGGGAAATGGGTAAACAAACTGTATAACAAATTAATATATGAAAAATTGTTGTATTATAAGAAATGACATGTGTAATGAATAAAGAGAAGCACAGGATGTCCTATATGAAATGATGCAAAATACAATAGACAGGGGGAAGTGACAATGAAAATGGAAATGGATTGCTAACATAATCAAAAATGAATATTGCAGAATTTTTCATAATTTTGGCCCCCCAAAAAATGGCCCCCAAAAAGAGATATGAAAAGATACACACTCCTGCTTTTTTTGTATTGATAAGAAGTCCATGATTTTAAGACATTGAATATATTTTCATATTTTTATAAATAATTAATTAATTTTTGCTAATTTTCTCTTCCTCTTTTTTTAAATGTTTTTTTTTTTAAAATATTCTTTATTGTATAGTATGACTTGCAGAAGGATGAGAATAATGGAAGAAATTTTTGGCAATGCTAAGAACAGGATTTAAAAAAAATGGGTTTTTCTTTTTTTGTTAATTTTATAATTATAACATTTTTTGACAGTACATATGCATGGGTAATTTTTTATAACATTATCCCTTGCACTCCCTTCTTTTCCAAATTTTCCCCTCCTTCCCTCTACCCCCTCCCCTAGATGGCAGGCATTCCCATACATATTAAATATGAAAAACTGGTTTTTCAATGAAAAGCTAGTCCCAATGTTCTTGTGATAAAGAGATACATCTGCACCCAAAGAGAAAACTGTGGGAACTGAGTGTGGATCGCAACATAGAATTTTCACTCTTTTTATTGTTGGTTGTTTGCATTTTATATTCTTTCTCATTTTTTCCTTATAAATCTGATTTTTTTTTGTGTGCATGATGTTCATAAAAATATGTATAGAAGAGCTGCACATGTTTAACACATATGTTGGATTACTTGACATCTAGGGGAAGGAGTAGGAGGAAGGGAGGAAAAAAATTTAGAACACAAGATTCTGTAAGGGTGAATGTTGAAAATTATTCATGTATATATTTTGAAAATGAAAAGCTTTAATTAAGAATTTTTTAAAAAGACTTCATTTAAAAAAAATGATTTTTTAGTGCTCCAGTGCAAAAAACAAAACAAAAAAAAAAAAACTTTCCCAAGTTCCTCATATTTAAAGATGACAGAAACTTCATTAATCCACTCTCCACAATATCCTGTCTTGATTTTTGCATATTCCTTATTTTTTCAATTTGATTATAAACACCACACTAAGCACTTTCCATAAGTGCTTTTTGATTCACTGATTAACTCCTAGGGAGCAATGCATATTTTTTTCTACTTATTTCTTGACTCCTTGACCCTTGTTCCACATCCTCTGTCCCACTGTGGGAATAATAAATAAACCCTTGGTACATTTTTTAATTAAATTTGCAACATTAACATTTTCTTTACCACTTTTTTAAGTTTAGATAATCAACAAAATAACAAATCAAGCTCTGATTTGTAGTACTTACCTATTTCTGAGGGGTGAATGCTTATACTGAAAAATTTAATAACTAGCATTCAGTGCTTCCAGGACACCCCTGCTTTTAGATCTGAACCTACCATTCTGTAACTATCTGAGACAGAATTCAAACTCAGATATTTTCATTCCAAGTTCATCATTCTTTCAATTACAGCGTGCTGCCTCTTTTTCTCCTACCTGCCAGGTCAACTACTATTTTAAAGATGAGGCAATTGTTCCCAAAAGAGATGAAATTATTTACTAATATCAGTAAATTAGTGAAAGAGATGGAAATTAAACTCAAGTCTTCTAATTCCTGTGCCCAAGACTCTTTCCATTATTTAATACCCGTTATTATTTACCTCTAAACTCTGGGAGTTTTCACTGGCTGGCCCTCATACTTAAAATGGATCTTTCTCCTCATGTCTTCTTCCTGCATCCCTTGGCTTCCTTCAAGTCCCAGATAAGATTATTTTTCCTCAGGAAGCCATTCCCAATCTCTCTTAATTAATGGCTTCCTTCTTTTCATTATTTCTAGGCTACATTGTATGTAGCTTGTTTGATCACTCTGTTCCCCTAAGAGAAATGGAGTATCAGACTAGAATTACATTTATTATTATATATTCTTTAAATATTGTTATTCTATACAAGTCATTCTCCAATTGATAAATGGTTGAAAGCTATAAATAGACAATTTTCAGATGAAGAAATTAAAATAATATCTAGTCATATGAAAAAATACTCTAAACCAATATTAATTAGAGAAATGCAAATTAAGATAACTCTGTCTTACCACAACATATCTCTCAGATTGGCTGAGATGACAAGAATAGATGATAAATGTTAGAGGGGATGTGGGAAAACTGAGACTCTGATATAGTATTGGTGGAGTTGTGAACTGATCCAATCATTCTGGAACTATTTGGAACTATTCCCAAAGGGTTATCAAAATGTGTCTACCCTTTGATCCAACAGTGTCTCTATTGGGTTTGTATTCCAACGAGATCATAAAGAAAAGGGCCCACATGTGCAAAAATGTTTTTAGCAGCCCTTTTTGTAGTGGCAAGGTACTGGAAACTGAGTGGATGCCAATCAGTTATGGAATGGCTGAATAAGTTATGGTATATGAATGTTATGGAATATTATTGTTCTGTAAGAAACCATCAGCAGGATGATTTCAGAGAGGCCTGAAGAGACTTACGTGAACTGAAGCTAAGTAAAGTGAGTAGAACCATGAGAACATTGTATAGCAACAAGATTATGTGATGATCAACTGTGATGGACATGACTCTTCAATTATGAAATGATTCAGGCCAGTTACAATAGACCTGTATTGGAGAAAGCCATCTCCATCCAGAAAGAGGACCATAGTGAGTAAATGCGGATCACAACATAGTATTTTCACCTTTGTTGTTGTTTGCTTGCTCTTTCTTTCTTTCTTTCTTTCTTTCTTTCTTTCTTTCTTTCTTTCTTTCTTATTTTATTATGCCACAGTTTCCTTTTTCTGCCTCAGTTTCCCCAAATTGTTCTGCCTCAATTTCCATGAATTGTCCTGCCTCGATTTCCTTAAATTGTTCTGCCTCAGTTTCCTTGAATTATTCTGCCTCAATCTCCCTGGCTGCAAACCCTCTTCCTAACCATTGGAACTGATATAAATTAGGACACAGATAACTAGCCCTGACCATTAGCATTCCATAGAGTCATAAATTGTGGATGGTTATTTAGAGATAGGTAAGCAATCGCCTATCTTTGACTCTGTGGCTCTTAGCCACTTCTTATCAGAATTTGTGGTCCTCACTCCCAACCTGTCAGAACCAAATTTATGATCCATTCCTGAAAAGTTCCCACTCAACAGTGATCTACCTATATTCCCCCCCCCCCACCTTTGTCTCTCCTGATTGCTGGAATCCTATAAAGAATCCTTGAAATTCTTCACTCATTACTGAATGCTTTGAGACTCAAATCCCATTTAGCTTGCTGGGGGCAACATGGATCCTGTTTTGTCCCCAGCACAATCTCTCCCTCTCAAATAAAATATTAAAAACTCTCTCATCTCTATCTTCCCTCAGTTTCTCTAGCATTACATTTTTTTTTCCTTTTTGATATGATTTTCCACATGATAAATGTGGAAATGTGTTTAGAAGAATTGCATAATTTTAACCTATATTGGATTACTTGCTGTTTAAGGGAAGTGAGTAGGGGAAAGAATGGGAGGGGGAAATTTTGGAATGCAAGGTTTTCAAAGGTTAATGTTAAAAAAAAAAAAAAAAAAGTACCTTGGCATGTATTTTGCGAATAAAAAGCTATTATTAAAAAGTTTTATTGACAAACACTTCAAAATCAAATTAATAGGGAAAAATAGTTATTCTAGGAGAAATAATTTTTGGGTTTAAATTAAACTCCTGGTTGCTATTCCTTAATGAGGAAGGAGGGATCTAAGATATATATCCAAGGCTTGACTCTCTTCCCACCAGATTCTTATTCCACAATGGACACACATAGTAAACTATAAATAAATGTATTTAAAACAGAAATCAAAAAAAAAAAAGAATTTATAGAAAAACATAAGATGGATTGAATGAGTTCTGTTTTTGGGAACAAGAAAATAGTCTCAAATCTCACTGAAGGGAAAATTCCCTAAAGTTTCCAGAATAGATAGCTGAAAATGGTATATGATCAAACTCCAATGCCTTTGTACATTGACTTTTTCCTTTTGTGGACCTGAAAAGAAGGTAGAATAATATATCTTCTATTTCAGTACAGAAAATCAGAATACAGATTTTGCCTGTAGCTTTTACCAAGTATCTACCAAATAGATCTTTTGAGTCTAAGGTTACATAGTTATTGGCATGTTGTTTCCCATATTAGATTGTAAATTCTTTGAGGTCAGGGACTGTTTTTACCTTTCTTTGTATCCCCATCCCTTAGCACAATACTTGAAACATAGCAGATGTTTAAGAAATAGTTACTAAGTGGATAAGTTACTAGTTAAGTGGATAAGAGTGAGTCAAGAGGAAAATATGATTATAAGATCTCAATTATATCTACACATCTGTAACATAAAATTGATTGAGTTTCATTAATTATAAATGCTGATCAAACCAAATGTGGAATAGTCTTTGTCCTGAAGAAAAACATTTTTCAGAAGAATGACTTACATAGAAAGATGGCATGGAGTCATGGAAATGTACTTGATTTGGAAAGCTGTGGAAATATTGATCTGGAGTCAGAAGAGGCCAATGTTCAAGTCCTACTTCTGACATTTATTAGCTGTGTGACCTAAGGTAAATCACAAACTCTCCTAAACCTCAGGCAGCCTATTAAGAGTATAATGTATTGACTGAGTGCCATCTGCCATAGTAGAAGGAGTCCCCAAACCAAATTAAATCATTTATGTGTGACCTACATTAAACCCAATATAAAGGTACTAGTATTTTTTGTGATTTTTTTTTAAATTGAAAGCCTTCTTTCAACTGGCATTAGGTTCTTTTTTTTCCCCTAGTATTTGTATATTAATGCACATTACTTCATGAATTATGATAGGAGAAAAAAATCAGAGCAAAAGGGAAAAACCATGGGAGAGTTAAAAAAAAAAAAAAAAAAACCCAAGTGAACATAGCATATGTTGATTTACATTTAGTCTTCTTAGTTCTTTTTCTGAATTCAGATGGCATTGTCTGCCCAAAGTCTATTGGGATTCCTTTAGATCACTAAACCACTGAGAAGAATCAAGTCTTTCATAGTTGATCATCACATTCTTGCTGTTATTATATACAATAAATTTCTGGTTTTATTTGTTTCACTTAGCATTAGTTCATGTAAATCTTTCCAGGCCTTTCTAAAATCAGCTTGTTCATCATTTTTATAGAATAATAATTTTCCATTATATTCATATTTCACAACTTGTTCAGCTATTCCCCAATTGATGGGCATCTACTCATTATCCAATTCTTTGCTACTATAAAAAGAACAGTTACAAAGATTTTTGCACATATGGGTCCTTTTTCCCTACTTTATTATTTCCTTGGGATATAGACACCATTATGGCCCTGCTGGGTCAAATGATATGCACAGTTTTATAGCCCTTTGGGGAAAGTTCCAAATTGCTCTCCAGAATAGTTAGATGATTTCACAACTCTATCAACAATGCATCAGTATCCCAGTTTTCCCATATCCCCTCCAACAATTATCATTAACTTTCCCTGTCATCTTAGCCAATTGTTATGGGCCAGAACTTGAAACAAGGTGCTAAGTGATTATGTACTTAGTACTTCTTAGAGTTCACACCTTTAAGAGAGCATATATAAGGAGGAGATTCACAAGTCAAAGAGATTCACAAAATGGACAGAAATATAAGCAAGAAGCTCTCAGGGCCAAGCCCACACAAACCTACAAAAACCCACTCTCAGAGGTGGAGTTAGATTCATTCCAACTTCTACCTTTGTGATGGCTGGAGGCTGAAGGACAAATCTTTGGATTTGGAGACATTTGGAGGGAGCTCTCGGAACCAAGGAGAGAGATAGGCCTCTACTAAAGCTAACCGGGCCCCAGGAAAAGAGATAAGACTTTGAAGGACACACTAAAGGATTTGGACTTTAATCCCTGGCTGCATTTGGGATTATTTAACTGAACTGAAACTAAGGCTGCCTCCAGAAGCTACCTAAAAAACCTGCTCCCAAAGAACACCCTTTAGAGAAGAGAACATTACACCCATTATGAGAGGTATGAGGTGGTACCTCAGAGTTGTTTTAATTTTCATTTCTCCAACCAATAGTGATTTATAGCATTTTTTCATATAACTATAAATGGCTTGACTTTCATTATCTGAAAATTATCTGTTCATATCCTTTCCTCATTTATCAGTTGGGGAATAACTTGTATTCTTGTAAATTTGATGTAGGTTTTTATATATTTTAGAAATATATATCAGAAACATTGACTGTATAGATTTTTCCCAGTTTTGTTGGTAGGAGGTTCTTGAATGAAGTGAGGAAAAGGATTTGATAAATAGAAAATAGAAGATGGTTCCAATCAATACCTGACATTTTAATATTTTTTTAAGGTTTCCAAAGAAATATGTCTATTTGGAACTATACCCAAAGGGCTATCATACTGTGCATACCCTTTGATACAGCAATGTCTCTACTAGGTCTATGTCCCAAAGAGATCATAAAAAAGGAAAAAAAAAATCCACATGTACAAAAATGTTCCCAGCAGTTCTTGTTGTAGTGGCAAAGAACTGGAAATTGAGTGAATGCTCATCAGGTGGGGAATGGATTATCTGAAAATCAGTGACTTTTTTCCATAGTACCTCCACTCTACTCCCACACTCCTAAGTCTTCTTGCTAAACATTACCAACTTCTTCAATAAATCTTTGTATAATATTTAGTTTTGCTACTGTTTATTTTCTGCTGTATACTCTCTAGTTTGTCATTATCAATCATTTGGTCATTTCAGTTACATTGATATAATTGCAACTAAAGTATTTGGATACCCTTCCAAGTAACATAAAACCAGTCCAAATGTAATGATCCAATTCAACGATAAACTGTGTACATAATATAGGATACTGTCAGCATGACTAACTAACCTCTCCGGTTGGGAAAATGTGCTGGCAGGAAATAAAGTAGTCAAGCCTCAAATTAGTGGGATCTACAAATTTGTGTCATAAAGGTTATGTTCACACACACACACACACACACACACACACACACACACACACACACACACACAAAACCAAAAAAGTAGAAGCTCCTATACATGTAATTCAGGCATATATAATCCATAATTATGGGGTTGAAGGAGGGGCAAGGAATTAAGTAGAAAAAGATGTGGATTAAATCATCCAACTTAACTGCCTACAGTTATTTGAATTTTGTGAATACTTAATTCACTTTGACCAATTAAAAGTGGTCTGAGTACAATTTATAGTAAAAATATTGTTTTTAATTTTACTATAACAAATTATCTTTTTAATGCTTTTTACACTATCTTCATTTCCAAATACTTTCAAATATGTCCATTCTTTCCCCACTTCCTTCTCCAAAGAGCCAATCTTTGTAAGAAAGATGAAAAAAAAGTGAGTGGGGAAAAGCATTTCAGCAAAACTAAATAACTATCAGCCAAGTCCAACCTTACATATAATGCTTCACATCCATAACTCCTTATTTCTGCAGAGAAGAGAGTGATATTTTTCCTATCTTTCTGGTATGATTATTTCCCAGAATTAATTTCATACAGACTAATTTTGGCATCAGTAATCTCACTAGCTATAGAATCCTGGACAAATCACTTATCTCTGTTTGACTCAGTTTTCATCTGTAAAGTAAACCAGAAAAGAGAATAATAAGTCACTTGAGTATCTTTGTCAAGAAAATCCCAAATGGGGTCACAGAGTCAGACACAAATGAACCAGTATGTGAATGAGTGTGTAATTAAAACCTAAAAGAAGCATAATGGATAAACCTTCAATAAAGAATCTATGGGAAAACATGGACAAAAAGTGTATAGGATGAGTATATATGAAGAAGAGTGATCTGCACCAACAGAGGTGATACCCATATAAACAAAATAATAGATAAATTGAAATATTATAGCTTTCAATTGATACTCGGATTATTAATTGGCTTTCATTTTCTCTGACAATGAAATGATCCACTCTAGCTTTAGATCATTGGACCTAAGAAATAAAACAAAAAAAAAAAAAGCAAATTTTTATAAGAATTTGAAATCTAAGAGAAGTAGGGAAATGTTATGGAAGCTGTTTCTGATTAATTTAGTTTATTATAATTCATTCTATTATAATGGACACAGGGAATATTCAGTCTATTATAATAGACACAGGGAAATTTCATCCAATGAGACAAAAAAAAAAAATTAAAGAGTAGCATATGTGATTCCTGTGCTACCACCCACAGTTTATGGTCTAGAGAGATCATGGAAAACAAGAGAATACAGAACATTCTCACCACTAGAATTTTTCAGGAAAGAACTGGAAGACCACTAGACAGGTAGATTGTAGAGAAGATTCTTGTTCAAACATGATTTGAACTAGATGGCTTCTGAGCTTTCTCCTAACTCTTGAGAAGCAGAACTTGAATTTAGGGACACTTGGATTCGTAACCAGTCTCTCTTTATAGTGATGTGATAAGCCTACTGTTGCCAGACACTGCACTAAGAGCTTTTTTTTTTTTTAAACAAATACTATCTCATTTGAGGCTCACTTTAACCCTGGTAGATAGGTACTACTATGATCCCCATTTTACAATTACACTCAAACCAAAATTAAGACTTATCCAGGTTCACACGATGTGTGAGTGTCTGAAATTGGTTTTGAAATTAAGTGTCCCCTGATACATTGTTAATGGAATTGTGAATACATCCAGCCATTCTGGAGAATGATTTGGAACTATGCTCAAAAAGTTATCAAACTGTGCATACTCTTTGATCCAGCAGTGTTATTACTGGGCTTATATTCCAAAGAGATTTAAGAAGGGAAATGTTTGTAGTGGCCAGAAACTGGAAACTGAGTGGATGTCCATCAATTAGAGAATGGCTGAATAAATTGTGGTATATGAATATTATGGAATATTATTGTTCTATAAGAAATGACCAACAGGATGATTTCAGAAAGGCCTGGAGAGACTTACATCAACTGATGCTGAGTGAAATGAACAGGACCAGGAGATCATTATATACTTCAACAACAATACTATATGATGATCAATTCTGATGGATGTGGCCATCTTCAACAATGAGATGAACCAAATCAATTCCAATAAAACAGTAATGAACTGAACCAGCTACACCCAGCAAAAGAGCTCTGGGAGATGACTATGAACCACTACATAGAATTCCCAATCCCTCTATTTTTGTTCACTTGCATTTTTTTTTGATTTCCTTCACAGGCTCATTGTACACTATTTCAAAGTCCGATTCTTTTTGTACAGCAAAATAACTGTATGGACATGTATACATATAGTGTATTTAACTTATATTCTAACATGTATTGGTCAATCTGCCATCTGGGGGATGGAGTGGGGAGAAGGAGGGGAAAAGTTGGGATAAAAAGTTTTGTAATTGTCAATGCTAAAAAATTTACCCATGCATATATCTTGTAAATAAAAAGCTGTAATAACTTTAAAAAAAAAAAAAAGAAAGAAAGAAATTAAGTGTCTCTTACTCCAGGTTTGGTATGCCACCTTAGGTAGGGGATAGAGTGTGGCATTTCAATGACCAGGATTTGCTTCAGACATTTACTACTTATGTGACTCTGGGCAAGTTACTTCCTTCTCTCAATCTGTTTCCTCATTTGTAAAATAGGGTTAATAAGAGTACCTACCTCAAAGGATTATTGTTAATAAGAAAACATGTAAAGTGCTTTGCAAACCTTATAAGTGCTAGCTATTGCTTCTACCAAGGCTTCTAGGTAGCATAATAGTTCGAGCACCAGGTCTGAAATCAGGAAGACTTGAGTTTAATTAGAAAGACTTGAGCCTCAAATAATTTACTAACTATGTGATCGTGAGCAAGTCACTTAACTCTGTTTACTTTAATTCCCTCATCTGTGAAATGAGCTGCAAAAGGTAAACCAGTATCTTTGCCAAGAAATCCTGAACAGAATCATGAAGAGTCAGACATGTCTAAAATTATTACTACCAGTTATCTAACCTTGGATTACTCACAATTACCCCTAGAAGTCTCACAACTTCATGTGATCCTGTGAAATTCTGATTTTGAAAACTTGCTTATTTTTTAAGTAACAATATTCTACCAAGTGACCATTAAAGATATGGTGACTTACAGAATTCAGCTAACTTATTTAAAATTAGCCCTTATTCTTCATGAGATTCCTACAGTTCTATCAAAAGTGGAAATGGATTGGTTTTTTCCTTCAGTATCCTCAGTGTTGCAGTCTCACTGTGAGGAAGAGGCTTCTTACAAAATTTGAGTCTCCTTTGACTTTCTCTTTGCTCTGACATTGGGGGAAGAAGTTGCCAACCAATTCTGTCTGTCTCTATAGTTACCAATAAGCAGCCCAAAAGAAAACCTTAGTTGTCAAAGGAGAACTGGAAAACTAGTTGGAAGAGGCAGGTCAGTATTGCCAAAAAAAAAAAAAAAAAAAAAAAAAAAAAAAAACTCTCTAAAAATAAATAAATAATGAGAGCCAGTTCATACAAGAGAGAGCAGTACCTATATGCCTGCAGTTCATTGTGGAATGAAATGAAATGTGAAAGGCTTTATTCTAAACTGTCAGTGAGGCCACACTGATGCCTAGCTTCAATAACAGATATTCACAGGGCACTTATTCATGACAACACCATGTCAACAGCAACAGAATAAAAAGATGTAGAAGCTGTAAGGAGCTGAATTCTAAGCCTTCTTCTCAAAAGGCAGCATACTGTTCTTATGTGTTGTAGGCCAAAGAAAGAGTCTGAACATGAATAATATAGTGATAGCAGAATCTTAAATAACATTAAGATTTGTAAAATGCTGCATGTGAATTCTCTTTAAGTCTCACCACAACAGCCATGAGTGAACAGTAATAATAGAAGTATAAATATTTTCTTCCAATTTTATAGAAAATGAAGCTAAGGTTTAGGGAAGGCAAGTGACATAAAACTAATAAAAATTAGTGGAATTTGAGCTCTTTTCTTTACTGCAATTTAGCATTCTCTTAACCATGTCAATCAGGGGTCTATTATAACTCTAAATCCTTTACATAAGAAATAGAAGCAGCCTCAAGAGTAATAATTCTAGGTTTTAAGGACACAGAAATAATCCATTTGAGAGGTAAAAGATTTGGACTCTTCTTCCTGCTTTTGCAAAAAAAAAAAAAAAAAAGTAGTGTGTCAATAATTTCTTCATTTCTACAAACAGGAAGCTGGGCAAGGTGATTTCTAATGTCCCTGTCACCTTTAAAATGCACTATTCTGCTACATAAGAATAAGTGATTCATAAAGAAATGAATATAAAAAAGCCTGCAGATATCATTATAAACTGACAAGAGGAACAAATTATAGCAATATAATTACTTATCAGGAAGAATGCACTTTTCAAGAGTTACACAGCATTAGAATGTTTTATTATGGCAAGTTGAGATCTTATGTGGGTGGGTGGGGGTGGGTGTGTGTCCTGGTAATTAAAGAAAATCATATTGGGTCTGTTTTATACAGAAGCAAGGATATAAACTAGATGGACTTTCTTCCAATCCTTTGATTCCCAATATATAATTGTTCTTAATATATAGTTTTAACATCAAAAGAACCAGTGCATTTTTTAATAATCAATTCTCATTATGGCTCATTCAGTTTGAAACTTGAAAGAGCCTGAACAGCATCTAATCTCTGGCTTTGAAAGGCTGTGATTTGTTCCAGTCTGAAAGTTTGTTCATGTATTACTATTGACTGACTGATAGTGGTCTGCCAACACTGCTGTTTAGAAAGGAAGTCTTTTCTTCCACCCATCTTGTTTGTGTTTTGAAAATTGCTTCAGTTTATGTCCTGTTTTCATTCCCACGCCCAACCCTTGCAAAGCAAACAGATTACAAGTGGTGTTAGTGGCCCCACTACTAGTGGTCGTAGTGGTAGTAGTGTGGGAGAGGAGGAGGTGGAGAAAGGAAAGAGAAATTTCCCTAGAGCAAAAAAAAAATTTACAAGAAGCCAAAATATAATTTAAAAGCAAACTTTTATGTACCAAAGCCAGATGGATGTTGCAACATCAAGGACATCAGTTCAATTTGTTAGAATAGACACCATATAAGCTACATTCATTGGAATCCCTGATGCCATCAGATACTTATGAGAATTCAGCATGCCTACAGTAACTCTCCCTAGAATAGAGGTTCCATTGAGGATGGGATAATTTGTTTCTTTCTTTGTGTTCCCAACATACAGTACAGTGCCTAACATTCAGAAAGCTCTTAATAATTGTTTACTAAACTGAGAATTCATGTATGCCAAATTTAATTCCAATAATACCAGTGGCAAAAAATGTATGCTTAAGTACATGATCTGAGTGAGCAAGGATTGCTGTAGCAATAGGCACTGATTTATTTCTTTTATCTTTTCACATTTACCATAATTTATAAACCATTTAAAAAAAAAACACACACACATTAATTTTGACTGTAGATATACTATCTCATGTGCTTGGAACTTGTATTTTCTTCTGGAAGGTGCCCAAAAGTAATCAGGTAAATTTACATACAAAGGTTTTTGTTGGTAGTTTTTTGTTTATTTGTTTTACCATATTCCCCTGATCTAGTTGGGGTTTTTTCCCCACTCTTTTAATTTTTCTCCCAACCCCTCATCTGACCCTATTTGGACAGAAAATTCCCCTCCCTCTATATAAACTCCAAATCAATCATGTATTTTTAAAGTGCTTTCATAATTCATGCTAGTTTAGGTGAATATGATTCTATTATAAAATATGACAACTTGTATTACACTTGATTCTATTCAGAAATAAGTCATTTTATTCAAACAAATATTTATTTGAGGAAAAGGAACTACAAATTGTTGTTCTTTGCAGTATTTCAATGTAAACAATAAAAACAAATTCATTACCTGAGATAATATAACTGTAGCTATCATAAAGTTAGAAACCATAGCTATGTGAGGAATCAAGGGTTGCCTTATTAAAATACAAATCTAACAATGCTCCATATGCTTTTTAATCAATTGGATCCAAAGAAATAATTTACATAAATTCAAAATATTGCTTATGTTGTCAGATACCTACTTTCTTTTCTTGATCTATGAAGTTAAAATGCACCGGGTTGGAAAAATCATTCCCAATCTGAATAACATAAGCATTTTTCTAAAATGGTAGGAATTTTTCTAAAAAAAATTTTTTTCAATCTATTTTAAAGTAAAACAAATTTACTCCTCCCCACCCCCACCAAAATCATGCTCAAAATTTTCATTTCAAATTAATTCAGGTTCTATGTAGAAAAAGTTGGAAATTTCCCAATAATTTTTGCATAAACGATTTCATCAGCAATATTTTATGTAAACTCATATAAACAAAAGGCCTGAAACATGGAAAAAGTGATCCAATATGGACCTCATTACCAAATAGAAAATCCATAGTCCTATCTCTTCTCTTTCTTAAAGTTCCCCTGTTCTTAAAGAAAGGAGGGGAGAAGGGGGAATGCTTCAATCCTTTCTACATTTCCATTTTCATTTAGGAAGCAGCTCGAAGTAGTAGATAGAGAAATGAATTTGGAGTCAGGAAAATATGGGTTCGAATCCCTCCCTTTTTTTTTAATCTTGAAAATGGGAATAATAGTAATAGCTACAAAATAGCTGTTGGGAGGATCAAGTTAAGTAATGTAAATCTTAAAGCTATATAAATATTAGTATTATTATTAATTTTTAAAATTGCTATTACAATGCTTAAAACCTAGTTAGTTAGATGTCTTCTTAAGCAATTTGTTGGTTTTAATAGCCATTATTTGATTGCAATTTTAGATTAAAAAAAAGTAAAAATTCTTTTAAAGCAACTTGTGAAGAGACATCAAAGTTCTGTCAGGTGAGTTTCCATGTTCCTTCAGAGAGGTGAAAATATCATCACATTGTGTAAGCAGCTCACAAAAGATTGCTGAATATTGGGGAAGAAATTATAGTTTGTGTCCTTGTGCTCTGAGCAAAGTATTCTATTCATTTTACAGTGAAACTCAAGTAATACAGATTTGATTCCAAATTAGGAGTTATTTTGTTTTTGCTGGCTGCTGGGGAAAACAAAGGATGAGATGCCCATGAAAAGACATTAAAAGTAAAAAAGAGAGAAAATGACAACTCAGTGTACCTTCAAAGCTAAAGAGGAAATAATAACCATCTGCATTATTTAACTCCACAGTAGGGGAAGAGCTGATTATCCATATTCTCCAAAGTCATGTTTCTATACTGTTATGGCATTTCAAAAATGGGTAGGAATGTTTTTAGTTGCAAGATCTCAGAGACAACCTGCTGTCTATCCTGGTAAAAGTCAAGTCCTGTGAGAAGTTCCACATCACGTACACGAGCAGTATGAGCCTGAAATCTCTCTTCAACCCAAAGATCCTCTGATCTGTTTGCCTAGAAAGCAAAGAAAAGCCCATATTAATAGATCAAGATTTTACTTTGACCTGAAGTCCTATTGAAATGTCTTGCTGTGGTCTTATAGGACCCCACATAATTGATGGTTATGCAGTTTGGGAGTGAATTCTGAAAGGCTAGGAATTAGAAAATGGGAAAAGCTGAGTATGAGCCCAGTACTGTGGATTATGTATATTGGCTGGGGACCAGTCAAACTAATCCTTAGATTGGCCATAAAATGAGAAATCTTTTAGCCACAGCAACTTATAAACCTAAAGGACAGAGAGGATATTTATATTGATAGTATCCATATGGAAAACATCACACATCTTTTAAACATTAATGTATTGTTTTATTAAAGAACAGATAAGTCCCTATCAATTCTTTTCTCAACCCTTTCATGGGTTTGGGCCTTCATTTGATGAAATTAAAGAGGCACCAAGTATGCTGTAGTGATAGAAATTCTGGACTTATAGTCAGAAAAAATCTGACATCTAATTAGATGTGTTCCCAAGGGGAAGTCACTTGATTCGTGTGAGCCCTAATTTCTTCATTTGTAAAATGGTGATACCATCAACTCAGGGGGTTGTTATTGAGGTCTCACGTGAGCTAATATACAGAAATCACATTGCAAAATTGAAACATTATACATAGTTCAGCTATTATTTAACATTAACATTTGACAAATATTTTATTTGAAAAAATTGGTTCAATAGCCTGAGATCTTGGCTGGATCTGTCTAGTAACACAAACAACGCATATTCATTTTACTTTCTTGGGGGCTTTGTTTTGTATTTTTTCAAACATTTGTTAGTTTTTTTTCCCCTTTAATATTTCTAAGTAAAGAAGACCTCTAGCACATTGGGTCCACTTTCTTTGGGAAACATTTAGCGGCAGGGAGTGGAGAGGTGAAACAGCTGCAGAGAACAGGCAAGAACAGATGGATTAAAATTTGTATCGTCGGTGGAAACTTCCAAATAAATTATATCATAGATTCATTTGAACATTTTTCTATTAGATTAGGTATTAGACTAAATGTCCTACTATTTTAAGTCAGATGAACTGTCTACATTTGACCACTAAGATATATGATATATGAGATTTAGCAAACATTTATTAAATCCTTACTGGGTGCCATACTGATCTCAAAGTTTTTATGACATGTTCCCTGTTACCAATATTAATATATATGTACATATACATACTCTAACTACAGTACAAAATAATACATGATAAATAAATCAAGCATTTATGAAGTACCTACTTGTGTAAAGAATTGAGGATATAAAGGAAAGTAAAAGAAAGTCCTTTTTTAAAGCAACTCACATGCTTATAGGGGAGAAATGAAAATTACTACAAACAAGTTATATACAAAATAAATTGAATTAGTGAGGTACAAAATAGTACGATGGGAGATCTAAGGGAAGAAAGATTTTTATTAGCTTGGGGGAATACAGAAAAGTTGCTAGAGGAGGGAATATTTGAGTCAAGAAAGAAACAATGAATAATTTGTAAGTAGGTAGAGAGGATGGAAGGGCATACAGAAGAGGAAAAATAAAGTATTTAAATGTATACATGGCTTCTAGACTCATTGGGCAAAGATTTATTTTATTCTTTTTATTTTTATCTCTTGAACACAAAGTCTGGCCCTTAATCAGTACTTATAGATTAATTGACTAATTGGTCCCATCAAGGCTTAGTGGAGACCTCTGCCTAGTAGCAACATTTGATGACTAAATAAGAATTAGAATTAAAGTCCATGTAATTTTTGCCTCCCATATGAACTATTATATAGAATGATGTCCATTCCATATGACAAGGGAACCAACAAAAGATCATCAATCACCATCTTATTACTATTCAATGCTCATTTCTCAATCTTAATTTAACATTGTTAATATATTGTAATGGAATAAGTCAAAAATCCTGTGTTTGAATACCATAAGAAAGTATTTAACCTCTCAGATACCCAGTTCCCTCATCTATAAAATGAGAAGATTGGTTTATATGACCACTAAGATCCTATCCAGCTTTAAATCCAGTCTATAATCACTCCTTTCCCTGATACTAGGTCATCATTGCCCACTCATTCTTACATCATGAAATACTATATAAATGTGATTTATGCAATCTGGCTTCTCTCCCCACCACTCTACTGAAATTACTCTGTTGATAGTTACCAGTGACTTCTCAATTGTTAAATCTACTTTCCCTCCCTCAGTATTCTTCTTCCTTGAATTCTCTTTAGCATTTCATGAAATCATAGAATCTCAGAATTAGAAGGGACTTTGGATTTTATCTAAGCTAGTGCTGTTTGGAACTAAGATCTCTTCTCTATATAACTGATAAGTATTAGTTATGATAAATCTGTTCTCCCTTGACTTCCATGACAGTTTCAAACTCTTTGATTGCTCCCTCTCTGTCTCTTTTTTTGTATGCTTCAAATGAACACATCCCCCAGGAGTCTAAAAACTTGACCATTTTCTCACCACATCATATCCTTGGGAAATCTTTTTTTTTAATAGTTTTTTTATTTACAAGATATATGCATGGGTAATTTTTCAGCATTGATAATTGCAAAACCTTTTATTCCAATTTTCCTCTCCTTCCCTCCACCCCCTTCCCAGATGGCAGGTAGACCAATACATGTTAAATATATTGAACCATATGTTAAATACAATATATGTATACATATCCATACAGTTATTTTGCTGTACAAGAAGAATTAGACTTTGAAATACTGTACAATTAGCCTGTGAAGGAAATAAAAAATGCAGGCGGGCAAAAATAGGGGTATTGGGAATTCTATGTAGTGGTTCATAGTCATCTCCCAGAGTTCTTTTGCTGGGCATAACTGGTTCAGTTCATTACTGCTCTATTGGAACTGATTTAGTTCATCTAATTGTTGAAGAGGGCCATGTCCATCAGAATTGATCATCATATAGTATTGTTGTTGAAGTATATAATGATCTCCTGTTTCTGCTCATTTCACTCAGCTTCAGTTCATATAAGTTTCTCCAGGCCTTTCTGAAATCATCCTGTTGATCATTTCTTACAGAACAATAATACTCCATAATATTCATATACCACAATTTATTCAGCCGTTCTCTAATTGATGGGCATCCACTCAGTTTCCAGTTTCTGGCCACTACAAAGAGGGCTGCCACAAACATTCTCACACATACGGGTCCTTTTCCCTTCTTTAAAATCTCTTTGGGATATAAGCCCAGTAGTAACACTGCTGGATCAAAGGTCCCTTAGACCTGTATTTCACATTTTAGCCTCTCTCCTGAACAACAGAACCATATTTCCAACTTTTTGTAGAACATATTCTAATCAATTATCATATTATTGATTCTACGTTGATAAGCTCTTAACTGACCTCTATGTATCGCCATGATTCTAGTTTAGGACCTTTTGATTTATTTACTGCAATCAGGTATTAATTGCTTACTTACACTTCATGCCCTCCTTGCTCTAACCTGTATGATTCCACTGATTTTGGGTTACTATTTCTAAAATGCCATTTTAATCATGCCATTTTCCTCACTACAAAACCTTTAATGGCTCTTCATAGCTTATTTTATTAAATCCAAATTCACAAGCCTTGCTTTTAAAGCACTTCACAATAGATCCACCTTACCTTTTCATTTTTAACTTCTATTACTTCCATATGTATACTCTACATATTAATCATATAGGGTTCCTTATCCCTTAAACATACCCTCTGCTGTTCTGTTGCCACAGTTATCTATATTCAATGCATTCCTTTAGACAATAATGCTATTTTGAATTCATCTCCACTCATAGAAACTCTATATATTCTTTAAAACCAAGTAGTTAAGTAGATTTGGAATTGGATGAATGGCTAAACCCAAAGAACAGTCATTAATGAATTCAGAGCAAATTGGTGTAAATCTAACATGAATCATATAGATCTATCATTAGCACTTGCTGATCAATATTTTTATCAATGACTTGATAAAATATAGGAGTAATGCCTCCCAAAGCTGGGAATACACATTTAAAAACAAACAGCATTCAAAAAAATTGACATTATATTCAATATGTATCCATAATTTTTAGTATAACTTTTTTGAAATACTCTACAAGCTACTAATCTTTCTGGTTTCTTAATCCAAACTTTATTTTTAAACATTTTTTTATCATTTATTACTGTCCTACATTCTAACTGAAATGCCTAAATATTGATGCAAAAAATGATTAACTTTGTGGACTGCTGTCAACTTTGTCACATGGGGCAATGTTCAAATTACTGGGACAAAATAAGATAACTGAATTAATCTATAATAAAAAGTTTAAATTTTACACTAAAGTAAAAAGATATTGACAAACTAAAGCTAATAAGATGAATCTATAATGTAAAATCCTTAAAAGCAGAAGCTATTTATATTTTATATGAAACAATGCCTGTTAGGTTATTTAATAAATGTTAAGTATTTAATAAATGCTCTTTCATTGACTAATAGGAATATAAAATATTATTCTTAGGTTTAAAAAAATTGATTGCGCAGGTATAGGATAGAGAAGAAATGGCAAATTTTTGTGGAAACATCTAGAATTTTTAGTAACCTGAAAGCACAATATTTACCAGCAATGTAGACTTTCAAGTGGTAAGAATGGGGCGCAAAACCTAGAGAGACCTTAGTCTGAAAAAAAGAGGCATAGTATACACAAAAAGAAGCATGACAGTTCTATTATACTCAGCACTTCTTTTAAAGTAAGGTATTCAGTTCTTAAGAACACAGAGTTACCACAATGTGTTCACTTAGAATGTTGAGAGAACAGGACATTATGCTGTACAATGAATAGGTGAAAAAAATCAAAGATTTTATTAGCCTGGAGAAGAAAATACTTGGGAAAATAGAATTTTATTGCCACCTTATGGTATCTTTAAAGGTTATCATAGAGAAAAATTAGTTCATGTTAACTCCAGAAAGAATAAAAAATGAAAGCTACAAAGAGGTTTTCACTTAATGTAGAAAGAGATGAGTTTCTCACCACTGAAAGTCTTCAAGCAGAGTCTGAATGACCCTCAGGGGATTTTTTAAGGGGATTTCTGTTCATATACTTGAATTAAATGTGATGCTATGACACTTTAAAAAACAGCAAATATCCTAGTTTAGGAATACTAGTCTGGAAGCAATGTGCAGGATGAATAAAGAGAAGGATAAAGAGGAGCCATAGAAAAACTAGCTAAATGCTATTTCAAGAGTCCAGGCAAGAAGATCTAATGTAGTAGACTTTCCCCAATAACTTCTCTGATAGTTCTATACTAGACAGGGCAATTGAGAGAATGGCATAATGAACAATAAGAACCTTCCAGAGTAAAGAAAAAATTTATAGAATGGCACGTTAAAGAGAAAAATTGGAAGCAGGGAAGAGAAGCCCAGAAGTTATCATAGGACCATATAAGACCTGCAATCCAAATAAACCCCAAGGGAAAAAGTATTGTGTAATAAATAGGCTGTCATCAATCTCAGATAGATAAGGAAGTGGAAAAACAATGAATAACCCTGGAACCATCTCTAATTCCTCGAGGTGCCTTAATTATGAGCAAATAAGTAGATTCCCTGAGGATCCTATTAGAATTTGGCTAACTTAGCCTAGGAAGTCTTTCTTTACACCTTACTCTGGCAGAACATACAATGGAGGGTGGAGTTTATACAAGTCTGCTCAGCTACTTTGTTTACTCAGATTCCTGTGTCCAAGAAAAACAGGCAGTTATCTGTATGTACTTCGAGAAAAATAGTCCCAAGGGAAACCAGGTCTCTCTGAAGAGGCTACTGGATTACTTGGTACTTATGCCTCTCTTCTGATACTGCCACTATCCAGGTACAGGCTCTCACCACCTCTCTTTTTGTCTCTGTCTCTATCTCTTTATCTCTCTTCTCTCTGTGTCTCTTTATCTGTCTCGCTGTCTTTCTTTTTGTCTCTCCATCTCTCTTTCTCTCTCTCTCTCTCTCTCTCTCTCTCTCTCTCTCTCTCTCTCTCTCTCTCTCTCTCTCTCTCACACACACACACACACACACACACACACACACATACACACACACACACACACACACACACACACTCTAACTAATACCTCACATTGACATTGACTCAGGATCAAAAATAAGTCCTTATCTCTTCAACAATGACATGACTCGAACTAATTCTAGTTGTTCAGTGATGAAGAGAGCCCTCTACACCCAGAGAGAGGATCTTGAGAACTTAATGTGGACCACAATATAGCATTCTCACTCTTTCTGTTGTTTGCTTGCATTTTGTTTTCTTTCTGCTTTTTTTTCCCTTCTTGATCCGAATTTTCTTGTACAGATAACTGGATAAATATGTATATATACATTGGAGTTAATATATATTTAAAATATTTAACATGGATTGGACTACCTGCCAGGTAGGAAGGAAGGGGAAGGAGGAAATAATTTGGAACAGAAGGCTTTACAAGGGTCAGTGTTGAAAAATTACCCATGCATATCTTTTGGAAATAAAAAGCTTTAATTAAAAAAAAAAAAAGTATGTATATTAAAAAAAAGAAGCCCTTAATAACCTAGCCCCTTTCTAGCTTTTTCAGCCTTCTCATACTTTATTTTCTTCCACATACACTAAGATTCACTGATATTGACCTCCTGTCTGTTTCTCACACAAGACATTCCATTTCCAGACTCTGGACATTTTCGCCGACTGTCCCCAAGGAAGAGTATGCTTTCTCTCTTTTCTTCTGCTTCCCAGCTTCCTTGGCTTCTGACAAGTGTCAACTAAAATTTTATCTTCTATAATAAGCCCTTGAGTTAAGTTCAGGAATCCAGCTGGGACTGAATTCACCTGGCTTAGTTGAGCTCAGGAATCCAGTTAAAATAGCTTAAAGTTACTTTGAATGAAAGATTGTTATCTTTCACGCCAGCATCCTCTAGGACATTTTTACTCCTGAGAAATTTTTATGTGGTCGTGAATCTATAGGTATAAAATAGGTATATATATCAAACATTTGCTAATTGTAAATCACAATTTCATGTCTCCTACACTCAGTCATGCAACCTCACACGAGGTTGTGACCCACAGTTTAAGAAGCTTTGCTCTGACACCTCATTAATTTCTATTTGTTTAGTCTGTCAGAATTATCATCCCCAAAATATATATTGTCCATCCTTAACCTGTCTTTGGGTCTTATCTCCTGAACAAAACTTTTTAGGCACTAGGGAGTCTGCTTACTCAGGTTTATAAGATGCTGATGGGTCCCATAAAAAAATTAACATTTTTTAATTATCAAAGAAGTGTAATACTAACCCCACAAGGATGTGCTAACTTTCTTTAAAATAACCAATCATGTTATCTCCACTCCCTGATGCTTCCCACTCTGTAACCAATAGTATTGTCTTCCCCATATATCCAACTCTGTATTCCACAAAACTTTATTAAGGTTGGTGAATACTACCTTAAGCTCTTTGGTCACCAAGAGAGATCATTGACCCAATTTATTGGTTACTGCTAGCTTCACTAATACATTGATCATACTCAGATCATCATCTCTCAGTTTGTCTTAATTTTCAAATGTAACATTACTATAGGTACAATACAATTATATAAGCAAGCATCATCTACTGGTTCATTCTACTCCTAAGTACCACCCTGAAAGAAAGCTGAAATGATCAAGGAGGGACATTAAAAGGGATCTCTCCTTCTGCTAAAAGGGATCCAGGAGATTAGACTGGGGTAGTACTAGGATTAAGGTTTACTTCAAAAAGCAGTTGAAAACTGCTTTTCATCCTAGGAAGGGCTAGCATGGTGAGTCATAAGTTGGTTAAACATAATATTCCAATTGTCCCTAAGAAAATCTGCCACTTCTGAAGAGATTCCTAGCTTGCTAACTCTCCCTACATATCCCAATTTCCAATATTCTTGCATAAAGGGAGCAGTGACCACTATCCAGCCAGAACAATAACACAATAGAGAGCACACTGGCTACAAAATGTACTCACGGCACAGCTTTCTATGTTGGTAGATCGATGAGGAATGATAAAGGGCAAAACATCCAAGGACCCAGGACAGTTCAGTGGCGTATAAGTCTGGTTTTTGCAGCTACTCAGCACCACGAAGTAATGAGTTGGGATGGGAATGCCAGTGTTGTTTATAAACCTTTTTTAAAAAAAAATGTTTAGTATTAGTCTTATGAAGTCCCTTGATTTCTAAGAAAGACATCAGATTGTTAAGGAAGATTGGGGCAGCTGGGTGGCACAGTGTATAGAATTCCATGCCTGGAATTAGAAGATCTGAATTCAAATCCAGCTTCAGACACATTAGCTATGAGACCATGAGTGAGTCAACCCATTTTGCCCCAGTTTTCTCATCTGTAAAATGAGCTGGAGAAGGAAATGGCGAATCATTCCAGTATTTTTGCCAAGAAAATCCAAGCAGGGTCGCAAAGAATTGGACATGACTGAAACAAATGAACAAAAGGGGAAAAAAATATTCTGGACAAGCAGTTATCTAACTTCTTTTCTAGATTTGAATTTAATCATAATCAGAGATTCCAATAGAATCACTAAATTATAAAATCCTGAATTTAATATAATGAATGGATAGGGAACAATGTGGTCTGCTGAAAGGAACATTTGACCCGGAAGCAGGACACCTGAACTGTCAAAGTCTTGTTTCTATTTTGTGCCACAATTTCCTTATCATTAAAAAGAAGTTACCACCTCCGTCACCTATTTCACAACAGTGAATAGAGGTAGTATGGCATTCTAGATTAGAATTATGGGATTGGAATAAAGAAAGCTTGGATTCAAATACAATACTTTAGAGCTGTGTAACCCAAACCAACTTGCAATCTCTGTATATAGTTTCCCACATTAATGATTATTTGGATTGCACATAGATGGATTTTTTTTAATAATGGAACCAATAATTTCATTAGTATGGGGCAATTTTGATGAAGAAAGTTCCTCTACTCATGCATGTGGCTACCTAATTTGTGAGTTATGTCTTACAGGGGATGAGTGTAGAATACTGTATTTAATGTCAGACTTTTTCAGTGTATTGGACAATTTTTTTCTGAATGGTTTTCTAAATAAGCCAATCCCTTTATTTTATAGATAAAGACACTGAGGACATGAGAAGTTAGGTGAGTTACACAAAATCCTCCAGCTCTTTCTACTTCATCACATTGTATTCCCATGAAAGATATTTATTGACATGATGCTTGATTTTTAAAATTTCTATATGACCACCACAATTCCATGGATGAAAAACTCTTACTCACTCTTTAATTTCATGGGGCTCATCAGAATGTCCATCATAGTTGTAATCAAACACTGGTCCACTAATCACATTCACTCCATTCCTTTTCATAGCATATGTCACAAGCAGAACACGATGGAAATAGTCCCACATTTCTGATAATAAAAGGATTAGACAAAAATAAATTGTATATGCTATTGCACATGAAATTATCTTTTCTATGATAAAAATTATTTTTAAAATAATAAATGTAATAGCACTTTAAAACATTTATTTCAATATATTTTTACAATCTTCATTTTGTTCTTCTTTATTGCATATAGAAGTAGTGTTTCATAGGATAGAAAACCAGAATTGGAGTTCTAAAAGCACAGGATAAAAGTTTTGTCTCTGCCCAGAACATCTGTGTGATCAGAGTCAATCATAACCTCTCTGTATTCGCAGCAACCTCTAAGATCTAAAGGAACTATCCTAACTTTTTTTTTAAGTTGTGGACTCCTTTGGAAACATGATGAAGCTTATGACCCTTTCTCAGAAAAATGTTTCTAGATGAATAAAGCAAAATACAAGGATTATAAAAAGAAACTTATTATAAAGATGTTATTTTTTCCTACACAAGTTGAAATCTATTCCCTGAAATCTATACAAAGATTCCTTAAGGGATCTATGAATTTGGTCTAAAATTACAAAATAAGTGGCTAATCTCTACTCATCTATATCACTGGAAAGAGTCTCTACACTAGGAATTCCGTAAATTGATAAAATAACAAATTTGAACATCCCCTCCCCAAGGGGGGGGAAAAAACATTTAACAATGATTAAAAATAATAATTCACATCCAAATAGCATTTACTATATGGCAAACACTGTGCTAAGTACTTCACATTTTTTCATTTGATCCTCACAACAACCTTGTAAGATAGGTAACATTCTACAGTTGAGGAAACTGAAACAAATAAAAGTTGTGACTTGTCCAATCACAAAGCTAGTAAGTATTTGAGGCTGAATTTGTCCTTACTCTTCTGATTCCAGTTCTCTCTATACTGTATTATCTAGCTGCTCCTATTTACTTTGAATTTTGAACAATGAAATGAAATTTTTTTGTGGAGAAGGGAGGTAGATTATCTGGGAAGTAGAAAGGAGCATTTCTAGCAGACTTTTCCCTGAGACTTAGTTAGCAATGTTTGTTCATTATAGAGGACCAGAGTATAGAAGGGAGATCTAAAGACTGGCAATTAAATTTGCCTTCAAGGAAATGCAATGACTTTTTGTTTGTGAATGAACAGTTTCTCTATGGTTCGACTAAATAGAGCATAATGATCTAAGAAGCTCAGCAAGTAAGTAGTCCAAAAGTAATTCAACACATCTTAAAAAGGTATCTCATGTTTACTATTAAGAATTCTATTTATACCAAAAGGAAATAATGCCAGTTGTGCAAATATGAGATTCCCCCTAAAATCACAATCTCAACTCTTAACTTACGTTTAAATGCTTCATAAGTAGGAATTAAATTGCTTGTAAGTAAAGCATCATATTGTCCATCAGGTGTCTTGCTGAACACTGGGTGAAAAAAAAAAACAAAAACAAAACTAATAAAAATCTGTTCTGGTTATTGATGAAAATAATCAAGTCAAGTCAACAAGCAGCAAGTTATTAAGCACTTGCTAGGAACCATGCACTATCCAAGGAGTTAGAACTAGAAAGAAGGGCAAAAACAGTCACTTGCTCGCAATCATGGGAAAAGGGCCAAATCATCATTACTCCATCCCCTCACTCAGCCCAATTTCTACCTCTTAATTATGAGATTCTAAGGAAGATACTAAATAGCAGACAAAAAATTGAGTACTATCCATTGTTGCTCCAGCATTTCCAGGGCAACAGTGCACAGTTCCCAATCATAGTCAGCTACCTCAGACTTTTTCCTTGTACTGAACCAGGATAGGTAGAAAACAGAAGAGGATTCTCTTAAGGGATCTCTAGAATTCCTGTATCCTCGTGTAACTGGCTAGCTTAGCTGTTGACCTACATTGAACCAATCCCTGTGAAGTCACAGCCAAATAAAATGACTTACCTGATTCAAAATTCAACATTTAAATAAAATTATTATTGAAAAAACAGAGTAGATATAGTAAGATAGTTTCTTTATGACTTGTTCGCCATTCCCACCGCCCCCCCCCCACACACACACACAAGGGACTCCTCTCTCTTCATAAGTAATAACTACTAATTCTTTCCATCAGAGCCTGTCAAAATACTACTTGTTCACTTCAAAACATAGTCAAAATGCTATCTCTTCCATGTAAAAGAGCATTATTCCTAACTGTATGATCCTGGGAAAGTCACTTAACCCCTATTGCCTCAGCAAAAAAAAAAAAAAAAAAAAAAAAGATAGTATTTATGTAGAATTTTCAGTTTCACAAAACACATTACAACAATTATCACACTTTATCCTTTATCCTCACACAGCAATGAAGTCAGTGTTATTAATGTTCTTATTTTACATCTGGAGAAACTGAAGCACTAAAAGGAAGTTATCCAGAGTCACATTGTTCATAGATGTATAATGCCTAATTTGAACTCAGATTTATCTACCAGGATTAGCCACTATACCACCTACCTGCTTATCTAAAGGCTTCAAAAACCATTTATTTAATAATACATTCTATATTGTTCCAAAAATTAATTTTGCTGACTTAGAATTTATCTATTTTTGATACTATTTACTATATTTTAGAGCAACATATTGCTAATATTTTTATTATGATCACTTTCCTCTTTTTGAAAAGTCTGAACATCGGTCAACTTCTTTTCTGGTTATAGCTAAAAATATTGCAAGTATCAAAATATCAGAAGAGAAACTAGCCAGATCTTGAAATTACTTGAAATTTCAAGGGAAGCTTAGTAAGAATAATATTCCCTATTCAACAAGACATAAATTCAAACTTCAGAAAAATATACTTACTGGTTTTTCCAGGTTTTCAGAGAGATTAAAATATATATATATATATATATAATTCCACCTTGATATGGTGCCTTATGAACAAAAGCCTTAAGACTCTGGCCTGGAATTCTTCAGAGAGACAGCTATGTTTTTAATACAAGCTACATTTGGGTAGTAGCAGCAAGAAAAAATATATTTTTTTAGATGTCCATCTCTCACCAAAGAATTTTGGTTTAAATTTAAACTTAAACCTGATGAACTCTCTAAACATCTGGGCAAGATTACAGATGACCTGTGGCCCACATTGCAAAATTTATTAGTCTTTATTACAGTTGTTGTGTTGCCTCTGGTCAGCATACAGCCACTGGATGCCTCCCCCTGTGCAGGCTGCTTAACCTAAGAAGGTTGTTTTGGTTTGGGGTGTATGTTTAAGCACATGCCCACATCCAGCTGATGAGGGCTTTCGAAGCTGCTGTGCTAAAAAGAGTCATACTAACTAGGAGGGTAGAGGAAGCCGTGGGTGATATTCTTTTCAGTTGGATAGATGGAACAATTTTGGCTCTGAGAAGGAGATATCCTAACATCAGCCCGCAGACAGTCTGGAACAGTGGGAGGAAGAGGCGATGTGTCTCCCTGTTAAAAGAAAAAAGAAGAGAGAAGAAAAAAAAAAAAATTACACCCACAGTTGTGGCTGTGCCTGTACTTTGTATGGTTTGTGACTTCCCTAAAATGTTTTCCATTTAACCTTTTCCTATTTTCATAATGAATCAACTCTACAGGAGTAATGGAAACAGATGTTTTCTGCAGTGTTTTCCTCCCCGTGGTTCACTCCTGGTTGGGAACACCCGTGATAGTAAGCCTGCCACACAGGAAAAAAAGAGGGTGCCCAAACCAAAGGAAATTTGGAGACCAGAATCCAGAATCTCTAAAACTCAGTGACTTGGGAGAATGGATTTATATTTATATGAGAAGAGGAAAATATCCACAAATGATTTCATTTTAAACAATGAATTAAAAATTAAATATGTTTTAAATGCAGATGTGAACATTATACTGGTCTTGAAACACACTGGTTTTTTGTCTACAGAGTAGCTGTCATTAATTGTATATCTAATTATGGGCTTTTACAATTTGCATATATAGACTGGATTGATAAATCGTAAATTCCTTGTGAGTAGAGACCATTCCTACAATTTCATTTGTAAAAGCACTCAAGTTTCCAGAACAGATTTCAGCCCATCACAAAAATCCAATAAGAGTTTCTGATTTAAAAGCATTGTGCTCTTTTTGTTTGTTTGTTTTGTTTTTAGAAAAAGGAGGAGGAACTATTCTAGAGCTATGATTTCAAAAATATAGGGGACATTACTGGTATGGAAACATTCTCTACTGATATAGATCCATAACTCATTATTAGCTCAGTGACAGCAAGTTATCTGAAGCACTTAAAAGATTAAATGACATCACCATGATGACTCAGCACATAATTATCAGAGGGAGAACTCGAACCAAGACCTTGTGGATTCCCAGGTTATTCTTATTGAATTCTTAATGAGAATAGAAATATTAAAAACAGAGGGACAGAGCAGAAAGAGCACAGAATTAAGTCTCAGTTTCCTCCTTTATAAACAATTATGCTTGATTCTAGAGTACTTTGCAAGTGCTACTATCTATATTTTTAAATACTGTTGATCAATAAGCATTAGAAATATAGTAATATTATGTCATTATAGATATGAATTAAATTTATTGGTTAGTTTTGATTATTAATGTTAATTAATATATTATATTAAACTGACCTGTAGTTTCTAATGAAATCACAGATCCATTCCTATATTTATTTAGTGACTTGAAGTTTACAATCAGTCTATCAATAAGCATTTAATAAGTACCTAAATATTTCAGGTACTGTGCTAATAAGTCCTATGGATATCTAATTTGATTTCTACAATATTCCAATGGGGTATTAAACCAAATACAGAACCTAATGTCATCATGTATGGGTGAGTACTAATACTCTACTCTTTTATTTTTACCTTTTAATATCTGAATGTATTCATGGGGATTTTGACAACATCCCACCTATTGTCATTATATAGAACATTTTTATCAGCTAGATTCAGAAAAGCCCAAAAAATTAAGGTAAATCAGACTTGATTTCACAGAATTCTCTAGGTCTCATCAGCTTAACAAGAGTTTTGTTTTAGCTTAAAATTTTTCCACTCCCAAAAAAATTGCATTTTTAAGCTAAAGCAAAACTCTTGTTAAATTATCTAGACCTGTAGTATTTCCTTCAAATTCCTATCACATGAGAATAATAGGGTTACTCTGGGTGGACAGAAAAGAAAAAAAAGAAAAACTCCTTTGGCACTTGTATGGTAGATTGAGTGCCTGAAGCTGAGACATTCAATTCATGCTGATTTCCTGGGGTACATCATTGGGAAATGTTGGGTTGACTTCTTGAAAACTCTCTAGAAAAATAATTTCATGTCATTTACCATTCCTAGCACATTTATCAGGCAGTTACTTTGTGCAATGGGAAAGGAAATGGCAAACCACTTCACTATCTTTTCCAAGAAAACCCCAAATAGGGTCACAAAGAGTCAGTCATGACTGAAAAGGATTGAACAACAACAATTCGTGCAATGCAGCTCGGTATCTACTATGCCATGCTTCCTCTTTCTAAAGGAAAAATACCATATTTTTTATAAGTAATAAACACTGAAAGGTAATGTTTCTAACTTCAGGACATAGGAGGAAGGGTGGAGTGGGGGGTACTATCTTAAGAGAAGAAAAGGCAAAAGAAGTTTTAAAAAATGAAATTCTGAAGACAAAAGCAGAAATTATTCTAATTGGGAAAAGGGGGATCCACCTAAAGAAGACATGGCAGATTCACAAAACACTCATCACAAATTCCTATTATTGAAAGAGGAGTGTTGTCTAGAAATGCTAAATGTTTCATTGAAGAAGATGAACCTGACAAAGAATGCTAACAGCAACAGCAACAACAAAATCCTTTTTTAAAAAAATCTCTTGCTAAAAAATCTTCTTGGAAATCAAAAATAATGATAAAAAAGTTATGTTGGGGTAAAAGGCAAAGAAAGGATCAAAGAAGTCTAGAATTCTTGCTCTTCTGGATCACATAACAGAACTATTCAATTCTCATTTTCAATTGCCTATTAAATATTTCATACTAATAGATTCCTATTAAACATCTCTACCTAAAATATTTATGAAACCCACCAGCCCCCCCAAAAAAAACCCTCTTTTCCCCCTAACTTCTTAAGTACTATTGATTAAACCATCATCTCTCTCACTTACCCAGGTGTACAACTTAGGTATCATCCTTGACATCTCATTCTCTTACCTCCCATATCCAAATTGTTGCCAAAGTTCTATCATTTCTACCTTCACAAATCTTTCTAATCAATAAGTCCCATCACCTTTTATCATTATAATCACCTTAGTTCAGACTATCTTCATTTAATACCTGTTGGTTGGTCTCCCTGCCTCAAGTGTCATCTCACTCCAATTCATCATCAACTCAGCTCTTCATAACACAGCATTTTCCTATCATTACAGCTTTCCGACACCTTACTACCTTCCACACACTATGAGACCCAGTAATAATGATCTACTCACCATTCCTTACATATGACATTCCATCAATATACTCTGAGAGTTTTTATTAACTGTACTCTCCTTAGATGCAGGATTCCAAGATAGTGAAATGAATAAAGCACTGGGCATGGAGTCAAGAAATCGGAGTTCAAATCTTGTCACAGACACTTACTAAATATGTAATCCTGGACAAGTCACTAATCCTATTTGCTTCAGTTTCCTCATCTGTTAAATGAGCTGAAAAAGGGAATGGCAAACAACTCTAGGATCTTTGCTAAGAAAATCCCATGGACAATAACTCTTGGATAGAGTCAGACATGATATGAATAACCAAACAACATTCTTGAAATGCTTTAACTGCTCATTTTCATCTTTGGTAGGAAATTCCTAGATTCCTTCAAGTCTCAGATAAAAATCTCACTTTCTTCAAAAAGACTAAAAGTCCTCCTTAATGTTAGTTCCTTTCTCTGAGACTACCCCCAATTTATTTTGTATATGTCTTGTTTGTATCAAGTTGCTTGCTACTGTTTTTCCTCATTAGACCATGAACTACTTGAGAATAGGGACTGTTTTTGCCTTTCTTTGAATCCACTAGAGTTTAGCACATTATCTAGTACATAGCAGGTGCTTAATAAATGCTAGGTAAGTAGATGACTAAACTCCAAACTTGCTTCTATTTTCTTTTACCCAAAGAGAATGACCTTTGAAATAAAAGTAGATAGACATGAATAGTTAGCAGGGTATGGAAATTCAAGATAAATGAAATGTACAGGGAATATCTAGCTCTCCTCAGTAAATTCAAGTCTTTTGGCCCAGATGAAGTATATATTAGAGCTATCATATCAAACCTGTGGCCTTCAGGCTGCGTGCTACCCACAATATTCCCAAGTGTAGTTTAAATAAAATTAAAATGTAATTGGGAAATATATTAAAATAAAAATTTTAAATATAATAAAAAGATTGTTCATATGCATATTTTTAAATCAATATGCAATTCATAGATTGTTATGAGAGTCTGAGTCTTCCCCATTCTATTTTTACTCATTAGTCACCACTGTACTTGAGTATTCAAGGACCAGATATATTTGCTGTATTGTTGGTGATGATCTTGAAAAATGAGTAGTACTACACCACTAGTGGGGAAAAAGAGAAGTTAAATGTCTCAAATTAAAAAGAAAAAAAATAAGAAGGTAGAGACTCCAAAATATTGGCCAGTAATCTTGTCTTTTCATTTTTTAAAAGCAAAATAACATTTGAACTCCCTGTCTACAAGGTTGTTGTAAGACTATTATGTGGTGACCCAAAAGTCTTAGGATAGTTTTAAGCTAATAATACTTAAAAATATAAATGACAAAGCATTATAGAACTATATAAATTGGAGAATTGGAGAATATGTGTGTGTGTTTATAGATTCATAAGATCCAAAGTTAATAGGTAATTAGACAATCTGGTCCAAACTCTTAATTTTACAAATAAAACAAATAAAATTTTACAAATAAAAATCAATTTCCCAGGGTCACATAGTAAAGTATTAGAGGCAGGGATTTGAATGCAGGTTTTTTTTATTGTAAAATCACTATATCATATTGATGGAGTGAACCCTGAAACTATGTCCCCTTTAATCTGTAAAAGAAGGGAGATTTGGGGTCTCAGGCTTTCCCCTGGGAAAAGCATACCTTCCCAGACAACACCCTCCCCAAGTTAAATGGTTTCATTCAGTTGGAGATCTTTATCAGATAGTCCTATTGAGTGGCTAGAAACTGGAAGATAAGTAATCTCTTTTCAACTGGAAATCTAGGCCTAAGTCATTGAAGCCCAAGCCTCAGACTGCTAATAAAAGAGAATTCTGAACTCCAAATCTTTGTAGAAGTCCAAAACAGAATTATGTTTTGCCAAGGAAGCTCTCTTCTTGGCAAGGCTGCCTGCCAGGACTCTTGCCCACTGTGAAGATATTCTCTTCTCAGTGTTAACCTTTGTTATTTCCTTAACAAGACCTTTTACCCACTAAGAAATCTGTCTTCCTAGCAAAGGTGGCTTCTTAGTGAATAAAATTCCCTTTTGCCACAGACTTTTCAGGTTTTCGAATTCTTTCACATTGGACCTGCCACCAGAAGTAATTCTCCATCCCAATTCTCATACCTCATCACTACCACTAATCTCATCAATATCATCTCAGGGTTTATTATTTTCAATTAACTTGTTCACTTTTATGAGAAATTTTTTAAAGATTATTTCATACAAAAAATAACTAAAGTAGCTGGATATAGAAATTAGGCAAATTTGAGACACTGAGGCGAGGTAGTTGCTTTTCCACTCTTCCCTCAAATTAACACAAATATCCTTAATCAGCTTTGAGAGGTATGAGGAATAGTTTCAAGTTCTACCTAAAGAATCCTGGATTTTTTCTCAGTTTTATAAATGCAGATTTATTATCTGCCAAATTAGAGCCACATGTAACTGGGTTAAAACTAAGAAAAACTTATGACCAATGATGAGGTTTAACCAAATGTTGAGGTCTAGCTAAGGGATACCTAAATAAAATTAGGATTACTTGAGGTCTAGTGGCAGGTTTGGGATACAGGGAGTCAAATGAAGCTCCCCTGAAACCCCTTTGGATTTGGCACCAAGGAAACAAAGTTAAATGAGTTCTAATGGCTACGAAAGTCCCCTATAAATGAATTTACAGGTCTGAAAACCTAGATTGATTAAAAAAAAGGTTTATTGTAGGGTTTGGAAGTAAGGTTAAAGTCTGGTTAGTAAAAGGCATTAGATAGAGGAAGAAATACACCAAAGGCTTAAAGGAGTCTGTGATGCAAAGCATGGTGCTTGCATGTTTCAACTCTCTGCCAAGAGATGATTCCAGCTTGGCTCTTTTATTTGCTTGAAGGGGCCTAGGGTGGAGTTCCAGATTGATTCCTAGGCCAGAACCCACCAGGTGGGGGTTGGGAAACCTGAGCAGATCATTAGAATGGGGGCTGGGTACAGCCCAAATTAGCTCAGATCTCTCCCCTTGGAATATAAAAGGGTGGTTTTGATCAAATCTTGTAAATCAAAGGTTAGTCCCAAAGGAAGTTGGAGATCAGAAAAGAAATCTTAAAGGGGCCACCGCCAGAATCAACCTCCTTATCTAATCACAGAGAAGCTAGGTGGCACCGTAGATAGAACAATTTGTTTTGAGTAAAGAACTGAGTTTGAATCATGCCTTGAATTCTGTGACCTTGTATAAGTCACCTAATCTCTATCTGCCTCAGTTTCTTCAAATGTCAAAGGGGAATACTAATATCTGCCCCACAAGAAGATAGTTCTAAGGATTAAACAAAATGATTGTTTATTGTTGTTTGTCCTCTGTCCTTTGTTCTGGAAAAGGACTATGACTTCAGGAAGATGATGCTGTGACATACAAATAAATTGGATTTAAGTGAAGGAGAGCTATGCAAAATCAACAGCTTCATTTTCTCCTTCAGAACCATCTGGGTCCAGTGGCATGATAAAATCAAGATGACTAGAGATGGCCTTGGATGCAGATGGAAATTTTTTTTAAAACTAAGGTCCTTCCCAGCTCTCAACTGAGGCAACATCCATTCTATAGTTAAGGATATATAAGAAATGAGGTAGAGAATGGTCTCTTTTACCAAGTCAAAAAAAAAAAAAAAATCAATCTGGGAGAGGAAGACCCTCAGGGTTTCTGGCCAAAACAGAAACAATGGTTATTTATATTTACTCTGAGCCACTCAAGAGCCCAAACAATGACCCTGTGGGCTTAGGTCTAGACATATTGTCCAATTAATAAAAGTCAGAGTGATTTTGGTTTAAGGCAAGGTCCTTAAGAAATAATTCTAGCCAAAGGAAAAAAAACAAAAACAAAAACAAAAGTTTTGGGGTTAATATCCAAAAGAGATTTCAGGTATTAAAATTCATATTCCTTTGGGCAGGAAAGAAAAGAAGGGGGAGGGGGGGTGGATAGAGACAAAATGAGCAATAGAGAAAGGAAGGAAGGGAGAGAGAGAGGAAAAGAGAAAGAAAAAGAAAAGAAAAAGAGAAGATAGGAAGAGAAGGAAGAGAAGAGAAGAGGAAGGAAGGAAGGAAGGAAGGAAGGAAGGAAGGAAGGAAGGAAGGAAGGAAGGAAGGAAGGAAGGAAGGAAGGAAGGAAGGAAGGAAGGAAAGAAGAGAAGGAAGGAAAGAAGAGAAGGAAGGAAAGAAGAGAAGGAAGGAAGGAAGGAAGGAAGGAAGGAAGGAAGGAAGGAAGGAAGGAAGGAAGGAAGGAAGGAAGGAAGGAAGGAAGGAAGGAAGGAAGGAAGGAAGGAAGGAAGGAAGGAAGGAAGGAAGGAAGGAAAGAAGAGAAGGAAGGAAGGAAGGAAGGAAAGAAGAGAAGGAAGGAAGAGAAGGAAGGAAGGAAGGAAGGAAAGAAGAGAAGGAAGGAAAGAAGAGAAGGAAAGAAGAGAAGGAAGGAAGGAAGGAAGGAAGGAAGGAAGGAAAGAAGAGAAGGAAAGAAGGAAGGAAGGAAGGAAGGAAGGAAGGAAGGAAGGAAGGAAGGAAGGAAGGAAGGAAGGAAGGAAGGAAGGAAGGAAGGAAGGAAGGAAGGAAGGAAGGAAGGAAGGAAGGAAGGAAGGAAGGAAGGAAGGAAGGAAGGAAGGAAGGAAGGAAGGAAGGAAGGAAGGAAGGAAGGAAGGAAGGAAGGAAGGAAGGAAGGAAGGAAGGAAGGAAGGAAGGAAGGAAGGAAGGAAGGAAGGAAGGAAGGAAGGAAGGAAGGAAGGAAGGAAGGAAGGAAGGAAGGAAGGAAGGAAGGAAGGAAGGAAGGAAGGAAGGAAGGAAGGAAGGAAGGAAGGAAGGAAGGAAGGAAGGAAGGAAGGAAGACCCAACTTATGGGAAAACTCCTGCTACTACTACTCAAAGACAAGGATATTTGTCCTTCATTTGCAAAGCACTTAGCACAGTGCTGGACACATAGTAGATGTAAATTGTGTCCCCTTTAATCTGTGGGGGAGGGGCGATTTGGGGTCTCAAACCCTTCTGATATGTAGGAGGGGTACACTGTTTTTGTCCATAAGGGAAACTCCCAAGATAAGTCATTTGAAGATCTCAGCCAGGGGTATAATCACCACCCTCTATTAAATAAAAATATTAGCCCTTAATCTCCTCAACCTCAAACCTCAGAAGGCTAATAAAAGAAAACTCTGAACCCCAATCTTTGCTAATTGCCCTTCTGGACTTAGCCCACTGGGTCTTTTTCAGTGTAAACCTTTACAAAAGTTCTAACAGGATTTTGCCCACTGATAAAGATATTTTCTTCCCAGTGTAAACCCATTTTTGCAAAAAATAATCCTAACATGATTCTTTGCCCACTAAAAAAGCTGTCTTCTTAATGTACATAAATCCTCTTTTGCCACAAACTTTGGGTCTGGAATTACATCGACCAGAGGGTATCTCTTACCCTTAATTCTCATACCTCATCAGTAGATATTTGTTTCATTCCTTTCTTTAAAGTATAGATAATGGATTTTCTGGGGTAAGTGAACCCCAAATAAATCACTTCTCAATTTTGATTCCAAAACAGAGTGTTGTGGCAGTTTAATCCCTCTGTATCTCTTGTGAGTTTCCCTATACCTTTAAAAGGGATAAAGAAGGAGGAATAAAGATAAAGACAAGGAGGTTGATGAAATTCTCAGTATGATGTAGAAGTTCTGATACTATTTGAGCACCCTGATTTTTGAAGCCTTACTATTTTGTGTGAGACAAGTGCTAGACCACCTTTCCCAAATTAACTAATCAGAGACATGTTCCAGTACAAAGAGAAAGAATTTATTTGGTTCCTGCAGAGGCCTAGACACAAACCTGGGAACAATCCCAACTCCTGCCCTATACCCCTGGAACCTAACCAAGTTCCGGCTTGTCCAAGATTTAAAAAGACCTGAGCCTTTTCATTGGATACACTAAAAGGATGTAATCATCCTTGACCAATGTTGATGACTTCCAGTGAGTCACATCACTTGAGGGTCTGGCCTTTAGAGACCACGTGATTCCCTGCAACCCAGGGTTCAAGACTGGAAATAGGGATCATGTGATTTCCTAATACCTGAGGCCCAAGACCTCATCTTCCAGCTCTGGGTATAAGGATCGTGTGATTTAGTCTCAATACTGAGAAAGCTTCACCCAATCAGTCCCATTCAATTTGAACCATTAAGACCTGCCAAGATGATTAGCACAATGGTACTTTACATGAATTACTTTTCCCTTGTAGTCTGATTAGGGTGGAATAGAAAGGATAAGAAAATACTATGAAGCACATAATAAGTCCTTTAGTTCAACAGTGACTTTCAGCACAGCTATGAAATCTCCTTATCAAAGACATGTAAGGGGCAAAACATTCCTGTTTTCTGATATTATGGAAACTCAAATTTACTTACTCATAAGGCTATATATATGTTAAATAACTGAGATATCTTTCAATTTCTTTTTATTCTTTTCAATCCTTCTAGGACTTATCTTGGAGAAAAAATGTTAAGGACCATGCCTAGTTGAAGGGGCAGGTCAATTCTCCAAAAGCCTCCACAGCTGTGGATCATAACATCTGAAGGAGTTGCCTTTACTGACACAGTGTTGTTTGTGGATTGGGAAAGAGGAAAGATATCAGACAACACAATTGCCTTTTAGTGGAGAGGTCAGAGAATGCAACTGCCTCCCAGTCTCCTTGTATCATCATCACCCTCTCACATATAAAGATCCATTCTACAGGTCTGAGTTAGACCTGCAGCAGCCACTGGCAGGTGGCTCCTGAATCAATCACAACAAAAAAATTTTGCTTGTTTTCTTATTTATCTATTTATTTTATTTGCCCCAAAACCAGATTTTTATGTTATAAAATTATATAAAACATGCTAATATCTATAACTTATTGCAATCCTCTTGTGTTTTTAAAATTCACATGAAGCAAACAAAAAAATGAGGACTAGGTTAAGAATTTATCTTTCTTCTTATATCAGGTTATCCAAAAACTTTTTGAAAAGCTCTTTTAAAAGACTTTTGAATCTTGAGGTGTGAAAAAGGTAAAATTTTGTAACAACAACAAAAAAACAATTCATACCTACAGGAAATTTTAGTTTTGTTTTTTGAAAAGATCTTCCAATTAAATTCTCTAGCTATTTATTGTAGTTAATGATTTTTTATTATTGCCTGTCCCTTCCTTCACATAATAGTTGCATGATATTTCTCCTTTTCTTACTAAAAAATAAAGTTCAGACATTATTCTAACCAAATTCATATAGAGACTCCTTGGCAGCTGCTATAAATCACATCAAATTGTAACCAACTCCCTCTAGTTGTTTTCAAACAACTAAATCAGAAGGCACTGAAGCCACAAAAAAAAGCTCAAACAGACATGTCAATTGAGCACATGTTCAGAATTGCTCCTATTGAAGATCTGATTTTCAAGCACAAAGCTGATTTACAACATTTTTGTGCTAAGTTCAAAACATTCTTGTATGTAATTTTCTTGAACCACAACATACTAACAGAGTAATTTCTGAATTGGAAAGCTCAAAATTGCTAGAATTCCATCCTGTCACATGGATACATGGAGAGAAAGACTTCTCTAGCATGAGTAAAAGGATGAGAACTCTGGTTAAAAATGGAAACTAGTAATACTAAATAGTTGTTTCCACCAATGAATTGATCCATTAACCTGGAAAGATCACATGTCTCTGAGCCTTGAATTTCCACCTGTAAGTGGCCAAAGCCTGGTAGATCCATAGTTGAAAGTCTTAAACATCCTCCTTACTCCTTAGGAATAAGAGGATAGAAATGTTGAAAATACACAAAACACATTACAGTCTGATTAATTTATATATCCTGTGTACCCGAGACTTTATGGGTCCTTCAAAATTATAAGACTCAGATCCTATTAGTGGTACCTTTTTAGGCATATCTGGGGGTGGGAAGGGAAGAAGGAGAAGAGAAAAAGGAGGCAAAAGAACACTAATAATTACTTTAAGGAACTGCAAACAAAACGTGGTATACTAAATAAAGGCACAAACATTTATATTTGTTTTTAATATTTATATTAGGAAAATATCAACACTCGCAAAATAGTATTTTAAAATCAGGTTATTCAGGTTACAGGGAGTAAAATATTTGTCTACATAAGGTAGCAAATTATGTTAGTCTATCCTGCCAAAGACCATGGCCAAACAGTTGTCAGTAATTGAATTTGGTTTCCAGTTCAGGGCTTTAATTAGTGGTAGGAAATTTACTTCCCTCTAAAATCCTAGAATGGAACAGGGAGAATAGATATCCAGAATCAACCAATTCCTTCCTCTCCATAAAAACGGCAGAACTTTTGCAATATACTCTTAGCAAGAACATAACTAGCCATAGGTTAATCTCTGAAAGTCTTTGGAGCCTGTAAATTAAGGCCTTTAGGAAAATAGAGATTGGAGAGGGGAATATTTTAGTTAAAGGGATTCCCTAGATATTTTTCTTTTTCAATCTAATATTTAACATTTTCCTTGTATGTTTCTTAAAATAATTTGAGAGAAACATACACACTTTATTAACAACCTCTAACCCTTTTATATGCAGATCTGCTTCACATCTTTATTTCACATTGATGAGGAGTTAAGTACTTCTTTGCACTAATACAACTTAATTCAAAGGTCTTTTCCCTTTGGCCATGTTTCATAAAAATTATATTTTAATATTTCTTTAAAATTATATATTTAATTTTGAAAATTCAGTGTATATTCAGATATCCTTGGAGTCTTTAGCCACAGGTTTTAGTCCAACATTCTAAATGACTAAAGTCATTTACCTACCTGGGCTCCATTTGCATAGATTATAAAATGAAGGTTATTGAATTAGATGGTATCTAAATTTCTTTCCTTCTCCCAAATCATGTCTAAACAATTCTACCACAAACAGCAATGCAAACTGGCTAATATAATGACTGTTAGTAAATGTGTCAAGAAATATTCCAAACTTTACTCAATCACCAATCTTTCTTTCTGACAAATTATGTTTTACAAGAAATTACCTATCTCCTACTTTTGGGGGCAAAACCAGTTCTAAGTCTGTGGTTGTGTGAATAAATATCAAAGAACCTGGATTATGGAGACAGCTAGGTGGTGCAGTGGCTACCCACCAGAGCACCAGCCCTAAATTCAAGGGACCTGAGATCAAATCTGGTCTCAGAAACTTCCTGGCTATGTGACTCTGGGCAAGTCACTTAACCCAAATTGCCTCAGGAAAAAAAAAAAGAAGAAGAAGAAGAAGAAGAAAGAAAGAAAGAAAGAAACCTGGATTATAGAAGAGAATCAAAAAATGTTAGTAATTAAAGTGATCTGAAGTTGCCAGTGGAACCATCTGAGATAGATTAAAATTTTATCTTTCTAAGACATGCACAAAATAAGAAAGTACTCTACACAGGTAAGATACAATCTGTATTTATTTCCTGGATAATCTATTTAAGGGACTTAACAAATGGTTGCTCACTTTAGTTGTTGAAAGATCAGATTTGGAGGATTTTTTGGTTGGTTTTCTTTTTCAATCCTTTTTAACATTCTATGACTCCATTTGGGGTTTTCTTGGCAGAGATACTGGAGTAGTTCACCATTTAATTTCTAATACATTTTACAGTTGAGGAAACTGAGGTTAACAAAGCTGAGTGACTTGTCCAAGGTCACACAACTAGTATGTATCTGATGCCAGGTTTGAACTAAGATTTTCCTGACTCTAGGTCTGGTACTCTATTCTCTGACACTTGGCTGTACTAATTTTACAAGCTTAAATCATCTGATTCAGTACCTGGTAAAAATGAAGAGTTATTTGGATAGAATTATAGAAACATCAGTCACTATTTCTTCCAGAACTCATTTAATTTAATTCTGGTTTTAAGCATTTCAAACAGATGCTTTGCCTTTCTCACTGAATTGTTTTAAGGATCAAGTGAGATTAATTGATTATTTCATTACAGTCTTAAAGTTCTTTAAACCATAAACCTGTTCTACTTCAATATGAATACATTCTATCACACTTCATTTCCTTGTCCTTAACTATTAGCTCTATTTACCAACCATCCAAATCCTTTAAAAAATGTAATGCCAAATGTATTATATCAAGTGTATTTGCTTGAAGCCAATCTGTAATAACAGAAAATTGGACTCTGCATCAGGAAGATCTGGGCTCAAATCCTACCTTTTGCCCCAATTAAATTGGTCTCTCTGTTTTTCACACATGACACTACAATATATGTAGCTATATGACATAGTGATTTGAGAGCTGGACTTGAAATCAAGGAAATCTGAAACAAAATCCAGACCCAGACACTTACAAGCTATGTAAACTGAAACAAGTCACTTAAAGTTCTGCCTACCTTAGTTTCCTCGTCTATAAAATAGTGCCTACTTCCCAGGCTTGTTGTGAGGCTAAAAAGAGCTGATATTTGTAAAGTACTTTACAGATATTAAGCTCTAACATCATCATCATAATCATCACCATCACCATTTCCCATCTCCATGCCTTTGCGGTCTTCCCGGATACCTAAGAAGATTCTTTCCTTATTTTTGCCTCACAGAATACTTCTTTTCCTTTAAGATATGGTTTGATTAATATCTTCTATACAAACCTTTTTTTCATCCCTCCACGAAGCCTTCCCTCCCTATCTTGTACTCAAACTTTTGTATTTATTTGTATTTATTATCTAATTATACTGTATATTTTATATGTATTTATGTTCCCCATGAAATATAGTAAAATTTAATAATTGTATTTTTCCCAGTATCATATAGCCTATATATAATAGATAACCAATAAGTGCTCATTGATTGACTGATTGATTGATGTCAGCTGTGTAACCATAGGCATGTCACTGAACACTAATTATATCCTATCAATAATATCTCTGCCTATTTCAAAGGAGATGGGAGAATCAAATGACATGGCAGCTAAAGCTTTGCAAATCTGAAAAGTGTTATATGTGCATGAACTATATTATCATAAATCTATTTAACACAACTTCTACAGAAAAGAAACATCAATGTCCATTAGTACTTACAGGTTTAGAAATTGTATATGAAGTCCACAGAGGCATTCGGATTTCTTGACTATATCCACTAATATAGTCCTTCTGGTAAAGGACACAGTAATTTTTGCTTCTTTGTGTAATCTTGGGCCTCCCATAAGGCAAATTTTCTTTGGATGTTTCTGTTTCTAAAGCATAAAAACAATTCCTGGTTTTATATTTGGTCTGACATCATTGTTAGAAGAAAAGTACATTTAAGAGAGAACTCTCAAACTAGAAAATGAAAAAATGCATTTTGTTGTATATGCGTGTTTTTTTAAACCAAATGCTGTCAAAAGACACTATTTAATAATTCAAAATAGTCCAAAAGATAATAGCCCACAAGTTTATGATACACAAAAGAACTGTTCTGTGTATTAAATCACATCTAAATCTCTCTGTGGGATCAAGGAATCAGAAATGTTTCTCCCCAACTTTTTCTTAGATTGGATTCCTCAATTAACTCATTCTAACCAAGCAGCCACAGGTTAACAGCTCAGTACCTATTACATCTATAGGTATCGTGCTTCTTGGACTAGCTTTCCTCTTGTGCATTCTTATTGATGCTACAAATAACAGTATTTAAAATGAGAGCTTAAGGCAGAACTAGAATAGACCTTAAGAGATCATCTCTCTAACCTCACTCATTTTATAGAGAAAGAAACTAAGACTCAGAGAAATTAACTGACTTCTACAAAGTTACTTCACATTAAAATAAAAAAGAAATTCAGATATTAAAGTTTTAATATTTGTGGGGCAGCTGGGTGGCATAGTAGATAAAGCACCAGTCCTGGAATCAGAAGGATCTGAATTCAAATCCAGTCTCAGCCAGTTAGCTGTGTGACCCTGGGCAAGTTATTTAACCCTGATTGCCTCAAAAAAAAAAAAAAAAAAAAAAAAAAGTTTTAATATTTGCAATAAAACTGCAATGTTAAGAATCATTTTAATGTATTTATATAACTGAATAATAAACTAGGGAATTGAAGCAATTCTGTTCTAGGCCCAATTCTTTTTTTTTTTTAATTAAGGATTTTTATTTTCAAAACATATGCAAAGATAATTTTTCAACATTGACCCTTGCAATTTTGTGTTCCAATTCCCCCCCTCCCCTAGATGGCAAGTAATCCACTATTATTTTAAACATAGTAAAAATATGTTAAATCCAATATAGACATACATATTTATAAAATTATCTTACTGCACAAGAAAAATCAGATAAAAAAGGGGGAAAAAATGAGAAAGAAAATAAAATCCAAACAAACCACAACAAAAAGAATGAAAATGCTAGGTTGTGATCCACCCTCAGTTCCCATAGTCCTCTCTCTGGGTGTAGATGGTTCTCATCATCACAAGATCATTGGAATCAGTCTGAATCATCTCATTGTTGAAAAAGAGCCACGTCCATCAGAATTGATCATAGTATAATCTTCTTGTTGCCATGTATAATGATCCCCTGGTTCTGCTCATTTCACTTAGCATCAATTCATGTTAAGTCTCTCTAGGCCTCTCTGAAATCATTCTGCTGAATATTTCTTATAGAACAATAATATTCCATAACATTCATAACTTATTCAGCCATTCTCCAACTGATGAGCATCCACTCAGTTTCCAGCACCATAACTATGTCATAAAAAGAATTTGGTAGGATTCCTTATTTCCCTATTTTTTCAAATAGTTTGCATAATGTTGGAATTGTTATTTAAATGTTTGGTGGAATTTACATGTAAATCCATTTGTCTAGGTCCAATCTTTGCCTTAACTAATTATACAGTCTAGAGGAGAACCCTTAGCTTCTCTGAGTTTCAGTGTTCTCATTCATGTCTGTTCTCAGTCCCAATGCAATTGAGATATTGCATTTGCTATTTTAGAGTTTAAAGCATTTAGATGACTGGTAGGTGAAGGACAGTTAAGAACAGTGTGATAGAGTTGGAAATAATGTGTTTATATTGAAGTGGAAGAGATTTGTTTTAAAGTACTTCAAGACTGTAAGATGGTCTAATTATTTGATCTATTATCATTGGAGGCTGTGAGTGTATTGACCAAGATGAACTCGGTCTCTTCCAACTCTCAGATTTTATGACTTTATATGATATAAATAAAATGTGTGGCTAACTTAAAGGAATTCTAAACAGTAGTTTAGAATGAATTTCCAACAGATTAGATTGTAGAGGTTCCTGTGATTAAGGAGATGAAAGAATAAGGTAGAATAAGAAAGGAGATTTCTGAAGGAAATAGAAATTCAGACAGGATCTGAGAGAGCACCTCAGATACTAAAATGAGGAGATTGAATGAAAAGATCGTAGAAAGTCTTTGAACTCAAAGCCCTAGGTGAGAACCCTACCTCTGATGTTTACTACTTGTATGACCTCGGGCAAGCCACTTAATCTATCTGTATTTTCATCTGTAAAATAAGGTTTGACTTAAAGATCTCTAAAGTCCCATATAGCTCTAAATTCTATGGTTTTTAAGTTCCCTTCCAGATTATAGATATTTGGATATTTGGTCTAGTTTGGCAAAATAGAGGTCTAGTGTACTATTGAGGAAAGTATAATTGGTATCTAAGTAAGTATCATGTGGTTATTCCCTAGGGAATATTTTAGCAAGCAGAAAGCAGCATTCAGAATTGTAAGTAATTAGAGAAAAAATTAACAAAACTCAAAATAACTGAAGACAAAGTAGTCAGTGTATTGGAAAAAGGTAAATGAAATTTACATGATAATCAGTTTCACAGATAGGAAAGAAGTCTAAGGGATTTCAGTGATTGCTGGCAATTAATTATGTCATACAATTAGATTTTTATGCCAGATCCAAGTGCTCTGCTATCATGATATTTTATCTGGAATATTGTGCTTCATTCTAAGACCTACAATTTAGAAGGATCAGTGATAATTTGGGAGTTGTGTTGGTGAAGATCCTTTAATGCATTTCACATGTGTATCAGGTAAAGGAACTTACATGTTTATGCCAGAGAAGAGAAGACTTTGAAAAAGGGCTATCAGGTGGAGAAAGGATTATATTTGTTTTCTTTTGGCTTCTGAGAAGCAAATGAGTGAGAGCTCCAAAAAAGTGAGAACTCTTGATTTCAAGAAAAAAATTATTATCTAATAACTTACCTCAAAAGAGCTCTGATTTCACTGATGTGAGTACTCCCTCCACTAAAATAGACCACAAGATAGCTTCATGAGTAGCTATGGCCAAAAAGGTGATGAGCCTTTGTGCAGTTAGCTAGGCTATTCCTGGGTTCTAGGTAATATATGTCCAGGCTCATATGCAATGTTGTTTCACCTTGGGTAGATGTGTCCAAGTTGACACTTCATTAATACAGTCTTTGACAACCCAGCATAAGAGCCAATAATTAGCCAAACTGAAATTGAATTTTTTTTTTTTTAAAAAGACAGTACCAAATTTTTCTATTTCACTTATTTGAATTAGGTCTTCAGAATTATAGACCTTTTTCTTTATTCTTCCCCAGCAGCCTTTTCACCTTGGAAGTTTACTCTATTTTTTTAGAATAATTTTTATTTACCAGATATACATTGACAATTGCCAAACCTTTTGTTCTAATTTTTCCCCTCCTTCTCCCTGTCTCCCCCAGATGGCAGGTCGACCAATACATGTTAAATAAGTTACAGTTTACTCTATTTCTTTTTTTTTTTTTTTTTTATTCATTTTTCCAAATTATTCCCTCCCTCCCTCCACTCCCTCCCCCTGATGGCAGGTAATCCCATACATTTTACATGTGTTACAATATAACCTAGATACAATATATGTGTGTAAATACCATTTTCTTGTTGCACATTAATTATTCGCTTCCGAAGGTATAAGTAACCTGGGTAGATAGACAGTAGTGCTAACAATTTACATTCGCTTCCCAGTGTTCCTTCTCTGGGTATAGTTATTTCTGTCCATCATTGATCAACTGGAAGTGAGTTTACTCTATTTCTTAAGGTCTCTTCTTTTGATTGATCTGTCCTTCCCAGAATCTCCATTTTAAGGAAAGTATCTGGGCTAAATACGTTCACTCTGGGACTTTCTCCACCATAGCCCTTTCCAAATATCTTTCCCAACTTTAGCTCATTTATGTGTTTATTTATATCAGGAGATATATATGTTGTGTATGTGTATACATACATACATACACACATACACACACTATCTGTATTATTTTATGTCCTCCATTAAAACATAAGTTCCTTGAAAATAGAATTGTCTTTCTTCTTGTTTATATTTTTTAATCCCAGCAGTTAACATAGTACCATAGTAAGTCTTTAATAATGCTTATTGAATTGATTTGATTTTTCTCTTAAAAAGGCATAGGAAGACTTATTGGAAAGATAATTTCAAGTACAATTATATCACTGGGTAATATAAATACAATTACAAGTATGCTTCCATTAACTGAACTTCATATAAAATGAACTCATAGTAAAATGATCATAGAATTAGCATGAATTAGAATTACCTCTGAAATAACTTTTTCATTGAACTGAGATTCTTTTTAATAATTTCATAACCTATATACATATATATACACATAAGTATATATGTAAGTACAGGTAACTCCCAGTGAGAAAATTTCTTCCACCTCTCTCACTTTTGGAAATATTCCAGAATTTACAGTCTTAGATACCCAAAGCAATGAAAAGCTAAGTGACTTGTTCAAGATCATATGACAAAGATGTATCAGAGCTACATAGACAGAGATAGATAGATAGATAGATAGATAGATAGATAGATAGATAGATAGATAGAGGTATAAATTTAGATTTAGATATAAAGAGGCAGCTAGTAGATAGAGGGCCAAGCCTGGATCCAGGAAGACTCATCTCTCTGAGTTCAAATCCAGTCTCAAGTTTCCTGTTTGCCTCAATTTCCTCATCTGTAAAATGAACTGGAGAAAGAAATGGCAAACTATTCCAAGACCTTTGCCAAAAATAATGCCAAAAGGAGTCTGGAAGAGTTAGACACAACTAAAATGACTCAACAACAATATAGTCCAATGAGAATGGAGTTTTCAATAAAATTATGGAACAAAAAAATTCACTAGGTCTAAACAGAAAATACACTAGACCTTCACACCACTTCCATGCTATCTCCAGACAATGCTATCTGAACTCTGGTCATCATTCCTCATCTTCTCCCTGTAGAGTCTTGTGCATTGTCCCTATATGCCAGATTTGATAAGCAAGCTTTTGTCTGTTTCCTAGAATCAAGGTTCCCAAATAAGACCATGCTATCTCCATACCACACTGCCTACTTGTGTACCTCCTAATCCCCTCTTCCAACTCTCCTTTATGTACTTTCTTCCCCCATTTGAATGTAAATTCTTTCTTGCTTGTATTTATGTCCTCAGAGCTTACCTGGTACATAGTAAACTATTATTTACTAAATTAGATTATCATTTACTAAATTAGGTTTAAATACTTTTAAAATCTGTTTTCCTATTTTGTGTTCAAGTAGTCACAGTTTATCATGCCATTTTTAAATTTTACAAATCAGACTTTCATAAAAACAAAGAAAGCAAGCATGTTAATTACCTTAAACAAAAATCTCAGTGGAAGTTAAACCTCCAATTCCTAGTAATAAAGATATAGAGCACTCAAGCAAGAGATGATGAAAGTTTGTGTGTATATATGTGTGTACATAAAAATATATGTAGGGTATGGTATATATGTGTATGTTTATACATATCCCTATACAAACAAATATATACATATCAAGAAGGAATCCATGTGAGAGACACCAGGCACCTGCTTCTAGGAAAAGACACCTACATTCCCTTACTCCAAGGAACCAATCTTTTTCCATTATCTTTCCAATACTACCCTTGGACACCACACTTGCTAATTATATACAATGGACTATTTCATCAGAGTGAATTAGAAAAGTGACTGCTATAATAGTGAAAAGATCAGTAAGCACAAAGTTCAAAAATGAGCTTGAAAGGTGAGAGAGAGAGTGACAAATTTTGATCAATTAACCAGGCAACTATTGATATTACAGCTCAGATAAAATCCAAACAATAGAAACATAAAAACCATTTATATTTTGTGGTTATTAAATTAGCCTTTTCTGTTTTCTATTGGCCTACCTTCTGCTGTTGTGAGATTTAGATTTTGATTCTTTTCTACTTCAGCATTCTGTAAAATAATGAAATAAATGACAATGAAATAAGAGATTTTCTTTGGTAGATGGATTCCCAAATACTTTATACTCTCAACATTTGTTTGGAATGGAATTTCTCTTTGTATCTCTTGCTGTTGCATTTTGTTAGTGATATATAAAAATGCTGAGGATTTATGTGGATTTATTTTGTATCCTGCCACTTTGCTGAAATTTTGAATTATTTCTAATAGCTTTTTAGCAGAGTCTTTGGGGTTCTCTAAGTATACCATCATGTCATCTGCAAAGAGTGATAGTTTGATTTCCTCATTTCCTACTCTAATTCCTTGAATCTCTTTCTCGGCTCTTATTGCCGAGGCTAGCATTTCTAGTACTATATTGAATAGTAATGGTGATAGTGGGCAACCTTGTTTCACTCCTGATCTTACTGGGAAAGGTTGCAGTTTATGAAATAAGAGATTTTCTTGGGTAAAAAGGAGGATAAGTCTATTTCTAGTTACTCTATAAATTAATCTGTTTACAAACAAAGCTTTTGCTTATCCCAGTGTAATCTTCCTTTTTATATCTGACAATTTTGTCACGACTACTACTTAAAAGTTTGTTTGCTATGACTATGGGCCATCTTCAAATAACATCCAGAATGATTGATGTGCTTTGAAAAACAGTCCCCCATATAGGACATCAGTGAAAAGAAAGATGTGTTACAGTATTCATGATTTGTTCCTTGGTCCTAAGATAATAGGAATAAAGGAAAATGTAGATATTCAATTAAATAAAATATAATTTTTGGACAGTACTTGAAGATTCAAATACAAGATAATTTCATTTGTACTAAAAATGTTTTTACTACTTTTAATTGGACAAAATATGAAAATTAATTTTCTTAAACTTTGTGGAATCAAATCTATAGCTATTTTTATTCTTTTTTTTACTGAATCTGTTTTTCATCAGTATAGAGACTTCCTCTATCATGGTGAACCAGCACTGTCTCCACAATTTATTCCTAGAGTACTGGCAAACCTAAATGACTTGCTTCAGGTAACAAAACCAATAGGTGTCAGAGTCTGGTTTTCTTAATTCCAGGTCCAGCCTTTTACCGACTACATCAAACTTCCTATCCTGTCACATACTTCCTTTGATACTCAAGAAAACTTTGAAAAAAAAAAAAGCAAAAATATAAAAACACAGAAGAATAGAATTTTGATTTTAAAATGAGGAGTATTATGTTCTGGTCAAGTTGACTTAAAGAGAATAGGTCTGCAAATCTATCCTTTAAGCACAAGGTGGAATAGCCTACCCAAAATAAGATCATGGGTTAAATGACCTTCATTAAAGATCTCTACCCACATTGCAGTAAGATGAAAAGAATACTGCATCGGAAAATATGGTCTTGTGTTCTGGTTCAGGAACTTAAATGTTATATAATTCTAAGCAAATTACTCAACTATTCTGAACCGAAATTTCCTCATCTCTACTTGTATCACCTACTTCATAGGCTTGTTTTGAGAAAAAGGTTTTATAAATTTTAAAGTGTAAGTAATCTGTAGTTATTATTGATATAGCTTACCTGATCTAATGAAGGACATGTACAATGTAAATTATCTGCGGGCTTTGCATTAACAAAGGGGCAAGAATACAAAGTCGACACTTCTTTGGGGTGTGATGGATTATGGAAAGGTTGCTTCAAAAGATGGTTTAGACTTCCATGAGTTCCATTGTTTGGTGCTGGTTGAATGTGTAAAAGATCTGTTTTAAAAAAATATGTGATTATTATATAGATAGATAGATATGACTAAAACTATTATTTATTTATTTATATTTAAAGGACTTTTAAAAACTGATGGTAACAATTTCCAAATTTAGAGAAACACTGGACTATCCTTTCACAAATATTGTTGTACTATAAATATTCACTGTTCAGATCCCATCCTCACCTGTCCAGATGTTTCCATCACCTGTTGTCAAAGAATCTGATTGGTCATTGAAAGTTGTAGAAGTAAAATCAAGCAGACTTATAACTTTCTCAATTAAGATGTATACTTGCAGCAAAGATGGAATCAGTTTATTTATCTCAGAGCTAAAATTTGTTTATTCAAATAGCTGGAGTAATTGAAATTGCACAACTGGGAAAATAAGAGAATTTGCTATATACGGTTCTGAAAATAGCCAGAGTTTCCTTAAGATAACTTAATATCTTTTATGTGTAACATTTCTTCATATAAATATTTAACCCAAAAATAATTCCTGAGTACTTTTGTAATGAATGTTATTTTATCTTATCTTTCACTCATAATTCTTAAAACTCACTTGAGAATCTTCTTTCAGACAGTTTATAAGTACATACATATAAACATAAGCAAATATGAATTTGATAGACCTGATCCTAAATAACAACTATGTAAAACATTCAAGATATATAACAATTCTGGAGAAGTATACTTGAAAGAAGGATACTTACAATAGGGTGTTAATTCAGTGTGATTGATGAGATAATGGTTCCCTAGTTTACATATACTTGGTACTTAGCATGGGAATGGAATGGTTCTCTACTTCACACATACTTAGTATGCTATAATGATGTAATTGTAATAGGGTATTTAAGGGCTGAGAGAACTGGAAACACAGTTAAAGTGGTCAGTCAGTTAGCTAGTAGAGACCTTTTGGGACCCTGAAAGCAACCTGAATCAGTCCAATAGCATCTTTGGCCTTATCTTCTATAGCCAGCAGCAACTTTTGGGTTGCAACAGTGCTCCATGGACTTCCTCAGTCGTGATGTTAAGTTCTGTGCTTCAATTTACCTAGCCTGGATCTTACTTTTGTGCTATGTGACATCTGCCTGGTGTGTCACCACTTTTGCCTTCAATTTAGCCTTGGCCATACTCAACTACCAGAGAGCAACGGGACCCTTAAGACTACAGGACTGCAATAAAAATGTATTTAAAGCCTTTCCTAATCTAGACCTCTCCCATCTTTTTAGATTTCTTACACCTTACTCACCAACATATACTATTCAACACAATGACATTTGCCTCCTGGCTACTAAATAAATAATACATTCCATCTTTTAGCTTTGGATATTTTCTCTTAGCTATTCTCCAAATCTAGAATACTGTCCTGCCTCAACTTTGACTTATTGACCTCCTTGGTTTCTTTTAAGTCCTATCTAAAATCCTATCTTCTACAGGAAACTTTTCCCAACCCCTCTTGATTTTAGTACTTTTTGTTCTGTTAATTATTTTCTATTTATCCTTATTTGGTTTCCTTTGTATATATTTGTTTGAGTGTTATCTGTTCCTTTATATTGTAAGCTCCTCAAGATTAGGGACTATCCGTTACTTCTTTTTGTAACCTCAGCACTTTAGCACAGTACCTGACACATTAAGTACTCAATAAATGTTTTTGATTGATTGATTTAAGGTTTAGTGCTTCAAACTAAATACTTTTATTTTTTATAAAACATTCTATGAATTTTTGATTGTCTTTATAATTAGTATTTTCTTATTATCAATCATATAATAGAAAGTATTATCCAATGAAATTTTCTCTCACAGAGGAAAGGTCATCATGAGTATTTTCTTATATGACTGTTTTCACTGACAAAGAGTATTTTTAAAAAATAAATTTCTCTTATAATGTTGATATTTAGGTTCTGAGTTTGAGAAAACTGGTTTTCTCGTTATATATTAGTGAAAACACATAAACAAATGTTCATGGTGACTTTTCTTGTGTCAGAGAAAACTTTATGGGTCACATTTAAAATAGTAACTGAGATCCTAAAATAAAACTTCCTTGAACTAGGCATGTCTATTTCTTTCTAGGAATGTATACTTACCACACAGTAGGTTGTAGATCTCAATATTTTCAAAAGGTTCAACTTCAACCTTCTCCTTAAATCCAGGTCCATGTGCCAAAAAGATAGCCTAGAATATCAGTAAAAATCTATAAGTAAAGATTTGTAATCGAAGATAAAACATGAAAATTGAAGTACATAATGAGACATCATCATTGAAGTATAAAAAGAGATGGTAAATTCTTTGCTATTTTCTTCATTGCTTGCCTTCACATTTGCCTCTAAAATCTTGTATAAGGATTTTCTTGAATGAAAAAATCCTACTTTCTAATACCTTGAAATTTTCCAAAAGCACATTAGCTTGCAGATCTGCATCCATTCAAATTATACATAAGCTTCCTAAAGCATAAGTTTGACCACCTAACTTTTATGCTTTATAACTTTCAGAGATCCCTTTTGTATCTAGAATATTTACTTCTTCTTGTTCCACTGATCTTGAGATCAATAAGCAATAATAATAAAAAAAAAATATTGCCTATAACCACATATAGCTATAGCCACAGCTCCCAGCAGAAGCAGACCCTGAATAACTGAGGAAGAATACAAAAGCAAATTATATATGTACAAAAATTAACTAAGTGAGGCTCATCATTACTGCCAAGAACAAAGATGGAAAACTTTTTTTACACCTCTGTAGGAGAGGCTAAGTACAGTGACGACAGTTATAGGAGTAGACTTGGAATCAATGGGATTATAAGGGGGCAAGAAAGAAAGTGAAGGCAAAATCTAATTTTGCTTACTTCCTCTATCGAAGGAAAATAATCTTCAAATTGTAAAGAATACAGGTAAGAATTGGATTTGTGACTTAATTGGCATGAGGATGTTCCAGATAAGAAAACTCCCTCTAACAATGCAGGTCAGCACCTTCTCTGAAATATATTGTTTTAGGGATTCCCTAGAGTATCAAGAGATCAGGTGACTTGTCCTAAGTAATACAGCCAGTATGACTCAGAAGCAAGACATAATAAAACAAAAGTGATTACTAGCAAACTGAAACTCAAGATAATGAAGAGAGTACAAGATCATTTATTGGCCAAAAATAAATTCATGTAATCAGACTTGAATGAAGTTTTCAAAGGTACAAAAATAGGAACTACAAGAAATGATCTTTTAAAAATCATAGAAAACAAGATACTGATTTTGAAAATGAGGTAGAATATGACTTTTTCAGACCTAGGGAGTCCACTAGGGAGTTCAACTTCATTGTTAAAATTCTATCAAGCATTTGTAAAGGAATGATTTGTAAATGAAGAGAGGAAATGGTAATCAGTGGGAGAGAATACGATTCATTAAGAACAAGACTTGCTACAGTAACTAACCTCTTTCCTCTTTTTTGATAAGATTACTAGACTATTGGTCAAAGACTGCTAGAGACATGGTATTTTCATTGGAGCATATGGTTCATGGTATGTTTCAATATACCAAAGTCATGGTATATTTCAATAAACTATTCAATATAGTTTCTTAGATTTTCTAGGCCATTTTTTTGGCACATGAACCTGGATTTAAGGAGAAAATTGAAGTGGAATCTTTTGAAAATATCTAGGTAGAAAAAATGATAAAGACTAATCCACACTATAGTGTGAACTAATTGTACAATAAAAGTCAGACTGATAATAATAATAACAGTAAAAAATAACATTTGCATAATTCTTTAAGATTTGCAAAGCTTTACATATGTCATCTCTTTTGATCTTCCAACAACCTTATGAGATGGATTGTTTATTAGCTCTTACTATGTTCATTTTACAGATGAGGATACCCAAGACTTAAAAGAGGTTAAGCTAATTATCCAGACGACTAGTCAAATAACTAGTAGCTTTCAAGCTACTTATCAAACAATTAATAGTTATGATAATCATTATCAAACTAGAGAGAACTCATTAATGAAGTGTCACAGGTTTTTGTACTTGACTATTTTTTTCAACACCTTTATTAATGACTCAAATAAAAGTATAGATTCCCATGTTTAGAAAATTTACAAATGATTGAAGCTTGGAAGAGATAGCTAATAGATTGGACTATTAAATCAGGATCAATAAAAATTTCAACCATCTGGATAGATGAATCAGATCTAATAAGATTAATGAAGATAAAGGTAAAATCTTATACTTGGTTTAAAACAATTAACTGTATAACATAAGTCTATCCCATAATTGTGAAGAAAATATAAAGCAATTAATATCAAAAGATTCTGAAGGATAGAGTGGATAATGAAATCAATAAAAAATCCACAATGTGGCATAGCGGCATATGGTGGCAGAAAGGTATATCCCTAATGCTTCACATGGAATGAGAACACATCAAAAACTTTTAAGAAGTTTATTATTTGATTGAATCAAATAGATCATTTTGCAAAGTAACAACTGTTTATGTTCACATTACTTGATGTCAATATATATATTCTTTTTTAAAAGATATTTCTTTCAGCCTTTACCAAAGTTTTATTACACAAACCTTTTCATGTTAAAGAGTGGTACCTGAGTCACTGAAGTTTAAATCAGAGAAGCATGCTCCAATTAGCTTTCTTGAGCTAGAAAGACTTTGCCACATGTTACCTTTGTGACTTTGGAAAGGTTACTTAACCTCCACAGGCCTCATTTTCCTAATCTGTGAAATCAGGAGTTGACCTGATGACTTCTGAGGTACTTTCTAACTATGCATCTATGATACTATGATTATAATCTAGTGATGATTATTCGTTTATCATCCAAGGACTAGACTAAGGTTAGAGAGGTTGGTTCATCAATAGAAAGATGACCATCAGATGGGGAATTTTTTGGCTACACAACTTATAAAAACCATATACTAATGAATATATGGGTGGAGGAAGGTGCTATCTACATCCTACGATGATAAAATCATAGGTCTGTTGAGATACTGAAAAAGTATATACTTTTCTTCACAATAAAGAGACTAAGCTAATATGATGCCATCATTCCATCTAGGAACTTTTCTATTTAGGCAAATATGTATATTCTTGAGATTAAATGAGATTTAAAAAGGCAGTCCAGCAGAATAGAGAGAGAGTAGGCCTTGATATCTGGGAAATCTAAGCTATCTCTGACACATTCTTGGCTTTATGGTCACAAGCAAGTAGCTTTACCTCTCAAGATCCCATGCAATGCTATGAGATTATATTATACAAACTGCCAATTTGCAAAATGTCAGTAGAGATGAAATTTCCATAAGAAATAGCACCTATATAGATGAAATCAGAGGGTCAGGAAGCCTATTTCCCCCCCCTTCTCGCCTCCCCCATCTCTACATGGAATTCTTTGTAAAATCTAGTAGATCCAAAATAATAAAAAAAAATATAAAATTATCTCACACACTTAACACTTCCTAGCTGTGTGACCCTGGGCAAGTCACTTAACTCCAGCCTCAGAAAAAGGAGAAAAAAAATAATAATATAAAATTAGAAACCTTACCTCCATACTTTTAAATTCATTGTTATAACCATGGGTACCACCTCCACAACCTTTATAACTTTTATACCTGAAAAATAATAATAAAAATAAGATCTAGTATTTTAATATTAATGAGAATATTAGATGTTTACAAATATAAATAAGATTTTATTATTGTGTAGTATATGTATACCAAAAACAAAATAAACTCATTTTTTCCTACATAGATAAATTGTCATAGAAAAAACTTTTGAAAGAATCTGTGAATAATTATAGGTAAGGAAGATGTTTGAGAAAGATAGGTAAGAAAGAACAAAAAAATAAAGAATTTATAAAATTAAAATATAATTTGTTTGTTTGTTTTTTAAATTCCAGTAATATTGCACTTTCTGTACAGGTAGACTAGCCAAATTCCAAAAATCTTCAGTCAAGGAGAAAATATTGCAAGCATCCAGCAAGAAACAATTCAAATATAATAAAATGTAATAAAAACATAATCAAGGTAACACAAGATTTATCAACTTTTATATTACAGGATTGGAGGTCTTAGGATATGATATTCCAGAGAGCAATGGAGCTAGGGTTGCAACCAAGAATCACTTACCCAGCAAAACTGAGTATAATCCTTCAAGGGGAAAAGTGAAAATTCAATGAAATAGAGGATTTACAAGCATTATGATGAAAAGAACAGAACTGAATATAAATTTTAATTTTCAAATATAGTATTAAGGGGAAGCATAAGGAGATAATCAAGAAAGGGATTCCATAAGGGACTTAAGGTTTATTTATTTATTTACATTCCTACATGAAGGGAAGATACTTATAACTCATAAGAACTTTTTAATTATTATGGAAGTTAGATGGAAAATATATAGACAGAGGGCATAGGTGTGAGTTGATTATGAAGGGATCATATCTTAAAAAAAATAAAATTAAGAGATGAGAGAGGAATGTACTAGGAAAATGGGAAAGGGAGAGGTGGAATGGTATGAATTATCTGCCATAAAAGAGATAAGAGAAAGCTTTTACAATTATAGGGAATTCCATGTAGAGATGGGGGAGGGAAGAAGGGGGGGAGGTAAGCTGCCTGACCCTCTGATTTCTATATAGATGCCATTTCTTATGGAAATTTCATCTCTACTGATATTTTGCAAATTGGCAGTTTGTATAGTATAATCTCACAGCATTGCCTGAGATCCTAAGAGGTAAGAAGAGGGAAAGAGAAAAGGGAATTTGTGAATCTTACTTTCATCAGAACTGGCTCAAAGAGGAAATAACATACACACACAATATGGGAATCGAAATCTGTCTTACCCTGCAGGAAAATATGAGGGGAAAGAGATACTGGAAGATGGGGAGGGTGATAGAAGAAGGGGTGGAAAGTAGCAAAATACTTTTGAGGATGGGCAAGGTGAAAGGAGAGAGAGAATAAATGAGGAGAAATACCATTAACAATAGTAATTGTTTAAAAAAAAATTTGAAACAAGCTTCTCTGATGAAGGTTTCATTTCTCAAATGTATAAGGAACTAAGAAAATTCATTAAAAATAAATAAAAGCTATTGCCCAATTGATAAATGTGATCAAAGGATGTGAAGGACTAATAGGACTATATATAGTCTATATAGACTATATCCTATATATAGTCTTATATAGGATATAATATAACAAAAGGACTATAAAATATATCCTTAGACCTAACAATATTACTACTAGGCATGAATCCCAAAAGAGATTTTAAAAAAAGAAAAAAGACCTATAAGTAAAAAGCATTTATAGCAGTTCTTTTCTCAGGACAAAAAAACTGGAAATTGAGGGAATGCCCATCAATTAAAGAATGGAAAAATAAATTATGGTATGTGATTTTGATGGAATATTATATTGTATAAGAAATGATGAGCAGGATGCTTTCAGAAAAACCTGGAAAGTCCTCCATGAACTCAAGCAAAGTGAAATATACTGTGTACAAAAAAAGAGCAAAGTTGTGGGATGAGCAGCTATGAATGATTATTCTTAGCAATACAAAGCTTCAGTACTACTCTGAAGGACATAAAAAATGCTATCCGTATCCAGAAAAAGAACTGATTGTGTCTGAATACAGATTGATGTATACTTTTTCTTTTTTATTTTATTTTTTTTTTGAAAGTCCTTTTTTGGAGGAGTGGGAGAGTCTCTGTTTTCTATCACAACATGACTTTTATAGAAATGTTTTACATAACTTCACATGTACCTTTCTAATTGTGATGGGGGTGGGGAGGAAGGGAAAGAATCTGGAACTCAAAGTTCTAAAAACAAATGTAAAAAATTGTTTTATGTATAACTAGGTAAAATAAAACTATTTTAAAAAATAAACTACAAGCTCGGAAGAAATCAGAAAACGAAATTAAATGTTATCAAATAACTCCTTTCAAAAAAGCGATATTCTCACTCAAGGGTTAGAGAATTAAGAAAAAAAAAAAAAAATCTAGAATGACTCCTCCCCCTTTCCCTATTCTGATATTACCACAATCCTAACCAGAAATCCATCTCCCTGCCATTTCGTACTGAAATAGAAAAGGAGAAGGAAAAAAAAGGAAGCTACAAGAGGAAGGCAGGAATGACCCACAAGTAGAGTTTTTATCCTTGTTCCCCTCTCATTCCTCATATCAAAAGTGTACCATTTGTTTTTACTTGAGTTTCAGTTTGTAATGATCCAAACAAACAGAAGTTTACTCCTTTCTCCATCGGTTTTCAGAAAGAGATTATACTCCTTTTTATCTTTAGCTATTATGATTCCTATGTTCCTAGAGCCATTGAAATCTCCAGAGGATAGTGGATTGCTTGCTGCTTTGGGGAGGAGGAAGACAAGGGAAGGAGAGAGAAAAAATTCAGAACACAAAATCTTGTAAGAATGAATGTAACTATTGTTACATGTATTTGGAAAAATAAAATACTATTAAGAAAAAACAAAAGAAAATAAAAACAAAAATAAAGAGAAGTGTGGATATCAACAATCAAAACAAAAAATAGAAATTTCCATAGGAAAAGATAAAAATGATTACAGAATCAAAAACTCTTAGAGTCATATGCCACCTCACAGGTTATCTAATCCAGTCTGTATAAGAACAGGGATTCCCTCTACAGCATTTAAGTGATCAATCAACCTCAGATTGAAAACTTCCAAATATGGTAGATTCCTCACTTCTAGTGACAGTCCATTTTCCACTTTTGTGGAAAATTTTTGTCTAATGGTTAGGAAGTTTTTCCTTATTTTTTAGAACTTAGTTTTGACAGGAACCTAAAGGGAATAGGACTATGTACTATAATACATATATATGCATATATGTACATATAGTACATAAAAAAACAATCAATAAGTTGAAAACCTTAAAGTAGATTGAAGGCATCCAAGCCAAAGACCAAAGAAGCCTTTCCTTTATCCTTTAATCCTTTGGGCCACCATTAACATTTGCAGAAGTTCAGTTACTACTCTGTCCTCCCTTCATACAACACGGTGAAGTCAAAGATTGATTTTACTGAAAATAGAAAGTCAGTTCCAGAACTGACTGTACTTTTGATCATACCATTAATGCAAGTTCTGCATATGCATGATGCTAAACCCTGAAATCTGACTTTCTGATCACAGTTTCCTTATCCTTTCATGTTTCCTTATTCTTCAACTTTTCTAAAGCTATTTTTGTCCTCAATGAAACCTCCATTCTCTTCATTCTTCACTGTTCTTCTAGTTACAGTGGGCCTCAAACTTTTAAAATAGGGGGCCAGTTCACTGTCCCTCAGACTGTTGGAGGGCCGGATTATAGTAAAAACATAAGCTCACACTGTCTCTGCCCCTCAGCCCATTTGCCATAACCCTGCGGGCGGCATAAACGTCCTCATCCTCGGTGGGCTGCATCTGACCCACGGGCTGTAGTTTGAGAACCCCTGATACATACTTCAGCCTAGCTCTTACTTTTCTCTCTTTTTGACTCTATCATTGACCTATTCAACTACAGAGTGACTTCTACTAAGGATCCTAAGCCTGTTGCTATTGAATGGAGTCCTGAAAATCATAAATCCAAATCTTTCTCCATTATCCAATCATTTTTTGTTCCTATTCCTCTTGTGCTATTGAAAACCACTGAAGGAAGCTGTACAATCATGCTGTTCAGTGGCACAAATGTGAAGTGAATTCATAATAAATTCATGTAATCTGATTTCAACTGGGACATCATCAGTGCATAGCAACCCTTTTTTTCCTTCCTCACTTGACCCTATTTTGTTCCCAGGTTGCTGCTCCAAACTTACTCTTCTTTGCTCAAGCTTACAACATCATTTTAATATCTCTTTCAGTTGGCATCAGTTTTTTTTTTTTAATTGATAAAATCTAGGCCATCCTAGAGTTCTCTCTTCTCTCCCATATTTATATCTCAAAACCTCTCTCTGTTAATACCCTTTCTCTTCTTCTGTTATGCCACAGTTCTCTTTTATTGTCCTGACTCAGTTTCCCTAATTATCCTGACTCAGTCCTGCCTCGGCTCTGTTTCTCCAGCATTACACATCTTAGTTCTAGTCACTGAGGAAGAGATGATCTTTCTCCTAGCCAAGATCAACTCTTCTACTACATTCCTAAAAAGGGTATACTGGTAAATGTTTAACAACTACCTCTTTAAGGAAAAAAAATACAAACAAAGCACACTTTAAGTTTAATTTTCTTTATTAACATTTTACCTATCATTTTCTCTTCTCGATCAACAAAACAACAAATCAAGCCCCAACGTGTAGCATTTGCCAATTTCTGAATTGCAAATGCTTACACTAAAAATTTAACAATCAGTTTTGAGCTAGTTTGAACTGGCTTTTAAAAAAAAAAAAAAAAAAAAAAAAAAAAAAGGAAAACCTTTCTCTTAACTATTGTTCTTCAAGTTATCATTCTATGTATTTATCCTCTATCTTTTCTTGACAAATTTCTAGAAAGAATCAACCTATACTCATCTTAATCTCTTTAGCACTACTCACTCCTCAAAGCCTTATCAGTGTGCCTAAAATAAAACTCATTTTCCTTCATGCTAAACATCTCCTTCTCCCAATGTTTCTCTTTCTAGAAAGATCACAATCCTATGTGAAGGAGTAATGCAACAACCTCTTAATTAGCTTTCCAGCTTTCAATCTCTCTCTTTTTTTTTTTTTTTTGGTTTATCTTCTGCTATACAACTTGTTATGGCCACAATCACATCTGCCAGTTTTTTCAATACACTGAGATAAAGTTCATTCAAGTCCAGTGATATGCACTTTAGAAGAATATTCAAGTGTCTTCTTGTTTTTTCATTTATCTTTTTTTTTCATTTATTTATTTTTCATTTATTAGTGACCATTCCTTTTTAACCATTATTGTTCTATATTACTTAATTTGAAACACTTTCCTTGATATATATATATATATGTACATATACACACACATACACATACATACATGCATATGAGAGAAAAAATATATATCAATACATATTCCCTCAGCAAACCTGCCTTTTAAGCTCTATTTTCTTTATTCCCAAAATAGGTTTTTTCTTATTAAAGCTTTTTATTTTCAAAATATGCATGGATAATTTTTCAACACTGATCCTTGCATAGCCTTTTATTCTAAATTTTCCCCTCCTTCCCCCCACCCTCTCCCCTAGGTGGCAAGTAATCCAATATGTAAACATATTTGTACAATTCTCTTGATGCACAAGAAAGATCAAAAAGGAAAATAAGAAAATAAAATGCAAATGAACAACAAAAAGAGTGAAAATGTTATGTTATGATCCACACTCAGTTCCAACAGTCTTCTCTCTGTGTGTAGATGATTCTTTATCATGAGATCATTGAAACCCAAAATATTTTTTTTTTTTTAAAGCCTGTTATTCTTAGGATCCAATTCCAGTTCTCATATTCACAAATATTATGTTTCTTTCCTATTCTTATATCAAATGCTTACTATATTCTCATGTCCTAGTCACTCACATTAACTTCAGTGAACATCTACAAATACACAGTAAAGTATTCAATTTACTCTCATTTTTTCCTCTATATTAGGATGTGTTTTTTATTAATTGTTGGAATAATTATTTTGTTTTGTTAAAGCCAATGTTTTGGGACCTAGTGTGTTTTACTCACACTATTGATTGTCATTAGATCAAGACATGATTCTGTTGATTAGGACTTTTACATTCCCACAGTAGAAATGATTACTATAAATCAGAGGTAAAATCTTATCATTTCTCTGCCCACCCCACCTCTTCACTACTTTTCACTCCTTTCATCTACTTCTGTCAGTTTATAAAACCACCTGATAAACTTTTCCTGAAGTTGAGGGAACACCTCCACCTCGTGGTCATTTGAGGGATAGTTCAAGTTTTTCACCCCAATGTATCTTAAGACCAGAGTTTTTTGACCAGTGATTGAGTCCTATCTGCCTACTAATAGGAAAATGTTTCAGGATGTGTTGTAGAAACCAAGACTTTCCTAATTTCTATGGCTCTTTAACAAAAATCAGACCTCTGGTGTCCATTATTTTTTCTCTTTCATGTTTTATTCCTTTTGTTGTTTTTTTTCTTTATTCTTTTTTAGACTTAGTCAAGAATAGTTAGCATGTGGAAATAGGATACTAGACTTAGAATGAAGAAATACTACCTTAAAAGTTTATCTAGCATTGTGATTAGGAAATTATTTTAGCCTACTAGTCTGTTTCTGTATCTCTAAAATGATGATAATAGATGATAATAGCTACTATCTCACTAGGTTGTTATGACAATTAAATAATATGATATATAAAGGCATAAAGATATATGTATATATCTTATATATAAGATATGGAAAGAATTGTTATTATTATTATTATATTCTCAAGCTCATTTTCAACAATGTGAAAATGAATCCCAACAACCCTCTTTAGAAGTCAACAAATCAAGTCAGCAAGCATTTATTAACTCCCAACTATGTGCCAGATATTATGCTTTAGAAATAAACACTCCTGAAATTATGAATGAACCTGTGATCTCCTTGGTACAGAGAACTCCCTGACCAATGCAACACTAAAAGATTCAACAACTTTCCCAGAGTCACACAGTCTGGATGTCAAGAGGTCCTTCCTGCTTCTAAAGTTGGCTCTATTATATAATACTGCCTCTAATATCTGATGGAGAATAAATGAAGGTTCAAAGCAATAATTTCCCCTATAACCATCAATGTTCTCTATCTCTTTTTTTTCTTCATAAAAATCTTGAAAAAAAATCTAATTTGATTTTCAGTTGTCATATAGGGCTGAACTTAAAAATTATTCTACAGCATAGCTAAGATTAATGTTTTTCTGTCTGATGGGGCAACTGTGGATTTGATCTTTATACTCACTTATACATATATATTTTAATATCTTCCAGGATGCCTTCATCTATATCCTATAAATAACAAATTTGGTTATAATAAAATAAGAAGGACATAAATATAGTCAGAGGACCTGGATTAGAAGGCCAGCTCTCTAAATCATCTATGACATAGGTCTTATAGACCATTACATGACCTTAGACAAGTCACTTAATTTCAATGTTCCTCATTTATAAAACATGGGAGTAATATTAAATAATCTTCAAAGTCTCTACTTGATCTAAACCTATGATTCAACAGCAATATGAAAGTGCAGAACATATTTTTAATATAATGTTTTATAAAATGTCAAAAATACTCATTGTAGCTACCCCCTCTCAAATTATATAAGCACGATAGTAAGATGAAAATTTGGGTAATTGACAAGAAGCATGAAATATTGATTTTTTAGGAAATAGGTAAATGACCATACAAACCTTACAGCTAGCCACTGTTGATCTACAAGAAGGTGAACTTTGTCGATTCTAACATTTTTAGCATAATGTAATCGTTTGGGCAAGTCAGGAGTCAGGTAGGGCTTAAAATGCTGGTCTGCTTTTTGACACTGAAAAACAAGTAAAGATTTCCTCATGAAAACAATTTGTAGAATGAATACAAAAATGTGAATGAAAACAACTGAAAAAAGGCCTAAGAACTCTGATCAATGCATTGAAAAATCAGGATTCTAGAACACTTTTGGTGAACTATATGACTCATTGCTTAGCAGAGAGATGATTACTAGAGGGGCAGAAAGAGACAGATATTCTGAATATAACTAATATATGGATTTATTTTACTTGTTCATACTTAACTTTTTACATAGGAGCAAGAGGAAGTTTTCATTATATTTTTGTTTAGGGCAAAGGACAGTGTTAGTGAAAATGAAGGGAAATGCCCTTGACAGAAAAAGAGCATCAATGAAATGTCTTCATTTGTAATTTTTTGTTTAGTTCATGATAAATACGTATTTATAGAAACATTATTTCCTCCTGAAACTCATAGTACACAGACATTTCTTGTTCTATGCAAATAAATTTCTATATTTCTTTGAATAAAAATAATTTAGTCTCATGTAACAAAATATAAGGAGACAAACCATTCTCAGATTGTACATTATAGATCTATTGTGAAGACCATACAAAATAATATGAGTCATTTAGCAATTCTACATGTACTTTACTAAGATCCTACTATATGATAGGTCCTATGAAAGGCTCTTGGAATCCAAAGACAAAACAAAACAAATAAAATTTATAAACTGCCTTTACATATATTATATTATTTGATCCTCACAACAAGCTAGTAAGATAGCTGCTATTATTTTCTATTATTTTCATTTTAGAGATATAAAAATAGACTAATCATTTTAGCAAATGATTTCCTAATCAAATTGCTAGATAGTATCTAAGACAATAATTGAACTTAAATTTTCTACATTCCAAGACTAGTATCTTATCCATTATTTCATGTGCTAAGAGATACTAAAAAGGATCCCTCAAGAAACTTATTTACTAATTTATGTATTTATGTATTATATGTCTATGTATATAATCTCTTAGTAGACATCTAATGTGTGGTAAAATGTAATTTTCTTTTTAGTGAATGTTTGAGAAAATAAATTTCTAGATATAAAATATAGAATTAGAAGAGCTATTATTATTAAATATATTAACATTTTGACAGATTATTTTTGGTTTTTCTAAGATGTTAGGAAAAAGTTTTTGTACCTGCCAACCTATTTTATCAAATATTAAGTACAAACATTTAATAATTCACATAAGGACAAAAAGAATACACCAAATTTGTTTCTATTAAATGTTAGTTTACATTCATTTTTAATTGAATCTCTCATTCTTTAGTTCAATCCAACCTTTTTATTAAGAAAAATTGTATATGTGTGTAAAAATATATAAAAACATAGACTTGTATATTCAAAAAGCAGTTTCCCAATCACTATAAAAATCTAAAAAGAAAAGACAGAGAGAAGTGTGCTTCTGTTTTATAGTGGTCTTTTTATCCTCTTAGGCCCACTGAGATAGTCCAAGGATAGACCAAAAGTTTCAGGAACTAGGAAAACTAAAATTTCTATGGGCACAGGCCAGAGTTGTTCCAAGAAGCCATGTGGCTAAAGTCAAAATTGTGTTTAGTCAGGGTTGATCAGAAAAACCCAGTTCTACTATAATCTTTCACTTAGACCCTATTCGATTTATCATGGAGTTGAGTCCTATAGATCTTCTCTAGCAATGAATATCTATTTTAATTATAATAATTAATATTTATATAACACTTTAAGATTTGCAAAGTGCTTTACAAATATTATCTTATTTTATTCTCACAACAACCTAGGAAGATTGTTCCTATTATCCATGTTTTACAAATGAAGAAACAGGCAAATTATAGTGAAATAATTTGTTCAGGGTCACACAACTTAGCAAGTATTAAAAACCAGAGTTGAACAGAGTAGAACCAGAGTCTACCCACTATGCAACCTATTTTCTATTGCTGCTGCTGCTAACTACAACTACTACTACTATTACTATTTTTTCTTGTTATTGTTTTTTCATCATGATCCCATTTGGAGTTTTCTTGGCAGTTGTTTGCCAATTTGTTCTCCAGCTCACTTTACAGACGAAAAAAACTGAGTTAAACAAGGTAAAGTAACTTGCCCAGGAACACACAGCTAAAGTGTCTGAAGCCAGATTTGAATTCAGATCTGTCTGACTTCAGATATGACATTCTAACTGCAGTCACCCAGTTGCCCAAACTACTTCTATTATTATTACAACCAGTAATAATAATAAGTAATGTTTTTAGTGTTTAGTATGTGCTAGACACTGTACTAAGCACTTTACAATTATTATCTCATTTGATCCTTACAACAACCCTGGAAGGTAGGGGTTATTATTATTCCCATTTTGTAGTTGAGCAAACTGAAACAAACAGGTTTAGTGATTGATATGCCCAGTCACACATCTAGAAAATATCTGAGACTGAATTTGAACTCAGGTCTTCTTAATTCCAAATATCATTTAACTGCTCAGTTTAGTTAGTGTTTGAATTCTGTATGCTAAGTTGGGGTGGAGGAGAATCCCACATTTTTCTAGAATTTCTGAAGGCAGCCCTAAACCTTGACTATAGCATTTAGATAGACCTTGCCAGTTACTGCAGCACACTTTAAAGAACCTCCGTCTAAGAATAGAAGGATTTGACCAGCTTCTCTTTCTATTAACAACCCTCACCCATGCCAAATATAATATAAAAGGATTAAAGCCTAAAGTAAACTAAAAAAAAAAAAAAAAGAAAGAAAGAAAAAGAAAAAGCTAAAAAGAATTTGGGGTAGAGAAAATAGATATTAGAAGGTGAAATAAAACTATTATATTTCTAAATCTGATATAAACTAAACAAAGAAAAAATGCTTTAAGAACTCACAAAGAACATGTTCATAATATACATTTTATCAGTAGAGAACATAATTACTTATCAGTATTTCATATTTTACATCTACTAAGAATTTTAGATTATTTGTAAAGAAAGTGAATATTTCCAGGCTTCAATAAATTCTTCCACAAAGGCCACTCCTATATTAAATTGGCAGTAAAAATTTAAAGCTATTTTTGAAATACTTTTTCTATAATGCTTTTTCATTGAATTTCATGCAATTTCAAATCAAAGTATGTTAATCAAGTACAGTCAACAGATAATATTCAGAGGGGATGAAATGATTTTTCTGAATTGTGTAGGGGACTGCAAGAATCTCTGGTATCTTTTTCATTGATTTAAAGAAGCCATTCTTTTTTTTTACTTTGAAGAATTTAAGAAGTAAAGATGATTGAGGAGTAATATATGAGATTCTTTCATGAAGAGTCTAAGTTGGAGACCTCAGTAGTCAAATAGGAAGTCACCAATAGTGGCAAAGATATCACCTTTGCATAAAACTTTTTCTTCCTATTTTCCTAGTACAGAAATGAAATATTCTCTGAGATGAAAGTTACCACACTGAAAGTCTCAAATGTGTGCAGAAAAGTATTAATAAGGAGAATGAAGGAAATGATGAGAGGTTATGACCTAGGAAGATGTGTAAGAGTAAGTTGCCATCAATTCAGGCTCTAATTATCAATTTAAAAAAAAAGATGAACCCAAGAAAATAATTAATACTTACACTGAGGTTTCTAACAATTCCTGGAGAATCGACTGTTTCAAAGGAAGAAAAAAAACACATTATTATTATCAAATTTATTATCAATTATCAAAAATAATTTTTAATTATCAAAATTAAGAAATATTTGCATAGGAAATTCAGTCATATATTCATTGATGAAATTATGTGTTGGTAAAAATTAATTCAAAATTTTAAAAATTCTTAAACATCTAGGCATAGAGTATGGTACATTTTTATTTAACAGCTGAGTCTAACATGAGATGTTATGGAATGTCTTCCTTTCAAAGTTCATAAAAATAGGACATTCTTATTTGACTTTAACCGTCCTTCAAATTTCCATTGCTTTCAATTTAATAAGCACCTACTTTAGTTTTATTTTTAGCAGAATCAAAAGATAGGGTAGAATAAAAGAATGGATTTCTACTCTGTGTTGTGAACCTTGCTAAATACAGGGGTAGAAAAAGTCAAAAACAAAACAGTTGCTGCCTTCAAGAAATTAACATTCTCCTGAAATGTGTAGAAGAAGAGACACATGATCTGTTACCCTCAAAAAATTTGATTCTGATTTTCCGTGCTTCCTAACTGTCATGGTCACTTACAAAAACTGGTCCATACTTACAAGTAAAATAGTCCTTCGGGACATTGCGAGCTCGAATGCGCGGAGCAGGCCCTTCATACATATAAAAGTTTATTTCTGGAAAGTAATCTATCATATATTCCAGTTTATTACAGTATGTCTGTTCCATTCCTAAAAAAAAATACATAAGGCAAGTCCTTATTAATTTCAACAGTATTAAGCATGTCTATAATTTTTTGTATATATGTTACATTTACTTATCCATATATGTGTAATTTTCCACAGGGAAATATAAGTTCTTTTGTGAAGTGGTTTACTCATTCTGTAACATATTTTAGAATAGTACCCCCAAAAGTCACTAAAGTATATATACCTTTTGACAGAGGCTACAATGCATGAACAACTAACCAATGAACACTCTTTCAACTCTCTGATCAATGAGCCTCTTATCTCAATAACCCTAGCCCTTTCCATAAAACTAGGCCTTGTTCCCTTCCACTTCTGAGTGCCTGGAGGAATTCCACTCCTATCTGGAATAATCCTTCTAACATGACAAAAAAATTGCCCCAACATCTATCCTCTACCAAATTGCACTCTGCCTAAACATAAATATTCTTCTATATTCCAGAGAAATCAAAGAAAAATGAAAAGGATTCATATATACAAAAATATCTATAGCAACTCTTTGTCTAGTGGAAAAAAAACTGGAAAATTAAGCATCATCCATCACTTGAGAATTTGCGGAATAAATTATGGCAGATAAAATAATAGCATACTATTACACTATAAGGATTGATGAAAAGCATGTTTTCAGAGAAAGAACAGATACAGAATGAAATGAGCAAAACCTGAACAATTTATAGAATAGGAACATTATAAAGACAAACAACTTTGAAAAACTTTCATCTTTTTCCAATGGGAAAAAAGAGGAAAGAGTGAATGAGTGTGTGTGTGTGTGTGTGTGTATGTGTGTGTGTGTGTGTGTGTGTGTGTGTGTGTAAGTTTCCTGTGAACAGGGACCATTTTGTTTTTGTTTTTGTTCTTTTATCCCAAGAATCAAGGACAGTATCTTACAAACAGTAAGTGCTCAATTTGACAAGATACCTATTTGTATTCAAAGTGGACATTTATTTTTAAGAATATGTGTGTGTGTGTGTGTGTGTGTGTGTGTGTGTGTGTGTGTATACATACAGTATACATATAAAGCTAAGAACTAGCATTTTATGTAATGGGGATGACTAGAATCTTTCCAATGAAATCCTTTCTTTTAAGATGACAAATAGTATATATCTAAAGCTAAGAGCTAACACTGTATACCATGGGGATAACTAGAATCCTTTCCAGTAAAACCAGGATGTCATTTATTTATTAGAAACATATATTTCACTTAATACTAGAAATTCTGGATGTAGCAGTAAGACAAAAAAGAAATCCAGGAAATATATATATTTTTTTTTGCAGATGATATAATAGTATATTTTAAAAACCCTAGAAAATTTAAAATTGAAAAATGAATTGAAAAAATAAGCAACAAAATTGTGGAATATAGCATAAATCCATATAAGTCATCAGCATTTATATATAATACCAATAAAAAATCAGCAAGAAAAGAGAAATGCCATTTAAAGGAACTTTGGTGTCTACCAATCAAGATATACTCAAGAACAATATAAATAACTCTTATAAAACACTTTATGGAAATAAAGGTAAACCTAAATAGTTGAAGAAATAATAATGGCTTATAAGTAGGATAAATCAATATAAAAATGATACTACTTAAATTAATTTACTTATTCAATATCATGCCAATAGATTATTTTATAGAAGTATGTTATACAAATATTTATTTGTATATAAAATTTACATGGAGGAAAAAATATTAAGAATCTCAAACGGGGGAGAGCAGCCAATTGGTGTAATGGATAGAGCACCAGCCCTGAAGTCAGGAGGATGTGAATTCAATCTGTCCTCAGACACTTAACACTTCCTAGCTGTGTGACCCTGGGCAAGTCACTGTACCCCAATTGCCTCAGCAAAAAAAAAAAGAAAAAAAAATCTCAAAGGGAATCAAGAAACAAGTAGAAATGAAGGGAGGGCTAGCAGTATCAGATCACAATTATACTAGAAAATAGCAATTCTTAAAAAATATAGTGCAGATGAAAAAATAAGAGATTGATAAATGGAACTAATTAGGTATACAATATATATATCTAACATATATACCTAATATGAACTTAATAGTCAAATGCCTGATAAATATAAAGATCCCAGCCACTGAGATAAAGCCTCACCATTTTATAAAAACTCTGGGAAAATTGGACAGTAGCATAGAAGAAATTAAATTTAGACCAATACCTCACAACTTATGTAAGCTCCAAATATATATTTATTTATTTATATATAGTTAGGTTATATAACCTAATTATGAAAGGTCATATTAGAGACATATTAGAGAAACATGGGAGAAATTATCGATTTGATCTAGAATAAATTTACAAAACAAATATCAGGTAGACTCACTATCCAACAAAGTATCCAAATTATTTATTTCCCAAATGTTGGAAAAAGAACTATCAGTACTAACAGCCATATATACATATATATATACACACATAAATATAATCTCTTAATGGGAAGCACATATACAAGCACAGGTTTAGGCATATTTGTAATCAGAATGGTTTAAAAAAGATATAGAAATGATTGCAGAAGATAACATCAACAAATGTGTGTCTAATGGAATAGAATGGAATATTGAGGTTTTTCTGAAATCATTGAATTAATAAGTTCAGCCAAGATGTTTTATCAACAACCTGTAATAAACACCCTTAGTTCTCGGGAAGAGAAAACATATATGTCACAAGAATTAGGGAACAGGAGAAAAGAATGAAGAAAGAGTATTAGATATTTTATGACAGAAAAAAAAACAGGATGAACAGGTTATAGCTTACTCAGGCAAAATAAAGAAATAATTTGAATAATTCATGGAAAGAGAAAACTCACTAGAGGTAAACCTAAAACTTTAATCTTCATTTTAAGAATGCTTTTCTCTATCCTGATCTGTAATATAAAACCGTTTCATTATCTATACATAATTTTAAGAATAAAAGGCTTACCATGAGATATTTTTAAATGACGATGCCAGATTCTTCTTTAGTTTTGTGACCTGTAACCTTACAGCATGAAAAAAAGTTCTACACATTTCACTAAATGAATGCTAATGTATTCTGAGTGAGGAACAGTAAAAAGAGGCAAATACAGTTCTGTATCTAATACAAAGGTTAACATCAATTAGCACTAAACCTCCTCTCAGATTAATATCATTATACCTCATAAATGAGAAAGATATTGTAGCCACAGCTAAGTCCCTTACATACATTAAAGCAAAATAACTTTTGTTATAAAGTCAAAATAATTTTGACATGGCAAAATATGATTATGTGTGTGAAGGAAAGATCCATTTTTAATAGAAATATATATCTTATCAGAATTGAACAGATACTATCCTAAATGCTGTGCTGAAGCAAAGACATTAGGTAAAAAGAACCCGGAACTGAGAATCAGAGGAGGTGAGTTTAAATCCTGTGTGACACTGGGCAAGTCACTTCATTTTTCTGGATCACAATTTCTTCATTTATAAAAATAAAGGAAGAACTAGAAGAAAAGGCACTAAGATGTGTTGAAAAGACTGGCAGATTTTTCATTAATATAAATAGTAATTGTAACAAAATAAATAAATAATAAATTGATATGGCCTTATTATAAAGCAGGAAGAGCTGAACAAGTCATATAGTCCAAACACTTTAACTCAAATTTGAGAAAACCAAGATCTTAAAAAGGCTAAATGACTTGCCAAAGGTTGTACAGGAGCAGCTAGGTGGTACAATGGGTAGAGCACTGGACTTAGAATCTTCAAGAGTTTTAATCCAGCCTCAACCACTCACCCTGTTTGCCTCAGTTCTTCATTTGTATAATAAGGTGGGAAATGGAATGGCAAACTACTCCAACATCTTTGCCAAGAAAACTCACTGAGATCACAGAGTCAGACATAATTGAAACAACCAAGTAGTACAACAAGATCATATAAGTAGGAGGATTAGTACCAGTATTTGAACTCTTGTCCACTGACTCCAAAGTCAGAATCCTTTCCACTGTACAACATTGTCTCTCTTGCCTCTAACACATTGACAATTACTACTCATGTGATCCTAGGCAAGTTTTCTAACCTCTCAGAACCCCAACAAGATGGTAAATGGAGAGACAGAAGCAAAATAAGAGGGGCAAACCAAACTATTAACAGCATCTCCCCTCAGCCTATGATGGAGATAACCAAGAACCTTAAGCCCAATAGCCTTGAGAATAAAAGTCTCTCCCACTCCATCCTCCACTAGCACCACTAATCTGCTTCCAGCCCTCCTTCTGCAGCTATAATTATAGCTAGGTAGAAGGGTTGTGTCATCCTCACCAACATCCATACCAACTTCTAACTACCTATTACCAATGGGCAAGGGAACCCAAGGAACCTAAGGAGAGTGACTACTGTGTGGTTCTTACACACCAGATGCTCCCTTTAGTCCTACTTTGCTACTACATCCTAAAGACCACAGGACTTGAACATCTAAGGCAGTAAAACCTCCTGTACATGTTATCTCCTTCAGTAGATGAGCTCCTTGAAAAGAGTTCTTTCTCTTTTCAACTTATATATGTATTGCTTAGCACAAATTTCACACATAAGGACTCGATAAGAACTTTTCCATTCATTCACACCTTTGAAAAAAATGGGAAAATCATGCTTAGGTTTCTTGTTTATAATGAGATTAAAAAGAAATAATGCCTATGTAAAAATAGGCTGCTGTTAGTACTATTGACAATTTATAATTAGTAAAAACTTGGTTGAGGAATCAGATCTAATCATTTTAATTATTTTTCCAGTTCTCTATTAAAACTGCTGAATTTATGATAGCAAGACCTAGCAGAGCTCTTGGAACCTTCTAAATAAATATATGTTGATCAATTTCAGTGATTTTTCTACAGTTGCAGTAAGGATGCATTCTTTATATCTTTGTGGTTATTATTACTTTGTATGCTCAATGAATAGATACTAAATAAGATAAAGAGCTGCAAAAGGAAACATTAAAAGAATAAACTGGTGCAAGAAAACTTACCATGATCAGCCAGAAGAATGATATTGACGCAGTTGTGTAGGTTCCTTTGTTTTAGTCCCTCCATTAACATTCCAAAAGCTTTATCTACTTTCTCTAAGGCCCTAATAACCTGGATAATGAGAATAAAGTTAGCATTTTTTTCTAAAAATTTCATGTTATAGAAACAAATAAACCCTGGTTCAATACATTACAGCCTCATATTTATCTCAAAAAAATGAATTGTTTTTTAAATTCATAACAGACCAGAAACTAGCAAGTTTGTTTTTTGTGGTTGCATTTGTTTTTAACTAGAGTAAAAGCAGTTGAAGGAAGATTCTAACCAAGAGTTGAGAAAGAACAATCTGAAAATATAGGAATTGTAGAGAGCCAGTACTCTGGAGAAGTATACTTGAAACAAGGTGTTAACTCAGTAGAACTAGTTCTCTAGTTTACATATATATACTTATTACTTAGAATGGTGATGTAATGATTCTCTAAATTCACACATAATCAGTATACTGTAATGATATAAGTACAATAAGGTATAAAAGGGCTAACAAGGACTGGATAAGGAGTAAGGCTTTGTTCTGGTTGTGCTGGGAGGTTCATCAATTCTATCACACTGTGTCCTTGATTAAGGATTGCTGTGGGTGCCTCTTTTGTAGCAAAAACTGATATTCCCACGGGTTTTTGAATGACTCTTTCAACTACATTGGATAAAAGCCAGTTCAACTTCTCTCAGGGCCTCTTGAGCTTCCTTTGTAAGCTGACATCATATAATGTCATATGATGGTTGTAATTGATAGGTAGTTAAGCCTAAGACTGGATGTATCCATTGGACATCTCCTATCAATTTCTGAAAGTCATTTCTCTGTTCTTAAAGAAAGTTTTTGTATTATAAGCACCTTAGGATATACTTCATATCCTAAATATTGAAAAGTAGCATGCCTTTGAATTTTTTCCAGAGCCATATGCAATTTGTAGTTCCTTAGTGTTTCTATGGTCTTGTAGACATGCATCTAACATTTGTTCCTCATGTGAACACCTCAAGATATCATCCAAGTAAGGTAACAACATAACTTTTGGAAATTCTTTGCTTCCTGGAGTAAGAGCAACAACATACATTTGACACATAGTAGGGCTATTTTTCATTCCCTGTGACAAAACTGTTCATTCGTATCTTTTATAAGGCTCAGCTAAATTAACACTGGATACTGAAAAGGCAAATCTTTTCATATTCTCCTTATCCAGAGGGATGGAATAGAAACAATCCTTAATGTCTATAACCCAAAGAGGTCATTCTCTAGGCAACTAAGTAGGAATAGAAGTCCAGGCTAAAGAGTTCCCATAGTTTCCATCTGTTCATTTACTTTTCTCAGATCAGTCAACATCCTCCAAAGAACAATTGTACCAAAGAGGGAAACAATCTAAGCCTTGTCTTAAAAGCATAGCTGATTTTGAAAGTGCATCCAAGTTTGGGAGAACATGGGAAAGAGGTGACTTGATGGTGAAATCCTGGAGATAACAGACTGAAAGGTTATTGTACCAAAAGGGAAATTCAGACCAGGTTAATATGACAAAGTGAGGCACAGAAGTTGTGGTTGGTTCAAGAATGAAGGATACTTTCCCAGAAAGAAAGACCTCCATTCAGATGTGGGTAACCTATAGCAAAGTTCAATTTGTTCCATGCTAATTATGTTCCTATTATGCAGTATCTATCTCATTATAGTCATTGTATTTCTATACAGCACAATTGGATTTATTTTTTCCCATTGAAGATAAAGATAAATAAATACCCAATGAATTCCTGTTATATTTTTCAGTGGCGGCAGGGGTGGGCATGGGGAAGAAAAAGACAAAATGGATTTTTAAAAATGATATATTTTTATAATACAACAGGTCACAAATGTCTGCTAGTAAAGTTAAATCACCTAAAAAGAAAAAGTAGAATGAGATCTTGATAAAAGAACCTGTGTATGAACTGAATGATGACAATAGATATGAAAATAAATTGATGTTTACAGAATGTAATTTGAGATTTTTTTCTTTGAAGTCACAGCTATGTGAGCTTATTCTTTCTTTTCCTGCTTTGTCTTTTATACAGTTGGCAAGAGATAAAGCTTCTTCTGAAATGTGGGAAGAAAAGAGACCATTCAAAGCATGCCAGAAAAACAAAAAAGGTCACTAGTGGAAATATCAGCATTACCTTTCATGTTCAAAAACAATACACAGTTAAGTTCTCCTCGATATAAGGCTATGAGTGAAAAAAATGACCCATAATCCTTTTTAAATATATTTGTAGCATAATAGGAAATAAAAATTAATCTGAAAGCCTAGTTATGAATTCACAGTTTCATCAAATATCAGTTATCTAAATCTAGGTAAGGCATTTGCCCTCTTTGAGCTTCAGTTTTCTTATCTGCAAGATGGGAATATAAAATTACAAAGACTGAAGAAGAAATTGACAAATTACTCCAGCATCCTCCCCAAGAAAATCCCACAGACAGTATATTTCATAGGGTCATGAAGAGTCAGACACAACTGAGCAACTGAAAACAACAATTAATAAAGATTGCCCACAAAAAAAGAGATGAGGAAAAGTGCCTTTGGTTTTTCCTTGCAGAGGTGGAATATAGTACAGTTAAGATGTATATGTTGAGCTATTTTGTGGATATCTTTCTTCCTTAAATATATATACATATATACTGTTAAAGAAATGACTCAGATTAGCTTTATATCAGCTCTGTACTATAGAATGCTACTTAAAGGAGAAGGCAGGAATATATATGGAAATAAATGTGATAATAAATAAAATAAAACAGAGAGCAGAATAAAATAAGATTCTGTAACTAAAATGAGATTCTACTTCACACATGTGTTATCAGAATGAAATGAGGTAATACCTGTGTAAAATATTTTATGAAAAATATAAGCATTATGTCAGGGTTATCATCATTATTATTTCTGAGTTTTGGATTATGGTTATTTTCACCATTCATAAACTTTTTTGGTTGTTTTTGGATTTGGCCCTTTTCAGTTAAGTTTAAATTTAAGCAACCTTCCCACAATTTAGTCTTTTAAAAAGACATCCCAGATTTCTATATGTCACTAACTAATTCTTGTTCTAGCAATGGATTCTGTATAAGAAAGTGAATGTGCTAAACATTTAATTCTATATTACCAAGGGAAATTATTCTGCTCTCATAACCGATTTTTGTCATATCAAAAATTATTATTTTGTCATTGGATGTATCTTTCATGAAATAAATGCTACATCTCTGTTTCTCGTTCCATCTGAAATATGACAGTTTTATCTGTCAATTATAGTTATTTAGAATAGTATTTTATATGACTAAAAGAATGTGGAATATTATTTACAGTTACATTCCTCATGATCAAGTTCAAAACATCATACACCCAAATTTCCATTAGCCATAAAAAAGTCACTAGATTGATTGATAGAATTGTAAGCATATTATTAAAAAGCTAATGATGAATCTACCAAATCTATAGGGCTCTCCCCAGTCCCTTCTACCACACATTATTTAAAAGGACAAGTCTCTGGCCTTGAAATGTAGAAAAGGAATTAGATTTGGTCTATTAGGTTGTAAGCTCCTTGAAGACAGAGACTATTTAACTCTTTTAGTATCTCCAGAGCTTAGGACAGTGCCTGGCACATAGTAGTCACTTAATAAATGTTGATTGATTAATTTGGTGTCAGAGAAAAGAACCAGGAACCAATAGGTGGATGTTGCATGAAAACAAATCTAAATTTGATGTCCAAAAATTTCGCTATTAGAGATATCCAAAAGTTAAATAGGTTACTTGGAGAGGTGGTAGGTTCCTTCTCCTTCAGAGTCATCAAGTATAACCTATATAGTTATTTATTGATTATGCTATAGCTTGGATTCTTTTTGTGTATGAGTTAGATTTAAATGTTTATTGAGGTACCTACATTCTAAAGACTCTCTATTGCCTCCAGCAAAAATTACAAACTTTTCATTTCAATTTTTAAATCCCTTCACAAACTAGCTCCAATGTATCTTTCCAGGCTTAATATATTCTCCTTTCCATTCTCATTGATTTAGCCAAACTGGTCTTTTTGTCGTTTCTCATATTTTTTTTTTTCTTTTTCTTTTTCTGAGGCTGGGCTTAAGTGACTTGCCCAGGGTCACACAGCTAGGAAGTGTTAAGTGTCTGAGACCAGATTTGAACTTGGGTCTTCCTGAATTCAGGGCTGGTGCTCTATCCACTGCACCACCTAGCTTCCCTGTCTTTCCTCATATGTAGCACTCTATCTCCCATCTCTGTATTCTTGGAATATTCCTGGAATGTACTCCCTTCTCATTTTCACATCAAAGAATCTTTTACTTTCTTCAATAATCAGCTTAAACACCAACTTGTATATGAAGCCTGTACTGATCCATGCCCTCCCTCACTATCTATCAGAATTCTAATTTATGCTCTACATAAATATCTACTAATAGAATTTGTCACTTAATAGCCAATACTGTTTCCTTTTTTTTTAATCTCAGTATCTCTAGTTCTTAATACATGCTTGGCATTTAAAATTGGCATTTAAAAAAAATAATAATACTTGTTAGAAGTTCCAATAGACTTTTGATGGAAAGTTGGAAAGCTATCTTGGAAGAGTGGGAGAAAGAAAAATTTGGAACATAAAGTTTTGCAAAAATGATATGCTCCCTTCTCATTTTCACTTCATAGAATCCTTTACTTTCTGCTACAATCAGCTTAAACCCCAAGTTGTATATTAAGCTTTTCCTGATCCATCCCCTATCAATTTTTTATGTCCTCTCTCACCATCTATCAGAATTCAGATTTAAGCTCTACATATTTATTTCTATATACTTATATATGAATATATGTACTAATAGAATTTGTCACTTAAAACCCAATACTGTTTCTTTTTTAAAAATCTCAGTATCCCTAATCCATAATACATGGCTGGCACATAATTGGCATTTTTAAAAAAAATTATATTTGTTGGCAGTTCCAATAAACTTATGATGAAAAGTTGGAAAACTATCTTAGAAGGGTGGGAGAGTAAAAATTTAAAATACAAAGTTTTGCAAAAGTGAATGTTGAAAACTATTTTTGCATATATTTGGAAAAATAAAATATAATTAAAATAGTAAATATATATACTAATTGACTAAAAATCTCTGTAAGGGGACTGACCAAGTTCTGAAATCAGAAAAGAGTTAAGGAACTCATAGGATTAGAATCTGATGAATGCCTACTCCCCAACTCCATTGCCCCCACCAATCTTTCTCCCCCTCCTCCATAGGTTTCCCCATGAGAAAAGAACCTAGATGTTAGTCGTAAATATAGATGGAAAAGAGAGGAGCAGTGAGCAGTGGAGATGTTTATAGAAAGCTACAGAGACCAGTCTAACAAAGGTGCCCCCTGAAAATTGTTCAGCTGTCAATGGATGATAGAAAATAGTTCAGTTGGATTTCAGAGGGCAGAAAAGAGCAGTGTACCCCCCCCCAAAAAAAAAATCAACACAGATGCCCAAGATAAAGAATACAACAGAGGCAGAAGAATATCCTAATATCTCTCTTCAGCAGAACTTGTTCAAAAACAGCCTAAAACTTAGTCTATCTGATAAAAGGCCTTTTGGGGCAGCTAGGTGGCGCAGTGGATAGAGCACCAGCCTTGAAGGCTCAGAAGGACCCAAGTTCAAGTTTGGTCTCAGATACTTAACACTTCCTAGCTGTGTGACCCTGCGCAAGTCACTTAACCCCAGCCTCAGAAAAAAAATAATAAATAAATAAAAATAAAAGGCCTTTTAATAGACTGCAGAGCCAGAACTTTAGTGTGCTTCCAAAGTAAATGGAAGAGCTCTCTCTCCTCTGATGGCCTCCCTGGAAAGACTAAGAAGAAATATTGTAATATATGATACATATAGGGGAGAAATAATAACAGTGGTATCAGTAGCAGAGAAGACTACACCAAAGCTCTCAGAGTTACCCTAAATTTCTGAAGAAAGAAGCATTAGCAATGCTCTGGAGACTTAACTATTACTCTAAATGGGGATTAGGAAAGTGATCCTATCACTTATGTACTACATAACAAATTATTACAGTAAGAGGTATAAAATATTTCAAAATAATTTTCTTTAATTTATCTTCATAAAATCCCATTGATAAGGTACTTCCCAAATGAGTTTATCACTTAGGTCATTTTGGTTTCCCTAAGGTGAGAGTACAGGGAACCAAAATTAGTCAGCCCAACAAATTGTTTTCTTTCTATTCATGAATCCCAAATATTTCTACTAAAGTAAGTCACCTGAATGAGTGAAAGAAACATTGGAAGAACTATATAAACTGTAGAGTAAAACTAATTGAATAGAAAGAACAGTCCTCACAATGGCTTATTATTGCTATTTAGTCATTTTCAATCATGTTGACTCTTTGTGACCCTATTTAGGGTTTTCTTGCCAGAGATAATGGAGTGTTGTCATCTCCTTCTATAGTTCATTTTACAGATAAAAAAAGTAAGGTAAATAAGGGGGGAAAAAGGTTAAATGACTTGCTCAGAGTCAGTTAGTAAAAGTTTGTGGCCATATTTGAACTCAAGAAGATGAGTCTTTCTAATTCCAGGCCATTCTATTCACTGTGCCATCTGGCTTCCCCCACCATAATATCTACCCCCCCAAAAAATGAAAAGAATCACTAAAAAAGAAGCCCAACTCCAAGTAAATTAAAAAACCAATAGTAGTTGCAGGACCCACATAATAAAATATGTATTCTTTCTTCCAGTTAGCAGAAAGAAGGGAGACTCTGAGGGCATAATGTTAGATAAGCTATCATTGTTTACATTGTTTTTGCTTAGGTGCTGCTTTTTGCTAAAAGGGAAGGTTCATTAGTATATAGCAATAGTCTATATGAGGTACATATCCCCAAAAGAGGATAATGTAAGCATCACTAAGTTAGAGCTAGAAGATGCCATCTAATCCAATGTAAGGAACAGTAGGTTAACTGGCTTGGGGTATAAGAAGCAGAATTTGAATCTATTTCCTCTTACTCCAAAAGCAAAGCTCTATTCATTGAAATGTATTGCCTCCAATAAAAACACTATTTTAAAAAAATAAACAAATAAAAGCAAATTCATCTAGATTTTAAAAAGAGGTAGTGTAATAAAAGATGTTCATACATCTCCAAACACCTGCATAAGCCTACATGCCAGACAACTTGTGAGTACATTATTTTTTCTTCTACCAGCTGAAACTTGGACTTGTAGGCAAGCACTAGTGGTATTCTTTCTGCTGGTACTACCTTTCTTCTTTCCTTCATTACCCACCATCACCTACTGAATAGAATGGGACCCAGGATTTCTTTTCTCTTTTGTTTTTTTTTTCCCTGAAAAATTCTATGTTTAATTAATGTTTTAAAATTTTACCAGAAAATATTCAAGGCATTAAAACTAGGAGAAAAAGTATTAAGTTTACACTAATTTTACCTAGGCTCTATTTAGGAGAACTCAGTCTGATTTTTTTTTTTTTTCAGTTCTTCCTCTTTTGCCTGATTTCCTTCTCTCATTATTGTCTGAATTGGCCAGATCACTCCTTTTGGAACAGGATGTTAAATCTGGTTCCAGGTATCTGTTCAAAATATTCAGCTGGTAAAACTATCAGGTATCTGTTTCACCCACCTTTAATTAAGTTCCAAATCTGTCAAGAATCATTCTTTTAATTGATTTCCACTCTTTCTCACATATACACTTTTTTTTTTTGCTTACCTACAAGGTACATAATCATTTTCCTTACCCTATACATTGTGAAAAGATAAAAATTAATATTACCTCTGATTTCTTCTGTATTGATTCTACACTGTAACTGATTTTGTACTGTATTAATTTTATACTGAATCCACAACCATCTGGCTTGAGTTGACTTCAGGAATCTAGTTGGGTCACATCTACCTAATCCATTTGGATCTGTTTTCTCATTCTAAAAACAGTACTAGACTAGATGGTCTCTGGGGTTCATCCCAGGTCTAGTTCCATGATTCTTTGATCTTCTAATAGATATATTCAGAGGTAAATTAGATATAAACATATCATTATTAGTTATTACTATAAATATAGGTATAGGTATATTACAGAGACTGGCAAAGTATAGGTTTGATAGCTATAAATTAGATATTATAAAATTATCTAGACATAGACAGAAACAGAGATAGCTGATTATCTAGGCATATATTTTAAGACTATAAGTTGCATAAAAGGCAACAAACTATTGGTAATAGTTTCCTCAGTATGGAGTTCTTTGTACTACCTGTTATAAAATAACAGATACAGTTCATTATTTGTATATGCATGTATATAATATATATATATATATGCACATACATGGGATAACAAAGAGTTGAACATGACTGAAAATACTGACAACCTAGGGGGGGGGGAATAGAGATAGATAGATAGATAGAAATTATATACACACCAATGGCACATAGAATAAACAATGTGTCCTACCTAGAAGAGCAGGGTATAAGTACCACAGTGACTAAGGAGGCTTCAACCCACAAACTAGACACAAGAGTGGAATTATATGTCTCTTTGTTTGCCATAAGACATCTTTGGATTTCAAAAGTACTAAGACTAAGGTATACAGTGCCCAGTCATACTGCATTCTTGATGCTAAATCAAACTAACGATCCATGCCAATCAATTGTATCATTTTTATAGATTTAACAATTTTATTCTAATGAAATTCTAAGGTAAATATCTGTCTTTCAGAGATACATTGTGCAGTTCTACAGATTACATTTTTTTGCCTTATCCTACAGGCAGCATAATCCAATGGGGATGGGCATTAGACTTATAACTTCATTAGGACAGGGAATTTCCAGATAAGAAAACTCCCTCTTAGCAATTCAAGAAACATTTTTAAAGTACATTATTAGAGAGTTGATCAGAGGACTGAGTAGTTAGAAGCAACTTTCCAGATGTCACAAAACTATTATGTTTCAGTCTTGAACCTAGGTTTTCCAGGCTATGTCATGTTGCCTCTCTATAACCCAATATCAAACTTTTTTTCCCTCCTGAGGCAATGGGGGGGGGGGAGCTTAAGTGACTTGCCCAGGGTAACTCAGCTAGGAAGTGCTAAGTGCCTAAGACCAGATTTGAACTCAGGTCCTCCTGACTTCAGGGCTGGTACTCTATCTCCTACACCAATTAGTTACTCCTACCAAACATTTTTAAGGAAAAAAAAAAAAAATAAGCAAACATACACCACCACTGACTGGTCCACTTGCATGTCCAGCAGAATCTGGTTCTTCCACGTACAAAGTATAAAAATTTGGTCTGGGGATAAAATTGAAACAAGACAATTATTTCTTATTTTCCACCAAAAAAAAAAAAAAAAAAAACTTTTAAAAGCTGCTTTATAGGAGAATGTCAGTCAGATCTGAAAAATAGACTTGTAAGCATCTGCCTCTGTCAGCATATGCCAATTTTAATCATCTGCAGATAAAGATGTAGTCCCTTTAAATACTAAGAGAAGTAAGGTGTCAAGAATAACCCCGAAATATCAGAAGGTAATCATAATAACTAAGGTGTTTCATTCCACATTAATTTCTGACCATATTACATCATTGACCCTTTGCTTCCCATCACTTTCCTCAACTATTACCTATTTGGAAACATGCATATTGGAGTTGAAGACCTAGGGTCTCATTTCTAGTGATATTTTGCTATTTGATTTTGGCTAAGTCATTTAACTTCTCCAATCACTGATTTTCTCATCTATAAAATTAAAGAACTGGATTAGATAATCTGTAAGGTTCCTTCAAACTCTGAATCCAGCAATCTATGATTGTATATCATAGGGTTTTTTCAAGCTAATTCATATATATTCTGAGCAGACAAATTTTAGATACTCCATCTCTCTATGCAGATCATTTCTTCATAGTTTTACTCCAGCATTTTGTAAATTTGTAGAATACTCAAAAATGTATAGGATAGAAAAGAAGGGAAGGAGAATAGAGATTTTTTTTTTTTTATTTTACTGATAGAAAAGGTGAGGTGAAAAAAGGGGATGCTAAAGAGAAAAAGCAGCTATACTCCTATTTTGCTTCTATTTCTTTTTCTGTCAAAGAGAATATTTGAGCTAGAATTGACAAAACAAAATAGCTATGATGGAGTTAAAATCCTTTGTAAAAAAGAAGAAAATATAAGATGACATTTATGTGCCTTTAAAAATGTCAGATCACTAGACTCGTGAACTGTATCTGAGGAAAGTGAAAAGAACTAAAGGATATATGATTTTTAAAGGAAATTTTCAAAATGTGTTGAGAACAGGGGAAGGACTAGGGATCTAAATATAGCTTTTAAAAAGAGTCAGAGAATCAGCTCTGTCAAATGTAGACCAATGAGCTTAGACAAACACAAATGGCAAGCTTATCAAATTTTCAGATGACATAAAGCTAGGATAGCAAATGTGTTCTTATGATAAAGTCAGGGTCAAAAAAGTTCTCAACAAACTAAATAAAATACTTGATCAACTTTAAGGAGATCAAATATAATAAGAATAAGTGTAACATCTTATATTTGAGTTGAAAAGCAACTTTTCAAAGTAAATTGGGATAGGATTAGCTAAAGAGTTCATGGGGGGGGAAACACTTGGAATTTTAGGGGAATTAATAATGTAACATGATTGCCAGAAATGTTACAATATGCTTTATTAAGAGAGACATAATGTCCAAGACTTGGGGAAAGGAAGTGGGAAAGAACAGCTCTGTACTCTGTCCTGATCAGACTTTAACTGTGAGACAAAAATTGTCCAGTGGACTACAGACTACTAATAATTAGTCAGTGATGTAGAGAGAGACATAATTGCAGTTTATTCATTTAATGTGATACATCAGATGGTGTATCTGTCAAAACATTTATATTATAAGGAAAAAGGGAAAATGTCCATTGGTCATAGAAATGTTGTTTATCCCTAGCTCCAAAGGAAGAAATATGTCCTTATGAGCATGGTTATTCCTACTAGGTTAAAGGAAACTATAATATTCCTCATGAGATAGGATTAAAGAATAGATTTCCTTGGACTATCAAAGTCCTTTTTTTTTTCCTTTGCAACACTAAGCAATTAGTGACCTAGTAGAGAATCTGGAGGAAACCACCTGAACTAAAGCAACATATAATAGAATAGTGAATACAAAACAAAATGGAATTAGTTATGTCAGCTTTTAATACACCACTCTTCGCTCTTAAAAATCCTTTTTTAGATATGGAATATTGTGTTTATTTTTAGGTGCCAAAAAATAAAGCTGGTAGTGATAATTAGCACATTAGATGACAAAGTCAAGATCTTAGATTCAGACAGGCTAGATCATTGTTTTGAATTTAATAAAATGAAATATGATTAGGATAAAAAGATAATGACTTAGATACAACTGTAGGAATGAGATTTGAATGAGATTTGAATGAGATTGTGAAGTTAAGTGCTTACTTGAGGTTGATTAAGATGTAGAGAAATGTGCATTGACCCAGAGCTCAGAAGTTAAAGGAATAACAAGATGAGAACAGGGTCGAAGAAAATTCCTACTGAGGAAAGGTAATTGAGGTAGTTAAATAGATTTTGATCAGTCAAGTCTTTTTGGTATGGTGGCTCAGTTTGATTGTGTGCTGATTAGTGCCAAAGAGTATCTTGGCCAAAGATGTCGAAATTAAAAAAAAAAAAAAGACAATACTCCCTTTGAGGGAGAGAGATCCTTTATGTGGAAAGGAAGGAAAAAGAAAAAGAAAAAAACCTGAACAAAATAAAATCAACCAATCAAAACTAGTAGTACATGACTCTAGCAGATCTAAGGAAAAGCAGCAAACTAAAAACATAATTGAATAAGGCACAATCTCATTCAAATTTTATTCCTACAGTTGTATCCAAGTCATTATCTTTTTATCCTAATCATATTTCATTTTATTAAATTCAAAACAGTGATCTAGCCTGTCTGAATCTAAGAATGAAGTGTTTTTGCTGTTTCCAGGAAAGGCATTCTGTGCCTTTTTGAATGTGGGGAACTTTTTCTTGTTATTTTCCTTGATATTAGTTTAATTGAGATTAGTTAAATATATGCCATTTAAAACAAATATTATTCAGTTTCATCTAACAAAAAGATTCACTGGAAAGGAAGATCAGATAAGGTTAAATAGATGCTAACCTAAAACAGCACATTGGACTTGAGAAGCAGCGAGGAGGCCTTCCTACACATCTGTGTCAGGACTTGGCCCTTGGTATATTTATATTTTTTCACTAAGATTAAGCTATCCTGTCAAATAATCATCTTATACAAGACATTTTCTTTGCTCTACTTTATGTTAACAGTTACCTTTCAGATTTGGGTAAGTCAAGCCAATGAAACAGTGTAGAAATTCTCTCTTCATATGGAACAGACCTAAAGAAAACAGTTGAGAAAGAAGATATAAGGTCATATTGAACATATTCCTACCAACACATGTTTATTAAGCAAGGAAAAACTGATATTTTCTAACATTAATAATAATAATAATATATTTAGATAGGTTTGTACTCTTATAAGTAAAATTTATATATCAAATCTTTCTCAAAAGAGAGTGTCAATGTAATTGAAAGAGAACTTGATCTGAAGTCAGTGCACCTAGGTTCAAATGCTAATTCTTCTTTCTACTTATGTGACTTTGGGCAAGACACTTAATCTGGGCCTCAGTTCCTTATATATAAAATGACAGAGTTGAACTAGATGACCTCCATTGTCCCTTACAGCTCTAAATCTTGTTCTTATGCTCTCTCTTCTCTCCTTTTAAAAAATACTTCTTATTGACTTCTTTTTGTCCAATTTCAAAAAGTCTGAAGAGACAATACTAGTATTTCTAATCTAATTCCTTTTTTGTCCTTCCTGTTTAGGTATAGGGAGGAGGAAATTGATGGGTCTCTTCTAGGGAATGGGGGGTATAGCAGAACAGACCAACAGAAAGAATCTTATCCTTTTTGTGAACTAAAGCCAAAAGATAGGGAAATATCTATATCTCAAGGATTTGTGATTTCATCAATGTGAAAACCAAAGATGTTAACTTAAATGTCAATTCTTAGAGAACTAAGCACCTAGAAGAAAAATTACATAAAGTATAACTCTCCACCTAATTGGTTCACACTATAAAGATATAACTTACTTGTTATACAGTTTGTAATAAGATGGAAACGTGCCATTGATAGGTACGTCAGAACCAGGCCAAAAGAAGGTTGCAGCCTTCAAACCTTGATACATAGCTGTCAGCCAGATCTATAGGAAGATAAAATCAAAAGTTTACTACAAATCAAAACTTTCAACTTGTAAACTTCCAGGAATCTTTAAGTTGACCAAAGAGAAACTTCAAAAATAAATATAAGGATTTCTATTAACATGAATAAGGGGGAGATAATAGCAATAGTTTGTATATGTGATTCACAATAATGTATACTTTCTAATTTTCCAAAAATATCATAATGATTCAACTTTTCTAATATTATTTGGGAAATAGTGCAACTGTTTTTTTTAAATTTACAGTTTAAAAATCATTTATGTAGTCAAAAATATAATATTTTAACAATTAGAAAACTGTGTAATTGACTCAACTTTTAAAGTAATTTATTTTTAAAATTATTATTTTAATATACCTGGAAAATAATGATTAATTTTTATGTAAAAGTCATTTAATCATCTCATGTTACTGTAAATTTAAAAATTATTTAGAATTACAAAGTTCCCAGTGATAATAAGAAATGTCTTAAAGCTAGCTCTGGAGTCAGGAGGACCTGAGTTCAAATTTGACCTCATACTTCCCAGATGTGTGATCCTAGGCAAGTCACTTAAACCCAATTGCCTCAACCAAAAAAAAGAAGAAAAAAAATGTATTTCATAGTTTTAAAAATAAACGTTTTTGTAAAGATTAAAACCACTATCCAATAGTTGACTTTTAAACAAACAGTAGAGAGATGATTTTCAAAAGCTGGAAAAGAGCAATCAGATGACTCCCAGTTTCCTAATAACACCTCAACAAAATTGCTGTTCATAAAGGGGTTTCAAGTAGTTAACAGCCTTGAAGATATATATTTTTTCTATCAAACTTTACAAACAGCATTTTAATTCACTTATAAATAATTTATAAAGACTGAAGTTTACAGAGAAAGTGGCTTTTGTGCCATGTGTAAGATTTTCTCACATTAAAAAGCAAAGATTATAGCTTGGACATAGGATACCTACCGGTTGCCCATTCCACCATTCTGGACTGAATTTCTCATTTGAAGAAAGTGAAAAGTTCTTGTTAAGATATACATCATATATATTATTGTCAATGATGCCATGGGATTCTGGATATAAACCCTAAAATCAAAAGAAAAGAAATAAATCCACATATTAATATAAAACAGATGACCCAATGCTGGCAAAAAATAGTTAAAATACTGAATGGCAGATTCAAGATCCAAAAAGATTTTGGCAAGATAGATCATAGGATCAAATCTAATAGAATGTAAGTTAATAAGAGTGAAGATAAAGTTTTATACTCAGGTTCAAAACACTGACTTCATAAGAACAAGATGAGGGAACCATGACTTCAAATCCCATATCATTACATACACATTTACTGAGCAGCTGCCTCCTAATTAGTTTCCCACTCTCCTAATTTAAATGTTCCTCAGTACTCTACCCAAGGTTCACTTTCTTTTTTCATCCTACACTTCTTACTGATTTTATGAAGTCCCATGGGTTTGATAATTATCTACATATACAAATTACTCTGAAAACTTCATATCCAACCTTCATGTCTTTCCTGAGCATCTGTCCTGATACTCCAACAGTCTGTGGTGTCCCTACCTATGAATTCCCTAGGCATTTCAAACACATGTCAAAAGCAGACAATAAATCTACCCTTCCTCTCATTTTACTTATGTCATTTTGTAATACTTGTTTCAATTCTCCCACAAAATTCTGGATTTCTCCAAAAATATTCCAAACTCAGTTTTATTGAGACAAATTATAGATTATAAGGAATTGTTCTTTTTTTTTCTGGTTTTGTGTTTCATGTGAGCTGAACTACACAATTTATCATGAAAGTCTTTTATTGTTTACTCATTTTTCGATTCGAGTTTTACTGCCTGAATTGGAACCTTATATTAAGTCTAGCCTCCATATACTTTTGGAGGGAATGTTGGGACCTTGTTTTGATCTTGATCTGTATTATCTAGTATTTTGCTACTGTTTTCTCTTCTTATTAGGCATTGTGTTCTTCAATGTTCTCAGAAGTGTCTCAGGTCAGAAAGTACCCTAAGAAGTTTGAACTAGGGTATAGTCTGACTGTTAACCTCCTAGTCTGAACTTTACAGACTCCTGGATTACAGACTACAGACTTTATAGACTTCTGGATTTGGATTACTCAACTTGCAGGCTTTCTCCTGGCCACAGGTCCAGCTATTACCCTCGCCTGACCCTGCTCCCTCCCAGCTTCTATCAGACAGAAGATTAGATAGAAGATTCAGTTGATTCAGAAAAACAGCACAGGAATGGGCAAAGGTTCTATGCTCCCTACCTTGATCAGTCAGTTGAAAGCTCAGCCCAGCCCCACAATCCAGGGTCAGAGAGATAGAACTATGAGCATACTTTTGATCTACACTTTCTAACAAGAACCTAAAACCCATCTACACTAGATGCCAAGACTCAATTCTGGGAAAAGAGTGATAGAACTATAGGCTCACCCGTGATCTATATATACTTTCTACCCTGGAAACCTCAGGCCTTAGTCCCAGTCCACACTGTAAGGTTCTAAATTCCAGTCCAGGGTCAAAGGAACAGGTACCAGCTTGCCCCTATTCCTTGCTCTCTGCTCTGGTACACATATATAGATACTGGTTCCATCTATGTGCTACAAGTCTCTGCATGGGCTTCCTGGTTAGACCCCCTTCCCTAATGCCTGCAGACTTTTGGCTGGTTTCTCCTCAAATTTTCTGATCACTACTCAGGCTGGTATTTGTCTTTGATGTTTGTTAAAGTACTTGTGACAGAGAGCTAGATCATATTGCTTCCTCTTTCTCTGCCCTCTTTGCCAGTCTCATTTAACAACAATCTCTAAAAACAGTTTATCTGAGCCCCAATCTTAATCTACCCAGATCCACGTAAATAATTCACCTTACATGCTGATATTTATAATATCAACTTGGAGACTCTTCTCTTGTTGGCAACATTATGTTTTTCCAAACACCATTCCTATACATACTTAAACAAGCACATATGAAATATTGCCTATGTACATGTACTACATTAATTACTAGGGTAATAAAGACTAAAGTGAAAAATATTATCCTCAAAGAGCTCCCATTTTACTGGGGGAGGGAGGGAAATGTCATTTACAAGATAAGGAAATACAAAATACATAGAGAGAAAGTCACAATTTCCCTGAATCAAAATCCTTTATCTGTAAAATGAGGGTGATTACATGAGGCCCTTCCAGCTCTATATCTAAAACTGCATGATTCTAAATACATAGTAATGGGAGGCAATGCTAACAATTGGGGTAATCAATTACATGTCCAACTGAAATAGAAACTGTTCATCACTATTCTTTTCAAGTTATATCTTCCAGTTCTGAAGCTATATTCCTAAGGGAAGATGAAGTTTAGGCTCATAGCAGCTTAGTGGTGGATCATGCTCCAATGCCTAAATCAACACTAGTTATTTGCTACAGTAAAGAAATAGCAATTCAACAAGCAGACTGAATTCCATTCATTTGGGAGCAAGGGAATATAGTACAATTATCTCAAAAGATCTGTCTCCTATGAAGACTTTCATAAGACAAAAGTTTGTTCTCTAATACCTTGGGCCATTTTCATCATGTTACATGACCAATTTGACACTGAATTTCTTCTACCTTACTCCAATTTGATATAATTGTTCTTTGGCTTTGTGATTTGTGAATAGAATGCAGCACTTATATAGAGGAAGACCTATGTTGAATCCTGCCTCAGATAGACCTCTCAACTTTCCTGGACCCCGATTAATGCATCTGTAAAAAATAAGGACTACTAGGATTCCTTACAATTCTAAATCCATGGTGCAACCTATAATCACTCATGATACCTGCCTAGTCTTCCAGATTTGCTGACACTAGTGAATCTTTTGACCTTGATGCTATCATGGCATTCTGATTACTTTGTCTTGAATCAGTTTGAACTATAACTTTTTCCCAATAGGATCTTGCTAATTGACCTTAATCAGCATAGAACATGACTGGCATATCTTCCTTCTCTAATATGAGTCACAAACAATTCAAAGAGTTTTTCGCCCCCCCCCCCCAATAAATCACTTGGTTAATAACTTACTGTGACAATGGTGTAATGATTTGGGAAGGTTTTGGTTGGATAAGCTGCTCTCATGTACTTCGAATGTATTCCACATGTTTCTGCAACAAGTTACATTGACATATTAGGAAGTTCCATGTTTATGAAGAATATGTACAAATAGATAGAAATTTGGGGATATAAAGTTTCCAATAGAAATAATAAAAAGCCAGTTATGGGAGTTTATAATGATAACTTGTTTATATAAATATATTTCATATAATTAGTTTAACATCTATTCTATGTACTTTTTTTTGAATACAGTAAATACAGAACACTGAATACAATAAAGTAAAAAGTTTTTGAACTCTAATATCTAACTACTCAAATAAGTTTAAAGTGACATGAAAAGATGCTACACAGAACAGAAAAGCTCTTCACTTTATATTTTAGAATGCATACTAACATCTTTATGATTGTACAAATCATTATTATAAAACTAACTTCAGTGGAAATTTCTATAAATCTGTTTCTAAGTCTTGGCCCATACATTTTTCAAGCAGATGGCTCCATTATAATATAATACTATATGCTGTCCTTTAGCCTTTGTTCTAGTGTATGTAAATTGGTAACAATCAACAAACCTTTATTAAGCACATGCTATGTACCAGACATTGTGCTAGACAATGGAGAAATAAATACAACTAAAAAACCAGCCTGAACTCTCAAAATGCAAGCATATAATCAAATGCTATTTTATCAAAAACTTACTGTTTACAAAGAAACAAATTTTATATTTTAGTACTTTGGTTTCCTATCTATACATTGTAGTTATTTACAAATCAATAAACAGATCTAAATTTTATTCCTCACAAATAGATATATTACTATTTTTCTAATACCTAGAGATGCTATAATGATTATTTTTGGACTGGATTGTCATTTCATTAATGTAGGGAACTCAAAGAGAAAAAAACTTTCTGTGTTCAAATCATCACCTGATTTGCAATTTATAATCTTAGTTAAATTGGGAGGTTAAGTGACTTTCCCAGGACTCTATATAGTCCGGGGATAATCTGATACAGGTCTTCCTGATTAAAGCCAGTTCTCTATCAGCTAAAACACATTACCTTTTATTACATACATTAACATAATGCAAATTACTTATTTTAATTATTTTATATATACTTAAATATATAAAATATGTGTACAAATATATTACATATATGTATTCTTGCATATTTAAAGCGTTATTGAATTGAGGCAGTTGAGAATCTTCTCTGTAAATTGTAATTCTAGAGAACTGTCTCCATCACTAAGAGCTCCTGACCTGCTCACTTGAGATGAGCTCAAGCTGGGACTAACTGTATTTACTTTTTAACTCTACCTCTCAAATGCGCTGGTCAAAGAATCTTTACTTGGAAGTTCCCTACACTCTTTTTCTCTAGATTTCCATAACACTATTCTATCATGGTATTCCTTCTACCTGGCTGATTGCTCTTTTTCAGTCTCATTTGCATGATCACTATCCAGCTAATGATGCATTGTTTCCCAAAGCTCCTTGCTAGGCCCTATTCTCTTTTCCCTCTGTACCAGTTTACTTGGTGGTCTCATCAGTTCTCATAGATTCTTTATCTTTTCTCTACTAATGACCTCCATCCATATCTACTTATTTAGCTCTAATCTCTTTCCTAACCTCCAGACTCATAATTCCAACTGGACATCTTGAACTTGATGTCCCAAAGACACATTAAACTCAACATGTCCAAAGGTGAATTCATCTTTCTTCTAAATCCCTCTCTTCTTAATATCACAATCTAAGTGACATTCTCTACTTCTCATCCTCATCTCATATCTAATCTGCTGGCAGATCCTGTAGATTTTACCTTCATAACAACTGTAATGTTCTCTTCTCTAAAGTGTGATCATTCTCTGGGAGCAGGTTTCTTGGGGAGCTTCTGGAGGCAGCCTTCGTTTCAGTTCTGTCCAATAATCACCTCAAATACAGGCAGGAGTTAAAGTCCAAATACTTTATTTTCTCCTTCAAAGTCTTGAATCTTTCCTGGGGCCCCCCAGTTAGTTTTCTTAGAGGCCTATCTCTCCTTGGTTCCAAGAGCTCTCTTTGAATGTCTCCAGCCAGCACAAATGTGGAATGTGGAATGAATTTTGATTCCTCCTCCCAGAGAGTGGGCTTGTGGGTTTCTGTGGGCTTGTCGCTCTGGCCCTAAGAGCTTCTTGCTTATATTTATGTCCAATTTGTGAATCTCAACTTGTGAATCTCTTTGACTTGTGAATCTCCTCCCTATATATGCTCTCTAAAGGTGTGAACTCCTTTAAAGGTGTGAACTAAGTATATAAGCATTGTCTCTATCAGTGACTTAGCACCTTGTTTCAAATTCTGGCCCATAACACTGGTTTTATTTTGATTTAAAACATAAGGTAGTCATGACCTCCCTGACTTCTCAAGGAGGTGAGAACCCCAAAAAAGAAGGTGATCATGCCTTCTTTGACTGCTCAAAAAAAAGTGAAAACACCATAAAAAGAAGGTGGTCACACCCTCCCTGACATTTCAGGAAGGGAGATAAAAATACCAAAGATTAGCAGGTTTCTGAAGGGGCTCATTCTTAAAACAGGTATACATAAATCCATCAATATGAGAGGTATTACACATAATTACATAAATTACATAAGCACATAGCAATATAATACAGGCTAGAAGTGATGTAACAAATAACATGAATCAACATGAGGAATTATACATGTCCATAAGTCCTAGAAATAATCCAAAAGGAATCTATTGTCCATTAGTTCATGTGCCAGGAATCCAATAATTCTTGCAATTTTTGAAGTCCTGCAATAGTCTTATCTTGTGTTATGGAATCTAATGATTCCTGCTGGTTTTCAAGTCCTGCAACAGTCTTATCTTGTTAGGGAATCCAATGATTCCTGCTGGTTTTCAAGTCCTGCAACAATCTTACATTGTGTTAGGAAATCCAATGATTCCTGCTGGTTTTGTGCTTAGATCTTCTCCTTTGTTTTCAGATTTTTCTTTTTTTTCTGTCTCTCTCTCCAGGTGCTCATTGCCACCCATGTGTTTCCTTCTCCATCTGTTTCCTTCTCTGTCTGTAAAAATACAAGCAAACCCTCTCTCCCAGGCAGTTAACCTATCTCGTCCCTTCTATTTACCACTTTCTAAATCTCTCCTCATCATCTGGCAATTACATTGGAGCTGTTTGCACTGGACACTGTTCTGTTGGTTTGAAAGGCCTGTATTCCCCCCAAGTGTAATCCCTTTCTGCTATCTTATTGCTTTTCTGTTGGTTGATCATGTAATCCCTTTCTGCTATGTGATTGTTTTTTTGCTGGTTGATTACATCAGAATCCTGACCTTCTAAAGACTCTCTGGGTATAAATTCAGCTGCCATCATGCCCCACCTATCTTTTGATTGAGGTCTTGGAGCTGGGCCCCACATCTCATTTCCCTGGGTCAATCTACATTATGAGGCCCAGTGGAAGCCCTTGTGGCATTTTGGACATAGGGAAGTTATTCCACTGAAATCAGGATCTTGTCTGTCCTACATTTGGGCACAAAAATATAATGTACTCTTCTCTAAAGTGTGATCATTATTTGGGAGCAGTTTTCTTGGGGAGCTTCTGGAGGCAGCCTTCATTTCAGTTCTGTCCAATAATCACCTCAAATGCAGCCAGGAGTTAAAGTCTAAATACTTTATTTTCTCCTTCAAAGTCTTGAATCTTTCCTGGGGCCCAGTTAGTTTTCTTAGAGGCCTATCTCTCCTTGGTTCCAAGAGTTCTCTTTGAATGTCTCCAGCCAGCACAAAGGTGGAATCTGGAATGAATCTTGATTCCTCCTTCCAGAGAGTGGGCTTGTGGGTTTCTGTGGGCTTGTCGCTCTGGCCCTGAGAGCTTCTTATTTCTGCCCAACTTGTGAATCTTTTCTCTATATATACTCTCTAAAGGGGTGAACTCCTTTAAAGGTATGAATTCCTTTAAAGGTGTTAACTAAGTATATAAGCATTGTCTCTATCAGTGACTTAGCACCTTGTTTCAAATTCTGGCCCATAACAAACAATTAAATGTGTGCTCCTACATTTACTCCCTTTTTTCCTCTGTCATCACCCTTGTGTAGGCCCTCATAAGCTCAAACCCAATCTATTTCTTTTTTTTTTTTTTTTTTTTTTTTATTTTATATATATATATATATATATATATATTTTATAATATTATCCCTTGTATTCATTTTTCCAAATTACCCCCCCTCCCTTACTCCCTCCCCCCGACGACAGGCAATACCATACATTTTACATGTGTTACAATATAGTCTAAGTACAATACATGTGTGTGAATATCATTTTCTTGTTGCACAATAAACATTAGAATCCGAAGGTACATGCAACCTGGGCAGACAGATATTAGTGCTAACAATTTACATTCCCCTCCCAGTGTTTCTTCTCTGGGTGTATCTACCTCTGTCCATCATTGATCAACTGGAAGTGAGTTGGATCTTCTTTATGTTGAAGATTTCCACTTCCATCAGAATACATCCTCATACAGTATCGTTGTTGAAGTATACAGTGATCTTCTGGTTCTGCTCATTTCACTCAGCATCAGTTGATTTAAGTCTCTCCAACCCTCTCTGTATTCCTCCTGCTGGTCATTTCTTACTGAGCAATAATATTCCATAACTTTCATATACCACAATTTACCCAACCATTCTCCAACTGATGGACATCCATTCATCTTCCAGTTTCTAGCTACAACAAAAAGAGCTGCCACAAACATTTTGGCACATATATGTCTCTTTCCGCTCTTTAGTATTTCTTTGGGATATAATCCCAGTAGTAGCGCTGCTGGGTCAAAGGGTATGCACAGTTTGATAACTTTTTGGGCATAATTCCAGATTGCTCTCCAGAATGGCTGGATTCTTTCACAACTCCACCAGCAATGTATTAGTGTCCCAATTTCCCCACATCCCCTCCAACATTTGTCATTATTTGTTCCTGTCATCTTAGCCAATCTGACAGGTGTGTAGTGGTATCTCAGAGTGGTCTTAATTTGCATTTCTCTGATCAGTAGTGATTTGGAACACTCTTTCATGTGAGTGGATATAGTTTCAATTTCTTCCTCTGAGAATTGTCTGTTCATATCCTTTGACCATTTATCAATTGGAGAATGGTTTGGTTTCTTATAAATTATGGTCAGTTCTCTATATATTTTGGAAATGAGACCTTTGTCAGAACCTTTGTTTTTAAAAATATTTTCCCAATTTGTTACTTCCCTTCTAATCTTGTTTGCATTAGTATTATTTGTACAGAAACTTTTTAGTTTGATGTAATCAAAATCTTCTATTTTGTGATCAATAATGATCTCTAGTTCTCCTCTGGTCATAAATTCCTTCCTCCTCCACAAGTCTGAGAGGTAGATTATCCTCTGTTCCTCTAATCTATTTATTATCTCCCTCTTTATGCCTAAATCATGGACCCATTTTGATCTTATCTTGGTATATGGTGTTAAGTGTGGATCCATATCTAATTTCTGCCATACTAATTTCCAGTTTTCCCAACAGTTTTTTCCGAATAATGAATTTTTATCCCTAATGTTGGAATCTTTGAAACCCAATCTATTTCAATATTCTTCTGGATATTGAACCTTACTTCATGTTTCTCTCCACTTCTATCCATCCTCCAATCAGCTATCAAATTGATCTTCCTAAAGTGCCAAGTCTGATCATTCTGCTCTCCTATCTAATAGATTCCAATGTTTGTCTATCTCCTGCAAAAATCAATTATAAAATCTTTTGGCATTCAAAGCTCTTTATAACCTGGTTTCTTCCTACATTTCCAACCTTTTATATTTTTTTCCCTCACTATATGTTCTTTGATCCATTGACTGCACTTTCTGTTCCAACTTTTGACTCATTTTCAATGGCTTCCCCCACACCTAAAATTCTCTATTTATCTCCACCTCCTGGATTTCCTGACTTCCTTCAAGTCTTGACTAAAATACCACTCTGTAAGAGAAAATTTTCCCAATTCCCTTTCATTTTCATTCTCTCCCTCTAGTGAGTATCTCCAATATCTTCTATACATTTTTTGTATAAAGTTACTCACACCATGTAAATCTCTCCCATTAAAACTATGAATTCCATCTAATGCTTATTGTGCAACAAGAAAATGGTATTTACACACATGTATTGTATCTAGGTTATATTGTAACACATGTAAAATGTATGTGATTGCCTGTCATGGGGGGGAGGGAGTAGAAGGAGGGGGGGATAATTTGGAAAAATGAATACAAGGGATAATATTATAAAATATATATATAATTTAAAAATATATATATATATAAAAAAAAAAACTATGAATTCCATAAAAATAGCAATTGGCTTTTGTCTTTCTCTGTATTCCCAGTGATTAGCATAATACCTGGCACATAGAAGACCAATAAGTTTTTATTGACTTGACTTGATTATACCAGTGAAATCACAGCTATAATCCTCATCTATTAAACTGTTATCAACTTTTTTTGTCATTGTACCTTTTCACAATCAAAGAATAGTAATATTATTATATAGTATTAAAAGAGATAAGACCCACGGAAGTATTTTCTCCCTAAGGAACAGGAGTTGTCATACTTTACAACCTTGGACACCATTGACTTATTTTTTTGAATAGTTTCCATGTGGAAAACTGATTTCTTACTCATTTATTTTTGGAAGGACATTAGCTGTACCTTTATTTCTTTGATCAATGCTTGGTCTGTACTAACCTTGCTCTAAAGATCATTATCTTTGGGAGAGTACATATTGAAAGTTATTTCCTCTCCAGCAGCAAAACACAAAATATTGGATTTAAGTTTACATAGCTACATTAGAAATTTTCCAACAGTGAAAAGATAAAAAGCAAACAATTTGCTTTTTTTCAGGATATGATCATGCTGATGTTATCATGAAATTAATGTTTTGCAACTAGAGAAAATTAATATTATATTTTGATTTGTATATTTTATAGTTCCTTTCTCTATCCTTTCATTAATTTGTGAGATGTTACTTAAAAGAATATCTATCAATGCCTTATTTTTTCTGTTTTCCCCAAATGGCATTTTCTCTCATCAGTGAAAAGAATAAAAACAAAAAAGAAAACTCACATTTACATTTTCAAGTCAAGTGCTTGACTTGATGTCATGTGGTATAAGAAAAAAGCAGGCCAAGAAGAAAAAACCATGCAAAAGAAAAAATAAACAAACAAAAAGTGAAAATACTATTCTTTTATCTATATTCAGTTTTCAGTTTTCTCTCTGGATACAGAGAATTACAAGGTAGAGAAATTGACTGTAGAGAAAGATTAATTGGTTTGCACAAATTCACATTAACAGTAGATTTAAGAGCTTAGATTTGAACCTAAAACTTGAGATTCAAAAACCATAATTTCATTATAATATCCTGCTCTTTTGTTGTTGTTGTTGTTAGTGCTAACTTCTACAAGTTATTAAATGAGTTTCCATCGCAAGTCTATTGGAATTGTCGTTAAGTAACCGCATTGTTGAGAAAAACCAAGTCCCCCCAGTTGATCATCTTATAATCTTGGTGGGTTATAAGAGAGAGAATCTAGAATTCAAAATTTTAGAAACAATATATTTAGAAACAAATATAAAAAATTGTTTTGAATGTAACTGGAGAAAATATTAAATTAAAAAAAAATCTTTGGTTTAGATTGGAAGGTCTTGAGGTCATTCCGAAAAGCCAGCTATTTAATCTGTATGAGATTTAAGCTTTTCATTTATAAAATGGGGATGATAGTAATAGCTATTCAAATTCAAAAGCCTGGAAAAACTTACACGAACTTATGCTAAGTGAAGAGAGCAGAACCAAGAGAACACTGTAAATAATAACAGCAAGATTAGTTTGAAATTTATTGAAGTAAATTAAAAAGTGAGTTAAATTATGAAAATGATATTTCTCCTGAACTTATATTCAACATTCTGAAGTTCATACTTATAAAATATTTTGAATGACTATAAATTATGGATAACACAATTTTAAAATATGTTCTGATTCTTGGAAACTCCAACTCAATAGGCTTCCTTTTTTTTTTTTTTTTTTAAATGTTGTATGTCATTATATCATTATCTGCCTACTTACTATAAGAATCTCTGAAAAACTCTGCCTTCTAACACTGCCTTACTGAAGATCACTTGCACACGTGTGGAAAGGTATACTTAGGAGTTCTTACCTGTCCACACATAAGAGAGAATATAGAAGTGAGATCATACATCTTTTTCAAAGAAAAAAATACAAACCTATGATTTGTCCCTAACAAGTAAAGCTACTTTCAGTTGTGTTAAGTTCTGTGTAAACAAGTAATGGAGAAAGGAATAACCAAAACAAATATGGGAATGTGTGTGCCATGGATAAATCATACTTTACAATAAACCAATCATCAAATCTAAGAGTCAAAGATGAGGCTGGCATAGCAATTCCTTCCTTTAGTAGATATAACTTTATCCTTTGAGGGAGACTTACTCAGTTTGTTGATATTGGGCATAAGTGTGCTCCATGTATGTAAATACTCAGCTCTAAAACCATCCATGGATAACAAAATCACAGGCGGCAGTCTAAAAGTAAAATATGTACAAAAAATAAAGTCATTAGTCATAATTGTAAAAATGAAAGTACCCTCCCAACTTATCAATCTCTAGATTAGGAAATGTTTAAATAATCAAAATAGGTTTAGGAAGGAGAATGAATTGCAGGATATGAGCAAGGTTTTTTTTAATATCCCTATCTCCCTTTTAAGCGGTGAGTATGTAGTGATCTTTGACCGGCTTAGACCTCCAACATAACAGTTCTCAGCCCAGCCCCTTCACTATGGCCTTCCTTTTCTATCACTTTAGAGCTTCCTATTGAACTCATGATCTTCAGACTCCTTATCACAAATCAGTGGTACCACCTTCACCCCTGTCTCAGTGTTATATCAGGCCTGTCTATGCCTAATCCAAAAGGATTTGACTTAGGATCAAAGGAAGTAGAACCTATTTATGCCCCATTCTAACCCCTATATGTGACAAAACTCTAGTGCCTGTACTCTACAGGAAGCCTTTCCTAACTCTCTAGTGCCTTTTTTCTTTTAATTATTACCTATTTATCCTGTATAGAGCTTGTTAGTATATATCTGTTCATTTGTCTTCCCTATTAGAATGTAAGCTTTTTGAGAATGGGGAAGGTCTTTTGCTCTTTTTTGTATCCCCAGCACTTAGCACAGTAGCTGGCACATAATAGGTGCCTAAAAATTACTTGACTGACTGACTTTTCACTTAAGAATGACCAGTCTCTGTGGTATCCTTTCTCCTGCTAAAGCTGTTTCTGTTCATGAGTGTGAACTGACAAACCTGCCTCCTAGACACACTTCCTCTCTGCCTTTGCAGTTTTTATTGCTTCATAAGCTTCTAATGGAAACTCTCAGACATGTTTAACCTCTGGAATTATATCAAGTGGTTTCCTTCTCCCCACTCCCACTCCCACTTCCTAATCAGAGGCAAAACAGGTCAGGACAATGGTCAATATACTAATTCATAGATTTAGAGCTGAAAAGGACCTTTAGAAGCCATCGACTTTAATTTCTTCTTTGCAAGGTGGAGAAATTGACTTTTAGAGAAAGTTTAATTGGCTTGCACAAATTCACATTAACAGTAGATTTAAGAGCTTAGATTTGAACACAAAACTTGAGATTCAAAAACCATATAATTTCATTATATTACCCTGCTCTTTTTTTGTTGTTGTTGTTAGTGCTAACTTCTACAAGTTATTAAATTCTAACAGAAAGCTTTTTCCTGTGTAAAAAAAAAACAAAATCAAAAACATCCAGATTGAGTAGTTCACTGCGCCAATAATATGATTAATGTAAGTGCTAAGTAAACTGGAATTAAATCTTCTTGTGGGTCAAAAATATACATTGATGAACTAGGTGAGTCTCTGGTGTGTATAGTGTTTTTCACACTTCTGCAAAAACATCTTTTCTAGTTACATTCTACAAAACATGAATTATACAACACAAAAATACATATCATTCTCATCTCTTCTTTCCTCACCTTTCAGAATCTCTAGACTAAATCCTATCCAGAACAGAAACAATTGCTATTTACATTTAATCCAGGTCAACCTGGGCCCAAACAAGAAATAACAAACTTGGTCTGGGTCCTGTTATTGGCTAATCAATGAGAGGCGGATTGATTTGGGTTTAAGGTATGTGCTTAAAGAAATGTTTAGCCCAAAGCTTAAAAATAATTGAGTCAGAGGAAAAAAAAAAAAAAAAGTGTGGTCTTTTGATGTATCTTCCTGGGAACTACAAAAGCCAGTTAACTAGGAGCTAAGAGTTTCTCCCTCCCAGGTCTGCCTGATGTTTTAGCATCACCAACACAGAAAAAGAAAAACTGAGCACAAATGAATCAATGTGTTATGTTGCTAAGTATTCTTTCCATGCTGGATAAGCAGACCTATTTTTCTAACTATTAGATGTTTCTATGAGTGTCTCATTTTGTTCCAATTCTAAGAATCTAAAACACCAGATTAGTGAATTAGTTCTGTTTTACAGCAACTGAATTTCTCCACAAAAGTAATATTGACATTTAATCATAGATTTAGAGAGATGGGTATTCTCAGTCAAAATGAATTGAAATACTTCTGTTTTATATTAGATAGCCTTCATGAATTGCTACGGCCCACAGACATGAAATCTATTCCTGCACCCCATCTGAAGCCATACCAGCTGAGAAAAGGGTCTCTAGGTGTGAAATGGATAGAGCCCTGGTTCTGGAGTCAAGAAGACTCCTCTGTGCGTTCAAATTAGACTGTGTGACTCTGAGCAAGTCATTTAACCCTAATTGCCTCAATTTCCTTATCTGTAGTAAGCTGAAGAAGGAAATAACAAACCACTCCAGTATCTTTGCCAATAAAACTTAAATGAGGTCATAAAGACTGTGAAATAACTGAACAACAAGTTGTCAAAGTTTGTGCTCTATTGACATAGCCTTTGAGAATTCAAAGTCATTTCCACATTATAGTGAAGCATTCAAGTAGGCCTTTAATGGAAAAATAATTCATATATTCATTGTCTCTGACAAAGAGGCAACTTTTTACTGAGGCAAACCCCTCTATCTATTCCTTGATCCTATTTCCTCATCTTCTCCATAAGGTTGCAATTCTAACCATCTCCCCACTCTTGATCTTTTATTTAAATGACTTCCACTGCAGCCTTCAAACATGTATATGTTCATCTTTAGAAAAATCTTCAGAGATCAAACTCTCATCCTGAATTTATTTTTTTATCTTAACTTTTTCTTTTTTTTTTTTTTTTTTTTTTTCCTGAGGCTGGGGTTAAGTGACTTGTCCAGAGTCACATAGCTAGGAAGTGTTAAGTGTCTGAGACCAGATTTGAACTTGGGTCCTCCTGAATTCAAGGCTGGTGCTCTATCCACTGTGCCACCTAGCTGCCCCTTATTTGAACTTTTAAGACACTATTCTCTCCTTGTTTCTCTTCACTCTTTCTCAGTCTCTTTTACTGGGTGATCATTCTCTAAATGTGAATATTCCATAAGGCAATACCCTAGGATCCCTAATCTTTTCTCTATATATTCTCAGTAACCTCATCATCTCCTCTGGACTTAATTATCTCAATACCAATGATTCTCAGATTTCTACTTCCAGCCCCAATCTCTTCCCTCACTTTCAATTCTACATCAATTACCTGTTGGTTCTTTCAAATTGGATATTAAAATATTTTCAAACTCATTATGTCCAAAACTTGTCATTATCTTTCCCTCTAAACCCACTTATCTTCCAAACATTTCTATTTTTGTCCACAGTACCACCAGTCTTAGTTCATAAGTTAGTGATATCCTTTATTCTTCTCTTTGCTCCACCCCATACATCCAATTACAATTTAATTTCTACCTCCATATTATCTCTCATACCTGACACTTTTTGTTTGCCAGATAACCGTTTTAATTTAGGCTCATTATCTCTCATCTAGATTATTTTAGTGACCTTCTATATAAAGTCTTTTCTGATCCTCTCAATTGCTTGTGTCCTCCTCTCAAACTAGAATGTACTTTACTTTATATTTATCTTTTTTTGTCCTTGTTATTTTCCTTATTAAAATATAAGCTCTTTGCATGTAAGGATTGTTTCTTTTTTTCTCCCAATTTTTGCTGACAGTAATTGACCAACCAACTTTCACAATGGTAATATACATTTTCTTTTATTTTCTTCTTCTTTTTTTTTTATTTAATAGTATTCTATTTTTTCCAATTACATGTAAAAATAGTTTTCAAAATTCACTTTTATAAGATTTTGAGTTCCAATTTTTCTTCTCTTGTAAGTGTTTCTTTCTGTAAGTGTTGTTTCATTCATTGTATTTGTAATATCAAGGCCTAGTATAGTGACTGGATATAATAGGTGCTAACTAAACATTTGTTGATTGATTGATAAAAGATTCACACAATTAGATATTGAATTTCTCAGTCTTTTGCCCCTTTAAAGTGTGGTCTCTCCAGCCTTTCACTAAGGAAATCTATAGTCTTGTCTCTGTGGTTTATAGCTATCCCCCAAATTCCCCAAGTTGTTAAACTCCCCTGTGCCTAGTTACGAATCTGACAATACAAGGTGTTAGACCAGAGGTCCTCAAACTATGACCTGTGGGCCATTTGCAGCCCTCTGAGGACGTTTATGCGGCCCTCCGGGTTATGGCAAAATCAGACTGGAAGTGACATTCGACCTAAACTTGCATTAGCAACGCACACTTCTGGCACTGGGCTGAGGCAGTGGAGACAGAGTATGAGACATTCCAATAGTCTGAGGGATAGTGAACTGTCCCCCCTATTTAAAAAGTTTGAGGACCACTGTGTTAGACGCTGAAAGTGAATAACAGTGAATACAAGGATCAAAATCTTCATAAATTTGGTTCTACTTCTGCTGCTGCTGTCAATCTTTAAAAAAAAAAAAAATACTATTACTCTAATATCCATAAATCCAAATGAAAATATGAAATCCTTTGGTCCACGTCTATCGAAATCCTCTCCACACTTAGATTTTAATAGTAATGTTGTCAATAATTTCTGAATGCTTAAAAAAAGTAAAGAAAAGAATAAATAAGTAATTCAGAAGTAGACTCTAGTCTTGGAGTCATTAATCAATTAAAAGAAATTGTGGCTGATGTTCATTATCTTTATGTTAATGTTGTCTGGTAATATGTTAGCCTTTTTCCTCCTGCCTTAAGCAACCTTTTGCAGCTTGACAGAACTAATGTTTTTTGAGAGTGAGGAGACAAGAAGAAAGAAAGAGTATAGTGAAGAAAAAACTTTCTTACTGCCAACTTGGATCATTATTTGATTATTTTACTTATCTTTGAACATAACTACATCAAAATAAGAGAAAATTTTCACAAAAGTTTCCCAATTCTTCAATTGTTTATGATTTTTGAAAGCATCTCTTTTTAGCGATAAAACATGTCTGGTTGATCAAAACCAAATCTAATTTTTTTTTTTTTTTAGTCTTTAGAGTTAAAAAAGAAAAGCATGAAATTTCGCACAGAAAAATTACATATTTTTAAATTCTTTGTTTTGACAAGTTTATAACACTAGCTTTCTACCCTCCCCCAAAAAATTACAGGTTGAATTATAATCACAGATAGGGTTTCTCAACAAATTGAATCATGAGATTAAAATTGTCATAATCTGTCTAGTAATACCTAGTGGAAGTATAAGCTGGCTCCTGGTTCCCATTTACAGTGAAAAATGAGTCAGTGACCAAAGTAATTGTCTATATAAGCAAGGGTTTAAATTCTCACTAAGCTATTATTTGGAAACTCAGATGAAACTTTTTTCAAAAACTTCTACTTTTATAAGAGATATAATAGCAACAAGATTCTTAGGTTAATAAGCAGATATACATAGAATTATGAATTTTTAGCTGAGTGGTTCAAGTCACCTATTTTATACATTAATAACTAAGGCCAAGAGAAGTGAAGTAATTTGATGAGGATGACCCAGCTAGTAATTATCTAAGGCAAAACTTAAATCTAATTCTTCTTGATTTATCAATCTATCAATCTGCCCACTATAATTTAACTGTTTTTACTTTAGTCAATACTTTGTGCTAAATACTAAACCTACCTTACGGGATATTTAGAAGTATAAATTTCCCTAATACAAACAACTCTATTAATTCTAAAATTGGTTATTTATTAGTTATAATTAATTATTAATTTATATCTATTCTAAAATGTTATCATCTACAAAATTACATAATCCCATTTCTTTCTGTTTCAGTTCCTTCTTCCTACTACTAAAGGAGAATCAAATACTCAAATCAATCTTACCCTTCTGGACACTGAGATGCATGAGAAACATTACATTCTTCATCTACCCAGCGGCTTTCTCCTAAAAATATAAGATCAAAACATTTAGATATCAGAAAAACAAAAGATTAAAACAACACATTCATTTTAAGATAAACTATTTTGTTTAGAGCCTTTCCTGAGAATAAAGTATTTTACTATAAAGTTATAACGAGAATTTAATAACTAAAGCTTTTGTTGAGTAAACGGGGATTTCCAACTCTGTAACTCTATATATTGCTCATTCTATGCCAGACAGAATCAACCTCTCCAATTCCACCACTCTTTTGTGGTTTACCTTTTCCTCTTCCTTATAGCCATTTGCTATCCTATCACATCCCCACCCAAACCCTACTCCATAACATTACTTCTGATCTTAGGAGTGAAGGCTCATTAGCCATGACATAAGGGAATTTAGGTATGAGCCATCTTATTACTTAGCATAGTGGTATCCAACTAGGGATGAATATCTTTTGTGTGCTTCCATTACTTCCCACCCTCCAACAAGTCTTCATGTTTCAGAACTCCTGATTACAACTATAAAGGAGGAGATAATTTTGCCGTAGAAAATAAATGTAATTTAAGTTATTTACCACATGCAATTTATTGTATAATATATAATGGCTTGGCAAAATCATTCATATTATCTGAATAACTACTTTTTATCAAGAAATAGTTGAAAGGAAAATAGTTCTGAAGAAAGATAAGGACTTAATTTTATTTCAGCTATAATGAGCTAGCATATATGTCTGATTTTAAAGTATTAGGTAATTGTAGCCATAAAAATCTATTGGCTTTTAAAGTATATATTGAGGGACAAAAGGGTATGAGAAAAAATGAATGGGATCAAATAGAGAATTTAATAATAACTTCTAAACTTTGCCTTTTCCTGCTAAAGAGAGAGCCTGTGTAATATACCTTGTCAGAACTATATGTAACTATCAATTTGGTGCTCAGAGCAAACTTCCCTAAACATTCCAAGATAAAACAGCATAAATTATACCCTCAAATCACTTTTTTTAAAAATCAAATGAGGTTTGGAGGGGAAGAGGAGAGATCCCAAGATACCTCAAAGACATAGCCTCAAATAAAATTTTTATGACAATTTCAGTTGTAGTCAAAAAAAAAAAATAGGATTTGGCCATCATGGTATGAAATTTCTTCCCATTCTAACAAGTTATTCTTACTAGTTAGTTGCTAAATTCAATAATTTCAATATTATTGAAGGAATTTAAGTAATATCAATGCCCTTTAAATTTCAGTGGTATAGAGCAAAGTCCTAGTTAACCTACCTTGGTTACAATTCTACATATTGCATTTTTTCCAAAAATTAAATGAAAAGCCAAATGTCTTTCTATCTCAAGTAAGTACTCAAATCTTCCACAGCATGCCCTAGTTTTTATATAATTACCTTGTTATTAAGAGCTTGTTAATAAACCAAGATATCCTCTTGAGTGTCAATCTTTTTTCAGGATAACACAGAAGAAAATGATTTATATTTATTCTTTTACTCACCTTTGCAAATACTGTTATAATCAACACAACAGTCTTTTTTCTGTAAGCAGTCATCAGAGCAAGAACAATGACTATGAGGTAGCCGAGTCTCTCCACAACGAAACTTATTGCATGTCCATATCTGAGCTGCAAATTTCAATTGAGTATTTAGTAAGTTAAAATTCACTATGAGAAAATAAGAATTTTTATTTCAATGTACTTACTTAATTATCTACAATAATTAAGGATGAAAGATAATACAAAATTATTTATCTACTAATACTACTAATTCAGTACTTTTCTCCATTAACTTAGGTGTCAGGGAATGAATGAACTGTCTACATTGCTGTAGAGCAAGCTTATGAGTATTGACTAATCCTCTAGTCATTACTCTATTCTCAGAGTAGGGATAAAAACACTAATTTGGAGAATTTTTGCAATTCCAGTATGGCTTCTTATGGCTAGCCATCTTAGTCAATTAATAAACATTTATTAAATACTTACACTGTATCAAGCTCTGAACCAGATGTTGGGGATAAAAAAAAGAGCATTGTCTCCCCATTTCAATAAGAAAGTATTTTGCAAATAACTAGTTACATGCAAAATATAAAGCGCAATTGGAAGATAATCTCAGAAGAAAGCAGTAGAAAAGATTTTAAAGATTTTCTATAAAAGGTGGTAGGTGAACTGAATCTTAAAGAAATTGGCAACATCCAGGAAGCAGAAGTGAGGAGGAAAACATTCCAAACTGGTATTTTTTGAGTGAGGTGGTGTAACATAGTCATAACTACAATGATTTAGGAAAATCATAGGCCACAGGACCTAAGCAATAGGATTTCTTCATCTCCCAGTCACTTCTCAGGACTTTATTCATGTAAGTGTCTGACCTCAGAACTGTTCTATTTAACCTTCTTTATCATTCTTAACCCAATACCTCCTAGAAATATTCTCCCTAATTTTCCTCCCCCTTTTTTGTCTAACGCATCCATTTTAGTCACTTTTGGTGGATCACCAACCACAGCCTGATCTCTCTGCATGAGAATACCACAAGCCTTCATCCTTGGCCACCTTCTATTGCAACACTCTTTCTCTTGGGATCCCATCAGCAACATGGCTTTAATGATCATTTCTATGCAGATAACTCATAGATCTTTCCATTCACCTGTGGTCTCTCGCTTAAATATTAGTCCCATTTCATCAACTGCCTGATAGATATCTCCTCCTGAATTGGTTATATAGACACTTCAGTACCAAACTCACTATTGTTCCACCAAAACCCATGACTTTCTCTAGCTTCTCTCTTTCAGGTTATTACCCGGGTTTACTCTCTCCCTCTACTCTTTATAGCTAACCAATTACCAAGTGCTGTTTTTCCTACTTTACAACATCTTGTGTATCTTGCCCTTTCTCTCTACTCCCACAGTTCCCACCCTAGTTCAGATGTCTATTACCTTAAAAACAGACTATTTAAATAGCAAACTAATTGATATCCCTATTTCCAGTTTCTCTTCTTTTCAATTCATCCTCCATACAATAGAAAAAAAAAAAAAAAAAGATATTTCTAAAGCACATACAACTTTCCCACTCAAGAATCTTTAGCACCTTTCTTTTGCCTCAAAGAAAATATAAATATACCTGTGTGCCACTGAAAGCTCTTTGCAATCTAATTTCTACCTATCTTTCTATACTCAAATCACTCTTTGAACTCAAGTTCCAGAAAAACTTTCCAACACAATAGTTTATTTCTCTGCTGTGTCTTTGCATAGGCTATCCTGCATGTTTAGAATCCCTTTACCTGCACCACTCAAAGTGTCAGCATGTCAATGTGAGCCTGCCATGAGAATCAAGTAAAATGATATTTTTAAAGTTCTTGGCATAGTGATTGGCACATAGTATGTATGGTATATTAATGCTAGCTACTATTAAATGAAAATGCATTTTTAAAAAAATTATGTATACAAAGGAGACTATAAGCATTGCTAGAGCTACTCAATTATAGAACTATACAAAAATACTCAAGTATATGGGCATAGTCCTATTTGGTAGTTTTCTTTAGTGTTTAGAGCAATGCAAGGAGCTTCTTTGGATCATCTTTTCTAATGGGAGCTCAGAGATCTTTTATATTCTTCATACATTCCCCAGTGCTTTCCCATTCCCAAAGCCAGCACTTGAAGACCTAATTATAAATTTCCTAAACTGTTGCCCTGGCTCCCAAGCTCAGTGTCAACCTTGGAGCCTTATTTGTACTCACTCCATAGATCCAATATGTTGTTTGTTGTCTTACTGTTTTCACCTTCACAACATCTACCATATAAGTAAGGGTACTTTTGATGCAGACCCCTTGTGTCTGGAATATTACAAACACTGCAGTCTATCCTCCACTCAGTGGCAAAGTGATTTTCCTAAAGTACAGGTCTGACAACATATATACCATCTCTCTCTTCCATTCAAGAAAGCCCAGTCAGTGCCTCCCTATTACCTCAAGGATCAAATATAAAACCCTTTATTGTTTGATATTTAAAACTATTTATAGTCTGGTCCCTTCCTACCTTTCTAGTCTTTTTACATTTTATTGCTGGCTACATACTCTATGAAACAAATATTTCAGCCCACTTGCTATTTCTTAAACACAACAAACATTCCCATCTCTCAAGAGTTAGAAAGTTAGAAAAGACTGTCTAGTCAGTCCATTCTGTGGCAAATAAAGAGTTCCCTCTACAAGTCCTATAAGGGGTCACCTAGTCTCTTCTTGAGATATTTATTGAAGATAGTCTTAGATTGCTAAAAGGTAGAAAGTAGTGGATTGGCGGGACTATTGGCATACTGCCAGAAAAAAAGTTCTACATAATCATTATTCCAGAAAGTGAATGATAGTGATGGGCAAACTCAGACATTGTTACACTTACTTGATTCCACACAAGTTTCCTCAAAATCCCAGCAGCAGTTTTTACGGTCTTTACAGCCACTATCACACTGGCATCCCTCCAGTCCTCTGTAGGATTGCTCAAAGCATTTGTTTCTGCAACTCCCTGCAAAAAGAAAAGGAACAGAGTAACACATTACAGGGACAAAAAGAATTTCAAGTTATTTTCTTTCTATGGCCTCTCATGGTATGAGGCATCCTTGACCTAATAAATAAAAACAAACCTACAGTTTAAACCTACTAGATGCAGATTATGTTTCAATTAACATGTCTAGTCCAGAAAAAATATCTCAGAAAACTATTAAGTGAATCTTATCTTCCTACTGATTTTTCCAATATAGATTTGCAGAATGAATATTCTCATAGATAAAGAACAACAAGAATGGGGGCAAAAGAAATATAGCTTTGTTGACAACTAAAATCTTCTCTGGTTTCAGCATCATTCTTATTCTATAGCCATATGTCTCATACTGCTTTTCATATAGTGGGAAAATATTCATATTTTTCCAGATTTTGTCAGATAATATCTGGAGAGACTCATCAGCTATGCATGAGCAACTTAGACTTGAAAAGCAAATGGCTCCTAAAAGTCCTTTAATCAAGCTAAATGTTACTCTGCTATTTGCTAAATTCACAGAATTACTCCTAGGCTAATAGTTTCCCTTGTTCCTTGGACTTGGCATTACATTTCTAGTATGATCCTTTATTTATGTTTTACAGTAATGTCTCTCCCCCTCCCTCCCCTTTTCCCCCCCTCCCCCCCGCCTGGCTACATGCATGAACTTCTAGGAAAAGATCACTTCTTAAGTTTGATGGAAGTGCTTGGTCTGCTCCTTCCTTAGTATTTTTAACATGTTTTCCCCCCATTCATTTGGCATAGACTCACAAAGTACTAACTCTTTAGTTAATAAGCAACAATATATCTATGAGGGCCCATAACAGTAACTTTCAGAGAAGATAGATAAACGATCAATGAAGGACCCAAGGCCCTTCACTCTATGGTTTAAACACCATAGGAAAAATATATGATGAGCTAGCCAATGCACAATTAATGATAAGTTTACAAGTATATCTTCATTGTCTGCTAGTATAGATAATCCAGAGAGGTAACAAAAAAATTTTAAATATGGCCACCTATATGATTTTGGAAATAGCTATAGAATCTGTATAGAATAGATATAGAAGAAGGAGAAGAAAGAGGAGGAGGAGGAAGACATATCAAACCTTTGTCACAATGGAATGAATAATATGTTTACTAATCACATTGATTTGTTAAGCTCCCTTCCAGGAGAATTGAAATAATCTTAGAATGGGAAATCAGCCCATCAGAAGACAAAATGAGTTTTACTCTAGTTTGGCACACTAGTAATCCTTTTTTAGTGTTTACTGGGTGAACCTAGAAAACCTATGTCAGCAACCACAGGACCAGCTCAAACTGATTAGTACTGATCCCAAATAGACAAACGTAACTGGTTCACAAACCACAAACATCTAAGTTCCAGGTGCACTGCCCTCCTTGGCCCAATATCTGGAACTTTCTTCCCCAAAACACCCTGAAAATGCCCCCAAAACCTCTCTTTTGGTTGTAAATCCATGTAAATCACTCCCTAAAAAGCAATCTTCAGAAGGACCCATACTAATTCTGACCATTTCCTCATTTGTGCTCTACTCACCCAATAAGTGTTTCCTAAACATTTGGTTTTGCACTTGAACTGTGATTCTGTTTAAGCAGAAGCCATTTTTTGTCCACTGACAAAACAATTTCTGAATCCACTGAATTATATTATTATTATCTAACCCACATTTCATTTTTGAATGCAAAAAGTGAATCATAGAATAACAGATTTAGGAATCTTACAATTATGTGGTCCAAGCCTTTTACAAAGTACTTTTATAAAGTACACAGAAGGTACTTGAGCAGAAGAAACATATTTGGAAGTATAGATGATATGAGGGGGGAAAAAAAAAAGAAACACCTAGATGGCTCAGTGGATAGAACATTGGGCCTAAATTCAGGAAGATGAGTTCAAATTCACCTCAGACACTAGTGATCTGATTTTGGGTAAGTCACTTAAACTCTATCTTCATCCACTGAAGAAGGTAATAGTATATCATTCTAGTTATCTTTACCATCTTTAGCATGCTATGGTCCATGGGATCTGACCAACAGAAACATATCAATTTTTTTTAAATTAAGAAATTAAATTGAAAAAATCCTTGAAATACATAAAGTCAAAGCATCCATATCATCTCAATAGCCTGGAGTTAACTAAAACATTAATTGATGTCATAAGAACTAGGTCTTGTTTAATACAGATTTTTCTTTAAGAGTAAAAAATCTCTAACTAGGTAAATATATTAAAATTAATATATGAGTGATTTCTGAAGATTTAATTCTGGGCTGGCATGAAGAAATACTTGGATTCTCAACAGATACTAAAACTAGTTTGACAAGATCAACTTTAAATGCAAATGCATTAGAATGACAGAAACTATGAATCAAAGAATTGCAATTCATAAGAGGAAACTCAGAGGTTCAAATGAGTTTCATTTAATCATTCTATAAACATTTATTAATTACTTGTTATTTGCAGTAACACTATGCTGCACTGAGAAATATGAATATAAATCAGAAATGGCCTTTGCCCTCTTACAATCTAGAAGGTGCACTGAAGCACATACACAAATAAATGTAATCAGATTAGAAAATTATATAAGTCTAAGAGGTCTATATAAGAGTAAAAGCAGTGTATTGAGATGATAGAATTGAGGATGAGATCATCTTATCTAAAGGTTCTTAAAATAAGATTCTTAAAGGTTCCTGGACTAACAGATTTCAGTAAGTTTATGAACTTGGATGAGAAAAAAATATACATCTTTACTTTCACTAACATTTTTAGCATTTCCTTCAATTATTTAAAAATATTCTGAGATGGGTCCATAGACCTCACCAGACTGTTCAAAGGGGTCTATGAATTCAGAAGAGGTTAATAATCCTTAGTCTAATCCAACATCTTCATTTTACAATTGTAGAAAGTAAAACAAAAAAACAAAAAAAATGAGTCTTGACAAAGATCATTGTGATTACATATAGGTTTTTTTTACTATATTATTAGCATATACATATATATATACACATATACTATATGTATAGTATATTTCTCTATACTATATATATATATATATATAGCATACATATATATATATACATAGAGCATACTATATATATAGTATATATGCTATACATATAGCATATTTCTCATGCCAACCCCCTAGCAATGAACTGTAATATATTGGTCTTTCCATGTGTATATATATATGGGAGAGGGATGATTTGGCCTGAAATGTTTCTAAACTTAGGTCTTCATGATTGAATGAATGGGATTCTACTGGAAAATAGTTACATCTCTAAATGCTTCCCAGTTAAAATTAAAGTCAAATAAGGTCATACTATCACTTTAACCTTTTTTATTATTATTTCTGTTCATAACATTGAAATTGGAAAGTTTGCAGTTAAGAAATCTAACATTAAGACAACAGGAAAATGAAACTGACCTCAGGAATTAAGCTTTATTACTTTCATGATGTTGTAATATGCCATCTAACATGCAACTGTCCTTTGCATCAATATTATGTGTAAATATATCTGCTTTAAATATCCAAAAGGGCAGATTTATGAATTAGTTTCACCTTGGAAAAAAGAAAAATTATCTATTGGAGCAAAAATCAAAACAATACAGAGAGGGAAAGCTGGAGAATTTTATTTTTTTGGCATTTCAATTAAAAAAGCCACATTTTAAAATAAAACCAAATTAATTAATGTAGGTATCAGACATTGTCCAAGTCACTGATCCTTCCATCTGCTAGTATCCCTATTACTGGTAAATGTAGATGTGACTTAATGTGAAAATGTTTTTCATAAATCCCACTATGCTCTTCCCACACTGCATATCTGGGCAGAATTTCTCTTTGACTTGAAATCCTAGCCACGATATGGTGCAATTTAAAATTATTTCTGATTCTCACCCTCCAAGGTTCAAAGGTAGTCCATGACATAGTATGTGGAGAACTAGTTTTAGGACCACAAAGATCTGTGTTCAAATTCCATGTCTTTTATAATGGTCATGTGACTGTGGGAACATCATCTAACCTCTCAATATTCTATGCAATTTGAAGGCTACAAATTACAGATAAAATACTAGTCTGCATTAGTAAAGGTAATTTCCTCACCAGGAGTTCCGTCTATGAATGAAATCACAAATCCAAGCCCTCTCTTTATCTCTTCTCTTCTTGGAGAAGGCTCGGACATTTAGATATTCTTTTATCATCATCTACTCTTCACTCAGAGTCAACCATTCTATATTCTGAATATCCCCAATCTCATATGTACTCAGAAATTAAACAGAGATACTATAGGCTTTTCTTTTATAGGTCAGAAAGTGTAAAATGGTACTGGATTGAGGGGGATTAGAGGACCAAGGTTCAAATCCTATCCTGCTCCTGTATGATCCTGGGCAAATCACTGAACGTCTATATACCAGAGTTAGGTCCCCATCTGTAAACTAAGGAGGTTGAACTAGATATCTGAACAACAATATGCTATCATCTAGCAGAGTTACTATTGCATTGACTATTATCTGACTGGCTAACTCTCACTCAGCTGAAATTCAATCCTGCCAGGAAGAGTCACAGACCATACTAATGAAAAAATGTTTAAGAAGCTATATGTAAAAAACCAATGAAAAAAAAATTTATTATGCAGACCTTGTTGGAAACGTCCTGTTGGTATTACACTTCCTTTATAAATCTTCCAAAGACAATGATGGTCTCATCAAATTATAGCAATAATGCAGTACTCATTTTTAATTGATCCCAAAAGGCAAAATGAATGGCAAAAACTACTCTCATATTGAGTACATCTCCAGTACATTTTGCATTATCCTCTCCTAATCCCCAAAGAATCAAGTGAGGCTCCTAACTATGGAGAAGCTAATCAGTCCAGCTCAACACAAGCCAGTTCCTCCCTTCTTGACCCAACTCGTTTTTTGCAATGAACCAAGACCTTTATATTTTGCCTTCCACCATATCCCACACAATTCAAACTTTTTTGGCAGGCTGGAGGCTAAATATGGAAATAGAAGCTATGGTCTGATGCCCACTACCACTCAGGGATCTGGCCGCTACCTGGAGCTTGGGGCTGCCAGGAGTCCTAGGTCATCCACTACTGTCACTAGCCTCACGTGAGCACCCACTGCTGATGATCCTGCCCCTGGGCTTCTCCCACCAGGCAGCTCCATTCCCCTTCTAGCACTACTGATTTTGGACTCAGGAGATTATACACTGTAGCCACACGTCCTGAGCATCATGAGTTCCAACCAACAGTGTTATACACTTCTGCCTTCATTATGGAGGAGCTACCCACAACCTAGGGCAATAGCAACTTTGGCAGGGCTGGGTAGTAGGTCTGGCTAACCTCACATCCCTACTGCTCAAGCAAGACAACAACCAAGTGTGATGAGTGCTAAGCAAACATCAAATGCTGAAGCATTATTTTTTTCTCATCAAAATGTATAGAATACCAAATTTGATGAGTTTTGAAGCACACTAGCGCTAAAGTACCATTGTAGTTTACTATTTCTTTAGTGATCACTGAATTGTGATTGCCTAGGTAGCCAAAAACTTTGAAGAGTTTATGCTTTTGCTACCTACATCCTATTGGAAAGTTGATGTACTCAAGGTATCATGAGACATTCATTTCTAGACATAACCAATGTGAAAGTTTGCTTTGCTTGACTGTGTATTTTTATTACAAGGTTTATCTCTTTTCTTATTTTTCCTGTTATTGTTTAAAGGTGGAGGGCAGGGTGACATAAGAGGGAAAAAATAATTGCTTATTAATTGAAAAATAAGAAAACTACATTTAAAGAGAACATCTTATGCTTTGGTTTATATTTTCTCCTTACAGCTAATTCATAGATTCCTCCTCTCTTCTTTTTTGATTTTCTTTTTTTTTCCCTCTCTTCTTTTAAGATGCAAGTCAGACACCATTCTCTACACAAAGTCTTTCCTGAGACAGGCCCAACAACTGATAATTGCTCCTTCCCAAACAACTTTAATTACTTTCTGTTTGTATATATGTATGTATTCATATAAGTTTTAAAACAGCTCTTCTTGTGGTAGCAAAAGAATTGGAAAATGAGTAAATGCCATTAATTGGGGAATGGTTGAACATATGAAGGTGTTATGAAGGTAATTGAATATTACTATTCTATAAAAATTATGAACAAGCTGATTTTAGAAAGGCTTGGAAAGATTTACATGAATTGATGCTGAGTGACACAAGTAGAACCAGGAATACATTGTATACAATAATAGCAAGAATGTGAGATGATCTATTTGATTCTTCTCAATGGTTCAGTGATCCAAGCAATCCCAATTGACTTTGGACAGAAAATGCCATCTGCAGCTAGAAAAAAAAAAAAAAAACTAACAAGACTGAATGTAAATCAATACATGCTATGTTCACTTCTTTTTTCTGCTTTTTTATCTTTCCCATATTTTTTTTTCCTTTTGCTCTGATTTTTCTCTTCCAATATAATCGATGTGTATAAAAAATAAATTTACTAGAAATAAACAAAATAAAATACGAAAAATAGGTACATATATGTTTTGATTAAATTTATATATTTTAAAGGTTTTTGTTTCTCCACTATAATTGTAAGCTTACTGAAGTTTTCAGAAGGAATAATGCCATTCTTTGAACTTTTATCCTCAATGCCTAGCACAATCTTAGGGACATAGCAAATGTTTAATAAATGCTTATTGATTAATGTAAGTAGAAATGAAGTAGATGAATGCTAAACTTAAACAGGGTTAGCATATAGAAAGAGATTAATAGTAATGATACTACAAGAAAACAAGAGATTCCAATGTTGTTGTTGTTGTTGATCCTTTGTTTTCAAAAAAGATCAATAACAACATCATATTGGAGTAAAAAAGTGGATGATGGATGATGTCTTATATGTGATTTAGATTTAAGTGAGGCAGAGTTTCTCAAAGTCATTAGCTTCATTCTCTCTTTCAGAGTGACCCAGGATGCAATGGATGACCTTGACATCTTTGATATCTGACTCAGAACTCTGAGCATTCCATAGAGTTTGCTTTAGCCACCTTCATGGCCAATGAAATAAATTTTTCTCATCCACACATTCTATCAGGGGAAGTCTTCACATGCTTGCAGTAGACATTCCCATTTTTCACCAATGATTTTGAGGCCTGTCCATTACCCTCAACTTAATTTATCCCATTTGCTGAGATGATTTTACCATGTTACAGAATCTTGGAGCTACCCATGAGAGTTGGATAACAGGTGGACATCAAAAGTGGATTCAAGTGTAGAAGACAGTAGAAGGTGGAAGGTTGACATGGTTAATTACTAAGATCAAGCTATCAAGCTGGCTTTCATTGAATGACCAATAATAATCCCAGCCCAAGCCTCAGTGGCTCATTGTTTAGGTTTTCAGGGCTTAGAATGAATATAAATAGCAATTGTTTTCTGTATGGGTCAAAAACTTTGAGAATTCCTCTCCCAGGTTCATATCAGCCATCTTTTATCTCAATTCTTACTCAGTCCTTAGTCATTAATGAATGGCTATGGCTTAGATAAACTGAGACCTGGAAAAGACTTTAATTTAGCAAGGCCAAAGTCATCTACTGTATTTTAAGACATACTTTTGACCTTTGTTTTGCTATTGAACTCAACTGACTCTGGAAGAGAAAGCAAGACTGATCACTTAGAGCAGTTCTCTTCACTCCAATCCAATTCATGCACAAATAAAGATGTCACCCTTGTGATATCATTGGTCTTTGAGAATGAAAGACATACAAGTTATTACAGGAATAAAACATCCCTTCAACAAATACAGGTTAGACTATTAGACTTTTGAGCCCTTCTAGTTTGAAGACCTTTGGCTTCATGACATAATTAACCATTTACTTCTTCTTGAAATTCTTTCTGTGACATTTCATATTTCTGGTTATTCTAACTCTAAGTGATTTCTTTTTATCTCTTTAATAACTCTTCACCCTGATCCCAGAGAAGTTTTCATTCAAAATCCTGTTCTTAACTGTCTCTTTTCTCAACACTCTTCTTTAGAGAATACCTTCAATTTTCATCTCTGGGCTGACAGCTCTCAAATGTAGTGTAGTGGTACAGAGAAGTTGATTTGAAGTTCAAGGACTAAGATTTGAATTTGTTCTTTTACTTCCTACCTATGACACTGGCCTCTTCTATTTCCTACATAGGTAGTTGCAGAGAAGACACTTCAGTTTTGATTAGCTAGGATGACCTCTAAAGTTCTCTCTACCATTAAATCTATGATTCACAATATATAGCAGCCTACATCTAATCATCTTGCATTTCTCAATTGCTTTTAGTGTCAGTTGCATTTTTGATTCTTCAGAGACTGATATTTTCCACAATTTGAAGTCATCTCACATTACTGGAAGAATTTTTATGTTTAAAAAGAGAAGATTGGGGTCATTAAAACCACTTCATTGTTTCCCAAATGAAATCTAGTATGATTCTCTCTCTTGTTTAGTTCAGCTCATTATCCATTATTAGTCCCAATCTAAGAGACATATACTAATAGACAAGATCTAGTTCTAAATGTCCATCCATTTGCATGTTATAAACTAGACTAATGATCTCTAAACTTTTTTTTTTTCATCCCATCACTAGAGATTTTTTTGAGCAATGTATCTTGAATATATGTATCCTTGTTTATAAATTACAAGGAGTTTGACTAAAAAAAAAAAAGGAGAGGACTTGATGAAATAGAAGGGTATAATGAATGGAGTGGCTTTTTTTTTTAATTTGGGTATGTTTGAAGTCAGTAGGGAAGGAAACATTTGAAAAGAAAAGGCTGAAAATTCTAAAGAGAAGAGAGATGATTTAGCATGCAGACTGAAGAAGAAGATAGAAAGACTTGGAATCAAAAGTATATATAGAGGGCTTAACTTAGACAAGAACAGGCCTCTATCAGAAACTGGAGAAAATAAGAAAAGGCAGATAATGTCAAGGCATTTTGAGATGCAAAGATAACATGCAATTGAACATCAGTTACACAACCACAGGAAGTTACACAACCATAATGACTGAATCTGTTACAAATATATATTACCTAATTTTAACTGGAATCTGGTTATTTGCTATATACCACTCCTTTTTATTCTGTGCTGACCGATTATCCTATGCCCCACAGCATGTATTCCAAATTTTATGCTGTTTCTTCAAGCCACTTACAACTTCACCAACTGCCTCCCTCCCTTTCCTTCATCAGAAAACTTTACCACATATTTTAAAAGTAAATAAAGGCCAATAACTGTTTATGTGTAAATCAAGCCATTATGATAAAAATGATAATACTACCTAAATCAATCTACTTATTCAATGCCATTCCAATAAAACTAACAAAAAAATTCATCTGGAAAAACAAAATATCAAGACTATCAAGGAAAGAGGATTCTAGGAAAATGGCAAAGTAGGTCAGAAAATTCTAAACTCTCCAGATCTGCCACACAAAAAATGACAAATAGTACATTGGGGCAAAAGTAGAGTAGTTAAAATAAACAAGACTTGGAACAGAATACTGATCCTCCTGGGACACCCAGAGAAGACTCAAGAAAGAGAGCAGGAAAAGAGGTTCAGTCAATGAGAAGTGTAAACACCTCCAGATTAACTTTACTGAAACAGGAAACAGCTAGTCCTGTTTTTACCCAGGACTAGCTGTTTCCTGTTTCAGTAAAGTTAATCTGGAGAAGACTTTTATTCTTTTCTAAATGTCTATGTTGTTCTCTCTTTAACCCTGATCTGACATGACTAGCAGTCCCTCTAAATATTGCTCTTTTATCCTCTTTCTCCTCCCTATCCTCCTACCTTTTTATTTCCCTCTGAATTTAGAAAACTTTTATACTCTTCAAAATATAACTATTCCAGAAGTAAGTCTAATTATTCTTATATTTTCTCTTCTTGTTTTGTTTTTCAGATCAATTGTTTTTCTTGCATTGCTATTTAAAAAAAAAATTTCCCCTCAATCTCTCTTATTTGATTTTTAAGAGGTTTGTTTGTTTTGAATTCTATAAATTCTTTTTGGGCAGGTAACCATTTAATGTTCCTCTTTCCAAGGCTTTTTTTTTTTTTTTTTTTTTGCTCTAGTATCCTTTGAAGATGAACCCCAGTCTTCTCTATACCCATCATAACTTTCTATGGTTGCGTTCTTTCTCTTTTACTGGCTCATTTTTATAAAAATTTTTAATTTATTTCGGCTTGTTAGTGTAAGTGCCTCTGATTCTGAGATGTGGAAAATGGTGCCTCTGGCTTCAGATTTTCTTTCAGTTGAAGAGATAGCCAAAAATGTCCCTGCCCTTCTTCACTCACTGCTGCATGAGCTGGTTTCTTCCTGCCTCTGACTAGTCTCAGCAACACAGATGGGCTTGGAGTCTCTTATCAGCAGAGATTTTTAACAATTTTCCCAGACTCACTATCCTACCATACCGTCTAGGAGGTTAAAAAAAAATCCCGTGGTTAGGCTTCTAAATTTATAAAGAAATAAAAAGGTGAAGGAATAGAATAAGGAAAGGGATATAAAAGAGTGTATAGAATAACAATGAGAAACCTGATTAACAGGAATGTGATAAGGTATGTAGATTAATTGGAATGAGATAAAAAAGGATGGGGTGGGGAAGAATAAGACAAGGATCTTTGAAGGGATGGGAAGTTTAAAGACATTAAGGAAGGTATCCTTGGGAGTCAGATGGTGGGAAAATTAAGTAATAGGAGGACAAGATAACTGGTGGAAGTAAAGGAGTGAAAAGGAATAGAAAATGAGATACATATAAACATAAAAGTAAAAATCAAGAGTAGAATTTATTATGTAAAAAAAAAAAAAAGCAGGGTAGTAATCATGATCTCAGACAAAGTTAAAACTAAAATAAATTGAATCAAAAGAAAAAATCTACACTGTCAGACATATTAAGTTATTAGACAGTATAAGGTTGGAATAATGCCAAAATAAGGTCAAAATGAGTATATGATTTAAATATAAAAAGTGATATTATAAGCAAATTAGGATAGTAAAGAAGAGTTTATCTATCAGATCTATGGAAAAGAGAATAATTTATGACCAAACAAGAGACATAAAGCACTACTAAATGTAAAATGGATAATTTTTAATTATATCCAGTTTAAAAGTTTTTGCATAAACAAAACCAATATAACCAACATTAGAAAGAAACTGGGGAAACAATTTTCAAAGGAAGTGTCTCTGATAAAGGCCTCATTTCCCAAATATAGAGAATTGATCCAAATTTATAAGAATACAAGTCATTCTCCAATTGATAAATATTGATAAACTATTTTCCCCTTAATTTTTATGGGGTTTTTTTTTTCCTCCTTTGGATCTGATCTTATTTTATACCATGACTCATATGGTAATATGTTTTGCATGATTGAACATATTAAAATATACCAAGTTGCTTACCATCTCAAAGCAAGGAGAGATAAGAGGGGAAGAAAATTTGAAAGTCAAAATTTTTTTTTTAAATCAATATTCAAAATTGTTTTTACATATAATGTGTGCCACAGTTCTCTTAATGTCCTGACCCAGTTTCCCTAATTGTCCTCACTCCCTCGACCCCAAAACTCCAGGCTATAATCATTCCTTCTTAATGTCTGATGGGATAAAGGTCATCTGGAACCTCTCCACTACCCACCTTGATCCTAGGTGTCTCCCCCCATTAGGTCATCCTCATTAGATCATCCCCATCCAGGTTCATCCCCCATTATGTTATCATTCTTGTTACTCTATAAAAGAATCTTGTATCTGACACTCCCTGCTGGATTCTTCTTCAGTCCTGGAACCAAACCATGGATTCATTTGGTCCCAGTAAATTTCTCCCTTTTAAATAAATCATTAAATTGTTCTCTAATCTCTATCCTTCCTCCATTTCTCCAGCATTACAATAATTTGGGGGGAGAATAAAATATTATTTAAAAAAAAGAATTGAGACCATCTTTCCAATATTTACACTTACAATGATCTGTACCTTCTCCTTTCTCTCTTCCTTTGCTATCATCTCAAAGTATGAGATGGATATTTTCCTTACAAAAGTCATTCAATTTTTGTTCTTGATCCCATTCTTGTTTGTCTTCTCTAAGTGCTTTCCCTTTTAATTATGTATTCTTTCACATGAATTTTCAATTTCTCCTTACCCAGTGACTTCTTCCCCTCTGTTTATAAACATGCCCAGATCTCTCAATCATTAAAAATCCTTCACTTGATCATATTATCCCATATCTCTCTTCCTTTTCATAGGCAAATTTAGAGCAAAAGTTACATACACATATTACCACCACTTAATCAATAAAGTCATTAAATGTTCATTATGTGCCAGGCATCGTGCAAAATCCTGGGGAATAAGGGAGGGAGGGAGGGAGGGAGGGAGGGAGGGAGGGAGGGAGGGAGGGAGGGAGGGAAAAAAGGAAGGAAGGAAGGAAGGAAGGAAGGAAGGAAGGAAGGAAGGAAGGAAGGAAGGAAGGAAGGAAGGAAGGAAGGAAGGAAGGAAGGAAGGAAGGAAGGAAAGAAGGAAGGAAGGAACTATGAAAGGCTTTAAAAGACAAATATTTTTTGTTTGCTCCTGGAGGTGACAGGGAACCAATAAACTTTACTGAATGGACCAGAGCAAGGGTGTGTGGGTTAGGCCAACCTAGGTCATTTTGGTGGCTGAGTGGAGGATAGACTAGAAAGGGAAAGACATGAGGGAGGGAGCCCAATCAGAAGACTACAGTTATAGTTCAGATATGATGTGGGACCGGTACTAGGGTGGCAATATCAAAAGAAAGAAGGGAACATTACGAGACATGTTGAAAAGTTGAATCAATCACACTTAAAAACAGATTGGATATAAAAGATCAAGAGTCACATATTTCTGAGTGTACTTGAAGTGGGGTGAAGGAATAGATCATGAGAAATGAGTAAATTGAGGACCTGGGAATTTTAAGTGTTGAAGGAAATATGTTAAAGTCATAGTCAGCCCTAATCTTTCTCTTAAGCTTCTATACAATTTTACCAACTAGATAAATATATAAAAAAACTATAAAACTAGATAATCCAGATCCTGAAACTCTCTCTCTGAAAACTCCTTCAGAGAGAAAGTCTCCTTGAATTCTGGCTTCTGTAAAAGACCCTGCCTGAGGGAAACAGGATAAACAGCTTCATTCTGTTAACCTGAGAGACAGGTATCACCCCCATAGATAATGCTCACTACTAATTAAGCTTTCCATTGAGATGAAGATCAGCCCAAAGACACATTCAATTCCAAGAGTTTCTATTCTGATTCCAGCCCAGGCTGCACTCAACCCCCCATCAAGAGCTGCTAACTTAGTCTTCTATTATAAAATGAGCCAACTTGGGGCTCAATCCTTGCAGAGGACCTAATATGCCAAGGAACCTCTCTCCCTCGCATAACAGCAAGCTCTGCCTGCTGAAATGATATTCTCTTTAGTGTTACCCTCTCTTTATCTTTCTCACCTATTTTCCTAACAAGACTTTATACCTCTCGGTAGGGAATTCTCTGCTATAATATTTATATCTCTCTCTTGGGACCTTGCCACCAAGGAATTCAGTCTTTCTATTCATGCATAGCAAAAGCTGACTTCCCAATGCCAATAATAAACTTTTTGTTTTTTTTAACCAGTCTAGCTTTTCAAGTTCGTAAATTCCTTTACAAAGGACTCTGCACTGCCAGAAGGAGGTTCCCATAACTCCCTGCCCTGAGCCTAATCCTAGGGGAATCTAGGGGAGCCAAATCTCTTCATTTGATATCCCGAACCCCAAACCTGCCACTAACCTCATTATTTAACTCCCTGACCACCAGGAACCCTAACCTCATCACTATGATTCAGTGATTCTTCACCTATCATATCCAGTCAATTGCCCCTGAAATATAATAAAAATTGCATCAAGTCTGGATTCAGAAAATTTGAGTATAAATATTATTTATATTCTCTTGATTTTGATTTTCCTCATCTATAAAAATGATAAGATTAAACTAAATGGACTCTTAAGATTCCTTCCAAATCTACATTTTTGATTCTAAATCTTCTTGATTCCATTGCAAAATATGTCACAAATCTGCCCCCCATCTCTCCAATTATATCTCCCTAATTCATGATTTTTCCTCAGAATTATTTTAATAGATTGGTAATTTTTTTTACTCCATCTCTTCTTTCCTAGTTATTCTTAATACAAATGCAAATTATTCCTAAAGTATGAGTTTAACTATTATCTAATTTAAGAAAACTCCAGTGATTTCTTGCCTCTAGGATATAATACAAACTTCTCTATTTGACATTTAAAGTTCTCTGCAGCCAGGTTCTAATCTACTTTTCCAGATTAATTACATATTACACTGCATTACAATCTACCTTCCTTCTGTTGTGTCATAGTTCTCTTTTAAAGTCCTGACCCAGTTTCCCTAATTGTCCAATTCTGTTACTCTGCCTCAGGTTATAACCATTCCCTTTTAATGTTTGATAGGATAAAGGTCTTATATCCTACACCTTAGGCTATACTTATTCCCTCTTAATGTTTAATGGGATAAAGGTCTTTATCAATTTTAGACATTCTTAGAATATCATGAGCCTCTCCAGTACCTTCCTCTATCATGTCATCCTAGGTGCCTCTCCCCATTAGGTCATCTCCATCCAGGTACCTCCCCCCATTATGTTATTGTTCTCATTAACCTATAAAAAATCCTGTATCTGATATTCAGCCCTGGGACCAACCATAGATTCATTGGTCCCAGTAAATCTCTCCATTTAATAAATTCTGTATTGAATACTCTCTAATCTCTGTCTTGCTCAGTTTCTCTGGCATTACACTTCCCATCTAGCCAATTAAGCATTATCCATACATTTTAATCCATTTCCCATCTGTCACCTGGAAGACATTTTGTTCACCTCTGCCTCATAAAATCTCTAACTACTTTCAAGCTTAGCTCAAATGCTATCTCCCAAAGAAAATATAACCTAAACCTCACCCAAATTACTTTATATCTTTGCATATTTTATATCTTTGTATATTTTTATGTATAATTTTCTGCTCACACATACTATCATTTTCCTACAAGACAACAATCTCCTTAGCAGCTGTTATTTTTGTTTTGCCTTTGCATGTCTTTAGCCTAAGTATGTCTACTATAATGAAGGCATATAATGAACATTCAAAAGCATGAATACTGCCTTAGATTGATTCCTTCATTATTTTATTGCTAACACCAAATTCAAAAAGAATACTCGTTGTTGTTCTTAGCATTTATCCACACTCACATTTGACTTAGATCTTCCTCCCATTATGATTCAAACAGATCTGTTGCCTTACTTCTATCTTCTATATGTTCTTTTAAAATTTGAGTTCCCTATACTACCACATTGATTTCTGCTTTTCTTTCTCATCAGAATTATTTGTGATTATTTCCTCAGAATCTCATTCTTGAGTCCACCAAGCCAAGCTGAGAATCAAAGTATGAGACCAAATGCCACAAAGAAATTTGAGGTGATTAAGAGGTGGGGGAAAGGCCATTAGAATGGCCAAGGAGGTCATTGTTAACATTTGGGATAAAGCTCTTCTCAAAAACTGCAGTTTGACATTAAAATCCTTGCCTATAGGTGTCATCTCTCAAAAGCATCAGACTAGCTGAGTTCATCAGGGTTTTGCAATGAAATAAGGGAAATTTCTTGAATCACTATTTATTTTTAGAATACTCCATGACAATTAGCTTTTTAATTTATAGAAAATCCATAATTAGGGGCAGCTAAGTGGCTCAGTGGATAGAGCACCAGCCCAGAATTCAGGAGGACCTGAGTTCAAATCTGATCTCAGACACTTAATACTTCCTAGCTGTGTGACCCTGGGCAAGTTACTTAACCCCAGCCTCAGGGAAAAAAAAAAAAAAGAAAGAAAAAAGAAAATCCATAATTGGACCTTGAAAATATTGTATGAAAGAGATTCCTGAAAACTTCAGACTATACCTTGCTCTTGTCGCCTTAATCCAAGTCCCAGGCCTAGGCCAAGTGACACAACCACCAACAAAACAAGAAGAACCTGTCACAGAAAAAAAAACAAATTTTTTAAAGGAATAAAATCAAAGCTTTTTATCTATGGAAAATGCTTAATATCATTCTTCCCAAATCAATCTGTTTTACTGAATACTTACCACATGCTAGCTAATCAATACAGTATTTTTATTGTTGTTGAGTCATTTCAGTGACATCCAATCCTATTTGTGACCTTATTGCGTGTTTTTTTGGCAAAGATAGAGATTTGCCATTCCTTCTCCAGCTCATTTTACAGATGAGGAAACTGAGGCAAATAGAGTTAAGTGACTTGCCCAGAGTCATAGAGCTGAGTCTGAGGGCACATTTGAATTCAGGAATGAGTTTTCCCGACTTCAGGTCTGGCACTCAATTCACTATGCCACCTAGCTGCCCTACCCCATTTGATTAATTCACAAATTATTGTATATGCATTTTATTTTCTTTTATCTTCCTTGACATAATAGAACGAGTAATTAGAGGATTGAGCTTGATTCCTAAATCTTTCACTTAAGATCTCTGGGTCTTGGGTTCCTTATCTTCAAATGAGGGGGTTGAATTAAATAATTTCTGAGTCCTTTATGTAAATTTATGATCCTATCTGTGAAGAAATAGCTTCTTTATGCAATGCACAAATACTCTTAAGTAAACATATCCATGTTGTATTTTACTAGGACAACAACAAAAAAGATAGCTATCACAGAATTGCTTATTATGCCAATAGTCAAAGGATCCTTCACATAATAGGAATTTAATCATTTAGTCTTGAAAATATAGCATTCATTGTTATGGCATCTATACTTCTAACACCATCAATCCTGGTTCATTGATTACTATGAGTTAGACACAACATTGAGTCTAAGAAAGATAAATAACTTTATTTTGAACAGTGCTTGACTAGTGGCTTTAAGATACAATGGTATTAAGAAGATACCCTGGTATAATCAAAAATAAAACTGCTTAATCCCTTTCCTTTGTGTCTTATTCAGTTGTGTGAAAAAAGTCATTTGTCAAAGCAATTAACAAAATCATCTGTTTTAGAAAATAGCTGACATATTCAAAGAACAGAGAAGTAAAGGATGTTGAAATTATATAACCTACAAATAATTCACCTATAGATCAAGTTTATTGTTCATATTCAAATTGACTAATGACTAATTCAGTAGCCTTCCAAACATAATCTCATCACATCAAAAGCAGCTGGCAAAGGTTTCTCTTTTCCTGTACTTAACATTTTCATAAGAACATGGTTATAACATAGAGATTTACCTCTTCTCTTCCGTACTCCACCCTATCCAACAATTCCAATAATCAAAGAGAGAGAAGGAATTGGTGATGTTGTGCTGAAACACATGCCAGATATAACAGGAATTTGATGTGGACCACACAACTGCAAAGGGATTCCAGTTCAGATTGAGCAAGTTTTAATGGGTGAGTTGAGTCCAGTTTAGCAGGAACAAGAATCCCAAGGAGGAAGATCCTTATCACCATAAGCAATAATTGTACAGAAGCAAAAAGTCAGCCTGTTAGTTCCTTATCTGGGGATGCCCTTAGGCCTCATGGGGCCCTAAGATGTTTCAGGGAGTTAAAGCTGAGACTGATTGAAAAACAATCCCTACGGGCCTAAGAGAAGTGGAAAATTATTGTAATTTTCCTGTCTTGGGGCAACAGAGTGTGCCTACATTGTACAAGACAGATGCACAAGGGGTTCAGGAGGAGTGAAGACCTATGGTTTTTCCATGGGGTCACATTGTCCAGTGTTGTCCTTGAGAGCAGGCAGGTTAAATCAGGCAGGCTATAGCAGTTTTCATTTAGGGCCCCAGGGGTTTTGCAGTACTTTAAGTTTTCTAAGTTTCCAAGGATAGGAAAGGGTTAGTTAAAAAGTTGGGGTAGTTCTTCAGTGATACCTTTTATCATAAAGGCTAAGTTTAGAATAACATAAAGGTGTCAATTACTTGTACAGGAAGAACCTGTTTCTATTGTCTATTGTAAAGAGAAGAGGAAATTATAAAGCCCAACTTCCTGAAAGAAAACATAATTATCACAAAAGTTTATACAGATTCTTTTCATTTTGAAGCTTGACAGAAAAAGTATGAAACTTTTTCTTATAAACAAATAAGTTAAAATTGGGAGAAACAAAAATATGTTATTTAAGGTACACATGAGGACTCAAGTATTTTATAAGAATAGAGACAGCATGACATAATAAAAAGAATACCAGGAAGACCTAGACTCAGATCCTTCTTTCAAATATTTATTAGCTATGTGACCCAGGCAAGTCACTCAACTACTGTATACTTCAGGCAACTCCTTTGGACATACATACTCATTCATAGACAGGTTGCAATCTACTTTGCTAAAGGGAGTTTCCTGGGAGGTCCTTCCTTGCATCCTAGAAATAATTTAGCAAAATTTGTCAATTGAAAGTAAAAATGCCTGAGATTTATAATATGCCAAATGTTCAGCAAACAATCATTATCTTATATGATGATACTGAATCACTTGAACACAATCACTTCCTTGCATTCTTTTGCTAGACTATTAGACATTTTTTCTATTTTAATAGTTTCATTTTAAAAATAATACTAAAATGACAAATGTGTGCTTTAGAGACTTGATCAGGAGATATGATCAACTTAATGAGTTTATAGGGAGGTAAGTTTTTATTCAAAATTTTGTTATTAGAAGAACCAGGATTTTTAAGAACATAACAAGGTAGCTATTGGCAGAAAAGGTCAAGTTTTCAATAATAAGCAGTTGCAACCAACACATTAGATAAACAATATCTGTCAATTAACTAAGAACATCTAGTTCACTAAATCTTAATCTTAAATAAGAAATACTCACTAGTTGGTTAGAAACCAATATGGTGCCATAGAGCTGAACCTGAAGAAATGGCTTTGATAGGATAGTAGCACAGAGAGTAAAAGAAAGGGAAATGAGTTGGGATTGAAAGCTTTAAAACAGCTCAGTCAAGGATTTCTCTGCCTTTACACAGTTTACATCCCAAGAAAAAAGTTCATATGCCAACTATGGGGCAGGAGTGGGTCATGGATAAAAGAGAGACATTCTATACATTCTACTAGATATATATTTGTATTTGGCAAAGCCACCTGATATATACAAAATGAGGTAGGCTTGAATTAAACATGACCCACTCCTTAAGTGAGCCACATACCAAGGAATTTGGTGAGTAAAGTCATACAAAATGCATGATTACTTTGGGGTCCTTAATCTTTTTTTTATTTATATCATAGATCTTTTTGGCATTTAGCTGAAGTCTAGGGATCCTTTCACAGAACAGTTTTTAAAATGCATACAATAAAATACATAAGATTGCAAAGGAATCCAATTATATTAAAATATAATTATCAAAAACAAAGAAACAAGTACATGGACTCCTAAGGAAGAGCTGCTTGAAGCAATGAGAGAATTTAACTTGTCCATGTCATAAGTAAGCAGGTCTTAATGTCAAAGCTTCTCAGCAACCCCAAGACCTGCCCTCTATCCAACATTATCTCTTAAATAGGACATTAAAAGTATTCCTAAAAGACCATGTCAGGCACACCTAATGTCTTTCAAGGAAGCTAAAAAATAAAGGACAAAGAAACTACACAGTATTGTCTAACTCAATTATACAGTTTCTAAGAATTAAGAATACTAGCCAGTTCAGCATGTACCCACTATAACCCATGGCTCCTCCCAGGAAAGGAATAACTACAGGGCAGTGTAATACAATGGGGAAAACTCTGGATTGGAATTCTAAGAGAGCTAGTTTTCAGTTTCTGTTCTATTACTAAACAGTAATATGATCCAGAACTCAGTAGAGTGCCTGGCAGATAGATATAATTGAATGAATGAATGAATTGTGGACAAGTCACTTAACCTGTATGGTTCCCAATTTCTTCATCTGTAAAGTGAGGGGATTATTAAAAATGATCTCTAATGTTTCTTTCAGTTCAAAACTATATATTCTAATGCTACTTTGTTTTGCTTAACTACACTTATTGCTTATAATTATTGTATGTGAATCACTGGGTAAGAAATGTGGTATTAAAAAAGAAAGAAAAGATCATTGGTGAAACATTAACAGAAAGAAGTTCAGAAGGGGACATAAAAAAGGAAGATAGTTTTACCACTATATAACAAGTTTAATATGTATAAAAAAGGTATGTAATAAAAGTTGAAGTTTCTTTTTTCTCTGTTTTTTGTCCATTGAAATGTTTAGGTTATAATAAAAAAATTTAAATAAATTCTATAATCTAGTCCCAAAGATCTGGGCAATCTCAAAAGGAAAGGAGAAGATTTATCCCATTCTGGTCCTAATGTATATTCTAATTGGTTCCCTGGAAATCTAGGATTACCCAGAATAGTAGGTTTTCTAAGAAGTATTACAAAATTGAGTGAAGGATGATAATGAAAAGGAGAAAGAAGGAAGAGAAGGAGCAGAAGGAAGAGAAGAAAAAAGAAGAAGAGGTAGCTCACGTATATCAAGATTCGTAAGAAAGAAGCTTGATAATAATATGCATTCAGAGCTAGTGAACAGACCCAGGTTCAAATACAAACTACTGCTTATTTCCCAAGATGACCTGATAAATCATTTAATTTGAGTTTTAGTTTTCTGATCTATAAAATAAGGAATTTGGGTTAGATGACCTCTGAGGTCCCTTCTAATTAAATCTGTGGTATAATTGTATGATCAAAGTGGTTTAAATAGAATGTACTTTACATAATTAGGAGGCAATAGATAGGACAATGGACCTCAAGTAAGAAAGACCTAGGTTTCAAACTTTGCCTCAGTTACTTGCTAACTGTGTGAGCCCAAAAAAAGTCAACAAAATTTTCTATTTCATTTCCTTATCTGTAAAAGGAAAATTGTGGACGTTCCTTCCAACTCCAAATCTAGAATCCTATGATCATTGTAATGCCAGAGAAACTGAGGCAAGACAGAGACTAGTTTTTAATAATTTAATTGTGGAGTGTTTTAGACTGAGACTAGCCAGGTGTGTAGTACTCTTGTCTCAAAGCATTCAACAACTAAGACAGGAGACTTTTATAGTTCTCCAAGTATAGAGTTAGCTAAGTATCTTCAGGAGATATTGAAATAAAATACACTATAAGAATAATATAATTTTAGTAGAAATTAAAATAGAATACAGAATAGGCTTATACATTTACGAAGGTGGTTAAGGGAACTGGGAAGTTTGAGAGAAACTAATAAATGGGTTGAAAAATTGATAGCCAGGGGGCAGCTAGGTGACGCAGTGGATAGAGCACCAGCTCTGAAGTCAGGAGGACCTGAGTTCAAATGTGACCTCAGACACTTAACACTTCCTAGCTGTATGATCCTGGGCAAGTCACTAAACCCCAATTGCCTCAGCAAAATAAAAAATAAAAAAAGAAAAAGAAAAATTGATAGCCTTGAATTATTACCTTTGAAGATTAAAAAAAAAAGAGAGTTGCTTTAGCAAATTTCAACAATTTCAGAAAAGGTTTGTAGGCAGAATAACATTATTTTCCATCTCCTTTGAAAAAAAATATATTTGGATGTGCTTGTTCCCCTGCTGTCTATTATTAGATCCTATCTTTTAAAAAGAGAGAAGCAATTATGGTTCCCTTATGTGATAGAAATGGCAAGCTAAAGGAAAATTAAGTAACAAACCCTAAAAGATTAGCATAGCTGGGCAACAATAAATTTTACTCCACTGAGAGAACAAGGGAAAAGAGTAGGATATAGTTAGGAAAATGTAAAAGGTGTTCCATGTTTCAAAAAGGTGAGATCAAGATAGGAATTGCCCACCTTCCAGTTAATAATCTATATAATTTAATTTAATCTGTCCTAATCTGACTAAAATTTTTCCTACACAAATGGCACATATGAGAATAATTTTAAATGGAACCTAGTGGGTCTTGCCAAGACTGAAAGGCTCCAAGAAGGTTTACTTCTAAGAGGACAGATATCCTGACAAGTCTCCAAAGCAGATTTCTAAAGCACTTTGCTTCTCAAATATTCAGCAAATGAGTCACAAAGACTTTACAACATGATTTATGTTCTGTACTCTAAAGGAAGATTATCTGAGATTCTTGATCAATTATAAAATCAGCAAATCTGTAATACTTTTCAGTTTATTCTTTGAATCATCCCTGGCATTTGAAGTGACTGAAGAATAACTGGCACATCCTATGTAGCTAGATTAAAGAAACAGATTCTTCAAGCTTTCTGGAATACCTGTCTAGATATAGTTACATCAGAGTCTAATCCTAATTCACCTTTTTGAACATATTTGTAAAATGTTGCTAAAAGAACTAACATGCATTTCACAGTGATTGCAAAGAGTTGTGCTGAGGTGTTTTTCAGATAAACAAATGATGCATAATGGCAGAAGAAAAAGCAATATATCACAAAAAAATAAATAGATCTCTGAGTAAAGTAGAAACCAGTGACCTAAAAAAGAAACAACAAAACATAGCTTTTCCTTAGCTGTAGAAAGATGGGAACTACTTCTATAAAATATTCTATACATTTAGAGCTGGAAGAAGATATGTCAGAGGTCAAGTAGTCCAATTCCCCTCATTTTATAGATTCACCCAGGATCCCCAAAGTAGAAAGTAACAGGTGAGATTTGAACTCAGATCCTCTCATGCCAGAGCCAGTACTCTTTCCAATGTACCAAACTAATATTTTGCTTAATTGTTTTTTGTTTTGTTTTTTTTTAATTTGGGGGAGAAGGGAACCCAGAGAATTTGGCCACAAGATAGTAATCAGTTTGGAACATAAATAGGAATGACAACAGTGCAAAGACAAAATATTTTAAAATGTTCAGATAAAATGAACAAATATGCTAATACCCATAACAAATCATATACATGCAATTCATCATCAAGGCAAAGAATCAACATAAAATTCTAAAACTGTTGGTACTACTCACCCCAGAGAGTATTTTATATTTCTTAAGAGTGCTTTTGGTCTTAGAATCTTCTGTTTGTAAAGCCAGCATTGATTCCACCATTATTGTGCTTGTTTTGAGAGTAGCCAGTAGCTGTCTCTTTCCCTCTGTTGGCTAACAAAGAGTGCTACAAGACAGATCAATGGCATGAGCCTGTGAAGATATATGGAGGACTGAGGCCCTGCAGCTATTGGGCAATCTAAAAGTATTTAAAAAAAAAAAAAGAAAGAAAGAAAGAAAGCAATTACACATGACTATCAAGAGATAAAAGTCCAGTTTTAATGTACTGTAAATAGCCTCATCTTGCGTACAATAATCAGATGTCACTACGTTCTGTTCCACACGTACAATTCTCTTATTAAAGAAATAGCTTAAATTATACCTGCTTCAATGTTTTCTATTCTGCTGCAAACCTAAAATGCAGCGAAATAATGATAACCATCTTAATTTCTTTCAAATCTGCACTAGTACTGGAATAGACATATTATACTTTTAGTTAATTTGCTTATGAAGGAAAATATAGTTTCTTAAATGAAGAAAATGTTCAAATTTACTAAATTTGCATTGCTCTGGACACCTCAGGAGATATTCTAGTCCAGGCTCCTAAACAATTAGAAACTGTTTATGTTGCTTTTTAAAATAAGTAACAATTTGTGATACTAGAATTCAGTGTCTTATATAATATCCAATCAGGAAGTCTTCAAATTTCAGCCTAAACCCCTAAGGCAATTACAAACATTCACTCCCTTAAGAAAATAAAAATTTTAAACTGTTTTCCTTTATGACTGAAAACCAATAGATGCCTTTACTCCTATCCTTAGTTTCCCATTCCTCCTAGAAGTTCCAAGTTCTCTGATTATATTTACTACCCTTATTCCTCATCAAGATCCATCTCCAGCATCTTTTCTTTGCCTTTACACAAATTGTCCCCCTTTTCCCAAATTCAGTGCCTCCTTACCTTTTTATTCTCTAATAATCTCTACCTTCTTACAAAGCTCAGTTCAAATGCTACCTTCTCTATCAGAAAACTTCAGATCTCCTCCAATGGTTGGTGCCTTCCCCACCAAGAATTCCTACTGTGTAAAAACATGGGGCAAAGCTTCTTTGGACTAAACTTATTTGCCTAGGCTAATCCAAGAAAAGCTGTTATATAGGGTGGAGCAGGACAGAGACAAAGCCTTGCCCCCTGGGTCACTCTCTTTTTTGATCCCTTTACCAGGAAAAGCCTTGGGGAGAAAAGAGTTGAGATTTGAAAATCGGGCAATAACTAGCTGGATTTATTTTGCTTTTTGTCCTAAAGAGCTTGGAATTTGGGCCTTTTTAATTTATGTGGGAAATGTTTTATCTGACATTTCATTAATGCTTTTGAATTTCATGTCCTCTGCCTTATTAAAGTAAACATATTAGTGGGGAATTGTGAAATATGGTTTTATTATGTGGACCAACAGAAAATCTAAGAATTAATCTAATTGTTCATAGGAGGACTACCCTCTGGGAGTTTTGGAAGGTGCCTCTGAAGTGCTACACTAAGATGTGTGTCTATTTCCCCAACAGAAGATATGCTTCAAATTAAGATAACTCTGAGGTACCACCTCACACCTTTCAGATGACTAAGAAGATAGGAAAAGATAATGATAAATATTGGAGGGGATGTGGGAAAATTTGAACAGTAATACATTGTTGGTGGAGTTGTGAAATGATCCAACCATTCTGTATCCCAAGAGATGATTAAAAAAAAAAAAAAAAAAGGAAAAGACCCTTATGTGCAAAAATGTTTGTAGCAACTCTTTTTGTAGTGGCAAGGAACTAGAAATTGAGTGGATGCCCATCATTTGCGGAATGGATAAATAAGTTATGGTATATGAAGGTAATGGAATATTATTGTTCTCTGAGAAATGATGAGCAAGCTCATTTCAGAAAAACATGGGAAGATCTATATGAACTGATTCTGAGTGAAGTGAGCAGAGCCAGGAGAATGTTGTATATAGTAATAATAAGATTATGTGATGATCAACTGTGATGGATTTAGCTCTTCTCAATATTGCAGTGACTCAATGCAATTCAGTAGCCCAGGGATGGAAAATGTCTATGACATCCAAAGAGAAAACTGCATAATGAATGTGGATCTAAATATAGTATTTTCACCTTTTTGTGTGTTTATTTGTTTTCTTTCTTGTGGGTTTTTTTCTTTTTTGTCTGATTTTTCTCCCACAACATGACAAATATGAAAATATGTTAAAAAGGATAGCACATATTTAGTCTATATATCAAATTGCTTATTGTCTTGGGGAGGGGGGAAGTAAGATAGGGTTGGAGAAAAATTTGGAACACCAAGTTTTACAAATGTGAATGTTGAAAACTACCATTATACATGTATTTGAAAAAATAAAATACTACTGAGAAAAAAAAAAAACTTTTGAATAAAAAAAAAAAAAAAAAAAAAAAAAAGATAAATAAGGTATGCTCCTTTAGGGTATTAGGGAATTTCTCAATCCCAAAGTCCTAAAGTCTTCCCAAGATAGTAATTCCTCCCTGATAATCACTTTAATTAGAATTCAATAAATCTAGAAGCAAGGCTAAAAGACAGCATCTAGATGAGCTTAGGTACCTACATATGCTTTTTTAAAACTTTGGGGTAATATCATATGCTGCAGAAAGTCATTTAGTCACTTTCCTTTTTGAGAGGTAAAGTATAAGGGAAGGGATGTCAGGTAATCTGGGGAGAAATTAGAGAGACATGTCTCTAAATAGAATTGGTGAGTGGAATAAAATAAACATTGCTATCACCCACAATGTATCAAGTTTGTGTCCAAGAATTATAAAATCCTGTTATCTGATCATAATTTATTTACTTTCCATTTGTCACTGTCCTTTGTCCACTATGTAATCTTCAATCCCTCATTGTACCCCTACATTAACCACTCTCCCTTTTTTCCATATTAACCCTTTAGTAAACCAGCTCAGCTCTACACTATCCTTTTCTCTTGAGTTTTTGTCCCTCTTATCAGACTGCCAATTGTACCTTGCCAAGCTTCAGCCTTGGATAATTACCACCTTTCTCTGCCTTGAATAAAGGTAAATCTAAAGAGAAGAAAGTGTCTAAAAGAGAATTATTAATAGTATTAAAGACTACAGAGGTCAAGAACAATGAAGAGTGAAGAAAAGCCATTGGGTATAACTATGAGAAGATCATCTGTAAACTTTGGAGATAGAAATTTTGGTTGTTCAGATAGCATAGTTGCCTACTTCTCAGGCTCCTTTGCTGGACCCTAATCCAGTCTCACTTGGGAAACTCAATGGAGCTCAAGAATTTAATTATTATTCTTCTCTAATCTCTCTGATGGCCTCCAGCCTTGTATCTACAACATTTCAAACTGGATATCTAGTAGATATTTTAAACATGCTCAGAACAGAACTCTATCTTTCTCTCTAACCTCCCTACTTAGCCCTCCCAATCTCCCACCTCTGGGGGAAAAATAATTTACATATTACTATGAAGGACACTACATGCTCCCAGCCTTAGAAACTAGATGTCGTCCAGGATTCCTCATTTGGGAGGGGCAATCCTAAACAGCCAGATATTTATGACATTTCAAGGAACAGCAGAACTGAGAATATCTAGTAATATTCCTTCACACACACACACACACACACACACACACACACACACACACACACACACACACACAGAGACAACACCCATCTTAGTTAATGGGTCTTTGATAGCCATCCTTCTGCCTATCATATTACCCAGTGTGGGAGAAACTGAAAAGAAACAGCCCTACTCTACAGTTTTGTAATGTTAATAAAACAAGGAAAATTGGGAGCTGGAGAAATCTCAAGACATTTCTCCTCCTTGGTAGATCAAAGATGTCTTTACATCATACATGAAGGGACAGAGGAGATATTAAATATTAGATTGCTAAGGTCCTTGTCAGTTCTAAAATTCTAAGATACTAGATAACTGAGAAAAATCATGACCCTCCAGAACCTTAGGGAAATGCTGATAATTTTTTTTCTTTTTTTTTGGAGAAATAAATGCTGACCAGGCTATCTTGTGGATGAAGTTGCCTATTATATAGTTAAAATCCTGAAGAGAAACTTCAGTTGTTCCTAATTCCTCTATCATTTACCTAGTTTTAATACTATTATTCTAGTGAATGTGCTACTTACTACATGTTCAAACTTCTGTTCCTTTTCTGTCTTCTGAATCTTGGATTCACTCCTAAATTATTGTATCCTTAAGTACAACTACATTGTTTATTCTATTCAACCTGTTGTTGTTTGTCCTTCATTTTCAAAGAGAACCATGACATCAAGAAGGTGATGCCGTGACATAAAAGTGAATTGGATTTTAAGTGAGAAAGGGCTGTGTAAGGCCACCTATCTCACTTTCCCCTTCAGAGCAATCTGGGTCTAGTGGTAAGACACAGATCAGGAGATGGATCCTAGATACAATAGGAGACTTTGGCTTTTTTAAACTAAGGTCTTCAACAAGTCTCAGTTTGACTGAAGCCATAACCATTCAATGGTTAATCCTAGGTAAAAATTGAGGAAAAAAATCTCTTCTTTCACCTAATTTAAAAAAAATATATATATATATATATGTATGTATATATACATATAAACAAATAAATAAATAAATATGGAGAGGAAAACTCAGGATTTCTGGCCAAAGCAGAAATTGCTATTTACAGTAGATCTAAATCAATCAGGACTCAAATAAAGACAAAATAGGACTTGGCCTGAGACCGGTTGGTGGCCAATCTACAAGAATCAGATTGGTTTTGATTTTTTGAAACACAGAAATGCATCATCTATTATAACTCAAGTTTAGGAAAAACACTTCTGTTACATGAACTTCGGATTCCTCCTTCCTTGGACTTTAAACCCTCAAATATGTCCCAGAATCCATGGTTTCCGCAAAGTCTCCTGGGCAGAATCTTTAGTAGACCAGAAACCCAAGTTGTCATGAGATGAACAAAATCTTGCTCCACTTTTTTTTTTTTGAGAGAGAGCACCTGAAGCCTACTTCGGATAATTTCATTGGATACCAGAAACTTGTGCTTGCTCCCAGTCCCACAACCACTGTCTCATTATAATTTTAGCGGCAGGAGCCTGATGCTGACTCTTTGAAAGAAACATCTCTAAAGACTTCTCCAATACTACCAAAAACAATAGATTCTGAGTAACAGATCTTGTTGATATTTATTTTCTGTTGACATATTCAATACCCTTGTCCTCAATTCTTAGGAATTGGTGGGGGGGGGGGTAAGAAAGTGGGAAATGTGGAGTTTGAGATAAAGGGAAAAAAGACCACTGACAACAGAATCAAAACACTGGGATTCAAATCCTCCCTCTGCTAGCTACTACCTGGGTGACTTTGGGCAAGTCACAACTTTATTGGGTCTCAGTTTTCTCATCTGTGAAATGAGGATTAATTGGATCAGATGTTCTCTGAGGTTCCTTTTAGGTTTAAATCTATGCTCCTGTGATTTTTAAGTTGACTGCTCAAATCCCCTCTAATGCTAAAAATATTTTGTGAAGTCATTTTAAAATCAGGTCTTCCTAAGTTATCCACTATTCAGTGCCACCTTACTTTGGAAAAGCATGAAGTTTTCCCACTATAGTGATGAAGAGGGGACCCTGCAACTCTAAAAATCCTAAAGGAGAAAATCTCCTTCAACTCTTCCTCAATGAGGGACTTCACCCCAAGAGACAAACAGTTTCATCCTTGTTATCTAGGTGGAGCCTAGGAAGATTTTTAAAAGGAGATTTTTAAGAGTTTTTTTTAAGAGTTCGAGGGTCCTCTCTTCAGTGAGAGAGCTTAGTTAGTGACATAGCTTGGTGGGCCCTCAGAATATGTTACTCAGATAGCCCTGGCCTCCCAAGCAAGACCCAGAAATTTGTTCCAAACACACATCTGTTCTTGCTCAATCGTTTTCAGTTGTATCTTACTCTTTGTGATCCTATTTGGGGTTATCTTGGCAAAGATACTGGAGTGGTTTGCCATTTTCTTCTCCAGCTCATTTTACAGATGAAGAAACTGAGACAAACAGAGTTGAGTGACTTGCCCAGGTCCACACTACTGGTATATATGTCTGAGGCCAGATTTATACTCAGAAAGATAAGTCTTCTTGATTCCAAGAATAGCATTCTATTTATTATGCCCCCTTGCTGCCAAAAGTAACACAAAAGACACTATCAAACTGGATTTTTAAGACAAATTATAATTGAATGTGAGAGAAAGAGGAAACCTGGGAAGATAAAAAACAGACCTTGAAACATAGAGCTATATTTTGAGAGACCTATCCTCCATGGAGACAGACCCTAGAAAATCATAGGGAAACTGTTGGTGAGGCCACTGACATGGGGAGAAAGTAAAACAAGACTAGATAAGAGTTCACCTGGGATGTAGCCTGGGAAGCAAGGAGAGAAAGAAAAGAAATATTTCATCTGGGAGGTTAAAGAGAGTGATGGTAAATGCCTAATTTAGTTTTTCCAGAAACAAACAAAAAAAGTACACACAACACATTTTAAAATCTAATCTGCATTATTAACCTGTACTTTATTACTTTCTTAAGTTTAGACAATCAAGAAAATAATAAATCAGGCCTTGATTTGTAGTTAGTCAATTTCTGAAATGCAAATTTAGATTTATTATCATTTCCCTCAAGCAGGTATAAACTAATGCCAGTACACTATTGAATAGGTTTCTATTTTAACTAATTATTCTTGTTAATGAGGTGCTAAAAATCAGTTGTTTCTAACTGAAAAAGGAGTATAAGTGTTGTTACCAATCTCTTTTGGCATGCTGGTTCAAAGCCTTTGTCACAACGTGGTGTGCATTAAAAAATGCAAACTGGACCTATCATTTAAAACCCTCCATTAATATTACTCTGACCTGTTTTTCTTGGTTATTTCATAATTTTCACCTTCACACATTCTACATTCTAATGAAATTTGTCTACTATTATTCCCAGAAGTCAACATATTAGCTCCCAATTTTGTATCTCAATATATGGAATACTATCCCTCTTCATCCCAACTTCTTAGAATACTGAAGGTCTTAAAGCCTAAGTTCTTCCAAAATGCCTCCAAAAATCTTTCCTCATTTTCTCCTTTTCCACTCACCTTCCAGCTTCTAGCATTGTTTCTCTTTCTTCTAACTCTCATGGCTATGAATTTCTGTTTGCATGTCATTTTTTCTTTTGGAGAATGGTAAATTCCTTAAAAGAAGGAATCAGTTTTTTGTTTTGTTTTCATATGCCCAGTGTCTTGAATATGGGGGACAAAATAAGTATTTACTTAATTGAACTGCTTCTTGAAGAAAGGGCACCACCACATCATACTGAAATTTCTTAGTAGATGTTTATAAATACCTATTAAGTGATCAGCATGTGGCAGCTACTAGGGAAATTAGTAATTAATTTATAGAATGACTTCTAAAAATATCTCTTAGAATCACTATAGGAAAGCGAATAATGGTCTAAGTACTCTGTGATGTGATACAAAAGGGCAATTTTGAGACAATCTTTTTGCTAATTTAGAAACTATGAAAAAATAATACTTGGTCATTAGAATTTGCAGCAACAATAACATTTTTTTACAATAAACATTGGCCTAATGGCATATGATACTACGTAATAGGTTTTTAGATATCATTTATATTTTCTGTTGGCTGTTAATAGTCTAAATAGGCTCCAATTACTAAGGAGCAGATTACTGAAAAATATGCTAAACTTTACCAATCTTGAAATCCCTAAAGTAAAAGAAACCAGATGTTAGAAAGAAGTGACCGATAACTTTAATGATAGCTGTTAGAAAAGCAAATAAAGAAGTTAGAAGAGAACTGATGCTGTTTGAGTGGTCTAGATTCCTGGTGGTCTAGAGGTTAATGGCTATAAGAGAGTTATTAAGAATCCCCTTTAAATAGGCCACAGGTTTTAGGAGTGAAAGAATTCACTCATTCCCGAATATTAGTTGCAAAATGAAAGTTTATTGTTAAATAGAAATCAGTTTACCAAGAGACTGACTTCTATAAGTGGCAGATCTATGGAAAATGGAGTTGCACTGAGAGAAGGCAGTTCTCAGTGAATGGAAGGGTCCTGACAGCTGAGTGAGCCACCGAGGTCCACCTGCAAAAGACTTTAGTAGATGGAAGCTATTATATTGGGTCTTGAGTGGGAATTGGGACAGTGAGCAGATCAGACCTGGTGGGGGTTGGCAGCCGGAGCAGATCAGAACAAGTGGGGGCTGGGACAGCCCAAGTTGGTTCAGACTCAGTGGGGGATAGGACAGCCCGGATCTCCTATTGGAATTCATAGGGATGCTTTTGACTTGGATTTGTAATTGAATCAATGGCTCTACCATTCTAGAAAGATAACTGGTCTAGAAGGATATGCCTCAGCCAGGAGGGGCTGAGAATCTGAAAGGAATCACAGATCAATAGGAAATAGTTTCTTAAAGGGACAAACAACCCACTTCAAGAAGATTCTATTACATGACCCAAGAAAAACAACATCAGATCAGACAGTTGACCTTCTTTCATTTCAATGCATCTGAAAAGTATTTTCAAAAATATCAAGATAAAAATTATTGCAGCTTTGTAGAGAATGAGGAAGTAGAGGAATTATATTAAAAACTTGATAAGAACTTACAAATATAATCAATATATACTTTGATACTTCATTATTTCAGTGCAAAGATAAGGATATGTAAACAGGAAAAAAATTATGGTTCAGGTATAAAAAATGAGAGATTTAAGGCTTATAGATTGTTGTTGTGGTTACCATTATCTTTATTGCTGTTGTTCAGTCATTCAGTTGTGTCTGACTCTCTATGACCTCATTGGCCATAGCATGCTAGGTCTTTCTATTTTCTATTCTCTCAAAGTCTGTCCAATTTCATTTTCATTGTTTCCATGATACTATCTTTCTCATCTTCTTAACTGACTCCTTTTCCTTTTGTTTTCAATCTTTCCCAACATCAGGATCTTTCCCAAACAGTCCCATTTTTTCATTATATAGCCATAATTTAAGCTTCAAAATTTGACCTTCAAGTGAATAAGCTGAATGATTTCTTTAAGTATTGGCTAATTTGATATTCTTGCAGTTCAAGTGACTTTCAGAAGTCTTCTTCAGCACCACAATTAGAAATCATTGACTCTGTGGAACTCAACAGAGCTTTGACAATATGGGCATTTGTTCAAAAGATGATCTCTCTCATTTTTAGGATATTGTCTAGATTTGCCATAGCTTTTCTTTCAAGGAGGAAGTGTCATTTAATTTCCAGGCTGCAGTCGCTATCTGCAGTATTCTTTGAGCCCAAGAATATAAAGTCTGACACTGCTTCTCTTTTTTATCCTCTATTTGCCAAGCAGTGATGGGACCCATTGCCAAGATCTTAGGTTTTTAGACATTAGGCTTTAAGCCAGCTTTTACACTATCCTCTTTCACCCTCATTAAGAAATTTTTAAATTCCTCTTCACTTTCTGTCTTCAGAAAGTTGGTCTATTATATTTCATCAAACACGACATGATCAAGCATATATCAAACTTGAATAACTGATCAACTAACCAATCAAAAACATGCATTAAGTCCTTTCAATGGTACTGTACTAGGTCCTAAAATACAAATACAAAGAATAAAATCCTTACTGTCAAGGAGTTAATATTTTATTGGAGAAATCAAGTACCTATACAAATCCACATGGAATATATATATATAAACAAAACACAAACAAATGCAAATTAGTTAAATAGAGGGTCATTAAAAAGAAAAGTCACTAGCTTTTGATAGTAGAGAGGAATCAGAAAGGCTTTCTGTAGAAAGTTGTATTTAAGCTGGGTCTTAAAAGAAGAAAACAATTTTATGAAGTAAATCTGAAAAGGAAATGCATATCAGGCATGAGAAATGGCCAGTGCATAAGCATGGAGACAAGAGATGAGAAAGATGTGATAAAGATATGGTATATAACTAAAACAACTCCAAACTAACTTATTTGAACAAATTTCTGAAACATGAAAGTGATGAAAAAATGACAATAATAATTTCATAAGAAATTTTATCAATGAATGAAAAATCAATTCATGTAAAATGCCTATCACTGCATTAACCAACATAATACAGTTAAAATAAAATTAAAAGACCTAGAAACCATCTCATAGCAGAAACACAATTTTCTTACCAAAAACAGATATGGGAGTCAAGAGAAGCATTTGTTCAGGATATTATTTCATCTGAAACTGAGAAAGATTGTGGAATGTTACAAGTAGTATCACATCATAAAGTAGAGATAAAAAGTGGAAGGAAAAACACATTTAAAGGAATATTGGTGAGAGAACCAAATAATGCCAAGTATATTTAGAAATGAAACAGGAAGGAAAGCAACTAACAAATGAAAAATGGAAAATACCTGTAAAGATTTTTGTAACAGCAGCCAATTTTCACTAAGAAGGACAATGGAGCCGCTACATTTAGGCTTGAGAATCACAGCCCTGGCTGTATTGAAAGAGGAAACAGAAGCAACTCTGAAGAAAACAAAGATAGGAAATAGAGCTAGATTCAAATCAAGTACACACAAAGGAAATCTGCATCAGTAATAACAATGTTGAGGGAATTAAGGGATTGGTTTTCTAGGGATATGAAAGAGAGGGGAATACTAAAGGCTCAGGGGAAAAAATCCTCACCTTTGTTTCTCATTATCTGAAAAACAACCATATTCCCACTTTCCCAACTACATAAATTTTTATGAGAATAATCCACACACAAAGAAGGAATCTTTGATAAAGACAATTGAAAGTATCAAGCAGGCTTTTACAGATAATATTATGCAATTGATTCTGTCCTCACTATCACACAATTAACTAAAAGATGTAAAAAATTGAAAATCCCACTAAATTTCCTAAACTTTTTGTGTGTCATTTTTCTTAAGTATTTGAGTTAGTAGAGCTGAATGATGTCTTGGAAGCTCTCTTCCAACAAGTTATTTCACATGTATATTTCAGAATAAGATATTTTGAAAGATACAACATATAATCTTGCTAAACATTTATCTGATAATTCATATCAGGCAAGAAATTAAACAGGAAAATGTATACTTGCCAAAGATGTTTGTCACCATCATAGAGGTCTAGTACAGAGTCCAAGTTGAAGCAAGATTCCCTATGGTGACATCCTCCAGATACTTTTGTTTATGCTAATTGCCAGAAGATAGAATCTACTAAAATAATTTCTTAATCATTGAAAAATATTTGACCTATCAAATGGGGAGGAAAGGCAAATGAGTAGAGAACTCTTACTGTATTAACTATAACATATTGTTAAATAGACAACTTAGGGAGCTCATCAGTATATCTGGGATAGATTCTAAAAATAGATAAGGAACTGGACTCAAAATTGAAGAGGAAAAAGAGAATAGATTAAATTACTTTAGGATTGTAAATTTTGTTTGTTTGTTTGGTTTTTTTAATCTTTAAATGACTCCCAAACTTCTTCCTAAAACACAAATCTTGTTTTAAAATACCAAAACTCTGCTTTTAATATTGTGTGATTTCAAATCATGGAATCCAATATCTCACAAAAATTTGAGTTGAAGATCCTCCAAAAGTCAATGGAAAAGTATATACTTAGATTATAGGTGTAAGCAGAATGTAACATATTAGAAGTGAGGAATTACATGATAGATGTGGTATAAAGAAATACCCACATTGATAAGTAAATAGATTTTACCTGTGTAACCTCTACAGAGTCCAATATGACATAGAAAGGACACTGGATTCTTATGAGTAATGTCTTTTTTTTTTTTACTTTTTACTTTACATGTATTTCTTTCTTTCTTTTTTTTTAATAGCTTTTTATTTACAAGATATATGCATGGGTAATTTTTCAGCATTGACAGTTGCAAAACCTTTTGTTCCAATTTTTCCCCTCCTATCCCCCACCCCTCCCCTAGACGGCAAGTAGACCAATACATGTTAAATATGTTAAAGTATAACTTTACATGTATTTAAAAAATTAGTAGATATATTGAAATCCAGAATTATATTCTTCCTAGGACAGAAATGTTCCTCTCTCTTAATGCCCACCCAAAGAAATCACTTAATATTTCAATCAAAACAGAATGTTTTACAAAATAACAATTTACCAGGTGATGTGTCTTGCTAATCATTTCCAAGTACACCAGAAAGATTTATGAGCTTAGAGGAAACTACCATCATTGTCTGAAAGCATAAAAAAGGAATATGTATTAACCACATTCTAAGTAGATATACAGTCTTCATTGTTTACTTTTTTAGTTTGTAGCAATGTGACATATGATCTATATCTAGCAAGGAAATAATATTTTAAAATTATATTCTTATAATGATACAAGGTATAAAATGTGAAATAAGTGATTTGTAGTCCAAAGACTCCCTACATTTTTACTTATTCCATGCATTCAAATATTTTAGAGATGGAAAGAACTTTTCAATTCATCTGGTCTAAGACCCTCATTTTTAAAGCTAAGAAAAATTATGTCCCTGAAATGTTAAATATTTGCCCAAGAATAAATATGTAGTTGGTAATAAAGCTAAGATTAGATCTTAGGTCTCTTGATCTCTCCCTCATTAAATAAATAAATAAATGAAGCAAAATGTTTAAAGGCTTCCCATTGACTATCAGGTCAAGTTGAAATTTCTCATTCTGGCATTAAAGGTCCTCTAGATAATATTATTTGTCCTTTTACAGACTCTTATAGGAAACATACATGCTAATTAAAAATTGTAAAACCTGAACATTTTCTTTGAGAAATCTGGAAGAATCTTAGGAATCAGGAAGAAAAGAATTTACTTGACATTTTTACAATTGATAACTTTTATGAACCCAAATCCGAACCAGTTTCACTGAATATTTGCAGAATGAATCCCTCTTAAGCTATTAGATGGCTGTATCAGCTCTTTTTTTTTTTTTTTTTTTTTTGCTCTTTTTCTTCCTTTTAGCAAAACCCAGAACATTTATTCTTTCTTTTGGGTAAACTTCCTATAATTTTCCCCTATTGCTTTCCTGCAACCTCAAAAAACAATGGAATAATCTGTATATGATCCTCTATTAGTACTATGCTATATGATAATCTTTTTGTGAAATCATAGTATTATATATTATAGGACTAGAAAGATTTTGGAGATAATATAATGTTCATTTTGATCAATAAACTGGGGTTCAGAGAGATTAAATAATTTGTTCAAGGTTATTCATGAAATAAATAGTAGGAATTAGAATTGAATTCAGGTCCTTGTGAGTGCAAGATTAAATTTGCCATAGCATAGATATGCTATTAAAAATTTATTTGTTTGTGTGATCAAGTCACACAATCAATAAATAAGAATTAATTTGATATTTTACAAAGATATAATTTCTTTGATCCAAATGTCCTCTTTGCCTGTTTTATGGCCCTGTAAAATGAGGTAGAGAAGGAAATTGCAAACCATTGCAGAACTTTTGCCAAGAAAGTCTCAAATAGGATCACAAAAATTGGAGAGAACTGAAACAACTCAACAATAAACCTAAAATATGCTAAATTGAAAACTCCAATAAGGACTTTGGAACCTGGCTGGTTTTTGTTCTTGTGCCATACTACTTCATGGACCCTGTTACAATGTGGGCATATTGTAGACCAGTGATGATAAACTTAAAAAAAACAAAGAGACTACTACTCTTTACATAAGAATCCCTGTGGGCCACACATTGACTGTTTTAAAATGTTACATTACAATATTTTCTTGCATTTTTGTTTATTATGTTACATATTTCTGTTACATTTTAATCTGGTTTAGGCCACACTCAGTATTGCAGACCACATGCCTTTACATATATCTAACTCTTCTGCATGTAGTAAACAGAGTAAGGGATGTTCATACTGCAGAAACTGATAGCTGATTCCTAATTCTCAGCTCCCAAATGCACAGGAAAATTTCAAAATCCTAATACTCAATTTAACTTATGTAGGTGTGCTTCACCTTCCTTCTTCTGTACTCTTCTTACAACTTAGAATGTCCTTCTCATACCTCTCCTTATAACTGAAGCCTAGATTTCTTTGAAGTCCATCTCAATTTCTATATCATCTAAGAAGCTGCCCCAAACAATTATGGCCCACATTTACCTCTAATCATTCAGAAACCCTAGGATACTTAATGTTTTGATTTTTTTTAATTGACCATTCTGGTCCTTGATAATGCTTTGTGCTTTTCTCCCAATGTTTTGAGTGTGCAATCCTGATTTCTCAGATAAGATTATGAGCCAGAGCCCAAATTAGGAATCATTGCCATGAGTAGCAAGAATCATAAAGCATACCTGGGAAAGTACCTTGAAATTCATCCTTATTAGTAGAGAAGGGTAAAAGACACTATTCTTCATCCAGCTATTAGAAAGAGACTTGACACTTATAGTCTTTACATAGAGATAGTGACACCATTGGACACTGTGAATAGTTAGAACACCACCTTAGGTCGTGCCAAGATCAGAATGAGGCAGGAAAGGATCTCACCTCCTATCAGGTGGATTTCAATTTAATTAATTATTCCTACCACCTAGTTGCTAAAGCCCGGGTTTTTCTCTCCCCATGCTATATAAGGGCTGTCATTGCCCTCTAAATTGGACACCTGAGGCATAGCCCCAGTTGTCCCAGTCTATTTGCAGTGAGGTTGCAAGTTCTTTGAGAAAAAGAACAATATCCGTATTTATTTAATTAGCATTTCTTTAATTGGTTTGGATTGGACTAATGAAAGGAAACACAATTTCACATGATGTTCCAGAAGCATAGAGATGAACGTAGCTGAACAATGCAGGTTATTCTGGTATTCTGCATAAGTCTGGTTAATGAACAATATAGCTGTAAAGGGAGGATACAAATGGGGCTCTTGCTTATCATAATAACAAATCACAAAAGTTTGATATCATTGTTTTATACTCTACCCACATTGTAACAGGGTTCATGAGGTAGTATGGCACAAGAACAAAAGCCAATTGGTTTTGAGATCCTGAATCAATTAAGCATATTTTGATCTTTCTTGGCAAAGATTCTGGAGTAGTTTGACATTTCCTTCTCCAGTGCATTTTATAGATCACAAGTATTTTTGATGGCATACTCCACGTTGATTAAATAAAATATGCTGAGAGCTACAATGAACTGGAAGGAGCAAGTGTCCTCATTTGGGGCACACTATCAAATACTATAGGCAAATTATCCATGCTTTACTCTTTGGCAAGGACAAAATCAGTGATTCAACTCATTCTGTGCCCAATGTGAAAAAGTTTTGATCACAGATTATGTTTCATTAAATGTATGTCTTTCATAGATTCAGTTGTTAATTATAAACAAAAAGATTTTTGTGAAATTCTATTAGCAGTTTTGCAAATTCACATATAATCTTTTACTTATTGGTGGTTATCTTCAGCTAAGACTTTTATTATGATAAAGTAATGGGGTCATATGATAATAAGTATACATCAAAATCTAAATGTTATTCATCAATATTCAAAATATAAGTTGTCTTTTCTCAAGGTATATTTTCATCTATTTGGCAACAGCACCACATTGTGGTAATTTCCTGATATGTTCCCTGATATTAAAAATAATTCTAAATCACTAGAGTTCTTCAACAATCTTCAACAATCAATTATTTTCATTCTTGGATGAAATTTTACAAGTTGTCTAATTCAGCCCATACTTGAATAGGAACCTATACTATAATATCCCCTATAAGTAAGCGGTAATCTGTTCTCTGCAAAAGACTTGTAGGGTATATAAATACAGTACTTTCCAAGGCAATCTATTCCAATTTTTTTGACAGTTTTAAGCAATTTACCTTCATTGGTCCTATTCTGACTTCCAGAACCAAAGAGAAAAATCTAACCCCAAGTATTTTATTTTGTTGTGTCTCTTGTGGGAGTGACATCATTTAAGAAAACAAAAGGCCTGTGCATAAACTTATCTAAAGAAAAGCAGTAAAGAATACTGTTTCTGGTTAGGACAATAGAAAGCACTTGGCCAAATTGCAGTATTTATTCTGAAAATGTTACAATCACAATTCAGGTCACTATGACCTACTAACCATTCATCATCAATCTCTTAATGTTCTATTTTCCTCTCCTGCTATTATAACTTTGTGCTTACTCTATTTTATTTTTTGTCTTCTGAAGCCAATTGTAAAATTATAAATTAACTCTACTTGGTTACAAAAAAACAATAACACAAAATGGCTATGATACCAGCTTGTGTTTTAATGGCCTACCCATTTCTTTTGGTAAAGTAGGAAGGATATTAAGAAATTATAATGATATTAAAAGATTATCATATTTTTAAAAATAGTATTCTAGTAAACCTTGCTTCTATTGACTCCCTACCAATAAAGAGGAACTAATTTCATACTTTAAAAAGAAATAATTTTTATTTCCCAAAGGGACTATTTGCCTTAGAACTTCTGAAAAATGAGCCAGAGAAGGAAATGGTAAACCCATTTAGTATATTTGTCAAGAAAACCCCAAAGGAGCTGAAACAACTGAACAAGTGAAGGAAAAAAGTAAAATGTTACACTTGAGAAGAATTAGAGATGATAGATAGATATAACTCTTTATATATATATATATATATATATATATATATTTATATTATTTATTTAATGTGTATAATTATTATTTTTAAAAATATAAATTTTATAATATAAATATATTATATTATATATATATATATTAATAGAGGGTAGACTTATTCTATAAAAATAAATGGAGGGTAGATATTCTATTAGTCCAACTCTCATCCCACCCTACAGGTCAGAATTACTTTTGTCAAAATATAACTATGTAATCGATTCTGATTATTCTTTTTATTGTTTCACTTTGCAATTTGCTGTTTTGTTGGTATGATTTTTAGGTCTGGAGACAATATATAAATTCTTTCAATGTATCTAGTCCTCTAACAAGCTATCTAACCCTCTAACAAGATTCTTAATTGATAAATCCTATTGCCTTTTCTCAGAACTCATTCTTCTGCATTTGATACTATTCTTTACTTCCTCCTTTGGATATTTTCTACACTTTTGTTTTGTGATATTTCTTGTTCCTGGTTTTATTCCTAATTCCCAGGATGATTGTTTCTCAGTATCTTTGAATAATCATCTACATCCAACCTTCCAGCCATGAAGGTCTTTCAAGGTCCTCTTTTAGAACCTCTTCTTTCCTTTCCAGATAATCTCTCAATGATCTTATTTGTAATCTCTTATCATTACCTTTATTCAGATGATTATATCTATTTCTATAGGGGAACATTTTTTGAGGGTCTGCAATGCAATGCAATTGAGGGTCAGACTGTTAAATACTTTAAATATATTATTTCATTTGATCTTTGTAACAACTCTGGGAGGTAGATGGTATTATGATCTCTTTTTATTATTAAGAAAACTCTGAGGCAGTCAGAGTGCCAAGGTCACATAGCAAGTAAGTACCTAAGTCCACATTTCAACTAGGATCTCTCTGATTTAAGACCCAGTATCCACTGTGTTGCCTAGCTGCCTATCTAGCCCTATTGAATTCTATCCCATTGGCATTTCAAAAATTTAACACATCCCAAACAAAAATTATTATGAGTGCCTTAAATTTACATTTTCTCCAAATCTTCCTATTTCTTTGGGACAGTATCACCCTTCTGTTTACCCAGGTACAAAAGTTGTTAGATCCTACCATTTCCTTTGTTTATCTTCATGACTACCAATCAAACTCAGAAATTCATCAGCTCTGGTCTGAACTATTATAATAGTCTTCTTTTTGGGATGATGACTTCCAATATCACCCATCTTTAATTCATCACAATCTACATCACTATAAAAATTATCTTATTAAAATATATCAAACCTGCACATGCCCATTAAAGAAAGTTTAGGGATTCCCTGTTGCCTCAAGTACTAACTCCAACTTCACTTTTAAAAGTCTTTCACTGTTTCCAATCTAACTTTACAAAGTGAATTCACATAGTTGCCTTCACATAGTCTCCATTACAGATAAACAAATCCACTTACTGTTTCTCATACTCAGCAAATTTCATTTCAAGCTGTCCTCATGCCTAGTATATATATATTTCTCCTTTCTTCCCTGCTTTCTCTCAGAATTCAATTTTATGCCAACTCCCAAGAGAACCTTTTGTTACCTATTTTACTTAAGGGTTTTACTTTACTTAAGGCTTTCTGCCTTAAATCATCATGTACATAAATAAATTGTCATATATATATATATATATATATATACACACATATATATGCTTATCTATTTGCACTGAGGAGTTGTAAAGGGCTAAAACTCTTGAGTCAATGCACTAAGGTCAGACAATCAAGCACTTGAGGCTAAATACTGATTGGACAATACTCTATAAGAATATGCTTGGAAAATGGCCTTTCCCACTATCCTGTGCTGGCTCAATCATTTAATGTATACAGAAAATTGTGGGAAGGACTAGGAGGTGGAGTGAGAATAGCCAGACTCACTCTGGGCAGGAGACAAGTAGGTAAGGTCTGGAGAGCCTACACATCCCATTCCCCTTGACTTCTACTGTTAAAGACCAAGGACCCTACTTTCACTGAAGAAGCACCTCAGGAAATAGGGTGAGTAATTTAATAGACAAACAGGGAACTAACTTTGTTAAGGGCTAAACTAGTAACCTTTTCTAGCTGAATTGGGGCAGATAATAGGAAAAGGTTCTCCCCCAGCCCTACCCCCACCCTGAGGTGTGCTATAGAAAGCATGTTTAAGTTGATAAAGGGACAAGGCTTAATTTTAGCTTGGTTGCAGATCCCTAGACTCTTGAGTACATTAGAACGCACATCCCTTAGTTCTTAAAGGAAGAAGAAATAGGGCTAGATAATTGGAAGGTGGTAGAAGATCCACTATGTGAATACTACAATGATAAAGGTCCTCATTCAATTTCCAAGGAAACATTCTATATATACAACATAATACAATTGGCCTTAAAGAATCCTGCAAGTTATAGAAAAAACAAAAATTTTAAGAACAGCCAGATAAGGAAGAGCGAGGAAAAAGAGGAAGACATTGAACAGATTAATAGCAATATCACTAGAGGGCATATGGAATTAAGTGAGGGTGAAGGGCATCATGAAGGGCATGGTGATTCTAGCTCAGACCAGGCAGCTTCAACACCACCTAAACCAGAACTGGTTCTTGATATGCCCTCATTAACTTCACCTTCTAGGATGGAGGGAGGAGGAGGAGTGGGAGGAGCAGTGATACCACCAGCACCGCCCCCCCCCCCCCCAGCAATTATCCTCTCCTATGACTATATTGCAAAAGGCAGTACTTAAAACCACAGAAGAAGGGCAAGATTTAGCTGATTTAAAATTAGCAACGTAACCTATGATTCAACAGTTTAACTCTTCAGGTCAAGAAAGTAGAAGATACACTCCATTTGATATAGAAATCCTCAAAGACCTGAAAAAGGCTTGCTCTCTTTATGGGACTACATCAGCTTATGTAAAGATGTTATTATAGAATTTGGCTTATGAAGCTTTAACCCCTAGTGACTGGAAATCTATAGCAAGAACATGCTTAGAACCTGGACAAAACTTCTTGTGGCTTTCTAAATATAGTGAGCTCTGTAGGATACAAGTCCAACAAAATAGTCATAGTGGTGTTGATCCTCCAATCACCTATGACCAACTAACAGATGTTGGCTCTTATGCAGACATTTTAGTACAGATTAATTACCTCTTAGCAGCATATGAGCAAATTGCTGCTGCTGTTATCAAAGCATGGGCTTTTCTCCCTGGTAAAAACGACAAAGGTGAGGCCTTCACAAAAATTGCCCAAGGGCCAAATGAACCCTTTGACTATTTTGTGGGATGTCTGCAGACAGCTGTCATACAAACTAATGGTAAAAATTCAGTAACAGACATTATGATAAGGCAACTTGCTAAAGAAAATGCTAATAAAGTTTGTAGAAGGATTATACTAGGACTATGCAAGGATGCTCCTTTAGAGGAGATCATAAGACACTGTGCCACAGTGGGCACAAATACCTTTTATAGCCAGGCTATGATGCAGACTTCCCAAGATCCCAACATGGGAAGGCAGGGTCCCTTTTGGCAAGGGACTTCTAGAAAGACTCATCAATGTGGTTTAAAGTAGGTCATCTGAAAGCTCAATGTTGGCATAGAGACAGAGTGAGAAAACAGGGTGGGAGAACAAAATCTAATACCCCATGTCCAAAATGCAACAGAGGCTTCCGTTGGGCATCAGAATGTAGACTGATTCAGGGAAATGGGATGAGGGGCCCAAGGCAAAAAATACTTGGGGCATGATGGCAGCCAATGCTACACCCAGAGAGTGCCTAGAAGTTCAGTACCCAGACATGACCAATCAGCCAGGAAGCAATCTGATGAGAGAAAAGGATTACAATTGGGGAGAATCAAATTGTATGCAGCTGGGACAACTGAGATATCCCCTGGAGAAGTGAAATCTGTTCCTCAACAGCCTATAGATTCCTTGCCTCCAGGCATAGTAAGCTTGACCATTTCACCTCCTGAGAGTACTTACAAAAAAGTGTCCATCCATACACTGATGTGGGAAACTGGGGAATGTGTAGATAATATCCCAGTCATTAATACAGGTAGACAATGTGTGACTTATCAACTAAGAGAAGTAGTAGCATCAGGTTTATTGATACAGACTACTAAAAGCAACCTGGTGATAGTCACCCAGATTCTGACTCCAAGCAACAAAATCCAGGAATATACTGGACAGCAGCTGTGACAGCTGACCAACCTATGCTCACTATTTGTATAAATGGCATACCATTAGAAGGATTGGTAGACACTGATGCAGTCATTAGATGGACCAACTGGCCCACTCACTGGCCAAAGATTAAAGCAGTAACCTACATGTCTGGCGTAAGAGGATCAATAGCAGCTGAAATTAGTAGTACCCCTTTGAGATGGACTTCTGAAGGTGAAACAAGAGTTTTTACTCCTTTTATAGTTAAAAAATCCCCATCAATCTGTGGGGAAGAGACATTTTACAACAATTAGGATTAAAAATGAGTACTTTGGTTTTTTAGGCAGGGCTGCTGTTGAAGGCCTACCAACACTTTCACCTGTTCCTATCCAATGGAAAACTGATACATCAGTGTGTATAGAACAGTGGCCCTTAGGTAGTGATAAAATTCAGGCCTTATTAGATATAGTACAGGAGCAACTTGACCAAGGACACTTACAATCTTCTCTAAATCATTAGAATTCCCCAGTATTTGTTGTAAGAAAGAAATCTGGAAAATGAAGGATGTTGACTGATTTAAGAAAGGTAAATGAATAGATGGAAACTATAAGAACTCTTCAGCCTGGACTTCCATCTCCTACTCAATTGCCCAGATAATGGCCTCTTTGGGTTATAGACATTAAGAATTGTTTCTATTCTATCCCTCTAAATAAGGATATGAAAAGATTCGCCTTTTCAGTGCCCAATATTAACTTAGCTGAGCCTTATCAAAGATATGAATGGACAGTTTTGCCACAGGGAATGAAAAACAGCCCTACCATGTGTCTACTATGTTGCTGCTGCTCCTACTCCAGTAAGAAAAGCATTTCCAAAAGTAATGTTATTACATTATACAGATGATATATTGAGATGTGCACCTGAGGAACAAATGTTAGAAGCATGTCTACAAAAGACCATAGAAACACTAAGGAACTACAAATTGCACATAGCTTCAGAAAAAATTCAAAGACATGCTCCTTTTCAATATTTAGGATATGAAATATACCCTATGATACTTACAATACAAAAACTTTCCTTAAGAACAGAGAAGCTAAACACCTTAAATGACTTTCAGAAATTGATGGGAGATATCCAATAGATGCATCTAGTATTAGACTTGTTTACCTATCAATTGCAACCATTATATGACATTTTAAGGGGAGACAGTGCTTTAAATTCACCATGCCAGCTTACAAAAGAAGCTCAAGAGGCTTTAAGAGTTTAACTGTCTTTATCCAATGTGGTTGAGTCCACTCAAAAACCCTTGGAAATATCAGTTTTTGCTACACAAGAGGCACCCACAGCAATCCTTCATCAAGGAGACAGTGTGATAGAGACAGGGTAAACCTCCCAACCAGAGCAAAGCCTTACTTCTTATCCAGTGCTTGTGGCTAGAATTTTATTAAAGGCCATTAAGCAAGCAGTACAATTATCTGGGATAGGACCTGATAAGATATACACCTTATAAATATACTAATACACAAATTAATGTATGCTGTGAAACCATCCCATAGTAGCAAATTTTATTAGCCATGGCTCCAAATTTTACACATGGGTCTCCATTAAACATAACCAGACTATTACATAATTGGCGATGGATTCTTGAAGAAAAGGTTTCTAAAGTTCCTCTTAAAGGACCAACTATCTTTACAGATGCATCCAAACTTAATATTTGTGCTGTATACTCTCATGACTTAACTATAAAGAGAGTAGTCAGAACTCCTTTTCAGTCCATTCAGCAGAATGAATTGTATGCAATTATTCTAGATCTTACTTATTATCCAGGAGATATAAATATAATATCTGATTTGGCCTATTCAGTAGGTGTGGTACAAAGAATTGCCACAGCCCAAAGAAAAGTTGTAGCCTCTAATATATATCAGCTCTTTAAGAAACTTCAAGAGCAAGTGAGAAAGCATCCAGATAAGATTTATATCTTGCATGTCCACTCTCATAGTGGACTTCCAGGTCCTATTTTTTATGGTAATTCAAAGGCAGATAGCTTTCTAACCATGTTGGCCAATACTCCTTTATTTCAAGAAGCCCAAGAATCTCATTTTAAATATCATCAGGCTGCTTGAGCTTTATGTTTACAATTTGGAATAACAAGAGAGGAAGCTAGGAACATAGTAAAAGCCTGTACAGCTTACTTTCCTTTCCATGCTCCTATACTCCCTCCAGGGAAGAACCCTCGTGATTTGAGACCTAATGAAATTTGGCAAATGGATGTGGCCCATTATAAATCTTTTGGTTGTCTGTCTTTTATCCATGTAGTGGCAGACATTTTTTCAGGATTCACTTTGCAATAACAGCAGCAAAAGAGACAGCCCAAGTGGTTCCTGAATTCGTTATACAAGCATTTGCAATTATGGGTGTGCCACAAGCAATAAAAACAGACAATGGACCTGCATATACTTCTTTTTTTTTTTTTATTTAGAATTTTTTTCCCACAGTATATATGCATGAGTAATTTTTTTAAATAATATTATCCCTTGTATTCATTTTTCCAAATTATCCCCCCTTCCTCCACTCCCTCCCCCTGATGACAGGCAATCCCATACATTTTACATGTGTTACAATATAACTTAGATACAATATATGTGTGTAAATACCATTTTCTTGTCTGCATATACTTCTAAATATTTTGCACACTTTTGTGCACAGTACAAGATTTTATACACCACTGGCATACCTTTTAATCCTCAAGGACAGGCAATAGTAGAAAGGAGAAATAGAGACATTAAGACACTCCTCCAAAAACAAAAGAAAGGAGGAGCCACAGGTAACCCTAGAGAACTTCTAAATATAGCTCTTTATACTATTAACTTCGTGATTTTTGACAAAGATGCACTGGTTTAGCAGACAGGTTTTATAACCCACCGGAACGGCAGTGAAGAGTGCGAGCAGCTCCATTGTCTTTAGATAATCACCAGGTGACGTGGAGAGACCTAGAAAATTGTGAATGGAAGGGACCAGATAGGTTAACTGCTTGGGGAAGAGGGTTTGCTTGTATCTCTATAGATAGAGAAGGAATCAGATAGTTGCCAAGGAGCAGTATTCACCTTATCCATCAGAGACACAGAACAGACCCTTGAAACGAAGGAGAAGACCCAAGAAACATTGGGTGATTCCATTGCTGACTGTGCCCAGCACTGAAAGAGCATGGCGGTTATGGCATTTGACTCATGGACATCAAAAATTGTTGGACTTTAAAATCCTCAGGAATCACTGGAATCCCTGAGACATGAAAAGATAGTTGTAGGACTTCAAAACCCTTAGGAATCATTGGATTCTCTGAGATATGATAAGACTGTTGTAGGACTTGAAAACCCTCAGGAATCATTGGATTTTCTGAGAAATGACAAAACTGTTGTAGGACTTCAAAATCTGCAGCAATCATTGGATGCCCTAACACATAAAAAGACTGTTGCAGTACTTCAAAAACTTGCGGGGATCATTGGATTCCCTGACACATGATGCAATGGACAATAGATTGGTTTTGGACTATCTCTTGGCTGCTGAAGGATGTGTATGTGTGACTGTTGTTTACATACCCTCCTTCTAGGACTTCTGGAAATATTTTACAAGACCATGTTGATTTATGTTGTTTGTTATATCACTACTTGCATGTACAATTCATGTTTGTTACCTCATTGAGCCTGCACTGACTGTGGGGAGAGTCATCACTAACAGCCTGTGAGCTATTGGTATGTGCTTGTTCAATACTTCCCATGCTGATGAGTTTGTGCATACCTGTTTCTAATAAGATCCTTCACCCCAGAAACCCACCAGAAATCCCCACTTCCCTTTGGTGTTTTTCATCTCCCTTCTTGAGATGTCAGGGACGGTATGATCATCAATTTTTAGTGCTTTCACTTCCCTTCCTGAGATGTAGGAGGGTGTGATCACCTCCTTTTTGGAGTTATCACCTCCCTGAGAACTCAGGAATGGTGTGACCACCTGTGTTCTAAAACAAAAGAAAGAGGGAGATGTAAAGGGCTGAAACTCTTGAGTTAATGCACTGAGGTTGGACAATCAAGCACTTGAGGCTAATTACCGATTGGACAATACTCTATAAGAATATCCTTGGAAAATGGCCCTTCCCACTATCCTGTGCTGGCCCAATCGTTTGGTGTATACAGAGAATTGTGCAAAGGACTAAGAGGTGGAGTAAAACAAGCCAGACTCACTCTGGGCAGGAGACAAGGAGGTGAGGTCGTGGAGATCCTACACATCCATTCCCCTTGACTTCTACTGCTAAAGACCAAGAATAAAGGCTTTTGCTTATCCTGACTCTGGCTGATTCTAAGGTATCCAGGGTGCTAACATGGTCATCACAATGAGTCAAGTTGAGCCTAACTTTTTGAATGAAATGATAATTTTTCAGTTTTGTTTTTATATTTTAGATGGTTCAGAGCTTCTTAACCCCTGCACCACATCAACATGATCAGACTTAGGAAAACAAAATATGTGTCTTTGAAATGTATGAAAACATCTTTCCTTCAGATCCCTTTCTATCCAAATAGGGAGGGATATATTCTGCAATGATTGTAACGTAAAAATTATAGAAATATATTAACCTGAGGATCCTGGGAAAATGGTGGAATAGGCCAGAAAATTCTAAGCTCTCCAGATTTTCTCTGCAAACAAACAAAATTGTTCCTCAAGGCAAAGAAGGAGCAGTGAAAAATAAATAAGAGTTGTTACAGAACAGGAGACCTCTTGGGCCAACCCCACAAGAGGTGAAGAAAGACCCCAGGTTTGGGATTTAACCAATGTGAAGAGTAAACATTTCCAGGCTAGCTCCACTGAAACAGCCATGGGGACTCTTGGAGCTAGATAGGTTCTGAGGGAATCATAAGAACTTTCATCTCTGAGACAACATGGAGAGTCTGAGGTCTGAGAAGCAGAAGACTGAGGGAACCTTCACAGGCCCAGCTGTGATATAGAGATATAGCCCTGATCAAGAAGGAGCCAGCATATCCAATGAGTACAGAAGCAATGGGAGAAGGATGCTGCTCGGCCACAGACATTTGCAGAAGAATGACGCTTTTGGTTTGGCTTCCAGGTTAGAGGAGAGAGCTAAAGTGAAGCCAAAGTCACCATCCCCCCACCCCAAAATTAGAGATACTTGCACTAATAGTTCGCATTAAAAAAAAAAAAAATGAACCACCAAAGAAAGAATGTAACTATAGAAACTTACTATGGGAACAGGGAAGATCAAGATTCATCTTCAGAGGACAATGAATTTTAAAAAGCCTCTTTTACCACAAAGAGTAATGTTAAATGGCTACCTGCCCAGAAAGAATTTATAGAAGAACTCAAAAAAGACTTTAAAAATAAAATGAGAGAGATTGAAGAAAAACTTTTTTAAAAATCCAAGAAAAATAAATTAACCAACTACAAAAGGAGATACAATTTTATTTTATTATTTTTTTTAATTATAGCTTTTTATTTACAAGATACAATTGCTAAGCCTTTTATTCCAATTTTCCCCCTCCTTCCTTCCACCCCCCCTCCCCCAGATGGCAGGTTGATCAATACATGTTACATATGTTAAAGTATAAATTAAATACAATATATGTATACATCCAAACAGTTATTTTGATGTACAAAAATAATCAGATTTTGAAATAGTGTACAATTAGCTTGTGAAGGAAATAAAAAATGCAAGGAGACAAAAATAGGGGGATTGGGAATTCTATGTAGTGGTTCATAGTCATCTCCCAGAGTTCTTTCAGTGGGTATAATTGGTTCAGTTCCTTACTGCTCTATTGGAACTGATTTGGTTCAAGGAGATACAATTTCAAAGAAGAAAATAATCCTTTGAAAACTAGAATTGGTCAAGAGGAAGCCAGTGGAGCTATAAGAAAACAATAAATAATAAAACAAAATATAAAGAATGAAAAAATAAAATAGAATGTGGAACATCTTGTAACAAAAACAACAGATCTGGAGAACAGATGAAGAAGTGATAACAAGAATAATTAGACAACTTGAAAGCTATGACCAAAAAAAAAAAAAAAAAAAAAAAAAGAACCTTAACACAATTATACAAGAAATAATCAAAGAAAATTGTCCTTGAGAGATAAAATACAAGAGAAAGGTAGAAATAGAAAAAAATCCTTTGATCACCACCTCAAAGAGATCCTACAAAGAAAACCCAAAGAAATAGTATTGCTAAATTTCAGAAATCCCAAATCAAAAAGAAAATTCTCCAAAGAAACAAACAAAATAATCAAACATGTTAGAGCTACAATTAGAATTGTACAGAATTTATCAGCAGCTGCAATAAAAGACCACAGGTCATGTAATAATTTATATCAACAATCAAAAGAACTAGACCTCCAGACAAAAACATTTCTTCCAGGCAAAACTAACTGTAATTTTGAACAACAACAACAACAACAAAATGAATATTAAATGAACTTGTAGATTTTCAGGGCTTTAGCTCAACCAGATCCGAACACAATAGAAAATTTATAACATAAGAGCCAATATCAAAGCTTAATTTCAAGGGATTCAACAATGACAAATTGTTTATGTTTGTTACATAGAAATGTAAACCATATGTTTAAAATTGACATCAGTAATTGGGCAGTTCATAAGAAAAACTGGAGCAGAATTCAGTATGATCTGACTCTAAAAAGCAAAGCTGTCTAGGAAAAGGTAAAAATAGTAAAGATGTTCACAAATGAAGTGCAGAGGAAGAAACAATATAAAGGCATTGGGGTCAAGAGTAGGTAATTCTGAAAATCTACTCAATTTAGGAATGGGTTAAATAGGGGGGAAATATATATATATATATAATATGTGTGTGTGTTTGTATGTGTGTGTATAACACTCTCTCAAATCTGTGAAGAAATAAGGGAGGAGGGAATAGGATAAAATGGAATATTGAAGAGTGGATAGATTTAGGGCAGTGGGACAAAGCATATAGATTAATTAGAAAAAGATAAAGGGAAAGAAAGGTGAGGTACAGAAGATTGTTTAGATCAACCTGAATGTGATGGGGTATGTAAATTAATGGGAATGGGATGAAAAGGGAGGTAAAAGTTGAAGGAGAAGATAGAATGATCCATGGGTAGCAGAGGTTAATTAATAGCAAGGCAAGCTAAGGAGTAGAATTAAAGTAGAAGAGTTAATAGGGATAGAAAATAAGAGATATGGCAAACATCATAACAAGAATCAAGAGTAGAATTTATTAAAAAAAAAAAAAGTAATTAGTAGTCTTTGATCTCAGACCAAATCAAACTTAAAGATTCAATTGAGAGAAAAATCTATATTATATGTAAGCCATATTAATATTGTCTTTAATTGCTTGTCCGCATATATGTAAATGAGCATGAATATATGTGTGTATATGTATGCATGCGGGTATATGTAAATGTGTGTATATATTAATATTATTATTATATTAATATATATGTATATGTATGTGTGTGATTATGTGAATATAGATGTATATGCATATATAAGTATAACCATGCATGGGGAAGGTAAGTGGGACAAAAGAAGAAAAAAATAAAAAGTAAAAAGTACACTGCAGAAAATAAAATACATTATAATGAAGCAAAGAGGGGAAATCATGAATATAATCTCTTCTATTATTATATATGTATTCTTGAAATGAAAATTTATTGTTATATATTATGAATCCTCAATGTTCTGCTGGGAATATGATAATGTTTTGATTTTTATTTTCCCTTTCTGTCTTTGTCTATTTTGGTTTTTCTTATTTTATATTTAGTTTTAGTTTTTGTTTTTTCGCTAAGGTAATTGGGGTTAAGTGACTTGCCCAGGGTCACACAGCTAGGAAGTATTAAGTATCTGAGGTCACATTTGAACTCAGGTCTTCCTGACTTCAGAGCTGGTGCTCTATCCACTGTGCCACTTAGAGGCCGCTTTATATTTAGTTTCAAATAAATAAATATTCTAGAAAAAAATATATTAACCTTTTTAATTGATTGAAAATATTAAGAAAAATATTTCTACAGTTTAAATTATTCCCTGCTTTACCTTAAGGAAGAAAATTTGATCAGGACGTAATTGAATTTCTTTGCTGAACAATCCCTTTCAGTAAAATCCTTTATCTTAGTCCTAATCTCTTTCTTTTAGGAAAGTATGTGTTATCTGGGAAATCAAGGATGATAATCAAATTTAGAAAGGATAATACTTCAAATCTAGACCTTCAGATAAAAACATCACATGCCGGCAAAACTAACTAATTTTGAACAAAAAAATGGATATTAAATGAACTTTCAGATTTTCAGGGCTTTGTCTCAACCAAATCTAAACTCAGTAGAAAATGTAATATATGTAAGTGGACATCAAAGATTGGTTTCACGGGATTCTCCTCTCCCCTCTCACCCCATTTCCCCCAAAGAGAGTTACAGTCTGCCCAGATCAATACCCTCTTCCCTTTTTGGGAAGTGATACTTCTAAATGTGCTCCTGCATACAATAGGCCCATAAAAATATTTCTTTTTTTTTTTTTTTTTTTTTTTTCGAAGCATTCTATTTTATCTCTTTACCCTCATTGGCATTCTTATGGAACATCAAAATCCAAAGCTCCCTTCATTGCAGAGGTAAGGGAATGGGGAAATGAGAATGAAATTTTTGTTTCTTTTGAATTTTTTTTCCCCTCATTTTTTCCCACCTAATTACCCACCTAACCCTCTTCTTCTGTGTTCCAGTCCCTCATCACAAACTGCCTACTGGATATTTCTACTACTGGCATTTCAAACCCAACACAATCAAAACAGAAATCATTTTTTACATGGGCGTAGTTACTTGGATTACAGGGAGATAGTCATATTTTCAAAGAAACCATGATTTTGTACATGCGTGTATGTTTATATACATATATATATACACCCACATACACAACTACCATTGATATATAACATTTTATATGTTATATTTCAATGATTTAAATATTATGTATGCATAATGTATGCAAAACATTTAATTTAGATTTTATATATATATGTAAATGTTCTCTTGTTCAGTTTCCTTGGGATCTCTGGGAGCAGCCTTCATTTCAGTTCAGTAATCACCACAAGTGTATCCAGGTGTTAAAAGTCTCTTTTAAAGTGTTGTCTCCTTCCTGAGGCCCAGTTAGCTTTCTTAGAGGCCGATCTCTCTCCTTGGTTCCGAGAGCACGAGCTCCTGCCGCCAGTCATGTGCTCTCTGCCTCTGCCAGCTTCTTGAGGTTCTCCTGGATGTCTTGGTTTCTGTGGGGGAGTTGTGCGGCCCACCACCATGATCTCTGTCTTCCATAGTTCTGATTCTGGCTGAGTTTGTCAGAGCTTCTATGCTCTCTTACCATAGGTGTGAATCTTGTGGAACTATAGGCAGACAGCAGTCACATGACTTGCCCAGGGTCACACAGTTAGTGAGAATGTGGCGTCCATTTTGAACTCAGGTGTTCCCTACTCCAGGAACTATCCACTGTGCCGTTTTGCTGCCTAGTGTCAATAAAAAATGGGATAAAATTCATTTTAAAAATTAACAACACAGAGGTGCATGACAACCTTGAAGAAACAGAAACGTCTTCAAGCAGTGCACAAGCAATTTTTATTAAAGCCACTACTACATGCCAGACGCGAAGCTAAGCGCTGGGGGCATAAAGAAATAGGCCAAATGTTTACTTCTGCCTAAAAGAGAAAGAAAGCAATTCTGTAAGAGGTTAGGGGTGATGGTGGGAGGATCCTAAAAGTGTCCAGACTGGAAGTATTCCTCAGGTTAGGAAGGATGAGGGGCGGGGTGGGTGGAGGAAGGAGACTCCCGTGGGGGCGGAGCCTCTGCGTGATTGGCTAGGCGATCTCGCCGCTCTTGTCTCGCGCCTCCCGGAAGTGCCCAGTTGTTAGCTTGCGCCTCCGCCCGGCGTTTCCGGGAGGGAGGGAGCCGGGTGTCCCTTGGGTGCCGCGCTGGGTACCCGGCTCTGTGGTTCCTCACCCAGCGTTCGGCGCCGAGGGAGGGGCCCAGGCGCGCGGCGCCCAGCTCGCGGCGCCCACGTTCGAGCCGGGCCTCCCTGGGCTGTCTCGGAGCCCGAGCCGCGATCAAAAGAGGAGGACTCTGGGCCCGGACCCGCCGCCCCGGCCGCCGCCATGGTGCAGATGGAGACGCAGCTGCAGAGCATTTTTGAGGAGGTCGTGGTGAGTCCGGAGCCCGTGCTGATTGTTCGCAGTATCCGAGCCAGCCTTGGGAAGTGGGGAAGGGAAAGATCACCTCCCCGGCTTTGGCACTGTTTGGTAGCCTGTTTAGACATTCAACAAGCATTGTGTGCCAGGCCCAGGGTTAGGCGCTGAGGATACAAAGAAAAGCAAAAGCAGGCCGTACCCGCACGGGACCCACGGTCTAATGGGAGGGGAGACAAAATGCTAACAGCTCCATAGAAGCAAGCTATCCTGGTCAAATAGAAGGGAAATGAGGGAAAGCTCCTGCACGGAGCGACCGGGAAAGGATTCTTACAGAAGGTAGAATATGAGCTGAGCCTTGAAGGACACAGTGAGAGGGTGCCCAGGCGTGAGGGACGGCCTGGAAGCTGGAGAGCCAGCAAGAAACCTGAATTATAGCATATGCAAAAGGGAGCAGCGCTAAGAAGATTGCAGAGTGGAAGGGCTTTACGTGGCAAGCTAAGATTTTAAATTTGAGCCTAGCCTTCTAGGTGGGAGTAAAAGTCATCACATCAAACTACATAACTGCAGCGCAATTTAATGTTTTCAAAATATATCCATCTAGTAACTTTCTTGTAACTTGAGAGCCACTGGAGCCACCTGAGCAGGAACATGATATAAGTCATGATGTAGGTCAGGCTTGCTTCTCTGAGCCTAGAACTGAGCACAGTGTTCTAAGTTAGACATTGGAGGACAGTTCAGTAGGTTTTTCACTTTTAATGCAATCCAAAATTCCATGAGCTTTTTTGGCTGCCACATCACTATAGACCAGTGGTCCTCAAACTTTTAAAATAGGGATCCAGTTCACTGTCCCTCAGACTGTTGGAGGCCAGACTATAGTAAAAACAAAAACTCACACTCTGTCTCCACCCCTCAGCTCATTTGCCACCTCTGCATAGACCTTCATATTGAGCCCACCGTTTACCAAGACCCATTGATTTCTCCCCTCCCCCAAAGTTGATGCAGTCCTAGCTGATGCAGAGACCAGTCAAATAAGGAGGCTTCAGGGAGGCTCCATCAGTTGCTGTCTACCTTAACATGGGTCATATGCAATTGCAGCCTATTACTAAGAGCACTCTGTGCCAAGATTTCTGAGCCTCCATGGAAGCTTTCACTTTTTTTTGCTCAGTATATTTAGAGATGAGATATTTCTTTCATGGGAAAAACCCACAGGGAGCAACCCTTCAGCCTCAGAAGTTTGCTCATACCTCAGATGGACCCCTTTTTCTCCATCCACTTGAGTTCCTAGTCATTCAGAGCTACTCATGGGCCACCTTTTACATGATGCCTTGCTGGGTCCTTTTAGCTACTGGTGTTATTCCCCTGAAATTATCTTGTATTTGTGCATATTTTTCATATATTCATTAGTATTAGAGTGAAAACGGATTTTAGAGGCATCTCAGGCTCCTTATTTTATAGATAAGAAGCTGAGATCCAGCTTTCCTTTGATAGAAATTGAGAACAGGAACTATTTCATTTATTTCTTTATATGCATAGTACCTGGCATACAACGCAGTAGATGTTTAATAAATGCTAGTTGATCAGGTGATTATTCACCCCAAATTAGTTTGAATTCTTTATTTTGAAAAAAAGTTAAATTTGATTAAACCTGACAGAAATTAAGTAGTTAATTGAATATCTTACAGCAAATAGAGTGAGAGACCAGACAAATTGGGAATATGTGTAAATCCTCTTAAAATTTAATGGAATCTTTTTGCTTGTTTATTTTACAGAAAACAGAAATCATAGAAGAGGCCTTTCCAGGGTAAGTGTAATGCCAGATAAAAATCCTTTTATGGAGTATCCAATTTTGTTTTTGTTCTTCCCTTCTCTAGTTTTGGGAGATAATGAGGAGTTAATAACCTCTCTGGGATTGCTTTTAATTAGGATAGTAACCATTTGTAGCAATTGGTAACAGATGATAACAGTTATTTTCTTACTTTAGCATGTTTATGGATACACCAGAAGATGAAAAAACAAAACTTATCAGCTGTTTGGGAGCTTTCAGGCAGTTTTGGGGTAGTCTTTCACAGGTGAGTACTAAAAGTTTAAATAATAACATCTTATGTAGTATTTTGTTTTCAAAATAATTTAAAATATTTTAAAAATTCTAGTAGACCATTTCTGTGTTTTACCATGTTTTGATGGTTTGGGGTAGAAGAAAAATTTATGTCAAACTAAACCACACTTTAATGTCTTCAAAATCCATACAATAACTCTCCTATAAAACTTTGTAAGACCAAAAAGTCAATTTACAACATATGGACCAACCGTCCTTTTCATTTCCTTGTATTCAGAAGCAGCAAGAATCAGTAGTGCCAAAGTAAGGATTTTTGTACTTGGGGATACAAAAAATTAGTAAAGACCCTTTCATTTGGAAAATAAGGGAAGATAGGAACACTGATACAAGTCAAGGCAGGGGCCTACTCCTTTGGATTTTCTTCAGAGCCAGCCATTTTAAAGATAGGCAGCCTGACTTTTAATCTTAGTTTTTTTTTGTTTGTTTTTTTTTTTTTTAATAATTTAATTTTTATTTTATTTTATAATTATAACTTTTTTTTTTTGACAGTACATATGCATGGGTAATTTTTTACAACATTATCCCTTGCACTTACTTCTATTCAGATTTTTTCCCTTCCTCCCCCAACCCCCTCCCCCAGATGGCAGGCAGTCTTATATATGTTAAATATATTACAGTATATTCTAGATACAATATATGTGTGTAGAACCGAATTTCTTGTTGCACAGGAAGAATTGGATTCAGAAGGTAAAAATAACAGTTTACAGTCATTTCCCAGTGTTCCTTTTCTGGATGTAGCTGATTCTGTCCATCATTAATCAATTGGAATTGGATTAGCTCTTCTCTATGTTGAAGATATCCACTTCCATCAGCATACATCCTCGTATAGTCTCATTGTTAAAGTGTATAATGATCTTCTGGTTCTGCTCGTTTCACTTAGCATCAGTTGATGTAAGTCTCTCCGTGCCTCTCTGTATTTCTCCTGTTGGTCATTTCTTATAGAACAATAATATTCCATAACATTCATATACCATAATTTACCCAACCATTCTCCAATTGATGGACATCCATTCATCTTCCAGCTTCTAGCCACTATGAAAAGGGCTGCCACAAACATTTTGGCACATACAGGTCCCTTTCCCTTCTTTAGTATTTCCTTGGGATATAAGCCCAGTAGTAGCACTGCTGGATCAAAAGGTATGCAGAATTTGATAACTTTTGGGGCATAATTCCAGATTATTCTCCAGAATGGTTGGATTCTTTCACAACTCCACCAACAATGCATCAGTGTCCCAGTTTTCCCACAGCCCCTCCAACATTCATTGTTATTTGTTCCTGTCATCTTAGCCAATCTGACAGGTGTGAAATGATATCTCAGAGTTGTCTTAATTTGCATTTCTCTGATCAATAGTGATTTGGAACACTTTCATATGAGTGGAAATAGTTTTAATTTCATCATCTGAAAATTGTCTGTTCATATCCTTTGACCATTTATCAATTGGAGAATGGCTTCATTTCTTATAAATTAAAGTCAATTCTCTGTATATTTTGGAGATGAGGCCTTTATCAGAACCTTTAACTGTAAAAATGTTTTCCCAATTTGTTACTTCCCTTCTAATCTTGTTTGCATTAGTTTTGTTTGTGCAGAAACTTTTTAATTTGGTGTAATCAAAATTTTCTATTTTGTGATCAATAATGGTCTCTAGTTCTCCCTTGGACACAAACTCCTTCCTCCTCCACAAGTCTGAGAGGTAAACCATCCCATGTTCCTCCAATTTATTTATGATTTCGTTCTTTATGTCTAAATCTTGGACCCATTTTGATCTAATCTTAGTATGTGGTGTTAAATGTGGGTCCATGCCGAGTTTCTGCCATACTAATTTCCAGTTTTCCCAGCAGTTTTTGTCAAATAATGAATTCTTATCCCAAAATTTGGGATCTTTGGGTTTGTCAAAGATTAGATTGCTATTTTTATTCACTATCTTGCCCTGTGAACCTAACCTATGCCACTGATCAACTAGTCTATTTCTTAGCCAATACCAAATGGTTTTGGTGATTGTTGCTTTATAATATATCTTTAAATCAGGTACACTTAGACCACCTTCCTCTGACTTTTTTTTCATTAGTTCCCTTGCAATTCTCGACCTTTTATTCTTCCATATGAATTTTGTTGTTATTTTTTCTAGGTCATTAAAATAGTTTCTTGGGAGTCTGATTGGCATAGCACTAAATAAATAGATTAATTTGGAGAGTATTGTCATCTTTATTATATTCGCTCGGCCTATCCAAGAACACTGAATGTCTTTCCAATTATTTAAATCTGACTTTATTTTTGTGGCAAGTGTTTCGTAATTTTGCTCATATAATTCCTGACTCTCCTTTGGTAGATATATTCCCAAATATTTGATACTATCGACTGTTATTTTGAATGGAATTTCTCTTTGTATCTCTTGCTGTTGGATTGTGTTGGTAATGTATAAAAATGCTCAGGATTTATGTGGATTTATTTTGTATCCTGCAATTTTGCTAAAATTCTGAATTATTTCTAATAGCTTTTTAGCAGAGTCTTTGGGGTTCTCTAAGTATATCATCATGTCATCTGCGAAAAGTGATAATTTGATTTCTTCATTTCCTACTCTAATTCCTTGAATTTCTTTCTCGGCTCTTATTGCCGAGGCTAGAGTTTCTAGTACTATATTGAATAGTAATGGTGATAGTGGGCAACCTTGTTTCACTCCTGATCTTACAGGGAAAGGTTCTAGTTTATCACCATTACATATGATGTTTACTGAAGGTTTTAAATATATGCTCCTTATTATTTTAAGGAATAGTCCATTTATTCCTGTACTCTCAAGCGTTTTTAGTAGGAATGGATGTTGGATTTTATCAAATGCTTTTTCTGCATCTATTGAGATGATCATATGGTTTTTATTAATTTGATTATTAATATGGTCAATTATACTAATAGATTTCCTAATATTAAATCAGCCCTGCATTCCTGGTATAAATCCCACTTGGTCATAGTGTATTATCCTGGGGATGATTTTCTGAAGTCTATTTGCTAATATCTTATTTAAGATTTTAGCATCAATATTCATTAAGGAAATTGGTCTATAGTTTTCTTTCTCAGTTTTCGATCTACCTGGTTTAGGTATCAGTACCATGTCTGTGTCAATCTTAGCTTTGCCATGAACTAGCTTCATGACTTTGGGTGAATCACTTGCTCTCTCATGAACCTCAGTTTCAATATTTATAAAATAACAAGATTGAACTATCCTGTAGATTTCTTATCCTGTAATCTTTGAACTTGTTTTTTTTGGGGGAAAACGTTGATATCATTTTCTTTGTAACCTTATGTATTTTATTTTTAAACATTTAAAAACATTGGGAAGAGGGAGCTCCATAGCTTTTACCAAAAGGATTCATGATATAAAAGAAATAATTAATTTTCTCAATTAAAACTTAGAAGTGATAATGAAATGTAGTCACTAAAAAGAGAAAATAAAAGAAGACTTAGCAAAGTATATCATGAGACAGAATAGTATATGGGAAATGATAACAAATCTAAATTGTATTTCTTACACTTCAAAATGTCTCACAAATACTTGTTGTATAACTTGGGCAAGCCACTTAGTCTCTTTGTACATCAGCTTCCTTATCAGTAAAATGGGGGCTGACAAACTTCTTCCTATCTACCTTTTTATTAAAGCCATAACCATCACATAGGTTGGCTCTTTGTCTAAGACAGGGCCAACTACAAAGTACAACAGATATTGATGCCACAGCTGTGGGAACAATACTTGTACTTTGTTCAGCCTTCTTTTTTTTTTTTTTTTTTTTTTTTGAGTCTGGGGTTAAGTGACTTGCCCAGGGTCACACAGCTAGGAAGTACTAAGTGTCTGAGACCAGATTTGAACTCCGGTCCTCCTGAATTCAAGGCTGGTGCTCTATCCACTGCGCCACCTAGCTGCCCCAGCCTTCTTTTTCAAAGAGACCTTATGACATTACTGGTCATGTCTTGACTTGGAACATGAACTGAGTTTAACTGAGGCAGAGTTGCATCAAGTTGTCAGCCTCTCTCTTCCCGAGTCATCAAAGTTGAATGGAGGGACAAATGTCAAGGCTGATGATGGCTCAGGATACAGTGGATGTTGTTGACATCTTCCCCTTGTTCTAAACCTTCCATAGTACCTGCTTGAGTCATCTTCATGACTAGTGGAACAAATTATTCTCATCTACCTATTTCATCACAGAAAGTCTTTATATGCTTCTAGTAGATCTTCCCCCTAACTCACCTGTAGTTTTGAGATCTGTCAGTTTCCCTCAAATTACTTTAGTCCATCCGTTGAAGTGGTTCACCAGGCTGTGACCACTGTGCATGATACAGCTTCATGGAACCACAGGTAAGAATTGAATGAAGTTAGAAAGGATAAATGAAAAACCCTGAGTACCCCATACAAAAGAAGGCAATACTAGAAGGATGGGATGAAATATTTTCATCTACCAGTACCCCTCTATCAGGATCTAGGGAAATCAGAGCTAAACATCTTCCCTTCCTACAATTTAACATCACTCCAAAAAACTAGTTGCTTTCCTCTCAATGAAAGGCAGGACAGGGTATCTGATCTTCAAAAATAGGATGTTATTGCACAGACAGGTTGTGACAGAATATGTAAGGTTGGAGTGACTAGACAGGGTCTGACCTACAAAACCTATTGAGTGTCTTCACTCAGTAAGTAAGTGTTTGGATGGAATGTCAAGAATCCTCTTGTTATTAGGACAGTCCACTGAAATGCTCGATTTCCACTGCGATACCTTCCCTTTTGCCAATACAGAATCGGGACAAAATTAGTTGAGCAGAACTGGAATTGGAAAATTATACATTTAAGGAAGAATCAAGAATGTTTCCCCATATAGTGAAGACATGAGATGCAGGAAAAATACTGCATTTGAAGGAATCCCATGAGTAATTTGGTAGCTTCTGACCCAACAAGCATCTATTAATCACATGCTATGTGCCAAGCATTGTGTTTAGTGTTTAGTACAAAAAAACAGCCACAGAAACTGAAGGCTGTTGAAGCTACAAAGATTCCTCTTCCACTTCTATAATGAAAATAACTTTCTGTATCATTTGCACTATAACTAGTGAAAGCTTAGACAAATGGCTGTTATGTCTTTTACCTTCCTTACGCGTAGCAGTTATCCTTCAAAAGTATTTACGTCTTTATTTTTTTAAACTTTCTAACATGAACTCCCAAAAGATTTCCTCAAAATAACATATCTTGGGGGGGGGGGGGAAGATCCTGGTATTTTCAGGAGAAAAAGGATAAGAATTATATGTGTAACTCTTCTCTTTGTTTTCCTGGTCTCCAAGTATTTCTTTTCCTTTGCTTATTTACAACAGAGAAATTTAATAAACTCTGTCTCTCCCACAGATTATATTTTCTGGTGCCATATTAATTTAATAACATTTTGTTCTAACTGGTTATTCTAATATGTGAGTAATTAAAAGATATATCTGAATTTTTTTTTATCTTTCTTAATTTTTAATGCTTATAGTTGAATATTTCAATTGCTTATAGACCTCTAGCAAATTATAATTATAAACATTTGCATTCTTTTTCAGGAGTCTCATGAACAATGCATCCAATGGATTGTTCGGTTCATTCATAGCCAACACAGCCCTAAGAGAATATCTTTTCTCTATGATTGCCTAGGAATGGCAGTAGAAACTGGTCTTCTTCCACCCAGGTCTGTCTAAAACTAAGAAAGAACAATCCAGCATGCCTTTGCTTAGATTGACACTTATTATTGATAATACAGTTAGGATAAAAGGTTTGGGTAAAAATATAATTATATGAATAACAGAATTATTAAATCACACTGAGCAAGTAAAATTTTTGAACAGTAGATAAAGTTACAGGAAGCTACAAGGTAAATTTTTGTCACTAATCTTCTGTAGACAGAAAATGTACCCACAATGAAAGGCAAAGCTAGACAGATTTAATACAAGGAGAATTTGCCAATGTAAAACTTCAGTTGTAAAAATGATAGCAACTGGACATCAAATGTTGGTGCCTCATAAAATGATCAACATCACTGAGATAGAAGGGAAATTTAAACCATTCTTGTGATTAAGGGAAAGCAGTTTGTAAAAAAACATTTTGTTAAGTTTTAAAATTCTTGTTCGTATACCATTAAATTAGGATCACTCACTGTAGCAATTGGAATGAAAACTCTGAATTAGATGGTTTAAAAATGAGAAGAAAATTTTTAACAGTTTCCCTCAAATATTTCAATTCCTTCACTTGTCAAATATCTCTTCAAAAAGGTGATTTTGTGGTAATATAGTATCCACAGTAGTGAGTGGGAAGCAAAGGAAACAGAAACAGGTCCATTAAGTGGTACTGTTTGGATCTATCTGAATACTTAAGATATTAGAAGACAAGGAGATATTAGCTAGTTTTAGGGGTTGAAAGCAAAAGACAGGAAAAGCCGTAAATACTTATAGCATAATAATCAATTGATAAAGGGCTTGAATCAGAATTATTAAATCTATGGTAGCTTTTGGATATTCTCTCAAGTAAGAAATCAAAGCTTATATTCCTCTCACTAATTCTACTGATTGCATAGAGAGAGCAAACTTCCATTTCACAATACAGAAAAATAGTGTGGTAATAGAGGCAAATAGTACTGTAAATTTGTATAAATGGTATGTGCATGTATATATTTTGTGCAAGTAATATTGATTTGATTATATTCCCTTTGAAGAAAGACAGTACTTACACAATTCTAGGGAGCAAACATCCTTGTACAGTATATATAATAAGATATGGAAATTGCAAACCAAACATGATGAGATGAATAACAGTCATAATAGACCTACAATTTCTACAGGCCTGCTTTATATTAGATATCTCTTGTTTCTTAAGTATATGCTTCTGTCTTAAAACTGATATCCCTTTTCTATAGAATGGTTTGTGAATCCCTGATAAACTCTGATACGCTTGAATGGGAAAGAACACAACTTTGGGCATTGACATTTAAACTGGTTCGGAAAATAATTGGTGGTGTGGATTACAAGGTAATGTATTTTTAGTTACTTGGAGCGATTTTTGCTTTTTAATGTGATAATATGGTTGTTTCATTTTACATGGTAGTATTCTTGATGCCCTTAAAATTATATGCTTATGTAAAGAAATTTATTTCCTACATTCTGAAGAGAGCGCTAAAGAATTGTTTTGTTTTGTTTTGTTTTTAAACTGTGAGCTCAGAAATATATTTTGATGTGTTGGGTAAATTTTTCAGACTAATTGAGAGTATATAAGAGTAATGCTTTTTTGTGTTCTCAGTGTTTTTAATCTTATGCAATTGTCACAGTCCTGGAGAGGGGTCCGTTTTTTGTTTAGAAGAATCAATCCAACTGACTTAAAACATTTTTATTTTTGTTAGGCATTATTTAAAAGTATATCCTAATACATACAGAAGAAAGTGTTTGCCTTTTTTGACAACCAGCTTAGTATATAGTATCAAACAATTATTAAGCATTTATTCAGTGCTTTCTCTGTGTGAGAAACTGATGGGCACTAGATAACATAAAGACAAAAATGAGGCGCTTTTACATTAATTTGGAGCAGAAAATAAATCCTTAAAAAAGTATGTAGAGAAAATATACAAAATGCTATCTGCTTTTTTAAAGAAAGGCATTAGAAACTGTTTAGGTCAGGTTGTAAAAAGTGGTATTTGAACTGAATCCTAAAGGAAACGAGATTCCAAGAAGTGGAGATAACAAGGAAATCCTTTCAGGCATGGGAGACAGCCAATACTACAGTATAGAGATGTCCTGTCTGAGTTTTTACAAAAAGGCCAATTTGAATAAAGTGTAGAATGTGGAAAGAATAATGTAAAATAAAGTTGGTGCCCAGTTCTTATTGTGAAGGTCTTTTGTTGTTAAAGGGGTGTGTTCATATTTGATCCTAAAAGCAGTAGGAAGAAGAGTTTATTGCATAGCATAGAAACATGGTCAGACCTATACTTTAGGAAAATCATTTTGGCAGCTTTGTGGAAGATGATTGATTGGGAGGCATGAATACCAATTAAGAGGCTGTTGCAGTAGCTTAGGGAAAAGGTGATGAGAGCCTGACCTGTGGTGGTCATCTGAGTAGAGGGAAAGAAGGAATTATTAAATGTCTAGTATGTGCCATGGTTCAGTGACTTAGAGTCACACAAGTAGTGAATATCTGAGGCCAAATTTGAACTCATCTTCCTGACTCCAGACTTGGTTCTGTACCACCTAGCTGGATGTGGAAGATAACTATAGAAATAGAAATAACAAGACTTGACAATTGAATAGATATGTGAAGTGATAGAAAATGAAAAGTCGGAGTTGATTTCAAACCTGGATGACATAAAGGATGATGTTGCCCTTTATGGAAATAGGTAGTGTGAAAATAAAGTGTTGAAGGAAAAGATAATGAATTCTGACTCATGGTGAGTTTGAGCTACCTATAGGACATCCTTTTTGAAATAACCCAATTTTGGTGATAGAAGACTAGTGTTCAGATATAAAACTAGGGCTAGATAAATAGATCTGGGAGTCATCAAAATAGTGATTATAATTAAAATCCTGTAAGCTGATTAGGTCATCCAGTGAAGAGTATAGTGAGAGAGAGACAGACTCTTGGACAAAATCTTAAGATACTTTACTCTTCTTTGGGAAAGTTTTTAGAAGAAAGAACCTGCTATCAATGATAGTAGATAATTGGAGAAAAAAAAACAAGGCTTGCATCACTTGAGAACAATTACAAAACAAATGACTCAAGCAAGGTTGTGATTAAAAGAATCTGATATTCTTTTCACTTGTTTGTTCCAGTTTCTCTAAGAATATTTTCTGTCTTTAGGCAATTAGGTTAAATATAATAGGATAGAATTAATCAGAAAAGGTTTCAAAGTAGGCAAATTTTGAGCTATATTTTGTACCAGATCATCAGTCATTTATTAAATGCCTCAAAAATCATGGGCAGGGAATGAATATGAATTAAAAGAAAAGGAAGAGGAGAATATATGAGGAAAATGGAGTAAACAAAAGCAATGAAGCAAATAGAATTAGTTCATAGAAGACGGGAAGTAAAATTAATTTATAGTAGAAAGGATTACCTATGGAGAAGTTCAGAATAGCTTGTTATCTGTGCTTGAAACTTCAGCTGTGTTCAAATATATTCCATTGTTTTGACCAAAAAAAATTTGTACAAAATAAAAATTTTGTTTCTTCTGGGTCCTTTTAAAATTCTTTTATTCTCTGCAATATTATCAGATAAGCAATCTAAGTCTTTTAAAAGTAGATTGAACTTAAAATATAACCCTATAAATTGCAATACTGGAACTGAATTTAGAACGAGTATTTAGTGATAACTATGTATATTGCAATGTGTGATAATATCTATTTCTCTTTCCTCTAAGGCATCTAAGTAGTTTGTTCTTCTTAATAAAAGTTGGACTTTTTTAAAACTATAGATATTAACTTATTGAATTTGAACAAACCATAGTTAAAAGAACTAATGTTTTATTTGGTTTTAAAAAATGTGATTCAAGAGGTAAAAATTTCTCCTTCTGAAATTTTCTGTACTTTTTACTTTTTAAAAAAGACTGAGTACAGATTTCTCAGTTTTAACTTAGTTTTTCTTTTTTTTCCGTGCTTTCCTTCTCCAACATCAGGGTGTACGAGATCTCTTAAAAGTGATTTTGGAGAAAATCTTAACAATACCCAATACTGTGAGCTCAGCTGTGGTACAGCAACTTCTAGCAGCAAGAGAGGTAACATATATGCATCTGAATTGTATTTCTAATTTTCATTCCAAAGAATTCTTTCAGTCTGTTCAGTCTACTAGTTTTCAGATTTCTAGGCTCCGTGTAATACTGGAACAAAAAAACTTACAGACCATTTGTCTATTTTCTTTTTACTTACCACCAAAAAAAGAAAGAGGAAGGGAAAAAATTCTGTTTAATACTAATAGAATTTTTTAAAAAATACTAATAGAATTGTATTGCTTTAAATAATAAAGAATTCTTGTGGGATATAGTAATCTATTTAATTTTATTAAACATAATAAGAATATTTGATAAAGATAAGTATAGCTATTGGTATGTTATTAATATCATTATAAGAGACCTAAAGGACTTAAGGATACTTTCATGGATTCTTTGCTGTGCAAACTAACACTTTAGAGACCAGCAATCTAGTCTATTCTCTCTGCTTTCATCACTAGTCCTACATTATTTATTTGTTAGTTTTGAGACTGAATATCCCTACCTTGTCCAGGCTGGAAGTCTAGCTATTCATGAGCTTTATCCCCCTACTGATTGGCATGAAATTTTGACCTGTTCCATTTCTTTCTTCAATAGAAATTTGTTCTGCTTTAGATAGCTTGCTGATCCCCTGCTTCTAGGAGCCCACTATATTAGTATAGTATTTATTTCATCCACTCAATTGTTTTTAGCCCTTCTTTAATTTAGACCTTTCAAGCTCAGTCTACCAATCTCAGCCTCTCCAGAAGCAGGGAATATAGGTTTATGCCCCTATTCCTAGTCATTGGCCTTGTTTTAAAGGCTTCCCCTAGTAGAAAATCAATTTGTCAACAATCTACTCCAACCTGCCATCGGGGGGAGGGAGTGGAGGGAGAGAGGGGATAATTTGGAAAAATGAATTAAAAAAAAAAACAAAAAACAATCTACTCCATCGTTTTAATTATCCTCATTATGTGAAAACTACTTCTTTATACTTAAACTAAATCCTTCATGCACAGATTAATCTCTGATGTTGTAAGTGAGATCTCTTAAAATCTTTGACAGTGATTTGAAAATGAAAAATCTGTCAAAGAAAATTTGATTTGGCTTAAATCAAATTTGTATCTTGTTACAGGTTATAGCATATATTTTGGAACGAAATGCCTGTTTACTGCCAGCCTATTTTGCAGTTACTGAGATCAGAAAATTATATCCTGAGGGGAAACTTCCACATTGGGTAAGCTTTATCAATTCCATGGTTAGGTGTTCACAGCTAATTGGGATATTGCCGTACTAATTTGGATACACTAACTAAACACTGGCCCAAAGTAGACTGTTTTCCAATGCTTTTCCCCATACTTTTTCTTCTTGTGACCATAGAGGATGGCAAATTTAATTTTGTTTATTGATTTTGAGAGTTTCATTTACCACAAAGTAAACTGTATATACTTTAAAAAATAAAAAAAATTGTTAGAGAGCCAGTCTCCAAATCAGGTAATACTTGGATTAAACTCCTTCCACTGACATGGTTTTGTTTTTGTGACCCTGAGGTCTAGGCATTTTATTGATTGTGGAGTTTTCCTCACCTGGGAATTCCCTAATAATAATGAAGTCACAAGGTCTCATCTACATTCTTGTTCATGAGGCTCTTGTACTTGACTGAATTCAGGAAATCAAAGTGGCAATTTTTAAGTAAATACTCTTTGAGATTGAGCTATACATAACAAATCTGCCCTGTTTTTATTTTAAGTTACTAGGCAACCTTGTATCAGACTTTGTGGATACCTTCAGGCCCACAGCAAGAATAAACTCCATTTGTGGTAAGACTAAATTAAAGGTAAAATGTTACTATCAATATAAGTTTCTAAATTTATTGTGTAACTATCGAATTGCAGCAGCAGAAAAGTCTGTTTCTAAGCATTTGGTTTTTGATGGTGACATTTAACATCTTTCAGAGCATAGAAACATGTGTTTAATAGAAGAATTTAATATTGATAAAATTGGGTTGTAAGGAGTAGTTTGTTTTAAAGTGAGAGAAAAATAAGGAAAAGAACAGCTATCTAGATTGTGTCTTTCTTATTGGCTTCAGATTAAAACCACTTTGGAGGAGATTTCGGTCTTGTTGATATGGAGAAACAAAGTGTTTAACAGACTAAAGAGTCCCAAAACATTGGCAAGACTCTGGAAGGCTGCAACCCACTCTATGTCAGACTTGTTTATTTACTTCTTTGATTCTTTGGATTTGACATGGTCTGTTAGGGGTCTTGTATGGTTTCAAAGAATTTAAACATAAGGTTTTCCAGTTTGTCTGTACATGGATACACCTCAGGACATTCTTAAGAATTACATTACCTTCAGGAATGGTCTTAACTCTTCACATATAGGCCAGCGATTTTCCAAATGTGCACCAGATGCAGAAATGATATGCCTGCTTAAGCTTTTTGTCACCCAGGAGCTCTTAAATATTTAGTAAGATGCATGCAGATGAGGGCTAAAATGTCTGTCATATACTTCTATTTCAGCTTGAATCTCTTACTCTTTATATGTTCGTAAAGGTAAAGTGAGAGTAATAGAAAGGCAGTTAAGTGTAAATTGATAGGTGATATGTAATTTTCCACATTTGAAGACTGATTGCTTTTCTTTTCTGTTCATTTTCTTCCTTTAACTTCCTGTCTTTCTCCTACAACCTGTTTTCTCTTTCCCTCAGTCATCATTTAGTAGACAATATCTAGTATAGGATTGATCCTTATATCCTGGTGAGATAAAAAGTGCTATTTTCCCATTTTCAGATGAGGAAGATATGTGATAACAGTTAAACACTGATTTGAACCCAGGTTTTCTGACTTTTTCTTTGCTGTGTGTTCTTTGAACCATGTTTCTTCACCAATATCAGTTTTATATTGGTAAATTGTTTCTGTACATGGAGGTTTCTTTTTTTTTTTCCATCATTTTTTTTTATTTATAATTTTTTTTCACAGTATATATGCATGAGTAATTTTTTTTATAATATCCCTTGTATTCATTTTTCCAAATTATCCCTTCCCTTCCTCTACTCCCTCCCCTTGATGATAGGCAATCCCATACATTTTACATATGTACATGGAGGTTTCAAAAATTTCTCAGAAAAGTTAAAAGTTGGGCATTGTCAACACTGGGCAGAGTTAAAAACACTTGGGTGGTCATGTAGTCCAGCTCCCTCATTTTACACGTGAGAGAGCCCAAACAAGTGAAGTGGCATGCTGAAGGTCACACAACGAAATCAGTCCCTAAACTCCAGATAGAGTACTCCTCAATGAATTATGATCACTTGGGCACAAAGATTGCCTCTGATGTTTGACCTTGCATTAGAATTTAAAATTGTTATCTTAGAAATTGTTCGTTTTGGTAGAGAATTTTTCTTTAGTTTATTTCTTTTTCTTTCTTTCTTTTTTTTTTTTTAATAGTTCATCAGTCAATAAGCATTTATTAAAGTTACTATATGTCAGCTGGCATAAAAGCTGGCAATACAAACATAAACAAAAAGATGGTCTGTGCTGATGGTGCTTGCGTTCTTTGTTTTTAAAGGTAATTTATAAAATAAAACAAGAATTTCCATAAGTATATAATTTTAAAAAGATCACACATGAAACTGCAAACCTATTATGCCCAACTTACAATTCCTATTAAACATATAATAAAGTTATCATGTAAATTTTTTTTCTTCCTCTCTCTTCTCTGCCCTAGAGGTGGCTGCCACTAGCTACATACTACTACATACACAAATATGTAGGTATTTGTAAAATCATTCTATATATGCTTTTTTTTAATCAGTTCTTTCTCACTGCAGATAGTGTCTTCATATATCCTTTGTAGTTAATTACATTATAATTATAATGATCCAAATAACTTATTCCCTCAAAGTTGTTCTTAAAAACAACATTGCTGTTACTATATACAACTCATTTCACTTCATTATTTCATGTAAGTCTGTCCATATTTTTCTAAGAGCATTTGAGCTTGTTTCTTATAGCACAATAGTATTCCATCACTTTGTTTCTCTGAATTGGCTTTTTCTCCCATTTGGAAAACAAGCATTGGTATCTAAATTGTCTTTCTTTTTACACACAAAAGAATAGAACAGAATCAGAATTTTTTTAGTTTATTTGATATGAGACTCATCTTTCATCAAATCCCTAAAGTATCACCTGAACATTTGAAACAAAGTGTAGTAATAGTGATCAAAAAATATGACTGGAGTACTTTCAGAACTTCTCTTAATAGGTTTTGTGTGATGGTTTTCAAGTAAATACATTGCAGTTTGAGGTTACTGTAACAAGATTTGATTTTTGTGGCCTTCAGAGATGAGGCACCATGCATTTGCCAAGTATTACATTTACTCACATGCATTTTGTGTAATACATGCAGGGCGCTGTAGTCTTCTGCCAGTGGTAAATAACTCTGGTGCCATTTGTAATTCCTGGAAATTGGATCCTACAACACTTCGTTTTCCTTTGAAAGGCCTTTTACCATATGATAAGGTATGTAGTTACCATAAGAAATTGAATTTAATCCAACTTTTGGTCTATACAGTAATCTTTAGTCATAAGACACATTCTGTACAATTGCTATCTTTGAAGGCCCAGGCGTTACGTGTGTGTGTGTGTGTGTAGTTAACAACATATATAGTTAAAGATAGTGATGTTATAATTAAATTACCACATTACTCAAAAGATATTCAAAAAGTGTATGGTATTGTTGCTGCCTCTATGCTAGAGGCCCTTTTCTGACAGTATTTTCAGGTAGTAGACTAGTTTTCCTTTTAGGGACCATTTATGTAAACAGGCAGGGTGAATAGTAGGGACTAAGACAATTTCAGACAGTAACTTTTCACAAGATTATTAAGAATTTAATTTATTCTGGTAAAAAAGGAACAAGGATTTTTTTATTTTTTTTTTGGATGCGTCAAAGGCAAAAATTTATAAAATGAGTAATCAGGTAGCCAACAGTACTGTAACTGTAATACAATTAGAGCAGAAATTATAGAGATAGAATAAGATATTTGCTTAAAAACGTATAGCAAGTTAAAAATAGATATCATCCTTCTTAGTCTGGTTTACTTTCTACTAAATGTTGCTTACTCAAAAATAAATATATATATATATTCCAGAATTTTTAACTTTTTTCCAAATCACTTAAAGTTAAAACTAATTTTGATCTTGAAGCAAATAATTTTCTTTATTTTTTAAAGGATCTGTTCGAACCTCAGACTGCTTTATTGAGATATGTGTTGGAACAACCTTATTCCAGAGATATGGTCTGCAATATGCTAGGTTTAAATAAGCAGGTACTGTACTATGCTGTAAACCTAGTAAATTCTGCATAGAGTCTGCACTATTCTTTTCTCTTTTCTTTGCTATAGCTAACTGAGCAAAACAGTTTAGGACTATTCAATGGTTTTCTTTTATCTAAAATTATATTAGGTTTATTGAACACTATTGTTCCTATCATTTATTATTGCTTTGGAGATGTTTAAATTGAAAAGTAGATATTTTGAAAGTTGATTTTTTTTTTTTTTTTTTGCATTGCTTTTTTTTCTATAAGGCCAGCCTCAAGTATACCTTTTGCCAGATAAACCTACACATGACTTAATCCTGATATTTTGTTTTTAAATGGTTTTCATTCTGTTGTAGTGTTGTGTTTTGTTTTTGTTGCCTTTTTTTCCCCCTTATGGTTCAGGTCTTTAGTTTTTGCAGCCTTGTTTGTCATTTTTCAGCATTGCATCATTGAAAAGTTGAATTTTCTTTCTTCTTTTTTCCTTTTTTTAGTTATTTTGTTTATTTTAAAGTAGTTTGACATGTGGGAGGGCTTGTTCTGACTCTGGGTTCCTTGAGGCTGGCCTCATAGTCACTGTTTTGTCTTTTCTTTTTTTCTTCCTTTATTTTTGTTCTGTCCTGTCTTGTCCTGCCCATCCTCCAATGCTCTAGACCTTGAACATTGCTCAGGTATGTTCACAACCTTACTGTTGTATTGTGACTAACGATACGCTGGCCGCTTTGTAGCCACTGATTCCATTTAGAGAATACGTGTATGGTCGGGGCTTGAAATTGGCAGGACCATGCTGAGACCAGGGCCACTAAAAAAATTTCTTCTTGGGATGTGAGAGTTGTTTTTTTATAGCTTTGGTTTTTGGTGGTTTTTTCTTTTCCTTTTTGGTGTTTAATTTTTTTTTTCTTTTTTTTTTTTTTTTTTTTTTTTTTTTTTTTTTAAAGACTACAGTCATTACTCATTAAAGCCGATCATTTTTTGATGAACTGTTTTCCCTTCCCACTCCATCTTGTTTTTCAAATTCCACGGCTAAGCTACAGTTTTAGCTAGTCTTGTGGATAGATTTGTGGTGGCCTTCATCTTTCCTAATGATTGAAAAAGCCATACCCCAAAATAAAACATCTTTCTGTTGCTTTGTTAATGAAACACTTTAATAATAGAGAAATGCTGTCTTTAAAACTGGAGTGGTAAATTGCTACAGTGAAGGCTTTTTTGGAAATATGGGGCTTTACTAAGAAAGGTTATGTTCTTAGGTAACCCCCACTTACATGACTAATATTGTTCTGTCAGTCTTTGCCAAGAGTGTCCTCCTCCAAAAGTTAGCTATTCTGAAAGCTGACTTGTCATGGCGGGGAAATACGCTATGGCCTAACTGTATCAACCAAACTCTTATACTGTCCCAAGTCTATTTCCAGGACTTTTCACCTTTGAAATTTTAAGGAAAATAGTGGTTCCAGTTATTTTTGTTTAAAAATTTTGAGCCCAATATATTAAAATAGACCAGTTGAAAAACCTGCTTTTTTATTTTAAAAAGACATTATTGTCTAGGATACATAAAATAGCGTTGCTGTTTGCAATACTATAGTGAAGGTTGTGCCAGTGCTTCCATTTATAAAACCCTATTTTTAAGGACATATAGCTTGGCCATAAAACTTGCTCAGTGTTGAAACTTTGCATGCCAAATCTCACCCTAGTAGCAGTATCTTTTTTATTATTTTAATTTTTTATTCTTAGTAAAATTTACCAAGTTTCCTCTGTTGGACAATTTTTTGTACACGTGCAGTTCAAATGATTTCACACTACAGTATGATAGTTATCTGATTGTATATTCCCATTGAACATTTTAAACACCAAACCATTTAATAACTGATCAACCTTCCCTTGAACAGAGGTAAGTATTTGTTGGACTTTAAAAAGATGGTCAAACAATGCCTAAATCCCAGTTTTTTATGGTAGGCCTTAGTCACGTCACACCTCCTTTTTCAGTTTCCTGAATAGTATTCATTTAATACATATGATAGTTAATCTGCATGTGATTTTCCTTAAGTCACCTATACTAGCCTTTTCATTTGGGAGAATAGCTTTTCTCAAACCAGAAACTGCTTGAAACAGTTCCAAAAATGTTGGTAAAACAAGTGTAGTCCTGGGCTAATCATTTCAATAGCAAGTTTCAACCTAAAAAAATTTTATGACTAAGAAATAATTCCATAAAAAATAAAAGTTTATAATGGAAATGCTGACAGAACATTTATCACATCAGTCCTACTGTTAATATGCATCATCAAAATTTTATACTTCATTAGTAATGCTTTGTAGAAACTGAATAGATTAAAGCAAACATGCCAACTCAATTTTTAATAATATATTTTTACCTGTTGGAAAGTAGAGTAGAAAATAAGAGTGTATACATTCAATGAACCAGGTGACTTAAAATATTTATTAGGTCAGATAGTGTCCTCTTTTAGCAATATAATATTATATACTATACGGTATTTTCTTGTCCTTTCTCAGCTCTTAAAAAAATATACCTAATGCTTAAATATCTTTCAAGAGCTTTTCTTTTTATATTTTCCAGTAGGAATTAAGACTTTTTTAAAAAATAAAATGTTCATACGATACTCTGAAGATCAATAATGTAGACTCTAGCATGAAGTTGGAGGTCAGGACTTATGTGTAGATAAAAGAATAATTTATATTAAATAGACTTGCAAAAACCAAATGCATTTCTGTTTCGAGAAGCTTTAATAAAAGTGGTTCAGAATTATGTGATTTGTAACTTGCAAAGTGCTTCTTATATGACACTGATGTAGTTAATGTAAGTATCCCCGTTGTACATCAGGAAATTGAGGATTAGAAAAGCTAAGTGATTTTCTCTTTCTTATAGAGCTAATAAATAAGAGACTAATCTCAAAATCAGGTCTTCTGACTTGCAGTCATTTTCTGTCATACCATAGTACTTGAATTTATTGTCTCATTTTCTAACAGTTAATAGATAGTCCTTAACTGTTTACAACACAGTCATAAATAGGAGCTGGGAGAGTACATTTTTGTTATGCTTTATGAATCTATTAGACTGATTCTTTTCCTTATCAGAGAAAAAAAAATGTGGGAAATATGGTGGAGAAAGGGTTTTTGCCTTAATTTTTATGTGACTAGAGCAATGTAGTTTCTAGCTTCAAAATGAATCTTAAGATTTTTTTTTTTGTAAAGTTACCTATTTTCCAGAATAAAATTTTGCTTTTTTTTCCTTTTAAATGTCATTATGAGAATATTGACAGGACTCAGGTATCACTTATTAATATCGAAGAAAGGCTACTGTATGCTAATGGTAAACTTTCTATTAGTCATATCAGTGAATAATGAAAAATGTGAATGTATGGGTGCATTTGTTAATCTTTTATGACTTGATTTTCTAAGCTAAAGGTTTAAAATCAGATATCCTGAAATTTAAGTTGTTAAAAATAGAATTTGAATTCTAAATTTAAATACTAGTGTTAAAATCCACTTCACTATAAAATGTTAAAATAGTCAAGTATGTACTTGACTAACATCTAGCTTTCAATGAAGTTAATTTGAGTTCATTGATGGCATGGCATCTCCATGTTTCTAGTACTCTGCAGAGGGCTTTGCACATAGTAGACACTTAAATGTTTCATTTAAGTAAATATTTTAAGCTAAAATATTACTAAGGCCTTCAGAAATTTAGAAATGACTTGCTTCAGAAACAAAATAAAAAGTCCGTGAATCTTGTAGAATATTGTCAAGTGATAACATTAATCCAGACATCTCCAAATACTTTAAATTTTAATTCTTATACTTCTCAAGATTCTCTAACTTAACAGATGATAAATATTAGTATTCCTATTTTATAAGTGAATTTTGATGCCTAAATAGTGCTGTATTAGTTAGTGATTAGAGACAAATACATATAAAATTCACTTTTTGATTCAGTCTCTTGCTTAACCCACGGACTATATAGTCTTTTGCTTTTTATATGTTGAAGTTTTATAGAATAACAAACTTAAACTTTCAGAATCATTTGCAGTCTGAACCAGTAAAAGCTGGGAAATTAAGAGTTAATGTATATTTTACTTCTGTAAAATACTATATGAAGTTTGCAGAGTTTAACAAGCACTTTGACCTCACAGAAAATCTTTGGGTATTGGCTCGTTTTATTCTAGATTCATTAAATGGAAGACCATGTTGGCTTTTCCTTTGAATTTCCTAGTATTTCTCACTTTGTTAGAATCCTATTATTCACAGTAATAATGAACATTTTGGCTTTCCTCTTTAAATCATTCTACTGACCTTAACTATTTTACCACCACAACCCTTCTGAGAAATAGGTAGGTAAGTATTATCCTGATTTTTTGTTTAAACAAATCATAGATACTAAAAGAGAAGCTCTAAATTTGGCTCAGGTTTTCAAAATAGATTTCATTTAGTTCTTTGTTTATTGAAACAAATTGATGGGGGGAACCATCATTGGGGAGGGAAAAATGGATCGCCAATTGGTCAGTTTCTGCTCCCTAAGAAATACTAATTACTGGTGATAAATTCCTACTGGAAATCCTGGCTTCACTTCTTTTCACAAAATTTTCTGACTCTTTTATACTTGGAATGACTTCACTCTAAATTTGTGTCGTCTTGATGCCCTTCTTGGGTTGTTGGTGGTTAGCAGAACTAGTGAATTTCAAGCCCTGTACACAGTAGTTTTGCATGCTGAATTATAAAATAGTCTGTAGTGTTGTCTGTTGCACTTTGCTCTGCTTCATAATGATTAGTTTTGGAGGAAAAAGTACTGTATATCCAATTGGTGGTGTTTATATTGCTATTTGTAAACTTGTAACGTGATTGAACTGTGATCATGGCATTGTGTTTTTGGAGAGAACATCGGAACAGCACATGATGCTTACTGTTTTGGTTAATTGTTCTGTTTTTGCATGCCTTAAGAAAGTGCAGCTAGATTTGTAGCTTTACAAGTTTGAGCTGGCATAAAAGCATGCAAAAGAGGATATGCTGTTCATTGTATATTATTCAAATTTATCCCCATTTTTGTACTTTTCTCCTTAAACAGAGAAATCATATCCCTTTTTCATGGCAAAAGGCAAATAATAGCATCTTTATAGGAAAAAGGCATCTCTCCTTTAACAATTCTATTTACTAAAAAAGGCTGTCACGTCAACTGCCTGGCTACTAAGAAAATGCAAGAACAACTAAAATTTTGTGGATGCGTGGGTATATTTTTTAATTAAATATGTTTTCAAAAGCAATTTGGAAAAACAAAGCACAAATCTTTTTGCCTCTAGAAAGGGAAAAAATTGCATTTTCATTTTTAGTTTTTAAGCTCAGTTCTTTTCTTTTTTTAAAAATAGTTTTTTGCTTTGTTTTACAAATTAAAGCTGCATTATGTTTGGGCTATAAGAGGAAAGCATACAATTAGGAGTTTTCTGACCAAACTTTTGCAAAGGATTGTTGGAGGGGTAAAAGGGTAGTCAGAATTGTGGCTGATTCAACATACAGAAAATGCCTTTGTACAATAAAATTAGGTAATTTGTACAAAAATATTTAGACCCTATTTACATGAATTGGTATATCAAAGATTTAGACAGAAAACAAAAACGTTTTAACTTTTAAGTCAAGCAAATGGCTCACATCATGCTTTATTAGCCTAATATAAACCATCTAAAGGCCTTGAAAACCTACATTTTTATGTGAATTCTGATTGTTCTGAGTGTTCCAGAGTTTCCAGAGAGTTTTGAACAAAAGCAATAATCAGGTTAAAAATAGTTTTTTCACTTGGGTTTAAGTCTTGGGAGGTCTTATGGAAGGGTTGTAGGGCTTTTTAGTGAAAAGAAGTTGTCTTCTGTGACATAACATGGTGCAGCTTTAATAAACCAGCCTAACTTTAACAAGTTCAGACTTCATTTCATGCTTCCCAGCCTCTTGTTTAATATTTTCTGTTACCTGATTACTTTTAAAGCTAACCAAGAAGCTTTTGGAATACTGTATTTAATCTCTGTCCTACAGCACAAACAGCGCTGCCCAGTGCTGGAGGACCAGTTGGTGGATTTGGTAGTTTATGCCATGGAACGTTCAGAGACTGAGGAGAAATTTGATGATGGGGGAACAAGTCAACTTCTGTGGCAGCACCTCTCAAGCCAGCTCATATTTTTTGTACTTTTCCAGTTTGCAAGTTTTCCACATATGGTCTTATCTCTTCATCAAAAGGTATGTATTAGTCTTTTTAATTGAGGACTATTAATTTATGAGGTTTTTTTTTGTTTGTTTTTTAATCAGGTTGTAGTTTCAAAGAACATAATTTAATGATATAGTTTTAGTGTTGACAGATAGAAATCCTGAAACTAAGTTTCAGCTCTATCATGATCTTTGACAGACCATTTTATCTTTTTTATTATCTAATAAGGTAGGTTAAGATTATATCTCTGAAATGATAGTAAGTTGAGTAATAAAGCAAACTGTCATTGCTATACCTACACATTTTATTATAAGGTGTATGTATTCTAAGCAAAGATAACTGTTAGAGTAGATTTTTTTTAAAGTTCCATTACCAGAAAGTTAGCTGCCAAGAGACAACCACCATGTTTATTTTAGCCATTACACAAAAGCCAGTCATCTAAGATATGGAAATGGTAATCTGTGTCTTAGGCTTGAAAATCATCAAACCAGTTTAAATGATGGACCTTTGAAGAATTGAAATACTTTGCAAATACTAAAGTTAGAACACGAATTTTCTCAGAATAGAAATTATATTGCACAGATTCTGCAGTCAAAATTCTTCTGTTTTATAATGAAAGCTCCCATCAGTGTTGGTTAACTAAAAATTAATCTATGTTTCCAAACATCTTTTACAGTTAGCAGGGCGAGGTCTTATTAAAGGCAGAGACCATTTAATGTGGGTACTGCTACAATTCATTTCTGGAAGTATTCAGAAAAATGCATTAGCTGATTTTCTCCCTGTTATGAAGCTCTTTGATCTTCTTTATCCAGAAAAAGAGGTAAGTTTGATTATTAAGTGGAAAGCAACATAATTGAATTTATATTAAAGGTTTAGGTAGTATATTAAAGAGAGGTAATGGAAAGAACACACGCTGGAAGTCAAAAAAACCCTGGGTTCTAGCTAATTATTATTAGCTATGTAATTCTGGACTTGAAGTTTTCTTATCTATGAAATGAATTGATGAACTACTTGATTTTCAAAGTCCTTTTACAGGTGAGAAAACTAAAATATAAAAGAGTTGTAATTTGCCCGGGGTCATTATGTAACTGGTAGATAGAGGAAGTAGTAGAATCTAAGACTTAAAACATTTGATACAGAGTTTATTATCAAATTCTCATGTTTCCTTAAAAAAAAAATATATATATATATTATTGATGCTTTTTTGGTTGTTTTAGCCATTTGTTATTTCCATACATATCAAAAAAGCAAGTATTATTAAGTACTCTGTGTTTTTATGTTAGGCATGCAGAGACAAAAATATAGCAACCCTGCTCTCAAAGACTATATTTTGAAGGGGAGGCATGAAGTATCATGAACAAGTATCAGTAACTACAACTAATTGGGTTGAGGGGCCTGGCACTAATGACTGGAAGAAATCAGGAAAGGTCTCAAAGTAAGAAAATATCACAAAAGAAGTTGGGTGAGATATCTTAAAGGAAAATAAAGAGGTAAAAAGGAGAATGCCTTCCAGACATGGGAGACAACCTACTTAAAGACATAGAGATAGGAAATGGAATATCATTTATGAGGAGCAGCAAGTAGAACAGCTTGATTGAACTAAAGCATGCACAAAAGACCATAATGTATAATTGTGCCTGGAAAAATAGGCAGAAGCCAGAATATAAAAAGCTGTAAAAGCTAAACAGAGAAGAGTTAACTGAATTGCCAGAAGAAACACAGCTAGTAAGTAACTGAGGCAGGATCTGAATTATCTCAAAAGTCCATTATTCTATCCTTTCTTCCACTTCACTGTTGCTATAGGAAATCATGAAGTTTATTGAATAGGAGAGTAATATTTAGGAATATTATGTTGGCAACTTTCGTGGAGAGGGAGTTGAAACTAATTAAGTGACTATTGGAGTCATCCTGTCTAAAGGTAATTAGGGCCTTGAACTAGGGTGGTACCTTGTGAAGTAAAGAGGATCTCTATGAGAGATATTATGGGGTTAGAAACAACATGATTTGGCAACTGATGAATAATGTGGAGTAAGAAAAAATGAGAAGTTAGAAAGAAGGATAGGTTGGATAGAGGTGGGATAAAAGATGATTCTATTTTAGATATGTCCAGATACTTATGGAACATATAATTAGAAATGCTCAGTAGGTATTTAGTGATGTTGGTTAGAACTCAGGAGACCTAGAGTTAGGTGTACATTTGGAAATCACCTTTGTAGAAATGACAGTGGAACCATAAAAATTGATAAAGTCACTAAGAGTATATATAAAGAAGAGAAGGCTGTGAACAAACGACACTCAGGGGGACAGATTATAAATAATAAATCAGCAGTGCTCAGACTGCATAATTTAGATAGTTAGAAAAACCCAGAGAGGAGAGAGTATACAAGAAGGTAGAGTGTGGTCATCAGTGTAACATGTTGGTCACTTCACTTTGCATCCATTCAAGCACGTCTTCCTATTTTTGTCTGGATTCTAAAAATTTTCTTTTGGCATGATAGGACAAGCTGGAAACAAAGTGTATACACATTGGCTGAGGAATGGTTAAACACATAATGATATTCTACTATCATTCTATTAAAGTATTCTATTATGTATTTAGTAATTGATTGGGTACACACTTTGTTTCTAGTTTTCCCTATCATTAAAATTGCTGCTGTGAATATTTTTTCATATATATGAAGAGGAGCTATTTCATTGTCTTTATACTCCCAGATTAGCACATGCTATATATAGTTGTGTGTAATCTATATATAATAGAAGCTTAGTAAATGCTCCTTGTTAAGTGAATTTAGTATTTGTGAATTATAAGGGAAAACCCAAAAATGGGTTCCATCTGTGACTTAATATGTGTTATTTAAGCTCTCTCAATTTCCTTATATGAAAAAATAAGAGAATTGGATTAAAATATTTGAATTCTAGAGATCGATGATTTTCATTTATAAGAATACCTAAAACATTGCTTCTTTTTTGTGTGTGATAATATACAAATATGCTCTTTCTCAGTGTATTCCTGTGCCAAATATTAACAAACCCCAATCAACCCATGCTTTTGCAATGACATGTATTTGGATACATCTAAACAGGAAGGCTCAAAATGACAACTCCAAACTACAGATTCCTATACCTCACTCCCTAAAACTTCACCATGAGTAAGTCAATAGCTTCATGTTGTTGTTTTTTAAATTATATAGAAATAAGTGGATTTGGGAGTTACTGTTGAAACTAATTCTATTTATGTAATAATATGTGTATTATAGCTATGGTTGAAAGACTAGTTAGCGTCTACAGCAGAGATCTAACAGCTTTATTAGAATGCCAATAATGCTTTCTAAATTAATAATTTATAGCCTCAATAAAGTGATTGGTATTCACAAATAATGATAATATTTCATAATTCCATAAATATTGCCTTTTAAAAATCAAGCCTTAGGTAGCACTTATGATAATGTCTTGGTTAAAGTATAAAGTGTTTTATTTAAGATTACAAGTAATAAGTTACCCCATAATTCATTAATTTGCAAATTATTGTGTTCTAATATTAGTCTTTACACACTATGTACTAATTTCTTGATTCATTTAGCATTTTTGCTACTCTTACTTATAATGTGCATTTTTTAAAAAACCGTAAATATGCAGTTCTTCATATGTTCAGAAATAGCATTATATTAAATATTATTTCAAAGTCAAATTCCCACTGTTCCAATTTTTTGAGAGTCTTGAGGAATTGTCTAATAATCTATAAACATTCTGTTTAGAATCTACCTAGAATCCTTATATGTGTGTATGTGTGTTGGTGTTTTGTATTTTGGGACAGGAAAACATGGCACCTTCAGGATCTAAGCTTTTATCTCTTTGAACAAAGAGTAAAAATGAAAAATTGAAAATGAAAAAACAAAATGTATTACAACTATATTTTGTGGGATATTACATCTATTTTCCTATTTAACTTAATATTATTTACTTAATTTAATTTTCATATGTTTTTCATTTTCATATTTTTAACATAATATTTATAGGTTCTTGCAACAAAGTCTTCGAAATAAAAATTTACAGATGAATGACTATAAGATTGCTTTGTTGTGTAATGCATACTCTACAAATTCAGAATGTTTCACATTACCTATGGGAGTACTAGTAGAAACTATTTATGGCAATGGAAATATGAGAATCTCTCTTCCTGGAATTAATTGCATGGCATCAGGATCTATCACCCCCTTACCAATGAATCTATTGGATTCCCTTACAGTGCATGCTAAAATGAGGTATGTTTTTTCATTTACTTTGGGTCTTATGTTATTTTCAGTTGATATCAACAGTTTACTAATTTTTTTAAGTTTTTGTCTTTGTGTCTTGTATGTGCATATGCTTTATCTGTCTATCAAACACACACACACACACACACAGAGCTTCATTTTACTTTTTAGGTTTTTTTTCACATGCCCTGCACTCCAAAATACTACAAGCCAATCAATCCCTCATCTCATCCTGCTCTATGTTGATCCCAACATGGAGTTACATATACTATCTTCCATGCCTAGAATAGATCCCTTCCACATCTTTACCTGTTGAAATCCTTCAAATCTCAACTAAGATGTCAACTTTTTCATTGCATGTTGCTATCTTGATTCTACACACACACACACACACACACACACACACACACACACACACACACACACTTCTCTCATTAACCTCCTTTAGGCATTTATCAGAGTCTAGCATATTTATGTACATGTCTTAAATCCTTAACTCTGCCTCTAATTTGTAAGCTTTTTAAAGACAGGAATTTTATTTCTTCTTTGTATCAGCAATTAGCATTATACTTTGATTGGAACAGGCATTTAATGTACAATATAGAATTAAATTCTTAGAGGATATAAGCAGTGTCTTCATGGGATTCACAAAAGAAAACTGCTGAATTTAGTATTTCAATAAGTTTGTTAAAGCACAATTTCTGACATGATAAGCACTTAGTAAATGGTTAAGATTGAAAACTATTTAGTATCAAGTTTGCTGACTTGAATACCATTAAATAAAAAGTAATTGATTCAGATGTTTGAAAGTGGAATAGCAGTGACATAATGGAAGGATTGTCACGTGTGTTGGAGGCAAAAGATATAATACCTCTGCAATTTATTAGTCAAATGATTATGTGCAAATTTTTTAATCCCTTTGAACCTCTTTTTTTTTTTTAACCTGAAAAATGAGAGTAATAACATGAATTTATTATGAGAAAAGTGCTTTGCAATTTTATTAAAATTTGCATTTATAAATCGAGCTATCATTGTCAAGTCATATCTAATTTGAACTTCCCTTTTTCCCTCTCTTTCTTTTACTACAGCTTAATTCACAGCATCGCTACCAGGGTAATAAAATTAGCACATGCAAAATCCAGTGTGGCATTGGCCCCAGCTCTAGTAGAAACCTACAGTCGTTTACTGGTTTATATGGAAATAGAATCCCTTGGGCATTAAAGGATTTATTAGTAAGAGCAAATTTTCTTTTCTTTTTTAGCATTTTATTCTTTTTTTAAAAAAAAAACTTTGAGTTTATCCTTTCCCTAAGGTAGTAAGCAATTTGACATAGGTCTATTTTACATATACATGTCATGTTGTAAAAGACAGAAACCTCTTGTTCTCTTCCCCCTAAAAAAAAAAAACCACCACAAAAAAAGTAAAGAAAATAAAAATAGTATGCTTCAATCTTCATTTAGACACCATCACTTCTTTCTCTGAAGGTGGATAGCATTTTTCATCATGAGTCTTTTGGAATTCTTTTGGATCATTGTATTGCAGAGAATATCTTAAGTCATTCACTATCAATCATTGTATAGCATTGTTAGTGTGTATAGTGTTCTGGTTCTGCTTACTTCACTTTGCAACAGTTTATGAAAGTCTTTTCCAAGTTTTTCTGAAATAATTCTACTCAGACTTTTCTTACACCACAACAGTATTCCAGTACAATTTGTTCAAATTGATAGACATCTGCTCAGTTTCCAGAAAAGTGCTGCTATAAACATTTTTGTATATGTGGGTTTTTTTCCCCTCTTTTATGATCTCTTTTGTAAACAAACCCAGTAATGGCACTACTGGAGCAGAGGGTATGCCTAATTTTATAGTCCTTTCAGCATATTCCATTTTACTCTCCAGAATGATTGAGTCAGTTCACAATTCCATCAACAGAGTATTAATGTCACAGTTTTCCCACATTCCTTACAATATTTATCATTTTCCTTTTCTTTCATGTTAGTCAATTTGATAGATGAAAGATGATAACCTCAGTTGTTTTGATTTGCATTTCTGTAATCAATAGTAATTTTAAATATTTTTTTCATATGGCCATAGATAACTTTGATTTCTTCATCTGAAAACTTCCTGTTTTTATCCTCACACCATTTATCAATTGGGGAATCACTAATATTCACATAAATTTGTTCAGTTCTACATATGTTTATAAGAAATGAGGCCTTTATCAGGGACACTTATTATAAAAATTGTTTCCCAGATTTTTGATTTCAATCTTGGTTGTATTGATTTTGTTTGTGCAAAAACTTTAATGTAATCAGAATTATTCATTTTATATTTTGTAATATTCTCTATTTCTTTGATCCTATTATCTTCCCATATTGTATTTGATAAGTAAATTATTTTACTTCCCTAATTTGCATGTTATCATTCTTTGTCTGTACTATGTACCCATTTTGATTTTATCTTGGTATGTGGTTTGATAAATTTGTCTATACCTTGTTTTTTGCCAAACTGCTTTATATTTTTCCTAAACAATTTTCATCATATAAAGAGTTCTTCTCCAAAGAGCTTGGGTCTTTGGGTTTGCTAAACACTAGATTATTATAACCATTTACTACTGTATATGATGGACCTAATCTATTGTACAGATCCATCTGAATCTTAGCTAGTACCAGATTATTTTGATGATTATTACTTTATAATAGTTTGAGATCTTAGTATGGTTAGGCCACCTTCCTTTTCATTTATTTTCTTTAATTCCCTTTATGTTCCTGACCGTTTGTTCTTCCAGATATATTTTGTTGTTATTATTATTATTATTTTTAATCTTTTGGCTTGGCCCACCTGTGAGCAGTTAATATTTTTCCAGTTGTTTAAATCTGTCTTTATATGTGTGAAAAGTGTTTTGTCATTATGTTCATATAGTTTCTGGGTTTATCTTGGCAGATGTTCTCCCAAATATTTTATATTGTTTATTGTTATTTTAAATGGAATTTCTCTTTCTAACTCTTAATACTGAGCTTTGTTGATCATATAAAGAAATTCTCATGGTTTATATGGATTTATTTTATCTTATGTAACTTTGCTGAAATTAATTATTTCAATTAGTTTTTAATTGATTTTCTAAGTAGACCCTCATATTATCTGCAAAGAGTGATAGTTTTGTTTCCTTATTGCCTATTCTAATATTTTCAATTTCTTTTTCTTATTGCTATAGCTATAGATTTCTAGTTTAATATTGAGTAATAATTATGATATTGGATATACTAGATTCATTAGTCTCATTGGGAAGTCTTCTAGCTTATCCCCATTTCAACCAATGCTTGCTAATGATTTTTTACATTTTAAGAAAAACTTCATTTATTCCCATGTTCTTGAGCATTGTTTTTGTTTTTGTTTTTGTTTTTTACTAGTAATGGACTTTGTATTTTATCAAGAGCTTTTTATGCATCTATCTTTTTCAAAAGTGTTTGTTTTCCAAATACTAGTTTTTCACATTAAATTTTGTAAAACTTTGTGTTCTAAATTTCTTTTCCTCCCTTAACTTCCCCCCTACAAAACAGTATGCAATTTGATATAGGTTAAATAGGTGCAATTCTTTTAAACGTATTTCCATATTTGTCATGTTGTACAAGAAAAGTCAGATCAAAAGAGGAAAAAAACATAAAAAAGGGAAAAAAAAAAAAACAAGCAAACAACCAACCACCACAAAAAAAGGTGAAGATACTATATTGTGATCCACATTCAGTACCAATACTCTCCCTCACAAGTCTGTTGGAATTGACCTGAATCACCTCATTGTTGAAAAGAGCCACGTCCATCATAGTTGGACACAATCTTATTGTTAATATGTATAATGTTCTCTTGGTTCTGCTCATTTCACTCAGCATCAATTCATGAGTCTTTCCAGGCTTTTCTGGAATCAGTCTGTTCATCATTTCCTATAGAACAATAATATTCTATTACATTCCTATACCATAACTTATTCAGCCATTTCCCAACTGAAAGCATCAAGTTCCTTGCTACTACAAAGTTTCTGCATCTGTTAAGATAAAATTTTCTTAGCTGAGAAAATTATATATATATCTGAGCAAAATAATAAAGTTAAGTAAATAAATAACAGTTAATTCCCAGTGAGGTCCTATTCTCCCCTCAGATCTTTCCTAGGTCCTTTCTATTCCTTCTTTGTCCCTATCACTTCCTCAGTAGGAATGTATTCTTTTGAAAACTCCTATGAAGCCAGGAGCATTGTTGTTTTTCATCTCTATTCTAAGTGTGCCATATTGTCCTAATAAATCTTTATTGAATTTCTGTAATAGTAAAAGCTATCATTTAGATATGCCTTATTGTTTGCAAAAATACTTTATGTATTCCTTTTTGAAGAATTTAATTTGCTCCTTTCAACAGTCCTGTAAGTTAGATACTCATATCTTCATTTTACAAATGAGGAAACTGAATTGAGAGCAGTTAATTGATTTGCCCCGAATTAATGAATATTTCTGATAAAATTAAAACTTAGGAATTCCTGATTTTGAGTCCAGCTATATACATATACTATGCCACCTATGTGAAATATTAGTCCTCTCAATTATCTCTACTAATCTGATTACTGTGTTTACCTAAAAAATTGTATATCTTCATTTTTAAAAAATATTCCAAGTAAGTTGCCAGACTGATCTTCCTCCTAATTGAGATGAGTAAGATTTCCTGATATGAACTTGTAACCAAAGAGAATTATATAGCAATGTAGGAAAACAAAATCACAAATAAAATTTCTTTTTGGGAAGAGGTTTGTATAATTTTACTTTCCTCTAAATATCTTTATTATTATATCCTTTCACAAGGTCAGCTCTTGCCTACTGTTTTCAAATCTCATGCTTGGGGAATCTTACACACACTCCTGGAGATGTTCAGCTACCGTATGCACCACATCCAGCCTCATTACCGAGTTCAACTACTGAGTCATCTTCATTCTTTAGCTGCTGTTTCCCAAACCAATCAAAACCAACTCCATCTCTGGTGAGCCATTGAAGAAGCCATTGTCTTTTATTCTTTTGGGCTAGTTAGAGCTTTTGGTTCCATTGTAAAGTCCTTAGCCTACATCAGTATATATATTTTTCTGTTCCTTTGCATTAGCATAAATTTCTTCTCTACTCTGAATATTTGTCTTTTGATTTAAAAATACCAAATGGGGCAAGTGTAAATTTTTTTCCCCCCTGAGGCTGGGGTTAAGTGACTTGCCACGGGTCACACAGCTAGGAAGTGTTAAGTGTCTGGGATCAGATTTGAACTCGGGTCCTCCTGAATTCAAGGCTCTATCCACCACGCCACCTAGCTGCCCCCAAGTGTAAATTTTTTAATAGAGAAGTTGCTTTTCTTTCAATTAAATATTTTACTTCTGAACTGATAGTGAAAGCTTTACAATCCTAGTTTTCTATCTCAGGCACTATAGGCTGATAGAAGCAAAAATGTTTTTTGCTTCAAGTAAGTTATTTTATCCTAAAAACACATATAGGGAAAGTGTGTTTGCCACTTTTAAAACAATGTATCCAAATGAAAAGAACTTTGTACTTTCTGTGTCCTATAGACTTAGTAGCTTTGACTGAAGTCAGCAAAATCAGGAAGCATGCATCATGAATTTTGTTTTAATAGTATTTTTTTTTTCCAATTGCAAGTAAGGATGGTTTTCAGCTTTCATTTTTGTAAGATTTTAAGTTCCAATTTTTTTTTCTTTTTCCTTTCCTTGCCTTTCCTCTCCACATGATAGCAATCAAGCAATCTGATATAGGGTTATATGTATACATTCATTTTTAACATATTTCCATGTGAGTCATTTTGGGAAAGAAAAATCAGAACAAAAGGGGAGAAAACCACAAGAAAGGAAGAAAACAAAAAGAAAGAAAGGCAAAAATAGTATGCTTCAATCTGCATTCAGTCTCCATAGCTCTCTCTCTGGATGTGGATGACATTTTCTATCCAAACTTTATTGGAATTGGCTTGGATTGGTGATTTGCTGAGAAGAGTCTATCATAGTTGATTATTACACAAAGTTAATTTTTAAAGAACTTTCGAATTTAATTTTTTTGGTATATCTTATAAAACTGGAATTGTAGATAAAGTTTTTCCAAAATGTCATATAATCTGGACAACTTTTTTTCCCCTTTCAGTGTTGAGAGCACTGCTCTGAGACTTATAACAGCACTTGGCAGTTCTGAAGTGCAACCACAGTTTACTCGTTTCCTTAGTGATCCCAAAACCGTGCTTTCAGCTGAATCTGAAGAATTAAACCGGGCCTTAATTTTGACCTTAGCCAGAGCAACTCATGTGACAGGTAATAATGAATTTTTCAAGGAAAAAAAAAAAGTACTTTAAATATTATTTTGATTATACTACATCCCTCAAAGCATATCTGCAGAAAAATTACCATTCTTATATTTGGAAATCTTACCTACTGACATGTTGTTTTCAGTTTAAAACATCAGGGTGTTCTAACTTTGACGCAATTTGTATTTCAGTTTTAACTGGTTAATAAGTTTTAGGGAAATAATTCATGAAAATCAAACATGGGTAATGAATTTTGTTTAAATTAATTGTACTCATTTGGTAACCATATTCTAGAAAACTGCTCATGTATTTTAGCTATGTGACTTAATAACAAATTTTTTATCCCTTATCTTATAGAAATAGCTTTTGCCCTTAAGCATTAGAAACTTTGAATGAATAAGCATGGTTTTACTCCACTAGAATACTAGTTACCAAATCACTACTACCATCAGCTAAAAGGGAAATTAAAATGAAGCAAATTTTAAATACTTTTTTTTTTTTAATACTGTGAGACTTTTGAAGGAATTATACTTGTGACTGAAATTGGCACTCCTAATTTAAGACTTGAGTTGATATTTTCTTTGAGAAGCCATAGAAATAAAATTAATATATATGAACAAAATAATTCTATCTTACTCCTAAATGTTTTGCTTTTGATGACCTGAAAGATTCTAAAATCATAACAAATTCTCACTTCATTGACTCTTTATATATATATATAATTATTAATATAATATATATAATTATTAATATAATATATATAATTATTAATATTACATATATATATATAATTTTATTTCTGTGCCTCCTTTATATCAAAAGAGTACAAATTCATCTTATTCCAATGTAAGTCTCACAGGAATTACAGAATTGTTTTTGATCTTTTATTTTTAGTGTCATAACCTGATGTTTTTTATTCTTTAGGAATATAATTGTTTGATGATTGAATCTAGCTATTTCTGTTCCTTTTCTTTATTTAGATGATTTCTGTTTCAAATTGTCTGGACTATTATAGTATAGCCTATCATTTGTCTCTTATCTCAAAAACGTTTTTATAAAATTATTAAAATTTTCTCACATGGAGCTGAACTTATCTCTAAACTGTAAACTCTAGAATAACATACTAACTCTTCAATTCGTCATTTAGGACCCTTCATGATCTGTCCAGCAAATGATGTCTTTTCAGACTTAATTCATGTCTCTTTCATGTCTTCTTCAGCAAAATTAGTGAAATGATTTCTGTTCAAAGACTATTCCCTGCATCTGAAATGAACTCTCATCCTTGCCTCTTAAAATTCTTAATTTCTATCAAGATCAAGTAGGGTACCACTTATGATGCAGAACCATTTCTGATCCTTGGAGAAAGGGAGGTTGAATTTTTTTTTTTTTTTTTTTTTTTAATTTACTTATTTGTATCTTTGTTATTCTAAGTCTGCCTTTTTGTGTACCTACTCCCATCAATAGAATATAAACTCATTGAGGGGCAGGGAGGGACTCTTTTATCTTTTTACTCCTGGCATCTTGTACAATTTTTTAAATACTAAATAAATGTTTCTCAAATTTTAGTTGAATTGAATTTTATAAGTGTCTGTCTGTTTAGATTTTTTTACAGGCTCTGATTCAATTCAGGGGACTTGGTGCAAGGATATACTTCAGACGATCATGAGCTTTACACCTCATAATTGGGCTTCTCATACTCTTAGCTGCTTTCCAGCTCCTTTGCAGGTAATTCTGTAATGAATTACTCCTTATGGAAAATATATTTTTATATGTGTTATTTTCAATAATTAATTTATTGAGTATTGAATTAGATTGTTTATTTTATTGAATAAAACTTTTGAATAGTTTGAATATTTTATTGAATAAAGTACCTTGAATTTTTATTTTATTTAGTTCATAAAAGGTAATTATAGTCATTTGTAAGCAATTCTTTTTGATATATTCTGACTCATGACCAAGTTTAGAGATAATGTGTTCATATTTCAGAGATTTTTTTTTTTTTTTTTTTAATCAAAAAATATTATCAGAAAACATTACATAGTGTTTTGGGGACAGAAGACATAGACAGTCTCATTTAAAGAGCCTTAAAATTTAGGCATACCTAGACTAAAGATTGGGAAAATTAATTCTCTAAAAGTTATGTAATTGTTTTTTAATCATTTTGACCATTGGGGAAAAAAATAGAAGTCAGTTTAAAACAAAAGAAACTGAGTTTTAGAGAAAAAAAGACTTTTCCCCTAATTTCATTATGGGAACATATTTTCTCATAGAAATGGAAGGGACTTATAGAGATCATCTAGTTCAATTTCTTGATTATACAGATAATATAATTAGAGATGCTAAAGTTAAACAATTTCTCAGTTATGTGATTGAGAGAAGAATAATGAGTTAGAAACAATTTTTGTGCTGTGGATTGGTGAAGCATATAGAGCCCTTCTCAAAACATTGTTTTTAAATGTATAAAATTTACTGCAAGGGATTACCCAGGAAACCAATCATATTGAAATGCAGTTATCAAAATATATTTTTTATAGTTATAGCTCTCACATTAAGAATTTAGTAAGCCACTGTTTTTCTCATTATACACAATTATACTTACAGTTTTGTCTTTTTTCAGGCATTCTTCAAGCAAAATAATGTACCTCAAGAAAGTCGTTTTAATTTGAAAAAGAATGTGGAGGAAGAATACAGAAAATGGAAGTCTATGACTAATGAAAATGACATCATTACTCACTTCTTCTCTATGCAAAGTCCTCCTCCTCTCTTTCTTTGCCTCCTTTGGAAGATGCTCTTGGAAACAGATCACATTAATCAAATTGGCTATAGGTGAACCATTAGGAATATCTACTATAACTGTATTCCATTTTATGTACAGTTGGGTATTAATAACATTATTTGTTTCTCTATGTTTTGTAGAGTACTGGAGAGAATTGGGGCCAGGGCCTTGGTAGCTCACGTCAGAACGTTTGCAGATTTCCTGGTGTATGAGTTCTCTACATCAGCTGGAGGTCAGCAACTCAACAAATGCATTGAGATCCTCAATGATATGGTATGGAAGTACAACATTGTTACACTGGACCGGTTAATTCTTTGTCTTGTAAGTATAAATTCCTAAGATCTTTTGTTGTTCTTGAAGATACTATGAATTACTCCCTGAATCAGTATAGATTCTGATAGTTAGAATTCAGAAAGCCCAACATTGAGATCCTGCCGCCAGTACTACTCCAGGCAGTAAACTTTTCTGATCCTCAATTTTCTCATGCATACAAAGGGACAATAGCATCTGTCTCACAGATTTTTATGAGGATGAAGTGAAATGATATGTGTCAAAAAAGTTATATATGTTTAAGTTCTATATACATGCTAGCTATTATTATTTACCCCATAATCAAATACTGGTTCTATCCAGATGGCAACTCTTTAGCTTTACCATTCTAAAGAACTAAAAGTTTCACATTAAAAAATTAACTTAAACAATGGTAATTTTATTTTCTTGCCAATCTTTACAGGTTGTGACTGGTGGATGAAAAGGTAGTAGCAGTAAGGAATTATTGTTTATTAGTAATGTATTCACTTTTGTAAAAGTTTCTAGTCACTACCACATCTCGTAATTAGTTCAGTCAAACTACCCCACTTCCCAGAATTCCTGGGAAAATGAAGAAGCAGCATCTGATTAGGGTGGTAGACCCAGAATTTATTTTCCTGACTACCTTGTCAGTGATTCATAAATAATATTTATTGAACTTTAATTTCCCCAAACATTAGTGATCATATTTTGGTGACTGGTTAGTGAACCTTAAATCTTCTAAGGATAGTTATCTTTAATTCATATTTTGTTTGCTGGCCATATTTGAAGAACTAGGTTCAGTATTGAATCATTCTGCTTATTTTCAGTGATTTCTCACATTCCTTTTGTCCTCCCTTTATTAATTTTTTTAACCCACTCTCCTCAGCAACCATTCTAAAATCATTTGCTCCCCTCATCTCCCTTCTCTTCTACAACACTCTCTAAAATAAATATACTTGTACACTACCTTATTGAAAAAATTGAGACATTTCAACTTACTCATCTCCCCTTCTCTACCTATTATGTTTCTCTCTTTTCTTCTCCTTTTTTTTTTTTTTTTTTTTTTTTTTTTTTTTTTGAGGCAATTGGGGTTAAGTGACTTGGCCCAGGGTCACACAGCCAGGAAGTGTTAAGTGTCTAAGGTCAAATTGAACTCATTCCTCCTGACTTCAGGACTGGTGCTCTATCCATTGTTCCACCTAGCTGCCCCTACCTGTTATATTTCTGTACTTTCCTATAGTCTTGTCTCTCCCAAAAGGGGGGGGGCAGTTGATTTCCTTGCCAAGACTAATGACTTAACCTGTAAGCTCAAATCCCACCTTATCCCCATTTTCTCCATGACTTTGCCTCCATTAACCTTTCCTTCTCATATTCTTATCTCCATTTTTTCCCCTGAGTATTAATGCTTTCCCTGTTGTCTAGAAATATGTTCATGTGTACCACATCCTTAAAAAGAACCCTTTACTTGACATTGCCAAACCCTTCGTAGAATCTTTCTATATCTCTCTTCTCTTTTCCTATCTAAATTCCAAAATACAGTAAGACCTTTGTGCTTCCACCTCATCATCTTTTTATTGCTCAACCTCTTGGAAACTAGTTATAATCCCACTATTCAGTGAAAACCAGGTTATTAAAGCTTGTTAAATTAGATGACCTTTTCTCAGTCATCTTTCATCTTTTTGGGTTCTAATATTACTAACCACAACTTTTAAATATTGTCTTCTCTCTCAACTTTGGCGATACTGTTCTGTCCTGGTTCTTCTATATGTCATACTCTTTCTTTGATGGGTTGTTATCCAGTTGCTGCTTTTTAGGTCTGATGTCCACAAAGGTTTTTGTCCTAGGACCTCTTTTCTCTCTACTCTCTTTCCCTTACTGATCTAATTTATCCTTATAGGTTCAATTATTATCTCTGCACAGATGACTTCCATATTTTGTTGATGCAGTTCAAATCCTTCTTTTGATCCTCTTGTCAGTTCTGCTGAATATTTTCTGGGTGATCTGTTAGCATCTTCACTGAATATTTTACCTGGATTGCTTACCTGGAAATAAAGATAGATGGATGAAAAGGAAAGAAAATAAAAGAGTTAGGATTAGGGAAGGAAGGAAATGGAATGGAAGGATAAGATGAATATAATAGCCGTCTCCTTGATCTATTTCTCCTTATCATGTCTAGGAAAAAATAGAAATTCCTGTATAATCTGACTCCATCTAACTTTTCATCCTTATTTCAGATTATTGTCTTTTAGATATTCCGTGTTTTAGCTAAACCAGGCTAGTAATTGTTTTCTGAATGTGCTGCTTATTCTATTATGTTTGTTTATACAAATGGTTCTCCTTTCTTAGAATGCACACTTTCCTCATTTCTATCCAAGTCTTTGTCTTCATCTTTCTTTTAGACTTGTTTCTGATAATATCTCCTCCAGGAAGTTTTCCCTGATTTCTCCTTTCTCCGTATTGGTACATTCTCCCTAAATTTCCTTTTAAAAATATTGTTCATATTTGGTTTTATATTACCTTCTCTTCCAATTATATCATTCCTCACTCTCATGAATGCCATTCCTTATAACAGATTTCCTAATTTTTTTTTACTTAATTTGTGTTCATATATGTAGCCTTTTAATTCTTTGTAAGCTTCTTATTGTAGGGACGGTATTCTCTTTTTGCATTTGTTTCCTAAGGTCCTATCTAGCATCTTTCCTTACACAAATATAGTAGGTATTTAATCAACCTTGGTTGACTTTCAAAAAAAAAAAAATAGAGATATAGCAATATTCTTTCAGTCATTCATCCAGCAAGTAATTATTGACCTCCTACAATAAGGAACTGTGGCAGAGACGCTAGGAAGGATACAAAATGGAAAAGTCCATATTCTGAGGGAGCTTACCATCTTAGGAGAGATGAAATGAGATGTGATGTAATAGGATATAATGCTATAAAATCAATATGTAAACAATATTATGACAAGGATACAAAATACTGTAAGAATCCATCAAGAAAAAATGCTTTGTACAGAGATCTTTTCGTGATATCTGAACTAGCTCTTAACAAATATAGAAGGAAGTAGAATTCATTCTAGTCTGTAAGTGTCATGAGAAAAGGCACAGAAGTGGGAGAAAATGTAGACTATTCAGAGATCTTAGTTGTTGGGCCGAAGAATATAGTTTACATAAGGGATGGAGGGGATGATATACATCTTGATAATACCAGGTTAGGAACCCTTGAATTTTGAGTTTTATTTGAAAAATGGCAAGAAGCTTTTGAAAGTTTTTATTGTTGTTGTTTTTTGCATAGCAGGGAGATAATCAAATTCATAACTTAAGAAGGCCAGTTTTTTTAAGTGCAGGTTGAATTAGTGGTAAGTGAACTTAGTGTTAACTAGACATTTAAGGAGGCAGGAGATAGAAAGGACTCAAAAGTTTAGAAAATACATCTAAAAAAATTAAATTTTAAAAAAGGTAAAACTGTTTTTAACAAGCAAATTTAGACTTTGTGATTCTTTGGTTTTGTTTTTTTGCTTTAGCATTATCTAGAAAGAAAGGATTTGCTACAATTAATGTTGCAAATAAGATTAGCAGAGTTGAAATTAAAGCTTAATGTCAGTACATTGCATGAAAATAAATACTACTGATTTTGATGCGTTGCATTCATCATACACATATAAATAAAATAGGGTTTTTTTATTGTACAGTTTCACTATTAAGTATTGACTATGCCAGAAAAAAAATTTCCTATTAGTAGCCCGAATTTTAAATTTATTTCTCTGTTATGAGTTTTTAAGTGATTATATTTGGAGGTCTTCCTTTTGTCATTTTTTTTTTTTTTCTGTCTTTGATTCACCAAAGGCTATGCGTAGTCATGAAGGAAATGAAGCTCAGGTTTGTTATTTCATAATTCAATTGCTGTTGCTGAAGCCAAATGATTTTAGAAATCGAGTAAGTGATTTTGTGAAGGAGAACTCTCCAGAGCACTGGCTGCAGAATGACTGGCATACCAAGCATATGAATTATCACAAGGTACCTTTTAATCAATGTTATTTTTCATTTAAATGAAAGTTTCAGATTTTTCATTTTGCAAACAGTAATGATGTTCTTTCCTGTTTGGTTCCATTGTATATATCTTGAAGAATTTTTGAGAGTTTATCTGTTTTAATAGACTTTTAAGAACAAAGAATGAGCCAACACTTCAAATTTATTTATCGTGTGTATGTGTGTGTGTGTGTGTCTATTTGAAATGTATATTATATGTGTATATTTTAGAAATCAGATTACAGAGAGCTTTAAAAATAAGCTCTAAATAATTGATTACCCTTGAATAAAACTAAAAATGCTTACTTAAACAAATTGTAATACTTAAAACAAACATTACTGTAATGTATTTGAGTTTATTCAGTCCTTTCTAAAAGAGAAAAACTTGAGCATCTATTCAACTCCCACAGAAATATCCTGAGAAGCTGTATTTTGAGGGCCTAGCAGAACAGGTCAATCCTCCCGTGCAGATCCAGCTTCCCTATCTTCCAATCTACTTTGGAAATGTGTGTCTCCGATTCCTGCCTGTATTTGATATAGTTATCCACAGATTTTTGGAATTGCTGCCAGTATCCAAATCACTGGAGACTCTTCTAGATCACTTGGGAGGCTTATACAAGTTTCATGGTGAGCTCTTTTTATTTGTAAATTGTATTTTATTAGTTCCATAGTAAGAGAAAGTGTTTCACAGTGAATAAAGAGCTGACCTTGGAGCCAGGAACTCTTGGGCTCAAGCCTCACCTCTGACCCAGCCTGTTATCTTGGGCAATTCCCTTAATCTCTCAAAATAAGCTGCAGAGAAGATGCCAACCTGCATGGGTAGAGAGTGTTTTCTTATCTGGAAGATCCCTTTACCAGTGAAATTACAGGCCCAATCTTTTGCCCTTTCTCTGAGTCCATAAATTCTGTAGGCCAAGTATAACCAAGCAGAAACTTGAGCTTTAATTTAGTAAAATGATCCCTTTTCATGGTAATGGGCAAATATTTCACCTAACAGTTTTAGAGGAGGGGTTGATTTTCAATTCATGAATACTGGAACAAATTATTTGAAAATATATGGATGTTAGCATCCTTATGGAATACATATTTCAATCTTGTTCTCCCTTCCCACTTCTTCATTGGTACACAATTGCTTTTACTTATAATTAAAAACCATTCATTATTATGCTTTTCTTTTTAATTTTCAGAGATTTTCATCTGCTTCTCAGTTCTTTTTTCAGAGAGCTGTCTTAAGCAGAACAATTAACTTTTTCTCATCATTAATCATCAACTAAATGCAAGTGCTGCTGTGATCATATTTTTCTTTGTTGGCAGACCGTCCAGTAACTTACTTGTATAATACGCTACATTACTATGAGATGCATCTAAGAGAGCGCCCAACCCTCAAACGGAAGCTTGTCCATGCTATCATTGGCTCACTAAAAGATAATCGGCCACAGGGCTGGTGTTTAAGTGATACATATATCAAAAATGCTATGAATACACGAGAAGAGAACCCTTGGATCCCAGAGGACTCTTATTATTGCAGACTTATTGGCAGACTAGTAGATAATATCCTTTTTCAAGATGTATGTGTATATATGTGTGTGTGTTTTCCAATGGGGTAGTAGTGTTTTCAATAAAAAAGGCTTTTCTCCTTTTTCAAGAAGGTTATTTCTACTATTCTTAAAATATGGATTTCTAGAGTAATTTGCCTATTTTTTCTGTTTGAGTTCATTTTGAAAACCTGATATAATATCCTCTAAAAAATATTAAATCCATGCTAGAAAAATATTTATTTGAAAGAAATTTTTAGCTTTATATCATTCAGTTTATTTTTATTTCTAAATATTGTCATTCTAAATTGCATTGGTCATATTGTCTAGTACCAGGGAATAGAATAATAAGCTATTGTGTTATATAGATTTTTTTTTTTCCTTCTTCAAGGCAGTCAGGGTTAAGTGACTTACCCAGGATCACACAACTAGTACATATCTGAGGCAGAATTTGAACTTAAGTCTTCTTGACTTCAGGCCAGTGCTCTATCCTCTCTGCTCTTATATAGATTTTTGAGTTTTTATTTGAGAGCATTAGAAAATAATGTTGTTGATAAGAAAAAATTCTGTACTTAGATTAATTACTCTCTTTATCTCTACCATTACAATAAGACTCTAATATTGTGGCAGAATTTCTTTAAGTTGATTTGGAGAATTTAAAATGTGTGGATTTTTTCATCCACTTCTATTTTCATTGTGTTTAATATTATCTATTAAGAAATAGACCCAGAAATGTTAAGTGACTTATGGCAAATCATAAATTGTATGTGGCAGAGCCAGGATTCCCACTTAGGTACTATAGTTCCAAAGCCAACTCTCTTAACCCCCTTTGCCTTAGTGTTGAACAGACTTAATGTTTTTTATTCTTAAAAATAGTCCTAATATGTTGCCTATGTGTTTTTTTTTTTTAATTTGATTTTTTTTTAAATTTTATTTATAATTTTTTTCACAGTATATATGCATGAGTAATTTTTTTTTTAAATAATATTATCCCTTGTATTCATTTTTCCAAATTATCCCCTCCCTCCCTCTACTCCCTCCTCTTGATGACATTGCCTATGTGTTTAAAGCACATTTTCTGAATTTTACCAAACTGGGTCCCAATATTATTGCCTTGATTGATCATACCTATGGCTGGTAAATCTCCTGGTCCATTTCCAAATTGTGACTGGAGATTCAATGAGTTTCCCAATCCAGCTGCCCATGCTCTTCATGTTACATGTGTGGAGTTAATGGCTTTGGATGTTCCAGGAAAGGATGTTGGGAACGCTCTTCTAAATGTAGTCCTGAAAAGGTATGTAAGTTGTTTTATATGTCAGTAAGCACAAGATATTCTAAATAAAATAACATTTTATGAAGTCTTCTGCATTCCTGATTTATCAGTACTATTAACATATAGTCCCCAAGTCATTGTTTCTCTAGTCTTCCTTTATAAGATTTATTATCAAATGGATATATTAATGCTAGGGGAAAATGTGTAAGAAACAGTCACAATTGTTTTTCCTCTCAGGTAGTTCTATCAAAATATATGCCAAAAAAAAGGAAACTATAATCAAATAAAATTTGAAATGTTCTGTAGATGGAAATTTTTTTCTTTTCTTTTGCTTGCAGTCAACCTTTAGTAAGAAGAGAGAATATTACTGCTTGGATGAATGCAATTGGATTGATCATCACTGCATTACCAGTGAGTTGATGTTTTTAATTTGTACTTAATAATGATAGATCAAAAAGTCAAAAGGATATCAAGCACTACTTGTACTTGAAACAAGTACTACTTGTACTGTATAAAATATCTGACAATTATTATTTTCACCTTTATTTAAAGACTTAGTGAGGGAAACCTCTTATTTCCCAAAACAACCAGTTCACCTTTTCATAATCCTGTAATACTTCTTGTATTTTTCATGATGATCTTTAAAAGATTACAGGCCTAAGCAATTACATTTACTATTTCTGTCAGGACATTGGTGTATAGGAGAGTTGAATCTAGTGACTTAACTTCACTAAAGGACTACTAGGTACTCTTCTATTGCTTTAATTTATATTTCAGTTCTCTTTTAGCCATTTTCATTCCATCCTTTTCAGTTCGTGCTTGCTCTGTCTCTGTCTCTCTCTCTCAGCAATTGAAGTTAAGTGACACTAGTAAATTTGTGAGGCCAGGTTTGAATTCAGGTCCTCCTGACTTCAGGGCCAGTGTTCTATTCACTACATCACATAGCTTCACCCTCTTGTTCTCTCTTTTGAAGAAGGAAAACAAAGTTAGAATTGATTAGGTCTGCCTCTCTTTAGCTGATCCTCACAGAGTTCAAAGCTTTTCTTTGATCTACTCACCTCTTTACCAGAATAGCCAAAAGGTTTCTTGATCTTGTCTTTATAATTCTCTAATCTTAGTTTCCTTTGATCTTTAACACTTCCAATAATACTGTTTGTACAGAATCATGCCAACTTTTGTATTTTTTCTTCCTTATTGAAATTGTTACTCTGATGTCTTCAAAATTTCACTCTTCCATAATATCTTATCCATCCTTTCTCTGAATCTTACAATTTATTCTCCCAAAATCTTAGTTGTATGGAACATCGTCTCATTTATTCTCTTACACAAATTCTAATATGGAGGACTTTTAGTCCATAGCCCTCTCATAGCTTTTTTTTTTGTTGCTTCCTTCTCTATGTGAAGGATAAAAGTGTTATAAAAACAATCATTTATCTGCTATGCTTTTGCCAGAAATCTTTTCAGTAGATATCCAGGTCATGCTTATGTTCCAGAATTGGGATCTGTTTTCCACATTTTCATCTGTTTCTTTTTTCTAGGTGATCTGAATATTATAGGTGCTTCCTGTAATATTTCTTCCCTTTCCTTATCATCTCCAATTTATTGTGTATAGTCAGTTTTACCATGATGTGAGATGTGTTCCTGAAATTACTGAGCTATGCAAAATTGTGCAATAAGCCCCGTGCCACAGGACTAAGGGGAAAATGGAGTAAGGACATCATACTCAAAACATTATAACACATGAAAAAAGATAGAAACCTAATTAGAATTTTTTTTAATACATCTAAAAGGACTAAGAAATATTATTTTAATAGTGATTATGTCTTATCACCCCTTCAGACTACTACTTGACCTGTTCCCCATCCTTCTATTCCCTTTAAGGCCTTTGGAATAAGTTGTACTCTTAGTCCTAGGTCTTCCAAATCCTATGATATCAAATTTGCCTCTAGAAAACTAAATTGGAAATCTTAGCTTTTTGTTGTTGTTGTTTCTTCCTCTACTTTGTGAATGATCAGTCGTTTGATATGTATACTTTTTTTTTTGGCTGAGGAAACTTGTCCAGGGTCACACAGCTAGTGTTAAGTGTCTGAGGCTAGATTTAAACTCAGATCCTCCTGACTTCAGGGCTGGTACTCTATCCACTGCACTACCTAGCTGCCCCAGTAAGTATATTTTTTGACTTCCGCTTCCCACTGTTGAGAGAAGTGTGATATGGAGAAAGAGCATTAGACTTAGGGGTAGTAGACCTGTTCTTGAATAATGGCTTCTTCATCTGATTAGTTTTTGAGCCTGAACAGTTTTACAATCATTATGAGTTTCAATTTCTTCTGTAAAATGTGTCATCATCTCTCAAAGGTAATTATGAGGGAAAAGCTTTGAAAAACTTAAGCACTTTAGAAGTAATGCTTTTAGTTGTTTCTCTTATAACTTAATGTGAGATTTTAATCATTTAGACCTTAAGCCCACTGAGGACTTTGTTTTTATGTTTATGCTATATAAGTATCTTTTCTCTGGTAAGTACTATAAAACCACTTACATGTTTATTCATCCTTACTTTCTATCTCTCCTTTTTGAGATTTGCTAGGATTACCATACTTCTTTTTGTACCTGTTATTACTACTTCTTTCAGCAGGTACAATCCCAGAGTCATAGATTACCTTCATTAGTTAAACATAAAATGATATAGCATAGCATAGATAACTAATATCATTTAAGAGAAAAGTTATTAGTTAAATTTTATGTTAAGTGCTTCCTGATTATCTTTTTTATCAGCCATGTCCAGATTTCATCATTGGATAGGTCACTTCTAAGAGAAAATTGCCAATAAAACAGTTCATTCTACCCATAACGTCAGTCACAATCTTTAGCATAATTATTAAACAAATTTTGCTTATTGAACCAATTCAAGAGCAACAATAATTGATTTTGAGTTTGCCATCACACTACACAAAATAATCTTGACATCTTCTCATAACTTCTCTCCCCCCGCCCCCACATACCTGCAGGTGCCGGTGTTGGGAAGCTGCTGGGGCAGGGTATGTGTGCCCCTATTGCAATTATGCCCTTCCCTCCGCCTACCTACCCTTCTACCAAGTTGGGCAAAATTCAAATTCCCTAAAAGTCTTTGGCATTCTTTTTCTTAAATCTAATCTGAGATGAGAAGGATTAATAAAGGGACATAGGCTTTAATGGTCTTAATAGCAATCATCACACCTGAATGATATCTATCACTCCAGGGGAGATAGATGGAAAATGCAGAATAGTCGGGGTTGTGGGAAGGGTCTCTTAATACTTTCTGGGGTATAGGGAACTCCCCTCATTGAACCACTATCCTAGTTCAAATCAAATTTTAATGAATTCCCTTAGATTTAGTGACTTGATCATGTTGACACAGCTAGTGTGTATGTATTTATCAGAGAGCTTCCTGAGACAGCTTAGCACACTCTGCATCACACTGTGTTATACCTATAGTGCTTTAGAGTTTGCTGAATATTTTAACTGAATTCTCTTTCATAATTTATTAAGTATCCACTATGATGATAAGGGATCATGCTAGATACTAGAGATATAAAGAAAAATGAGAAGTTGAAGAATACAAAATAAACCAAAATAATTCATCAGCATTCTGTACAATATCAATAAAGTACAGCAAGAAGATATAAGAGAAATTCCATTTAAAATAACTGAACATTTGGGATTCTGCCAAGACAAACCAGAAACTGTATGAACACAAATGTAATACACTTTTCACACAAAGTCAGACCTAAATGATTGGGAAAATATTAATTGCTAATGGGTAAGCTGAGCCTATAATAAAAACAACAATTCTACTTAATCTATTTATTCAGTACCACACCAATTAAACTATCAAAAATTATTTTATAGAGCTACAAAGAATCATAACAATTCACCTGGAAGAACAAAAGCTCAAGGATATCAAGGGAATCGATGAGAAAAAAAAAATGCGAAAGAAGGTAGTCTAGCCTTACCAGATCTCAAACTGTATTATAAAGTGGTAATTATCAAAACCATCTAGTACTGTCTAAGAAATAGAATAGTAGATCAGTGGAACAGATTAGGTACAAATTACATTATAGTAAATGACACTAGTAACATAGTGTTACTGGTTACTATGTTACATGATAAACCCAAAGATCTAAACTTTTGGAACAAAAACTCTTTACTTACAAAAACTGCTAGGAAAACTGAAAAATAGTATGACAGAAACTGTATAGACCAACAAATCCACATCTTATGCCAAGTTAAGGTCAAAATGGGTACATTATTTATACATAAAGGGTGGTAATCATAAGCAAATTAAGACAGAATGGGATAGTTTATCTTTCAGATTTATGAATAAGGGAAGGATTTAGGCCCAAAGAAGATGTAAAGCACTATAAAAATGTAAAATAGAAAATATTGATTATATAAAATTAAAAAGGTTTTGCAGTAGCAAAACCAATGCAGCCAAAATTATGAGAAAGCAGAAAACTTGGGGGAAGAGAATATTTGCAATAAGTATCTCTGATAAAGGTATCATTTCTCATATATGTAACTGAGTCAAATTTATAAAAATATGGCATTTCCCAATTGATAAGTGATTAAATATGAACAGCAGGTTTCATACAAAGAAATCAAAGTTATCTATAGTTATATGAAAAAATGCTCTGAATCACTATTGAAGAAAGCAAATTTAAACATTTCTGAGGTACTACTTCATACCTCTCAGGGTAGCTAATATGACAAAAAAAAAGGGAAAAGTTGGATCTTGGAGGGGATGTAGGAAAACTTGGACAGTAGTGTACTGTTAGTGGAGTTGTGGAGTGACCCAACTGTTCTGAAGAGCAATTTGGAACAATGTCCAAAGGGCTATAAAACCATTGTTGTATGTTATTTTGTATTTCTATCCAGCAATATCAGTGTTAATTCTATATCCCAAAGACATCCCAAAAAAAGGAATAGATTATTTTATACAGTATTATTTTGTACAAAATTACTTATAGCAGTTCTTTTTTGTAGTGACTAAGAATTGGAAATCATAAAAATGCCCATCAGTTGGGGAATGGCTAAATAAGCTGTGGTATATAGTTCTGATGAAAAAACCATTGTGCTGTACTAGATGATAAGCAGGATGATTTCAGAAAAACCTGGAAAAACTTAGATGAACTGATGCATGTAAAGTGAACAGAACCAGAACATTGTACACAGTAACAGGAATATTGTTCAATGAAGCATTATGAATGACTTAGCTATTGCAATGAACTACAGGAGTAGTGCAGTGCTCCAGAACAATCCCAGAAAATTAATTATCTGCTTCCAGAGGAAAAAACTGAGTGATATAGACTAAATGAAGCATCCTATTTTGCACTTTTTCTTTTATTCAAGTCTTATACAAAATAACTACTATGGAAATGTTTTACATAATTTTATCTATGTAAGCAAAAAAAAAAGAGAAAAAGAAAAATTAAATAGTTCTTGTCCTGAAAGAGCTTACCTTAACATGTATATAACACTGATACTTAAAATTAACAAATTCAAGTGCTGTCATTATTTCCATGTTACAGATAAAAGGATTAAGGTTTAGAGAGGTAAGACTGTCCAGATAGTAAGCATAAAAATCATAGATCTCTTCTAATTCCAAGTCCAGAATTTTTCTTATTATGTTCTATCTCTAAAAACAGAGGTGGGGAAAGTACTTTTAACAACTAACCAAATGTCAGGTGCTTTTCTGCTTCATTTTTTAGAACCAGTGTAGCACCCTGGTCTTTTCTCCTTCTCACTACATGACTGTCCCATATCATTTTTCAATTATATCTTTGTTGTATGTTATTTTGTATTTCTATTTTTGTATTTTTCATCAAAAGTCATTATTGGGGATCTGTTATAGCCTTTTGATATCCATACTACATCTCTCTTTTGCTTTTTGGGTCACCCACAATTTTGATTCTTTAAAAATCATGGTATTTCGATGATCAATTTTGATGGACATGGCTCTTTTCAACATTGAGATGGTTCAAACCAGTTCCACTTGTGCAGTGATGAAGAGAGCCATCTACACCCAGAGAGAAGACCATGGGAACTGAGTGTGGAACATAACATAGCATTCTCAATCTCTCTGTTGTTACTTGCTTACGTTTTGTTTTCTTTCTCAGTTTTTCTTTTTCTTCCTTCTTGATCTGATTTTTCTTGTGCAATTATACAATTATCTTGAATAAATATGTATACATATACTGGATCTAACATATCTTTCAACATAAAAAAAATCATAGTATTCCTTAATTCATTACCTTGTGATATTGTAGATGCAATTTTGATGATAGAAAGATGTGATTTTGTATTAGGAATCATCTAGGACAGTCCTTCAAAAAGTATTTATGAGGGTAGCTAGGTGGCTCAGTGAATAGAACACCAGCTCTGAAGTCTTTTGTGATGGTATTTCTTTTTAAGGAGCCATATTGGATTGTCCTTCATGATCGAATTGTGAGTGTTATTAACAGCCCAAGCTTCATCTCTGAGACTGAATGGGTTTGGATACCCATTTCAACTGTTTGACTTTACTGCTTGTCACCAGTCCTATTCTGAGATGAGCTGCAGCTACACTTTGGCTTTGGCACATGCTGTGTGGCATCATTCTAGCATTGGACAACTTTCTCTCATCCCCAAGTAAGTGGTGTAGCTACCTTAGTAATTAAGTAAAAAGTCTTGAGTAGGCTATAACAAAAGCTCCATTAACTGCAAACATAGTATTCTGATGATTAAGATGGATTTTCATGTTTGTTTTATATTTGAATATGCATTTACATTTTTGAATTTGAAAGGTATCAAAAATCAATCTAACTTTTCTTAATATAGATATAACAAGAGACAGAAAAAAAGAACTGAATATAATTCTTTTAGTGATGATTCGGTGTTTTCTAATCCCTTGGATTCTTTCTCTTTCCACAGTTTCTTTATATAAGGTACTAGATGTGCTGAAATATTAGAAATCGATTTGAGTTTATCTGATCTCTGGAATTTCCCTTTTCCCTCCATTAATTAAAAATAATTGTTTGTATTTGTATTGCTCTTAAAGGCAGTAAAATGCTTCACTTATAACCTTTCTTTGAAGTTGTCAGGTATTAGTAATGCTGTTTTTAGATGAGGATGCTGAGACTTCAAAGACTTGAACCGATTCATCTGGTCTTGGTAGCTAGTATTAGAACTGAGATTCTAATACTGAGCTCTCTTAACTTCAAAGTCCAATTTTCTTTCTTTCTTTCTTTCTTTCTTTTTTTTTTTTTTTTTTTTTTTTTTTGTACTTTTTTATTAATTTTATAATTGTAACTTTTTTTTTTTTTTTTGACAGTACATATGCATGGGTAATTTTTTACAACATTATCCCTTGAACTCACTTCTGTTCCAAATTTTCCCCTCCTTCCCTCCATCCCCTCCCCTAGATGGCAGGCCCAATCCCATACATGTTAAATATGTTATAGTATATCCTAGATACAATTTATGTGTGCAGAACCGAATTTCTTGTTGCACAGGAAGAATTGGATTCAGAAGGTAAAAATAACCAGGGAAGAAAAACAAAAATGCAAACAGTTTACACTCATTTCCCAGTGTTCCTTCTCATTTTCTTTCTAATAAATAGTGCTGATTGTTTTGTGGTTTGTTTTCCCCAAAACCTATTCCTTTTCAGACTTCTGTTTTTGTGGAAAGAACTGTATTTTTAGTAACCCTGGTTTTGATCTTTTTTCTTCACTCTCCGTTTACCTGCTATCCATTCTGTCATCAAATTTTGTCCATGTTTTTACCTTCACAACATCTGGTATTTCTATTGATCTCAATATTGCTCATCAATCAATCATGCTTAACTTCCTGATTGTACTCTCCACCTCAATGCTCAGCTTCCACCATTCTCCACAATTGTCCCTTTTCTTTTCATCATATCATTCCTCTTCTTCAGTAAGTTCCAGCAGCTCCTTATTGCTTCTAGGATCAAATATAAACTCTCTTTGGCATTAAAGACCTTTTTTAACCTGTTTCCAACCTTCTTCCAGCTTTATTAAGCATCATTCTCTCTTTCATTCTGACTTGGATCAGTCAGCTTTCTTACTAATACTTCACATATGACAGTCTAGTTCAGTGCCTTTGCTCTTAAGTTGTCCCCATGCCTTAAGTGGGTGCTCCTTTCTAATACATGCTGCACAGAATCTTTTGTTTTCTTCAAGAGTCAGCTCAAGCACCAATTTCTGCATGAAGTCTTCACATTGTTTTTCTACTCCTACTCCCTGCTAGTGCTGCCCTTGACTGTATTATATTATTTTGTATATTTTACAGGTAAACACACACACACACACACACACACACACACACACACTCTTCCCCATATAGAACATGGTGCCTGGTGCATTATAAACACTTAATAAATGTTTGCTGATTTATCTTTGAATACCAGGTTCCTCACTGAAGCACTCCTTCCCATAGTAAAGACTGAATTCCAGTTACTTTATGTGTACCACCTTGTAGGACCGTTTTTACAAAGATTTCAGCAAGAGAGAACTCGCTGCATGATAGAGGTAAAATATGGCTTTTGTCTTCACTCTTTTTGTATGTACTCTATGAACAATGGGGAACTATTACTATGAACCAGAAGTTAGAAATGAAGTCATTGTACTTAATCCACTAACTTATTATTATCTAGTTGGCAGGAACATCCATTCTATGATCCTTCCAGCTTGTTATATCTTGGGGGGAAATGTTGGCTACTTCAAATTTTTCTGTAGAAATACAATGATCAGTTATTTACCAGTCGGGGATAAAGTTTCAACATAGTCAAAAGGAAATGGAATGGATTGCATGTAGGTATGTGGGTAGGCTGTAGCATATTATCAGTAGACAGTTTTGCCTAAGAAGGGAGATGTTATATCAAGTCTGGAAAAAGAGTTGTGTTAGTTAAGTTACTGGAATGAAGAATCTTATTCAATTGTAAGGTTAAAACTCCTTGTGGATGAACATAAGTAAAAGTCACATGAAATGATATATGGATGGGTAGTGATCTGTTCCGCTTGAAGTAGTTTTCCATATTGAGGAGGTCATAGATCCTTTGAATTATTAAAGTATTGATTCAACTCTCACTAGAACACAGACATTTTAAAACATGTATTTTTTGTCTCTGGACACTTATTCTGTAATTAATCTAAATAGAATAAATCTGAAAAAAATCTGTCAGATAATTTAAGGTCATTTTATCAGCTAATCTTTGTTTTTCAAACAGATTGGAGTGGCGTTTTATGATATGCTTCTGAATGTAGACCAGTGTAGCACCCACTTACACTACATGGATCCCATCTGTGATTTTTTATATCATATGAAGTATATGTTTACTGGTGATAGTGTGAAAGATCAGGTAAGTACTACTTTATGAATCATTTCTGGACCATTGAATATAAATATTTATATGTGTGTGTGTGTGTGTATATATATATATATATATATATATATATATATATATATATATATATATATATATATTTTTTTTTTTAATGGATTATATTGTCTAGACCTGATGGCTTTCTTACTAGTGCTTTACACAGGATTGTTTTTGATCTGGCTTATATCCCTTCCCTGGGGAGTATATTCCCTTCTAAAGTCTGCTGCACAAAATCAGGAAAGCATGGTAATATAAATTTTTTTCTGCATTGTTTTATTAAGAGAGAATCTGTAAGTCCAAGGTAAATTATGTTAAAATGAAATTTTAAGGAAATTATTTAAGATGTAGAAAATTGGGAAGTAGAATGTACTTAGGAGACTTTGATATCAAAGGGATTTGCTAAGAAAGATTAGATTTGCTGTCACTATAACAGTAGTATCTTAACCTATTTAGAAATAGAAAACATGAATCTAATTTCTTTGTGACCCAGAAAAATCTTTGTTAAATAGGGAAATGGCACAAAATAAGATGATATTTCACATTTGATTCCAGATTCAGGTTTAATGAATTTTCAGCCAGTTGCAAGGAGAGGGGGATAATTCTAATGCTAGTATTTATATAGAACTTTATAGTTTGCAAAATGCTATTCACATGTTATCTCCCTTGATCCTTACAACAACCCTGTGAGGTGGGTGCTGATATTCTCTTTTTTACAGATGGAGATAGTGAGACTGAAAGATACTAAAGGATTTGCCTAGGGTCTCACAGCTGATAAAAATGCCTGAAGGAAGGGAAAGGGAGTTCTATAAGCTTGTTTATTTTTCTGCATTCCCTTTTTTGCGCTGTGACTTTTTTCCATCATCCATGATTGTGATCTTTGGTTCCTTCCCCTTTGTCTCTCATATTAGATTTCTTTATTTCATTCATCATTAATACATTCTCAGATTCTATCTTCTCATCTATTTTATTCTTTCTGCCATTTTCCTTCAGACTAGCATTAACTTTCACCTGCACCATTATAATGACTTCCTAATAATTCTTCCTATCTCCAAACTGTCCCAACCAACAATCCCGATCATTGCTATGCATTGATGGCAGATTAATCTTCTTAATTCAAAACCTTAATCATTCATTACTCTAATTTTAAAAGTTTACTAATTTCCTGTCAAACTCCAAACTCCTTTGTCTTGCTTTTGGTCTTAATTCTGTTGGGTCCATTCTGGAAGATTGACCTTGACTATATCATTCTCTTCATAAATGTACAGTGGGATTAAAATATTGGCTCCAGAGACTGTTTAAAATCCTCAGCCATCTAATTTTGATTTCTTCTTCTGATCATTTTAGATTATACCTCTTCCCATAACCCACCATAATTTTCTTCTCTACCATATTTAAAAACTTCTACTTAGATATTTCTAGATTACTTTTTTTGTATATCCTCTTTGCCATTTTACATATCCAGGCTGTTGTCATCTTGTTTCTGTGTTGACATCATTTCCAATATATGTATGTTCCCTTAAAATAAAAATATCTTCCCTCTGAGCCTATCTTCATATAGTTCTTTGTACGTTAGTTATCTCCTCTATTAGAATGAGATCCTTGAATAAAGGGACTGTATTTTTTTCCTTTCTTTATATACCAACATTTAGCTCAGTCCCTGGAACTAACTGATTTGTGTATGTTTGATCTCTCCTTTCTCCTGTAACTGTGCTACTGTGCGGCACTGTCCTCATGTACAAGAGGTACTTAATAAATGTTGAATTTATGCAGAATCTTCCACTAAACTGTCTTTTCTTGACTTTGTACTCCTTAACTGTAGCCAAATTGTATTACTTAATTGTCATTAATTTAATTTAATGCATCTGAATCTGTTTCCTATATCTGGAACGTCTTCCCCCAACTTTAACACTTGCCAAATTTTTCCCCATCTGCTTTGGGCCCTGATTGGTTCAGTGTGAATGTATTTGTTTTCATTCCTCTCCCTGTGTTGTTGTTTTTTCCCCTCTGCTTCATTTATTACTTAGCCTTAATCACTGAGGTGGGGCTTACCTCAGTAACATTGAGGCTAAGGTTTTCCCACTGCATCCAGGGTCAATTCTGGTTGTCGTGATCTATATAGATCTTATCACTGGAGCATCTTTTATTAGATGGCTTCAGAAAAGAAAGTAAGGCCTATGATTTACAGGTCATGGCATCACCTTTGTGAAGTTATAGTCCTTTTTGAGAACAGAGTACAAATAAAAACAACAGCCCAACTCCTAAGGCTAGTTCAAATCTCACTCTCCTCAGTTCATAAATTTTAGAGTCTAAATGACATCTAATGTTTTTGCATATATTCTCCTTTTTTTAGGTAGAAAAGATTATCTGCAATTTAAGACCAGCTTTAAAACTCAGACTGCGATTCATAACACATATCAGCAAAATGGAACCTGCAGTACCTCCACAAACCATAAACAGTGGATCTCCAGCACCTCAGTCCACTCAGGTGACAGTCAGTGTGGCTTTACCAGTAACTCAGTAAAGCCATTCATTGCTCCATTATGAAAGTTAAAGCACTGATTACTTCAGAAATGGTGACAAAAACCCAATTGGTATGAACTCTTTTCTGCTGCATGGCATCATACACATGGTGGATCTACTGGATATCTATCTTTACCACCTCCTATCTGGATTTATCCCAAGAGGATAGAATAGTCTTAGGCTATCCAGAAGAATTTATGTACTCTGGGAACATAGTGGTGGTAACGATCAGTTGAATTTTATTTATTAGGTTCTTTAAATTTTCCTTTATTTGTCACCTATTTTCTTTTTATTTTCGGTGACAATTTTCAAACGTGGATTTTTTTATGGTATCCAACAGAAAAATATTTAGAGTTGGATCAAATGAAGTATTTATAAAGCACTCAGCACAGTACCTGGAACATAGTAGACAGTATATAAATACTTATTCCTTTCTTTCCCCTTAGTCTTCTTCTTTTAAACTAGTTTAATTGGTAACTGTATAATTTCCTTTTTGGTTAAAGGATAACAGAATTTTTTTACTCTTATTTTTAAAAAAAGATCATTGTAAATTTTCATTCGCATTTTCCACTATTTCCAATAAAGAAAATAAATTGGTAATAAATTTATGATTCCAATTTTATGATTGGAAGACACCAAAGAGAATAAAATTCAATAAGTTCATAAACATTGCAGAGAAAATCATGTTTCAAAGAAGACTAATTCTTGCTTTTAAGTTCAAGATTGATTTACACAACTGGATGATGATATGATTCTACTGCCTAGTCTTAACCAAATTTTTATAATGTTGAAACCTTTATATTTGTATAATAAAAAATTTGTGGGATTTTGTGCTGTATATGGTTTAATTCTGATGTGCAAATAACAAAACCAATACTTGTAAGAATTGTAAAATATTGTTTTAATTAAATAAATTTTATTAATATTATTGGTCATTTGAATTTTCTTCCCAGAGCAAATTTGAAAGAACCTTTGAGGAAACCTAACCTAACCTAGATATTCTTATACCTATATTGTGTTGTGTTGGGTCTCAATTTTCTTCAGGGTTCTTTTGTAAAATAATGACTTGTATGTAGCACTTTAAAGTAAGTATCACAGAATGTTTTTTTTGTTTTTGTTCCCCCATCCTCCATAGTCCTATCATATAAGAATTAATCTCGTTTCATAGGAAACTGAGTATGTAATTTGTCTAAGGCCATAAAAAACATTAGATAATATTGGAGCCAGAATTTGAACTCACATTTCTGGCAGCAAGTCCAGAATTCTTTCTAAACCGTTTCTAAACAGTTTCAAAGATGAGAGGAAATTTTACTTTTCAATGTTAAAATAAATTTAACAGAGTGTTTTTATTAGTAGTCAACATTTTGGAAGAAAGAAACTTTATAACAAGGCATTTCCCCTACACAGACTTAGTGACATACATTTAAATTATTCAGGCAAATATTTCAGAATTCATATAAAATTTCACATAAAAATTTCTGGCATTACTGGTGGAAGACTGGGAAGATGAGGTCTTATTAAAGCTATTCTTCCTTATAAAAAGAACTAAACAAAACTCAGATAAATGTATATGGTTCTTGCTGCTGTTACCTGATGTGTATTAGCTTTGTTTGGTCTCTAGCATGTACAAGCATACATGGCAAATAAGATTAATGCTGTTTACCTCCCGTTACCAGTTTTCACGATATGTTTATGTTCAATCAGCCAACTGAAAATTAATGAACTAGTCTCAAGTTTACATTTCTCTATCCCAAGGTCACCATAAGTCTTTCCCCTTGATTAAAGCTAATGGGCAAACAAAAAAATACTTTGATTTTTACTTACAAAGGGATCAAAACTCTAATTAATCTACCTATTAAACTTTGGCAAAAGATTTTGGGGAAAGTGTAAGTTTAAGCATAATTTTTAGAGTTGCTCATTGTTAGTCAGCATTGAATCTTTATCAGTTCTCTTTCCAACTCAGTTTCTTTTGAAAATTAGTTATTTGTCACTATGATTGCCCTCTCGAGCTACTCCAAAGCAGGACAAAGTTAATGCAACAGCCGTGTTCACTGTTCTGTTTACTTCTTCTGGTGTTTTCCCAAGGGATGGATTGACTTCCATTATGTCTAATCCCGAGAGGAGCCCTATAACAAGAAGTAAAAATACATTTTGTAAAATGTCACGATTTTAAATTCAATCAGAAGTTGAGGGGACTAACCAAACATTTTGTTTATTTTTGTTTTTTTTTTTAATTTTTTATTTTTGTTTTTTTTAAATTTTGTTGAAAACAACAAAAATAGTTTGCCAAATTTTATATACTACTATAATCTGTAATAGTTAATATTCTTAAAAGTATCATACACAAGATGTTTGATATTTTCTTAATATACTGAAGATTTTTTTCAAGATTTCAGAAGATTATATTTTCTTATATTTATATTTTCTGTTTTCTTAGATATTGGACATACCTGTTTTATAGATTTCTTCTGTAATATAGATACCTTCTCTGTAAGTCAGGCCTCCAGGGACAGGAGTGCCAGTAGCTGGTGTGAAAGATGGATCCAACCCATCCACATCATAACTCAGATGAATTGGCCTTTTTTTCCTTTAAGTGGAAGGGGAAAAGCATTGAAAAATGTTAACATTTAGTAGATAAGAACTGTATCTATTAGCCCAATACAGTTCAGAAGCTTTATCTGATCAGAAGTTATTTTCTTTAAAAGATTTTCTATATTCTTATTTATTTAATAATCCAGTTTTTATTAATAACAGCATAATTAATAGTGTATATGTATGACAAAACCAAAAAGTGTCTTACCTTCCTATTAAGTAACTTAGTGTTTCTTCCATTACTTTGCCAATTCCAAACTTATCTACTTCAGTCATTGAAAAAAATTTAATACCTAGATCTTTAAGGATGCGACTGTGAAAAGAAAAGATATAATTGACTTGGTCAGTAGAGAGACTCATGATGAGCACAAGTGGGCCAATTAAGATGCGTTTAGGAGCAATGGCATTAAAGTATCTTATCAGAGATGAGAAAAAAAAATGGATTAGTCATTCAGCAAAAGTGAGGAATAATTCAATGACTAGTCTGTATTCCACTGTTATTTCATAAAATGGAAAATAGTGAGTAAAACATGGAGTTCTATTTAAAATTTACAGGTAATGGACCTGTCACATGGAATGAGAAGACTGCACCACTAGAGGGAGCACATAGAATAAGATTTCAGATCCCATCACAGTATTTCAGAAGCATTTCTATTTTAAAAGCTGAATAAAAGCTAATCTGTTTTGTTTTTTTCTTTAAATAGGATAACTTAAGAGTACTTCCACCTTCACCTAGTTTTTTGTTTCTTTTTAAGTTCCATGCAATTAAAAACATGAAGCATTTATAGCCTATGAACTGTGTATCTGCCTAAATTTGGATTATGAAATTATCTGTAAAGAAAACTAAAATAATAGATCTGAGAAATAAATACACTTACTGTTCACCAGGATCCACATCTCTCAATCCAATATATACAATGTCCTTAGCTGATAAGCAGGGTGTTACCCAAGAGAATCCTGGGAGTTCCGGAATCTAAAAAAATGATGCTTCTATTTATTTTTATTATTCTTTCATAAACTTGTTTATTGTTATAAATTCTACAGACAATATTACATTTAGAAAACAAAAATGCTAATGTATGGGTATACACACATACATACACATATATGCAAATATGTATGCTGGTCTTCACAATATTATGTGAAAAATATCTCTAATTCTTTCATGAAAGGAATTCCAAGAAAGAAGTTTTAATTGGAATTAGAAATAAAGACCTAAATCCATATGTAATTTCATCCCATATATAAATAAGTGTCTTAACAAGGAATTATTCCTTTTAGGAATAACATTTTCCAGGACTTAATACACTTGGTCTTAAAGCTACATTAACTTAAACCTGCATACATCTAATTCAAGTGGACCATCTGAGACAGATTTTATGAAATAGGCCCGAGCATTTAGGATGCATCTGGGGCTTGATGCATTAAAACTCGCAACCAACTGGCTTAAACTTTGGGAGTGGAATGCAGGCAAAGCATTTATTATGTGCAAAGCACTGTACTAAGCACTTCATAAATATTTTACTTGTTCCTCACCCTGGGAAATGGGTGCTATTTTTACAGCCATTTTGCCAATAAGGAAACTGAGCAACAGGTTAAATAATTTATCCAGAGTTATGCAGCTAATAGTGCCAGAACAGTTTTCATCTCATGTCTTCCTCACTGTAGGCCCACCACTATGCCACCCAACTACCTTGTAAAAATCATGATAGTTGAGAACCCTTCTAAAAGCAAAATGGTACAAGGACAGTAGTTTTCCCTCCTGTCCAAGTTTCAAAAAACTAATTCAGATGACAGAATTACAACACATTTCTTTACCTTTCCCTTTAGTTCCTTCATAAGGAAAGACACAGGCTGTCCATGTAAATTGCCACTTGTGGTTGTCAAAGGAGTGTTGATATCACTGTGTGCATCTACCCAAATGACGCAGAGATCTGGATGAACCTTAGCATGGCCAGAGATAGATCCAATTGCCAAACTTTGGAAACAAAAAAGTTGTGTAAGCAGAGAGATTACACCATCTTTACATAGTGAGTGACATATTTACTTTTTAAAAGCCCCTGTTCATTTTGCCTTTGACCATCACAATGACTGGGGGCAGGGAGGAAGGCAGGGAGAGAAGTAGTATCCAATGGGTCATTCCAACAGACAAGATACATAAAAAAAAAAAACAGTTATAATTGTGTGGCACAATGTCTCTTATCCATGATACTTATTGATAAATAGTAATTACTTGTGTTGATGTTGATCCTAAAGTTATTTTATTTTATAAAAACAGTTTTTTGTCTTAATCCTGTTCATATATAGTAGTAGCTAAAATCCAGCAAAATTATAGGAAGGAAAATGTGTTTGTAAGAATATCAGCCACACAAACTATTCAGTGACCATTTTATTCTCAATTAACTCTTTGATTATTGTAGAATCCCATCCTGCTCTGCTTAATAAATATTACAGTCCCTAAGTGGCTTACCTAAGGGTGAATCTTTCTTTGCTACCAGTATTATGAGACTTGCACATCTAAATAGCTTTTAGTTTGACTCACATTTTCTGATTCCTTCTAAATGCTAAGTAATTTAACTTTTGAAATATAAGAGAGAAGGTTCTGGGTATCCAGAAGACTCCACATAGCATTACCTCTTGTCCTATTCCATTTGAAAATTCCATGCTTAATTTTTATTTCCTCCTCCCCCAACTGAATGGATAACTATAGCTATGTTCATATGATTGGTGTAATCATTGGTCCCTCTGACATTATCAGTCTCTCTAACATCCATCTATCTCAGTTGTCTTAGGACGTTTGCAAGGATGGAAGCAGGAGTTATAAAGAAAAGGGATCTGATTAAATATAGAAGACCCAAGTACACTTTTCTCTTATTGTAATTCAATTCTAATTCAGCAAAAGAGAGACTGGGTATAACAGTGGAAAGGGCACCAGAATCTGAAGATGTGGACTTAAATCCTAATACTATTGTTTACTACCAGCATGACCTTCGGCAAACCTTTGCCTTAATATTTGAGGCCTCAATAATCTCATTTGTAAAACGAGGAAATTAAATAAGAAAACCTCTAAGTTACATCCCACTTGTCCTGTAATTTCAAATAGGAATTTAGAGCAGGAAAAAGTGGTCATTCCAAGTTAGATTTGAAGTTAGAGCATCTATTACCCAACTAGTAACAATTTTATCTGAAACAATTATCTCTCCCACTTCTAAATCCTATGATTAAAATCCTGACTACCACTTCTCCAAAGGAGTTTAGAAAAGCTAGCTTAGGCTTGACTTTTTGTTTAAATAACTTAAACAAATGATAAGTTATCTGAGGTCAGTTTTGAACTCAGAAAGACAAGTCTTCCTGACTTCAGGCCCAGTGCTCTTTCTACTGCACCACCTAGCTACCCTGGCACTTAGTTGTTGCTATATAAATATTTATTTCCTGATGGTTTCTACTTAATATTAATTACTCAGCTTCTCTTGACAGCATGTTGATAGTTCAAAAAGCACATGAATTGAAGTCAAGATATATAATGTCTAGTTCCAACACCTAAGAGCTATGAGACAATGAGCAAACCATTTCAATCTCCCACACTGTTTCCTCATCATAAAAAGGGAATGATACCAAAATGACCTACTTGACAGAGTTGTGAGGACAACAACCTTGAAGAGCTATTCACATGTGATATGGTCTTTCTTAGAATAATTTAGTCAGAAGTACTTAAGTCAGTAACAATTAAAAAGTGAGACCTGTGATCCCCGCCAAGTACCAAACTGGTTCTCCCATTCTTCTTTACTTCTGTGACTACTTCAGCCAGCTGCTCATTAGCTTTACCCACAGTCCTTGGATTCTTCACAATTTGAAAGGGGGTATCATTGGTCACATCAGCAAAAGACAAGTTCCCATAATCTTTCACGTCACACCCTGCAATGGAAACAAAACACACACACACACACACACACACACTAGGTTACCCTCAACCACTCTAGACCTAGATTCCTTAAAATGTATTATATAAGGCCACTGAACTGGATTTTTTCTGAAACAATAATATCTGGTTCTGTTTTATTATCCTATGAGAAAATATCACTTCCTTCTGTAAGTTGCTATTATTTTTATCTTTGTCCCCTATTCCCCCAAATATGAATGACTTAGAGAGCTAAAGTCTTGATCTGATGCCTCAACGTGGAATTAGGATGACTTTGGTTCTTGAAGAATAGGTCATTGGAGCACAAAATCTGACAGGTACTCAGACATAGAGAAACTGAGTTTGGGCCCAAAGATCCTGTTCAAAGATAACTTTTTTCAATGATGCAAGATAAGGGAAATGGAAGTGAATAGACATTCATATTAGTACAGTTCCTGGAACATGGTGGATACTATATCATCTTATTTGACTTTTGCAACAATTCTTATGAGGTAGGTGATATTGTTGCCCATATTTTATATAACTGAGGAAGCAAACAAGCAGAGATTAAGCAAATTGTCAGGAAATACAAAGTAAATGTCTCAAGCTAGATTTAAACTTATTCATCTTAAATTCAGTGTTATATCCACTGTGCCACCTCCTACCTAATACAAGATATTAGGATTAAATGGCTTTCTTCTCAATGCCATTCTAGCTAAATTCTGAGTTGTTCCTTTAAAGATTGGTGTCCAGAGATTAGTAGGAGGGCAGAAGAGATTGGGGAAGAAAGGAGATGGCCACAGCAATTCATAAAATTATTATGTAGAAAGTTTGTTTCAGTGAAATACTCCAACTGATTAAAAGCCATAGAAATGTTGATGTTCTAAAGAAGTTCATAGAATGTTGTTATGGGCCAGAACTCTATACTTGAAACAAGGATTCTTACAAGGTGTTAACTCAGAGGAATTGATAATATAGTGGTTATCTAGTTTAGCATGGTGATTAATAGTTCTTTAGTTCAGTACATGTACTTAGTACTTAATATAGTTCTACAAGATTCATACCTATGATAATGTAATTATAATATATTAGCTGGGACAAATTCAGCCAGAGACATTCCATCTTTGGTCAAGCTTCTGGTGCTCTCCTGAGAAACTGGTTCGATTTGGGAACAAACTCTGAAGGTGCTCAGATACAGACTCAGAGAAGACAGAAGACTGGAGGCTGGAGCACAAGCATTGGGACTGAGACAGACTTCAAGACAGAGACCGTGGTGGGGGTCCTCCTGCCTTCCCCACAGAAACCAAGATCATTCTGGAGGACCTCCAGAAAGCTAGCCCAGGCCCCTTTGAGTCTGTCCCTGAGCCCTCTCTGAGTCTGTCTCTAGCTGAGTTTGTCCCAATTTATGAGAAGTATACTGAGTATAAGCCAATTATTTGATTAATTTAATCATACTGAACTAGAGAACTATTAATCACCATGCTAAACTAGATAACCATGGTCTTATCAATTCCATTGACTTATGAGAATCCTTGTTTCAAGTATAGAGTTCTGGCCCATTACAGAATGTGATTAAATAAAGACCATAACAAACCAGATTTGTTTCTTTGAGGGAGTAATTTGAAATTAAACTACATCACACACAGAGGAGACAATTGCTTTCCCCACCTTATTGAGGCCCAAGAATGAGGATAGATTTGACCATTTGATCTAAACTCTAGATTCTAGAGATTGGTGCCATGAACTAAAAACTGTTTCTGGTACAGTATCCCTGGGGACACAATTAATGCATATTAACATATTAACAAAGAAAAAATGCTCAGGAGAAGTGCTATTAAAATATATATATCTATATATAGATATATATATATATCAGTTATATGTATGAGCAGAAAAAATAGTTAATCATGTAGTGAGAGTGAGGGATGGCTTCTGAAAAGCACAAGTTATATTGGTTCCTATATAATCTCAGAATTTTACACTATAATATTGTAGCTCTATATGATACAGTGAAGTGTCTAGATTTATAAACATATTACTGCCATTAAAAAAAAGTTATCTAAGAGGAAGCTTAAGATAATAGTAGTATTGTCCTTAGGCTTGATTCTCTCAGATCTAAATGAAAAAAAAAAAAAAAAAAAAATCTTCCTGCTTATTCCCAATCTTCACCCTGATTAGAGGGGTTTATGGGGCAGCTCAATGACACAATGTATACAGTGTCAGGTTTGGAGTCAGAAGACCTGAATGCAAATGTGGTCTCAGAAACTTCCCAGGTGTGTGATCCTGGGCAAGTCACTAAACCTTATTTGCCTCAATTTCTTCATCTGTAAAATGAACTAAAGGAGGAAATGGCAAACCAGTTCAGTACCTTTGTCAAGAAAACTCCAAATAGGATCATGAAAAGTTGGACAAAATTGAAACAACTAACAACAAAAAGCGGGTTTATTCAAAGAGGACATCAGAAAATGCCATGACCACAGCTAGCCTTTTTATCTCCACCCAAGTCGATCTTGGATAAATGGCCAATTTCAGGAATTCATTTCCTGATTGTGGACTTCATCCTTATAGGATTCATTTATTCACAAAGTACTTATTAAATACTTCTGTCTCCTACCCATTTCATATTTCCTTTTCAAATTGTGGACAGTCTCTGAAGCTCTATGCTTTTCTATTTGGAGAAAGAAAATGTCAGATCTACCCTGAATTTTCCACCATGCATTGATCTGAACTTGGTATTCACAGAGGAGATTAAATCAGAATGATCTCAGTCTTGTGATAAAAGTTACCTAGTTCTTGAAGTCTTTCAACTAGACCAGCCTTTCTCAGCACTGCAGGGCCTTCTTCCACCCCTCCTCGAGGCTAAGGATTAAAAAGTAAAAACAACAAATAATTGATTCAGATATTAATTATTTATCTCAGTCTGAAAAGAAATGAATGTCTCCTGTTATATATGATTTTTTTTTGAAATATTTGAATAGAAAGGGCTATGTAGATTCTGATTATTATTGGTTATACATAATAGAGGTTTGCCTCCTTCAATGATATAATAAACTCCTTGAAGCTAAGAATTGTTTTTGCCTTTCTTTGTATCCCTAGTATTTAGCATAATACTTGGCACATAGTAGGAGCTTAATAACTACATGTTAGCATAACTTGACTTGCCCGATTAATCAGGTAACTAAGGTGGAACACTTGTTTAAAAATATGTAAACTAAAACACATAGGATTACAAAGGATCCAGTTTTTTCAGCATAGATATTATGCCCTATTTGGCATATCAAGATTTCTTTCTACACTCACTAATTATGAGAATGTGATCAGAACAGACATTTTTATCTTTATGTATTAAGGAAATGGTTCTTTTTTTTTATACTATGTAAGATTTTTTGGAGATTGAATAGTGAAAAAATTTCTGTGTAGATTGGATACAAAATACAATTCAGCAGATAATTAGGTGAAGCTAAAATAGATATAGGGAGGCAGGGAAGTAAATTCTGTAGGAATCCCTTCAAGCTGTCAAAATAAAAAGTCATGAAAGGTAACACAAGCACACTGAATTACTTACCTAAATGTTCCTTTAGGTTTGGAATGCTAAGAAATGAACCAAAGAGCAAATCTACTTTGTCCACAAGAGGGTCCTCTTTTTCTGCTTTAAGATGCAGAACTGAAGTGTGTTGTTTCTCAGACCCATAAGAAAGTCAATCTCTTGCATACACATTTATGTGATGAAATGAATTATAGCTTCTTATCCTTATCCCTAAAGATTCATGGAAGATACTACTACTAAATCTTTCTAGATCAAGGGTCCTTAACCTATTTACCACTTGGTTTGATAAAACTTATGAATTCCCATTCAGATGTTTTTCCTTTCAGAAAAGTATATTCCACCTCTAGCTACCTTTCAGATTCTGATGTTTTAAAATTCTTCTTTTTTTTTTTTTTTTTTTGGTTGGGGCAATTGGGGTTAAGTGACTTGCCCAGAGTCACACAGCTAGGAAGCATTCAAGTGTCTGAAGCCATATTTGAACTCAGGTCCTCCTGACTTCAGGGCTGGTGCTTTATCCACTGCACCACCTAGCTGCCCCAAAATTGTTAAGATAAAACACACAGGATTACAAAGGAATCAAATGAAAAGCAATTGTCACAATGTTATTTTTAAACAAATTTAATGGGCCTAATTTAAGAAGCTAAGAAGTCCTATTTTATATCTTGTTTTTCCAAATCATACCTTTATACCTGTGCAGTTTGTTGTTAGTAGCTTTTGCTTATACAAAACCAGTTCTTGATTATAGTGATCAACAGATCATCCAACCAGCAATTATTGAATATATCTTATGTAGCACTGTGTTAGGTACTAGGAATATAAAGACAAAGACAAAAACTGCCCTTGCTCTCAAGGAGTTTAATTATGAAATATGTAGAAAATAGAGTCAATTGGCAGGCCAGCCCTCCTCTGTGGTAATCCAGATTCATCCTTAATGAATCATTTCAATAGCAAAATCCATTCCTAAAACAAACCAGACTAGTTCAAATTGCAGGTGGCAACCTAGTCATAAATCAAACTCAACATGTCCTCAACACTTAAATCCTTTCCACTTAGCTCCCTTCTTTCATTATTTTTTTTCCTGCTTCCTGTTTTTTGTCCTGTAGATTATAATAATATTGAAGGCCAAAACTATTTCACATTTGTTTTTGTAATCCCAGGACCTTTCCCTGTGTCTTACACATAATAGAAACTTAATTAAAAATTTGCTAAATTTAATCTAATAATTTTGTCTCTTCTTTCTCCTTCCTACTGTTCACTGCTTCCCATCTAGGATCAATCTTCATTCTTCCTCCCTTAGGCAAAGACTGATTATGAAAGGAGCAGAAAAACAAAGTGGAGAGATAGTTTATTTTTTTTTCCTCCCACCATCTCACTTGAGTAAAGCCTAAATGTAAAGAAAAGAGGGGAAGAAAACTGGTACCAGAGGCAGGAAAAGGAATTGATTTCCTTTAATTTATTGTGACTATTGTGTAATTTATTCTTTCCCCTGCATCAGTTCAAAAATCTTCTCAAGATTCTCTGAAGTTTTCATACATGGCATTTCTTATGGTACAATAATATTCTATTTTATTCAAATACAACAGTGATTTATATAGTACAGTGTGTTACAAGGGAAGGTTCTTAAGGAGCAAGAGGAATCATTAGGAAATGACATCGTTGCTGTGGGTTTTTTTTTTAAACATCAGATTTTTTTTTCAATAGGGCATACCAACAAATAAACAAAAAAAAATCATAGCAATTTATCTAGCCATAAATTCCTACTGCCTTCTCACCTAGTACTTTCTCCTTAGGTCTCTCAAATCACTTGTAAGTACTATCTAAAAAAGTCCTTCACCCCTAATTATTCAGTGTAATAGTGAAGAAACAGGGGAGCGATTTGCTCAATATCTGTCCCCATTAGTGGAGCAATCTACTCTCCATATGATGAACAGAGTTAAGGTGTTGTTATTCAGTCAAATCAGACATCTAATTCTTTATGATCTCATTTAGAATAAAGACACTGGAATGGCTTGGCATTTCCTTCTCTAACTTATTTTACAGATGAGGAACTGAGGCAAATAGGATAAAGTGACTTGCCCAGCTTGCTGGTATCTGAGGCTAACTTTTGAACTCTGGAAGTTGAGTCTTTTTACCTGCAGGCCCAGCTCTCCATGTACCACCTAGTTGCCCAGATTGGAGAAATCCTTCCTTGGCTCTGGGAAAACCAGGTGAAACAATGTTATAGGAGCAGTGACTTATTTAAGAAGAGTGTCACAGGGGCAACTAGGCAGAGCAGTGGATAGAGCACCAGCTCTGAAGTCAGGAAGACCTGAATTCAAATGTGACTCAGATATTTAATACTTCCTAGCTGTGTGACCTTGGACAAGCCACTTAACCCCAATTGCCACAGCAAAAAAAAAAAAAAAAAAAAAAAAAAAAAAGGCATCACAATTGGATAACTGGTCCAATGCTTTATTTATTTATTTATTTATTTTGACAAGCAGGGTTTGTGGATTTTATGACAAGGTTTATCTATGTTGACAGGATTACAAAATAGCATAGTTTAGTGTAGCATTTTGTGGGTCATCCCTTTCAATAAAAGAAAAGAAGCTTTTAAAAATCATTAAGTTTTATGTGTATCTTAAACTATTTATTTATTAGGCTTTTATTGTGATCAAAACACCATGGCTGCTGAAGATGCAAAGACAAACTCTAACCTTGAGGAATTTGCATACCACTATGAGGCCAAAACATGTGCAAAGGTAAATAAATTTCAGGTAATTTAAGGACAAAAAATTAACCATGGGACAGTTTAAGTTTTTTTAGAGTTGGTGACATCAGAACCATGCCTTGAAGAGAAGCTGCAGGATATAAATTTGTTCTGAGTATCAAAAGCAGAAATCCCAAAGCTTAGAAGCCAACCCTAAAGTAAAATTTTTTAAACAGCAAAAGCACCCTTTACGCTTTCCTTGGCCAGAGACAAGCAATGTTCTTGTAACCGAATTTATGTTTACTTCAAGAAAGTTGTGGATACCCAATATCAATTTATCAAACGTCTACTCTAGTTTGTTCAATTTGAGAGAAAGCTACTGTTTTGCTCATAAGTATATCTTTCTCCTCTTCCACACCTCCTCTCCCAAACTCTACCCTATTACTGGTTAGAAGTCAAACAGAAAAGTTAATCAATAGCGATTTATTTGTTGGCTAAACATATGGGGGTGAATGAGACCAATTTCAGAGCTGATGATCGCTCTCTGGAAGCATCTGAATCTGTTCTGAGCATCTCACTGCCAAATTAGAACAAGGTACTCAGACTCTTCTCCCAACAAAAGCACTGGTGGATAATGATAATATTGATTTAATGGGAGGTAAGCATTTAGCATCACTACTATAGGTGGTGTGTACATAGCAAGGGAATGATCTCATATAGTAATATGCACCAGGCTTGAGACACAGGAGACAAATTCATATAGTAGGCATTGAATTCAGAACAGCAATTATTCTGATATTTTTATTCTGACAATCATCATCATAAGACAAGCTCCTATAAAACCAGGTTGGCCCTAATTGCCATTCCAACTTGTTTCACCAACAGCTACCCTAAACTAGATCTCATTCTTTCTTGTTTTGGTCTTAATATGCACAAAATAGCATGTAGTGCTGGTTTCTTATATTATGAGGTTATTTGATTCAAATATGGTATGATTAGAAGGAGCAGTGGATTTGAAGCCAAAGGAACTTAGTTCAAATCACTCCTCTTTATATACTTACTTATGAGACATTGGGCAAGTCATTTCATTTTCTCATTGCCTCAGTTTCTTCATCCATAAAATAGGAGAAGAGATGGAGTAGATGATCTTTAAAGTCCCTTGAAACATTTTGTCCTCTCCCTACTAAACCGTAAGTATCTCTCTCAAATTCTACATCAAAGCCTTGGTTCAAAATACTATAAGAATTTAATCACAAGCATTTTGTGCTAACAATTATATAGTACTTTAAAGTTTGTGAAGCACTTACCTTTGAACCCTACCTCCAAATAAAATCCCAACTCTTTACGATATAAAAATATTACAGGTTTCATTAAAAATGAGGAAACTGAAGTTGAGACGTTAGGTGATTTGCCAGGGCTCACCAGGCTTGTAAGCATAAGAAGTAAGATTCAAACACAAACTTGCCTGACTCTAAGCAATACATCAACAATATGAATCTGTATTTCTTTGGATTCTGTCATTCTCTGAGCATGCAATAAGAACTGATCTTCAAGCATCAATCTAAGGCCTTCAAGGCATTTTATTAGGCAAATATTTGGAGATATACAAAAGATCCATTTATCTCTTTTTTCTTAGATCCTCCTTTTTAAGATAAGACCCCACTTGATACCCAGCCTATTTAGCACAGGTTCAAAGAAACTGCTTAGGATGAGGAGGGATAGGGCACATGACCAGAAACTGAAGCTGGGAGGGGGATAAAAAGGACAAATTCCAGGGATGCTATAAACCACTCCCAGGAATTAGGGTTGGGAGAAAAACAGAAAAACTTGTAGAACTTGAATGTGCTCAGAAGTATTTTAACTATGAATACATTACAGGTTGTCCACTTACTTAATCCATTTTGTATAAAAACAGTATAAGATAGAGAAGAATACAATTTAATTGAAAAACATACTTGTGAACAAGTCAAGAAATGTTAATGTACATTTAACAATGCTGCCAAAATGACCCCACTCAAGTAAGAGGTCAATTTATTCTCTTTAAATTGTTATCCTTTTATTTAATAATCTGTTTCCCCCTAAGTCTTTTCAGCAAAGAAAACTTCACTTTTGTCAATGCGAAGTTCTATATAAAGATGTACAACACCCCTCTTTATGACTAGATCACATAAACTCAAATGGGTTGATATTCCTTTCCAAAGAAAAGGACCAGATAATCTGTCACAACTTCAATTTCTTTCTTCCTGATAACTTGTCCTAAAAATGTAGTTAATTGACACCTATTATGCTTCATTTGGTTCTAATCCTTTCCCTAATTTCTTTTCATTTCTCATTCATTAGAACCAACCTACCTGGTTTAGACTTCTAATTTGGCAAGAATTACATAATCCCATTTTTTTTTTGCATAATCCCATTTATATCTCTTTATTGGTCATTCCCTCTTGGATCCATTTATGTTAGGGATGTCCCCTCTCCCTTCTTTCCTAACCAATTTGCTGATCTATCTCTTCATTAGATCAATCTACTTTTGCTAAACTGCACCCAGAGCACAGGAGAAAAATCTGTAAGGCCCATAACCTATCCATTAGTATTATTGCTAATCTGCATTTGCAGATCTGAAAATTAGTTAAATTACTGTCAATTAGTTTACTGAAGTCAAGGCATTATGGTAGATTTAGGACAATACAACCACCTCCTGGAGTCAAGTTAGCTGATTTTGTACTTCTATTTCCATCTTTTTAACTGTTCTATGAAACAGTCTAACAAAATTATGTCTTGTATTTTCATTGGAACAGTCTATACTTTTCCCAGTATGGTACTGTGTGGTAGGGAAATGGTAAGGGAACACCATTTAATAAAAAAAGCTGGAGAGAGCTCTAGAGAAAAGCAAAGTTTATTGTACATTCTCGCGAGAAGGGCGTCCCACTCTTCGAGTACACTATCGAAGAGAGGAAGCGCCTCCTGTGGGCAGGACAGCACCTTTAATCCCTAATGCAAAACGCCCCCTCCCACCACTGACCCTCATCCTCATTGGCTGAGAGTCTTACATTCTAAACGCGAGATCTACCCAAGAAATTGAACTTGACCAATAAGTACATAGTTGCCCATATTTGGATGAAATAGGGAGATTTCATCGGAGGGGAAGGCAATGCCCTTTGCTCGAACTTCAGAGTCCTTCAGGCCTACTCGAACTCTGAAGTAGGTGAAGCCTTACTCGATTTTCACAACTGTCTTGAAAGATCTCACCTCATCTCATTCAGTACAATGAAAGGAAAGCTGCAGGTAGAGTACCTGAGATAGAATCTTGATTCTATAATGACCAAGAGCAAATATTTCCATTCCACCTCAATCCCTTAGGCCTTAGTTTCTTTATCTTTAAAATGAAGAAGATAGAAAGTAGCTAAAATTCTCTACAATTCTAAATATATGATCTCAAAGAAGCCCTCCTGGTTCTGCAAAACAGTATGTTTTTCTATTTTGTAAATCTCCTTTGAAAAAATAAGGTTTTTTATTTAAAGAATGGAAATAATTGTGATTATCCATCCAAATACCTTTTTTTTTTTTTTTTTTTTTTTTTTTTTTTGGCTGAAGCAATTGGGGTTAAGTGACTTGTCCAGGATCACACAGCTAGAAAGTGTTAAGTGCCTGAGGCCACCAAATATTTTTTTTTTTAGCAGGAACAATTGCTTTCTGTACTTTATTATTTTAGCCAATGCTTCTTGCCTCTGAAAAATACAAGTTATAAGAGAGAATTCTAAACTTTAAAAAGTCCCTGAGAGCTAAAAAAAAATCATTGAAGCCCAAGGGAACGAACGAAGGATCCCTAGACATAAATTATATATGTATATATTTTTTAAATTGTTATTGATATTTTTTCATTTTATATTACCTTTATTTCTTAATACTTCTCTTCCTTCCCCTTCCCTCTCCTCTAAAAGCCATTCCTAATATAAAAATGTTTTTAAAAGATAGAAAAAAGGAAGGAAGGAAGAAAACAAAGAAAAAAAGGAAAAGAAAAAGTAAATCAGCAAAACTAATCAACACATCAGAATTGAATTCCCCCCTTTCGCTACTCCCTCCCCATCCTGCCCCGGTAAAAAAGGGAGAGGGAGGTGCATTTTTTCTTTTCCTCTTACCCAGCCAGAAATATCTTTTAAAAGGAAAGCTTCACATAAAAGCTTCTCTATTATTTTTTCTTTGTTCATTCTGCTTTTTCCTATCTTTTTCCCACTTTAATTAGTGATCTGTAACTCAGGTTTGTTTGTATAACACTTTTAAGCTAAGATAGAGTGTTTGGAGATTTTCATGTCTGTATTCTTGTTACCTAGTTGATACATTACTATGGGAGGCACTGAAGATCCCTGGGAGGGGTGAAAAGCTGCAGCACCATGTAATTAGTCAATATAAAGTGTTTTTTTCCTAATAGGTGCCTAACTAATAAACAGATATGCACCACAGTATAAGCCTTATAGTACAATATGTAAATATTATTGTTATTAAAATGAAAAGGAAAGGGCACAAGTTATTTAACCTTGCAGTATATTAGTTTTCTCATCTATAATAAAATGAGGAAGCTGTTCCATGTCTACGATTCAGTTACTGAATGGGATTAGAATAGAGCTTCAACCCGGCATATTATGCTACCATTGGCATTTTCTGAAAAGGATTTTATAATTTGATAAGAGATTCCATCTACATGAGAAATGAACAGTTAATCATTCTATGTCAATGTTCAATGTCAAAGATGAATAATTTATATTTGGGGGAAACCATAGTATGTATGAAGCAATTACTTTAAAATGATACAAATTAAGAGTTTTAAGGATGACTTATAAATTTATTTTTCTAGGCATTGATTGATTAAACATATCAAAGCCAACATTTCCCTAAATTAAAAAAAAAACATATTAATATGGAGAATGAATGTGCAAAGAGTTCATTTCAATTGAAATGAAATTACTTATTTTCAATTTTTATAATATCTCTTGCCTAAAAAGCAAGAGAGAGGTTCAAATACAAAAAACTTTGGAAAACATCAGAAGCAGCTAAGTTGGTCTGTGACCCAACTCCAACAATGTACCACAAAATTATGTGACTTTTGGATAATAATTCTGCAGGGTCACATAGCCAGAATATCAAAAGCACTAGATGAACTTGAAAGCTTAAAAATTTCCAACAAATTTCAAACTGTAGCAATACACTTAAAAGAGTGAGAATGAGAAACAGGGCCATTTATTCACCTGTCCTTTGGAGAAAGGAGCTCCGATGATCCCAACTGACTTTGGCTTGGAACTCATACTGTCCTGATTCTTCTCTTATCTATATTCCAAAGGGACAGACAGGTAGCTCTCCTCCCAGTGCCAGCTGTAGTTCTGAGTGACAGAGGGCACTTTAGGCTCCATTTATAATAGGGTTGACGTTGTTTACCTTTACGGTAATGAGAAAGAAACTCTCTCCGCCTCCTGAACAGAAGGATTTCACAAGTGTCAACAAAATTCCCCACTCCCAGCTAGTTGTCCTTGAGCTCACCATAGATGGGAATGAACATAATTATAAGAATCTAACAAATTCAAATCATCCTAATGCATTTCCACCCCCCCACACACTCTCGAAACGATTAGACATGTTTTCCCAAATAGATTCCCCCTCCCATAAGTTCAACATCAAAGAATCAGATGAATTAATTTAATACTCATCTATTAAGTACCTACTTAATCCTTCTTAAGTATTCGCTTAAGCAAGGTACTTAAAAAGACAAAAGACATTAACAAAACAATTGTTACCTTCAAAGTGTATACATTCTTCACGCCCTCCAATTAATAATACTTAGTAAATTGTGCTAGGGGCAAAGGAGAGATGCAGGCAAAGTGTTCTAGAAAATTTTGAAGATGAAGAGATTACTTTTAAATGGTGGGATCAAGGAAAGTGTCTCAAATGAAGTAACTCCCTGAGATGAGATTTGAAGGTAGAGGATTCTGAAAGGTAGAGACTGACTCATCAATCAATAATTATGTAAGTGCTTACTATAGGGTGGAGATATAAATACAAAGAATGAAAAAGAATAAAAATCTTACAGTGGGTTACTTTCTAATGGGGAAGATAACAATCATACATAAAAATGTGTATAACGTAAATGCTAGGTTGTTTGAAAAAAAGAGCACCAGCAGTTGGGAAAAGAGAAAGAGAAAGTGCATTCCAAGCTTCTAGGGACATGGGGATGTGGGTAGCACTCAATTTATATCAGTTGATTCAGAGATGGACATTGGACATAGCACCTCAGAATTGTGGAAAGAATAGCCCAGTTTCTACATAATAGAATGAACAGTACAGGAAGAGAAGCAAATTGAAATAAGTCTGGAAAGGTAAATTATGGGTAGATTATGAAAGGTCTTAGACATCAGATTAAGGAATTTTTATTTTATACTTTAGGCACTAGGGAACAACTGAAAATTTATGAATGAGATAATAATATTATTAAATATGGAATTAAGAAAAATTATTTTGGTTAACTGTAAAAAGTAAATTGGAAAAACAGATTAGGAGACCCTGTGGAAGCAGGTTCTGATATAATAGGGTAGTGACTTGCTGAAGAAGGCTGAAGAATTCAAAATGGAAAGTAAATTTTCTGCTACAAAATAAACATTCCACAATTTAGGAAGACTCTGGGGTTTAAATAGTTTAGTGGCTTATGAATGATCCTGGAGACAATGAACTTGCCCCTAGTAAACAGAGTACAATCATTATCCCTAGCGGCTTATCTGCATGATATTACAAAAAGGAATCTAGAAGGATAATACAGAATTGGCACTGATTACCCAACATAAAGGTAGAATATACCTTATGGAGAAAACTGACTTTGAAACCTAGATTTCTTCCATATCTCTTTAACAAGGGATGACAAACCTCTGCAGCTGAGGCATGTAGGAAGTGAAAGAGAAGTTTCTGCCAAGCCTGACAGGGTTGTTCTAATCGAAAGATCACAGTAGCATTGTGCCAAAAAGAGCAGTTGGAATTCTTAGAACCCTTCAATTTAACAGTAACTGAAGGTGGTATGAGACTGAAGTTGTCCAAGCCCAATGAAGCTAGCAGATAGATGAACAACAGAGAACACATCTTTAAAAAAAAAAAAAAAAAAAAATTTAGAGCAGAGTGGTCTGTTTCACCCAGACTGGAAATGGCAGTGGTCCATTTGTGTCGGGCTAGCATCAGTCTGATAGCCAAGTGACCTGTTTTTGCTGTTGTTGTACAATCATTTTAAACTTATGTCTTAACCTTTTTTGTGATCCCATTTGGGAGATACTAGGAGTGGTTTGCCATTTCCATTTCTAGCTCATTTGACAGATGAGGAAACTGAGGCAAAACAAGGTTAAAATGATTTGCCCAGAGTTACTGGTAAGTGCCTATGGTCAGATTTGAATTCAGGTTTTCCTGACTCCAAGTCCAGCACTCTATACACTGCACTACTCCACTTAACCCCAGCCACTTGTCCAGTTCAGCATCAATCAGACTTACCAGGAGCCAAAATCCAAGAGATCTGCTTAACCAAGCCCAGCGGCAGATTGGCCCAAATACAAGGGACTTTCACTTCCTTTCACTTTCTTCTTAATGTTTTATAATCTGATTCCTGATCAGACAATTCAAATGAAACTTCTTTCTCCAAAGTTAGTCTCAGTCCCCCAGACACTAATGCCCTCTTCTCTGACTTTATCCTTCTTGCATCATTTGAAATACTTACTTCCTATATATTTTCTCCTCTGGTTTTTCACGAGACTGCTTTATCCTGTTTTCCTACCTATATAATTGCTCTTTCACAGTTTCTTTTGCCAATTTATCATTTATGCCAAACCCATTAACTTGTGGGTGTTTCCTCAAGACTTTGGGTTTTCTTCTCTTTTCTCTCTATACTTTCATCAAATGACTGTCATATATTTATTTACCATCACTATGTAAATTACCTCCAAATCTACATGACCATTCCAAGTCTCCCCCTAAACTCCAGTGCAGCATACTAACTACCTGAGAGGCACTTTTCAACTAAATATCCTATAGGCACTTCACACTCAGTATGTCAAAAAAAAGTAGACCTTTTTCTTTGTTCCCTATCTCCTGAATTTCCCATCTACTCCCATATATATAACTCAGGGTAGTTATCTTTAATGTCTGATTCTCACTCAACTCAGGAAGGTGCAAAATCATTGCAAAATGATTTCCACATTTTCCAATGTTTCTGTAAAATTAGAAGCATTAGTATTATTAGCCTCATTTTATGGATACAAAACTGAGGCTCAAAGAAAACAACTTGCCCATGCTCATAAAGCTATGAGTGTTTTTATTCCCTGTCTAGTATATTTACACTAATACAGGCTATCCTAGAATTAATTTAATTTTGTGTTTTATCTGTAGGTACAAAGATAGTCATTTCATAACAAGAACTTTCAGGTGAGGAAACTCCCTCCAATGCATATCAATATCATCTCTGCTACTTTCAGACTTAAAATGGCCTAGCCTGGAACACTGAGTTTGTGATTAGTTCAGGATTACACAGACCCATCTATGTTAAAGGCAAAACTTGAACCCAGATGTTGGCATCAAGGACATTTCTGTATATTATTTACCACATGATCTTGATAGGGGTTGGGGTCCCTTTAATATTCCTTTCTAATTGCCCAACCCCCATAGCTGATCTTGATTCACAAATCCTGGTCAAAAGCACCCTTTTGAATATCCTGGCCCAGCCCCTACTATCTGCTCAGCTTCCCCCATCCCCCACCTGATCTGAGCTAACTGAAAAGATGGTCAAGAACTTGGGGTACTGCCCATCTCCTTTTAGGTATAAAAGAGCCAAGACTGGAGTTCTCTCTTTGCAGGAGCCCTTCTCCCCAACATATGGTATCCTTGGGCCATGTAAGGGTTCCTGTCTGCCCAGTGGCCACCTCTGGCCCTGGTGTCTTTCTAACTGAACTTTACTTCCAAATTCCTACAATAAACCTTTTATTTATCAATCTAGGTTTTCAGGCCTGTAAATTCATTTACAGGGGACACTGCGCCTCTTGGAATCTTTGCGCCGAGAAACGGGTTCCCCCTTTCCTTTCCCTCATCATTCTTATATATGGGAGCTACATAGTATTTTAAAAACATAATTAAATTACATTGATCTATTTTGTGATTTTTTTTCTTTTAAATTTATTTATTAAAAACTTAAGAAAATTGAAAAAGGAAAAAAGAACAGGAAAAAAAAAAACATTGCCATGTGCATAGTAGAACATAAGAGAAGATTCAAAATATGATACCATAGATTTACATTTTAAGAAAACCATATAATAAATAGTACCTGTTTTGGGGTTTATCAGAGAATTCTACTTTTTCTTTGTTTCCTTGTAGATTTTCTTTTGTTCTCTGTTGTGCACTTTTTTACTTTATCCTCTTTTCTCCCTTTCCTTCTTCTTACTTCTCTCCCAAAAGTACTAAAATTAAGCATGGATATATTAACATATAAATTCATGCACATACATATATATATATATACATATATATACACACAAAAAAAAATAAATGTCTATAATCATATACAATACTGTGTATAGCCATACTATATTTGTTTTTCCTCATTTTCTGTGAAGGTAGATACCATCTTCTTTTATAAATCCAAGTCTTTCCATATTTTTCTAAATCCACTAGCTCATTAATTCCTATACCACAACGATATTTCAAACTTAGACTATCTAGTTATTTTAAATAGTCTAAAACAATACAGGTTAGTATGGCTGATATATAGTGTACCTTTCCCATTTTTCTCTTTAACTTTGAGATCAATGATTGTGACTTCTGTTTTGTTTTTTTTTTCTCAAATAAATTCTACTCCTGATCATTATTGTGTTTGTGTATATCATTATTTCTTATTCCTGGTAAATGAATAGGGAGATACAATAATAATAGATTATAAAAGAACAAAGAAGGAATTATTTCTGACTTAGAAGATTAGGGAAGGCTTTATGAGGAGAGAGAGACATTGAGGTGGTCCCAGAAGGCTGGATAAAATATTGTCAAACTAGAATAGGGAGAAGGTAATAAAAGTGTTCTAAAGGGCAGCCATGTGGAGCAGGATCCTTTTGAAGATCATAGGAGTCTCCCACATTCTTCACCATATTCTGCTCTGATGACCGATGTATTTCCACAGGCTGTGAATGGGCAAAGTAAACCTTCTTTTATTTACTGTTCAATGACTTGTATTTCATTTCATGCCAACGTTGAACTTGAAGTAAGAGTGATAGTGTTAGAGCAATTCTAATAATATCCAAGTAAATTTTTGAAAAGGACTTTTTTTGAATACTTTCATACTTCCCTTTCCAGTAAGCTTTCCTAATGTTATTATCTCTCTTCCATCTTGTGAATCATTTCTACAAGGTATGATTTCATAATTGTCAACTACAGCGGCTGAATTAGCTTCTTCTATCTACATCATAAAAAGTTACTCTGGGAAGATGTTCAGTCTTCAAAGCCTAAAGGACTGAAACTCAAGTGGTGGAATTTCAGGCATCCTAACAGGCCATAGGAGACATGTATATGTGTATTTGTGTTGGGGGGTGTAAAGGAGGTACTAGACCTTTTTCTTCTTCAAATTTGCTTTGAAATCAATAAAAATTTAAGTACCTACTATGTGCCAAGCACTGTGCTGTTAGTGCTTTCCCTTTTCCTCAACACCTCCCCTTCCCCATCATTACTTTTTCTTTATTCTACTTATTTTGCACAATCTTATTTGTATATATATATTTCCTCCCATAGAATGTAAATGCCTTGAGGGCAGAAATAGTGTTTATTTTTTGTTTTATTTTGTTGTTGTTTGTTTCATATCTCCATTGTCTAGCACAATGTGTGATACATAATATGCACTCAGTGAATTCTTGTTAAATTGAGTAAAATAAAATTGAATTCCAAGTCTCTACATGTTTTAGTCTTCTAAGCTTTGTTGTATTGTTATTGCTTTATTGAAACTCTGGAAACATGATATTGGCAAAAATAAATTCATGACTTGACAGCAACAAAAACCAGCTTAACTAGGTATACAAAGTTTTAAACAAAATGTTAAAAGATCTTACATTTTAAAAGATGAAGTTAGGAATAATTCTAGTGATCAATGATTACTAATATCACAATATTATAGGATTTTGAAATTAAGGAACTGGAGAAGGGAACAAACTTTTTTAAAGCACCTACCATGTATATTATACTAAGCTTAATCTCAAAGTTCATCCAACCTACTTCATGTTTGAATAAGCGTGATAAGTATACTCTGGCCCCTTCTCTCTGGACCAGCCTTCAGAGTTCCAGGCAAACCTGGTCTCTCTCTGTTATTGGCTAAAGCCCCCACTGGTTATGTTTCTTCTATTTTAGAAGTCAATAATTAGTACTAGTTCCAATGAAGCACTTTTTATTGATTAGTTTTAACAAAAAATTTTTACTCCACAGATATATATTAAAAAAAAATGTAAATTTCCACAGCCCCTCAAGGATATATTCTCACCATATGCCACAAGTGAAGAAGTCACCTAGACACAATCACAGCAATGAGACAGGTGAAGTTGTATTGGGCCCTTCTGAAGATTTGGTTTTCCTTTTGTAGAATTATAGGAGAGGCAAGTTGTCAAACTTCCTTCTTTTACTTTATTTGCTGGTTCTAGCTATGAAAGCAAAAAGAAAAAAAAAAAAATCCCTTCTCAACCACAAGGTTAATCACCCAAAACAATTATCAAAATGTTCATGGATGCTCCATATCCTTCAAGATCCTCCCTTAAAAAGCATCATGTTTGATGACATACTATCTCAGATTATCTGAGCAAGGTGATAAAAGACATGACCCAAACTCTTGTTATATAGGATTCTCTACTGGATCCTGTCACAGCTGTGCTTAAAGACTTTTGGCAAAAGAAAAACCCACTTTCTCCAGGGGTAACTCAATACATTTTTGGAAAGCTTTATTATTATTAGAAAATCTGTTCTAGATTCTTCTTATAAAAACCTGCTTCTCAACAATTTCATCAACCTTTACTTCTAGTTTTGCCCCCAGAGCCAAACAGAACAAGTATAATCCCTTATTGAAGTTGAACAGAAATTAGTTTAAGGCATAATGATCCTCTTTGAAAAAAATTATGTAGGTCAATTTCTTGAAATTAGAGTTTAGCAATGATTTAAACTGGAAGACTTTCAATTACCGAAAAGGTACTTCAGGAGGTAGGGCGATTTCTAAAAGTAACTGAATCGCAAACCTATGGGAAAAGTTTAAATTTTGAGTTAAGAAAAATTTCAAAAAACTTTCTTTCCTCTGCCAGTCCTCATCCATTAACACACATTTTAACATTTCAATTGTCTTTCCCTGGAAAAAAGAAGGGGATGAGTGAAATATTCATTTTCTATGCAGTGATGACACAAGTGAGGTCACTGTGACAAGCAAGAAAGGAGTTTTCAACCCACTCTCCCTCATAAATCAAAAGGAGAAAAACCAAATCTGAGTCATTTCTAAGACCATCTTATGAACTCTGAGTCGCAATTTGGAGTAGCACAGGAATCTTGGGGCAGTCCCAGAATTACCATAATCTCCTGTGATTTGTTGGGGAGTTTTAATTAAATTTTTTCCAGTCAACAAAAATTCACCTTTTCTTCTTCCCCTCATCTCCCTATACTCTCACATTGAGAAATGCAGAAAAACAAAACTCCTATTACAAAAACTTATCGATGAACAAAAATTCCTTTATTGCCATATTTTTTTAAAAGTGTGTCTCAATCTCTACTGAGTCTATAATCTCTCTAATTAGATCAGCACGTTGAATCTTCTGGAATCATTGTTGATCATTGTGTTTGATCAAAGTTCCTAAGTCTGAAAGATTTTGACTTTACATATTGTTGCTTAAGGTATAAATTGTTTTCCTGGCTCTGTTATTTACTCTGAATAAATTCAAATAAGTCTTTCCAGGTTCTGTGAAAACATCTCCATCAATTCTAATAAAGCAATAGTCTTCTATCACATTAATATAACATAACTTATTCAGCCATTCCTTAATTAGTAGGTACTCATTTAATGTCCAATTCTTTGTCACAACAAAAATATTGCTATAAATATTTTTAATATATGTTTTTTTCCCTATTTTTTTGATTTCTCTAGGCCAGTGGTTTCAAACTCAAATACAAATAAATCCTTGCTGGACCTAATACTGAATTAGAAAACAACAAAATAACATCACTTATATTGCATTGTATTTTTTGTTTATTTTTTTAAACAGTTCCCAATTCTGTTTTTTATTAAATTCTTGCAGCAGACATTCTTGTGGGCTGTGAATCCTAAATCTTGCTTTAGTAGCCATATCATTAGGCAAAAAGTATTTATAAATCATATAATAAAACATTACTATATTACTATATTCTCTTTTTTGTTTGTTTTCTACCCCCTCCACTGGATATTATACTTCCAATCAAAAAGACAATAATATGAGAAAGTAATTCCAGCTTCTAAGTAGAAGATAAAGCTGCATCATTGATTAAAAAGTAGCAGTTTCCTCAGAGGACCTGGAATCTAGCATATACAAGATGGCATAAAGAGTCTGGTACAATTAAATACAGCAATGGCTTGTAAAACCCTCTAGAGTTAAAATTCCTTGCCAATTAGACAATGTTATATTCAGGCAAGTTGAAAGTCTTAAGAAAAACAACTATCAGGACATTACCACATTCTTCTGCCAATGATTCAGCATGTATCACATTGAGGGATAGGCAAATGACTCAAGGAAAGGTATGCAATCCATTGTAAAATTGAGACATACTTTTATTTATTTATTTATTTTTTTCTGACTTTGAATAGGCTGTTGTGCTAATTTTCATGGGCACCTATACTTACTGAACATGGCTGACAACCTTTCTGCTAACTTTTTAATAGTGTTTTTATAGTTGTGATAAGGACTGAGGAAGAGGAAAGAAAAGTGAGAAATAATCTTGGGATATGAGATACACTGGGAACTTCAGGCCTTTGAGTGTTGCCATTCAGAGATCTTCATATATTATGAGGGCACTGGGTTCTTAAGAGAAGTATAAAAAGGGAAATAGGAAGGGAAAGAAAACTTGGCAGTTTTGCCTAAAGCACACATCATGGTGACTTTTTCCTTCCTACTACTCATCAAAGTCAAGTGAAAATTTGTAATATTCTTTTTAAAATATAATATTCTCTGTTGAGGTTTTCTTGGGGTCTCTAGAGGCAGCCTTCATTTCAATTCAGTAATCACCATAGGAGTAACCAGGGGTTAAAGTCCAAATCCTTTATTGTCTCTTTCCAAGTCTTGTCTCCTTTCCTGGGGCCCGGTTAGCTTTCTTAGAGGCCTAACTCTCTCCTTGCTCCTGCTGCCAGTCCTTTGTCTTCTCTGCTTCTGACAGCTTCTTGAGCTCCTCCTGAATGTGTCTTGGTTTCCATAGGGGAGGCAGGAGGATTGCCACCATGGTCTCTGTCTTCTAATTCTGATTCTGGCTGAGTTTGTCTGAATTTATATGTTCTTTTATATGGTCTCTTATCAAAGGTGTGAATCTTGTAGAACTATAGTAAGTACTAAGTACAAGTAATTAAGCACCAAGCTAAATAACCATTGTCTCTATCAATTCCACTGACTTAGAACCTTGTTTCAAGTTCTGGCCCATAACATCTCCTGCTTTCTTTTGATTTAGAACATAGGTGGTCATGACCTCCCTGACTTCTCAAGGAGATAAGAACCCCAAAAAAGGAGGTGATCGTGCCTTCCCTGAATGCTCAAAAAAGGGATGAAAACACCATAACACCCTCCCTAACATCTCAGAAAGGATGATGAAAACACCAAAGGAAATGGGAAATCAAATCAGATTAGCGGGTTTCTGAAGGGTTTCACTCTTAAAACAGATATACATAAATCCATCAATATGGGAAGTATTGCACATAATTACATAAATTACATAAGCACATAGTAACATAACACAGGTTAGTAGTGATGTAACAAATGACATGAATCAACACCAGGAATTATAGATGTCCATAAGTCCTAGAAATAGTCCAAAGGAAATCCACTATCCATTACTTCATGTGCCAGGAATCCAATAATTCCTGTAAGTTTTGAAGTCCTGCAATAGTCTCATCTTGTGTTAGGAAATCCAATGATTCCTGCAGATTTTGTTCTTAGGTCTTCTCCTTTGTGTCAAGGTTTTTCTCTTTTTCTGTTTCTCTCCAGTGCTTGTTGCCACCCATCTGATTCTTTCTCCATCTGTAAAGATACAAGCAAACTCTTTCTCCCAAGCAATTAATCTATCTAGTCCCTTCTATTTTACCATTTTTCTAGATCTCTCCTCATCACCTGGTGTTAGGGTTTATTTTACTCTCCCTAACTAATGCTAATTGGTCCTTATTCCTAGGCCTATCAGAGAAAAACTGGCAAATATAAGATCATCAATCTCACCTCTATTTTGAGGTCCTCAGAATCCTCTGGCTATTATCTCATAGAAAGTAGTTTGAGCATAACAGAGCACCCAAGAGTTTAATTGAGCAGCAACCTTAAACTTTATTCCCATAAATCACATCTACTCCATGACCTCCTGCACATACTTTGGTAGTGACCTCCCAGTCCAGTCTCCAGGTGATAAGAGGGGGAAAAAGGAAGAGAAAAAAGAAGGAGCTCTTCTTGTCCCGAACTTAAATAGGGTCAATGAGGTCACAGAAACAAGCCAATCAACAATGAAGTTTACATCCCGAACTTGACCAAGACTTCAGAGTGAGATCTAGGTTCCCACCATGGGTGGAGGTCCCACCCACGAAGGAAGTCCCTAAGTACTCAACTCTCAAGCACATCCGGGGATCCTAAAGACCATTGGTCCACTTACATCTCAATTGTGCTTGCTTGACCTTTCTTTGGACCCTTACAACCTGGTAATTACATTGGAGCTGCTCACTCTGGACACTGTCCTTCTGTTGGGTTAAAAATACCTATATTCCCCCCAATTGTAATCCCTTTCTTCCATCTGATAGCTTTTTTTTTGATTGATCACATCAGAGTCCTGAACTTCTAAAGGTGTAACCTTGGCTGCCATCATGCCCCACCTGTCTTTTGTATGATATCTTGGAGCTGGGCCCTGCCTCTCATTTCCCAGGATCAATCTACATTCTGAAGCCCAGTGGAAGCCCTTGTGGCATTTTGGACATAAGGTTTTAGGTCTTCTCTCACCCTTTCTTTTCTATTTGTGTACCTATACTGGGCTCTCAGATGTCCTATTTTTCCACACTGAAAACATCGACGAGTTTCTCTAGAAGTCCTTTGCCAGAAGGGATCCTGTCTTTCCATGTTCATCATAATTTACAAAAATTACTTTTCTTAACAAATTTGATAAGTTTTACAATTACTTATATAAAACTTTATCTCTGTATCAAAAGGTTTGGAAAGGGGGGTACAGTAGGATAAAAGACTCATATTGGTTTCAATTTTCTCTCAATTCAAGATCTAGGTATAAAATTCATTTTATGAATGTCCAAGGACAATAAATGTCCAAGATAAATTTTCATGCACAATATTAAATAATAAAATAGTCATATGTGACAAAATAATAAATGTATTGTTTTTATAATATGTACATTTTGTTCTTTTTTTCTGAGGCTGGGGCTAAGTGACTTGACCAGGGTCATACAGCTAGGAAGTGTTAAGTGTCTGAGGTCAGATTTGAACCCAGATCCTCCTGACTTCAGAGCTGGTGGTCCTCTATCCATGTGCCACCCTATCTGCCCCCTATTTTCTTTTTTTTTATCCTTAAATTTATTTTCCTTTTCTAGGTTTCACTCTACTGAATTCCTATAGCTCATAATGTTTTAGATATGATTTTAGGTTCTTAAAGACAAAGACAATGAGAGGGGAATGTATCAGACAGATGCTGAAAAACTATGGATCCACTGAGTTCTGCCTCTTCACTTTTCACCTAAGATCAAGGACTTGGTACCAAGATCCTACAGTGAGCTAGTCTGGACACTACATTTGGCATTCAATGTGGGGCCCTGGAAAGCAGGGCATATAGCAGCTCAACTGACATGATCAACAAGTTCAGGAAGGAGTCCCCATGACCCACACAGGATAAGTATAAAGATAGGCTAGCAGATTTTGGTAAGGACTGATTTAGCCATTTTTGTTTTCAGCTGAAATGGTACAAATACTAACAAAAGAGCCTCCTTCCCAAGGGAAGTATCAGGAATGCTAAGTTAAGTTAATAGAGAAGCAAGATGTGTTAGTAACTCAGAAGCAGATCGCCAAGTTCTCAAATATTGTGGAGAGTACATCTCCATGGCTCTCTGGGGAAGAGATGTTGGAGTCAGAGATGTGGAAGGTAGTGGAAGAACAATTGATTCAATCCTCAAGGATACATTCCTTTTGTACAATGTAATAAAATATAATAAAATTGGCTTTAAGAAATCCCACATGTAAGAATATAGTCAAATAGTGAGTTCTTATCCCAAAAGCTGGAGTCTTTGGGTTTGTGAAACACTAGATTATTACCATTAACTTTTTTTGTCTTGTAAACCTAACCTACTCCACTGATTGACTACTCTATTTCTTAGCCAGTACCAAATGGTTTTGATGACCACTGCTTCATAATATAGTTTTAGCTCTGGCACAGCTAGGCCATCTTCATTGGCATTTTTTTTTTCATTAATTCCCTTGAAATTCTTGATCTTTTGTTCTTCCAGTGAACTTTATTATTATTTTTTCTAGCTCTGTAAAATAATTTCTTGGGAGTTTGTTATGGCACTGAATAAGTCGATTAATTTAGGTAGTATTGCCATTTTTATTATATTATCTCAGCCTAACCATGAGCACTTGATATTTTTCCAGATCTGACTTTATTTGTGTGGAAAGTGTTTTATAATTGTGTGCATAGTTCCTTACTTTGCCTTGCAAGTAGACTCCCAAATATTTATTTACGTTATTTTAAATGGAATTTCTCTTTGTATCTCTTGCTGTTGGACTTTGTTCGTAATATAAAAATGCTAATGATTTATGGAGATTTATTTTGTATCCTGCAACTTTCAATATAGCATTTCTTTTTTTTCCTTTTCTTTAAATTAATTTTTATAATTATAACATTTTCTTTGATAGTACATATGTATAGGTAGTTTTTTTTGTTTTTTTTTTTTTACAACATTATCCCTTGTACTCCCTTCTGTTCCGAGTTTTTCCCTTCTTTCCCTCCACCCCCTCCTCTAGATGGCAGGCATTCCCATAAATATTAAATATCTTATAGTATATCTTAGGTACAATATATATGTGCAGAACCGAATTTTGTTGTTGTTGTTGCAAAGGAAGGATTGTATTCGCAAGGTAAAAATAATCTGGGAAGAGAAACAAAACAAAACAAAACAAAACAAAAAACCAATGCTCTCAGTTTACACGCATTTCCCAGTGTCCCTTTTCTGGGTGTAGCTGATTCTGTCCATCATTGGTCAATTGGAATTGGATTAGCTCTTCTCTATGTTGAAGATATCCACTTCCATCAGAATATATCCTCATACAGTATCATTGTTGAAGTGTATAATGATCCCCTAGTTCTACTCGTTTCACTCAGCATCAGTTGATATAAGTCTCTCCAAGCCTCTCTGTATTCCTCCAGTTAGTCATTTCTTACCAAACAATAATATTCCATAACATTCATATACCATAATTTACCCAACCATTCTCCAATTGATGGGCATCCATTCATTTTCCAGTTTCTAGCCACTACAAAAAGGGCTGCCACAAACATTTTGGCACATACAGGACCCTTTCCCTTCTTTAGTATTTCCTTGGGATATAAGCCCAGTAGTAGCACTGCTGGGTCAAAGGATATGCATATTTTGATAACTTTTTGGGCATAATTCCAGATTGCTCTCCAAAATGGTTGGATTCTTTCACAACTCCACCAACAATGCGTCAGTGTCCCACTTTTCCCACAGCCCCTCCAACATTCATCGTTATTAGTTCCTGTCATCTTAGCCAATCTGACAGGTGTGTAGTGGTATCTCAGAGTTGTCTTAATTTGCATTTCTCTGATCAATAGTGATTTGGAACACTCTTTCATATGAGTGGAAATAGTTTCAATTTCATCATCTGAAAATTGTCTGTCCATATCCTTTGACCATTTATCAATTGGAGAATGGCTTGATTTCTTATAAATTAAAGTCAATTCTCTGTATATTTTGGGGATGAGGCCTTTATCAGAACCTTTAACTGTAAAAATGCTTTCCCAATTTGTTACTTCCCTTCTAATCTTGTTTGCACTAGTTTTGTTTGTGAAGAAACTTTTTAATTTGGCATAATCAAAATTTTCTATTTTGTGATTAATAATGGTCTCTAGTTCTTCCTTGGACACAAACTCCTTCCTCCTCCACAAGTCTGAGAGGTAAACCATCCCATGTTCCTCCAATTTATTTATGATTTTGTTCTTTATACCTAAATCTTGGACCCATTTTGATCTTATCTTAGTATGTGGGGTTAAATGTGGGTCCATGCCTAGTTTCTGCCATACTAATTTCCAATTTTCCCAGCAGTTTTTGTCAAATAATGAATTCTTATCCCAAGATTTGGGATTTTTGGGTTTATCAAACACTAGATTGCTATTTTTATTCACTATCTTGCCCTGTGAACCTAACCTATGCCACTGATCAACTAGTCTATTTCTTAGCCAATACCAAATGGTTTTGGTGACTGTTGCTTTATAATACAGTTCTAGATCAAGTACAGCTAGACCAACTTCATTTAATTTTTTTTTTCATTACTTCCCTTGAAATTCTCAACCTTTAGTTCTTCCATATGAATTTAGTTGTTATTTTTTCGAGGTCATTAAAATAGTTTCTTGGGAGTCTGATTGGTATAGCACTAAATAGATTAGTTTAGGGAGTATTGTCATCTTAATTATATTTGCTCGGCCTATCCAAGAGCACTGAATGTCTTTCCAATTATTTAAATCTGACTTTATTTTTGTGGCAAGTGTTTCGTAATTTTGCTCATATAATTCCTGACTCTCCTTTGGTAGATATGTTCCCAAATATTTTATACTATTGACCATTATTTTGAATGGAATTTTTCTTTGTATCTCTTGCTGTTGGTAATGTATAAAAATGCTGAGGATTTATGTGGATTTATTTTGTATTCTGCAACTTTGCTAAAACTCTGAATTATTTCTAATAGCTTTTTAGCAGAGTCTTTGGGGTTCTCTAAGTATGCAAAGAGTGATAATTTGATTTCCTTTTTTCCTACTCTAATTCCTTGAATCTCTTTCTTGGCTCTTATTGCTGAGGCTAGAGTTTCTAGTACTATATTGAATAGTAATGGTGATAGTGGGCAACCTTGTTTCACTCCTGATCTTACTGGGAAAGGTTCCAGTTTATCGCCATTACATATGATGTTTACTGAAGGTTTTAAATATATGCTCGTTATTATTTTAAGCAATAGTCCATTTATTCCTATACTCTCAAGTGAATATAGCATTTCTTGCTAAGTTATAGAGGCATTTCAGTCTCTGTAAATGGAAGTAGTATTCAAACAAAAAAATTATAAATCAAATTTTCTCATGGTGGAGTATGCTCAGGTTTTCAGGACAGGTGATTTTTTGTTGTGGTGGTGGTTGTGTTTGTTTTTTATTATTACTAAATCAAATAAAGGCATAACTCTTCTTCAGGCATTTTGACAAATACATACACAGCCACATTAAAAAAAAAGAAAAGAAAACAGACCTAGAACAACCACCACCAAGATTTTATTATTAATAACCAAAAAGTATGAAATAGTGAGAAACAATGCAAAGTTACAGAAGTCTTAACGTTTGCAAGAAATCACAAAACTTCAGAAATGGAAAGGTACTTATCTATCACATAGTCTAGTCCTTACCTGAATAGGAATGCCTTCTAAAATATCTTTGCTAAGAGATCATTCAGCATTTTCTTGAAGACCCTTTAATAAAAGGGAACCAATTATCTCCTAAGATAGCCAACTCGACTTTTGAATAGCACTGTTACTCAGTACTCAAATCAATCTGTGATCTTTCTGATTCCACAATTTCCTCAAGTGACACAGATCAAAGGCTATCAATAATTACCTATATTGTGGTATTCTCAATCACAACATCCCAAAAATTCTTCACAAGTTATTTCCACATAATGTCCTATAGGTCTTGTAGACTTTCTTCTGACATTGTAAGGGTACAAATAAAGCTTTCTAGCCATCCCTTGCTCTCATCACATGATTCATATAATTCTCATACCATCAGTTTATCTTAGTCTATCATGCAATTCCTTGATGATATTCTTCCTATACTGTGGAGAGCATTATTGGCTATATATCCTATTCATATCCACAATGGGCCATCTCATTGCCTTCCCTATAATACTCATCTTTATTTCTTTAAAAGCATAATGTTCTATGTGCTAGTAAACAGCAAAACTAGTAAAATGTTTGTATTGAAAAGATGATTCTTTGGTCTTTTGATAAACTTGGGATTAGTAAAATTGCTTTTTGCAAATTAAAGTCCCTTGATTTTTTTTTTTTTTTGGGGGGGAGTGTTGCTGAGGGGCTTGGGATTAAGTGATTTGCCCAGTGTCACACAGCTAGGAAATATTAAGTGTCTGAAGCTGAATTTGAACTCAGGTCCCTCTGACTTCAGGGCCAGCACTCTATCCACTGTACCAATTAGCTGCCCCTTGTCCCTTGATTTTAAATATAGATCTCATCCATTTTCTATTTGCATACTGTAATATTCCAGACAAGCCTTAGAGAATAGGACAGGTGATTTTGAGAGACAAGCCAATATTGCTTCATTTTGGAAAGACCACATTAAAGCTTTTTTCATATTTATTTCTTATTGAGTAGTCTTGTGTAATTTGAGTTGGTAAACGTATTGGTGTGTCATTTGTGACCTTGTTGTTTAAAGGATTCTCTTTGATCTAGAAGTTCTACATTTTTGGATGATGAAAGGGAGCTTCACTTAATCAAGATTATTCATTAAGCCATCTTATTGGAGGTTCAATATCAATTTACTACTCCCTTTATTTTTTTTTCCATTTCTATCTGATCTCCTTTATTACGAATCAATTATTCAATTAATAGTATTTATTAAGTGCCTGCTATGGTACTGAGAATACAAATACAAAATTCAACTCTTATTTCCTTTAAGAGGATTTTTCTGATGTCTCTCATTGTTAGTATTATGCTACCTTTCTTTGTACCAAATCTTACTATACACATTTACTTATCTATAAGCATGCTGCCTTCTCCTAGTAGAATGTAAGCTCTTTGAAAGCAAGGGTTGTTACATTAGTTTAATCCATAATGTGGATTAAATTAAAATTGCTTACTCTCTATTATCAGTACTATAAACAAGGGGGGGAAGGGGGAACAGAACACTGTTATAATTCTTCATACCATATCAGCAGTTCTCCTTCTCCTTGCCTTGATGTCATCCAAATATCAAAAATTAAACTTGACTATTTTCAAAACATTCAAAATATTCAAAACACCATTGCTGAAGAGTCAGCAGTTTGTTTAGGATTTTTTTTTTTTCAAATCACATACAGAAAAAATCACTAATTAATTCTAATATTGGGGAATTAGTTTGAATTAGTGACAAATTTGAATTACAAGCTGGCTAAGAATAATATTATTTAATTACTTTGACAATTCTACAATAACAAAGTGTTGCCAAGAGTTCTTACATTAATATAACTAATTTGCACTTGCCATATTGATTATATAAGGATATGCGTTGTTCAAGTTTCAGGTCAATTTGTTCTCTTCTGTAGTCTAAGCATTCTTTCCTAAACTGTGGTTTACACAAATTGCTTTGAATATTAATCCCCTCTTCAAAATGATAGAAAAACAAATTTCAAACTTGTTCAAAGTGAATTACATAAAATCAAATTAATGAGGTTGGAATTAATGTTTTTGTAGTCTAATTGTAAAACTATATATGTAAATTCTATGTAGCTATTTGAATAAAATTCATATAAATACACTTATATTTTGATATTTCAGTAAGCTCTATGATCTCAGTTGAAGTGAAAACTCTACTCTCCCCATCCATCTAATGGTGTAAAATTTATTCATAAATTATCTTGCAGGATTCATCCATGAAACAGTGACATTGTACAATACATTCCTGGTTCTGCTTGTTTTGCTCAGCATCAATTCATGGCCTTTCTAAAATCAGCTTGTTCATCATTTTTTTAATAGAACAATAAAATTCCATTACTTTCATATACCATAACTTATTCAGCCATTCCCCAATTTATGGGCATCTATTCATATTCCAATTCTTTGCCACCACAAAAAGAGCTGCTAATATATATATATATATATATATATATATATATATATTATATTACATATTATATATTATATATATATGTGTATATAATACATATATAGATTTTTTAATTTATTTTTATTTATTTATTTTTTTGGTACAGAGGCAAGAGGGGATAAGTGACTTTCCCAGGATCACACAGCTAGGAAGTGTTAAGTGTCTGAGAACAGATTTGAACTCAGGTCCTCCTGACTTCAGGGCTGGTGCTCTATCTACTGCACCATCCAGCTGCCCCATTGCTGCAAATACTTTTGCACATATGTATCCTTTTCCCTCCCTCATGGTTTCCTTGGGACACAGATCCATTAGTGGTACTGCTGGACTCTATGAATCTATATAGGTATCTGTTGTATTATCTATTTCCCATCATCAACAGCTTATTTAAATAGGTTAGGTTGGATTTTTCTTAATTGTGCAACATGTAATCTCAGTATTATTCTTTCTTTGCTATGATTATTCAATTTATATTAACAATCATTTATTAACTGTCCACTATGTGTTAAATATTACCGATTGTTATGTTTCAAAAATGATCCCCACATCAATAAACATTCATTTCCTATCTGTCAAAATATAACAGATTTTACTTTTTATGCTTTTATTTGATGTTCACCATTACTACCACTTTGAAAATCTCATGTTTTTAAAATATATATTCATTATTTGTGGGTTTGAGGCTTCTGTGTAACTCTAACCTCTTCATTTCTTTTTCTTGAACCATTTAAAATTATTTTATAATTTTCCCCTACATACATGTAAAAACAAATTTTAACATACTTAAAATTTTTTGAGTTTCAAATCCTTTCCCTCTATTATCTCTGACATGACAAACAATATAATCATAGATTATACATATCCAGTAATGCAAAACATATTTCCATATTAATCATGTTTGGAAACACAATTCCAAAATATATCCACAAGAAAAATAAAGTGAAAAAAGTATATTTCAAAATTAAAGCCAACCAAGAAACTGGAAACTGAGTGGATACCCATCAGTTGGAGAATGGCTGAATAAGTTATGATCTGTGAATGTTATGGAATATTATTGTTCTATAAGAAATGACCAGCAGGATGATTTCAGAAAGGCCTGGAGGAATTTACATGAACTGATGCTACGTGAAATGAGCAGAACCAAGAGATCATTGTACGTGACATCAATATTATATCACAATCCATTCTGATGAACATGATTCTTTCCAACAGTGAGATGATTAATGCTATTTCCAATGATCTTGTGATGAAGAGAGCCATCCACATCCAGAGAGAGGACTGTAGGAGCTGAATGTGGATCACAACTTAACATTCTCATTCTTTTTGTTGTTTTTGCTTGCAGATTGTTTTCTTACTCATTTTCATTCTTTTTTTAAATCTGATTTCTCTTGTGCAGCAAGAGAATTGTATAAATATGTTTATACACATTGGATTTAACATATATATTTTAACATGTTTAACTTATATTGAAATCCTTGTCATCTAGGGGAAGAGGTGGGGAGGAGGAGAAAATCTGAAACATAAGGCTACACAAGGGTCAATGTTGTCAAATTATCCATGCATATGTTTTGAAAATAAAAAACTTTCTAAAAAAATAAAATTAAAAAAAGAGAAATAAAAGAATTAGGAAAAAATCAATCAATACAAAATAAAATATCTGACATAAAAAAATTAAAGTCACCTACAGTATATGAAAAAATGCTCTAAATCACTATTGATTGGAGAAATGCAAATTAAAACAACTCTGAGATATAGTGGTACCTCTCATTGGGCTAAAATGACAGGAAAATATAATGATAAATGTTGGAAGGAATTGAAAAAACTGGGATACTAGTGCATTGTTGGTGGAGATGTGAAATGATCCAACAGTATTCTGAAGAGCAATTTGAAACTATGCCCAAAGGGCTATAAAATTGTGTATACTCTCTGATCCAGCAGTGCCACTACTGGGTCTGTTTCCCAAAAAAATCATAGAAGAGGAAAAAGGACCTACATGTGCAAGATTGTTTGTAGCAGCTCTTTTTGTGATGACAAAGAATTGGAAAATGAATGGATCCTCATCAACTGGGGAATGGCTGAATATGTTGTGGTATTTGAAAGTAATGGAAAATTATTATTCTATTTAAAAATGATGAATAAGCTGATTTTAGAAAGGCTTGGAAAGAATTACTGATTCTGAACTGATGCTGATGAAACAAGCAGAACCAGGAATACATTGTCCACAGTAACAGCAAGATTGTGTGATGACCAACTATGAAAGATTTGGTTCTTCTCAGTGGTTCAGTGATCCAAGGCAATCCCAATAAACTTAGATAGAAAACACCATCTGTAACCAAAGAGAGAACTATGGAGACTGAATGTAAATCAATACATTCTATGTTCATGTTTTTTTCTTTTTCCTCTTTTTTTCCTCTTGTAGTTTTCCCTTTTCTGATTTATCTCTATCAATATGATTCATAAGGAAGTGTATTTTTAAATGAATCTATATGTACAGCCAGAAAAATAAAACAATAACAATTTTAAATTAAAATGTTTAAAAAAATATGCTTTAATCTGCATCCAGGCTCCATCATTTCTTTATCTGGAAATAGAATTTGTCATCATAAGTCCTTTCCAATTGTATTGGATCATTGTATTGATGATCATCATTTGATCACCAGACAAAATTGCTGGCACTGTGCACAGTGTTCCCCTGATTCTGTTTATTTCACTTTGCATCAGTTCATATAAGTCATGTAATCATCCTACTCAATGTTTCTTAGTAGCACAATAATATTCTATCACAAGCATAGTCCACAATTAATTCAGTCATTACTCAATGGATGATTATCCTTTCAATTTTCAATTTTTTGCCACCATAAAAAGAACTGTTATAAATAGTCATGTATATATGGTCTTTTTCTTTTTTTTTTTTATCTTTTTGGAATATAAAATTAGTAGAGATATTCACAGGTCAAAGGGAATATGTATTTTTATTACTCCTTGAGTATAGTTCCAAATTGCTTTGCAGAATAGTTGAATAAATTCACAACTTCACCAACAATGCATTGGTGTCTCGATTTTTTTCCACATCCCCTCCAATATTTACAATTTCCTTTTCTGTCATAATAGCCAATTTAATGGGTATGGAGTACCTCAGAGTTGTTTTTATTTGAATTTCTCTATCATCAATAGTAATTTATAACATTTTTCATATGAATATAGTTTTGATTTCTTTGTCTGAAAACTACCTGTTCATATCCTTTGCTCATTTATAATATTGCTGGAAGTTTTCATTAGTCTTTCAGGAGGTGATCAGTGAATTATTTAGATTTCACTCTGATTCTAGAATATCAGAGCAGTTTTCCTTGATAATTTCTTAAAAGATGATGTGTAGGCTCTTTATTTGATTATGACTTTCAGTTAATCCAGTAATTCTTGAATCATCTCCCCTAGATCTCTTTTCCAGGTCAAAAAATTTTTAAAGTGGTATTTCACATTCTCTTCATTTTTTTCATTCTTTTTATTTGTTTCCTTGCTTTATTATGTCTCATAGAGTCATTAACTTTCATTTAAACAATTGCAATTTTAAATTTTCAATGAGTTTTTGTGCCTCCTTTTTCATTTAGACAAGTTTACTTTTTAAGAGCTCTTTCCTTCAGTGAATTTTTTCTACATTTTTTTTCCCCACTTGGCCAAGTCTACTTTTTAAAGATTTTCTCTTCATTGGATTTTTGTGCTTCTTTTACCATTTCAGGTGTTATTTTCTTTAGTGTTTTTGTGCCTCCTTTAACTAAAGTGCTGACTCTTTTTTCATGATTTTCTAGCATTATTCTCAATTTTTTCCCCAATTTTTCTCTACCACTATCATTTGATTTTCAACATCCTTTTTGAGCTATTGCAGAAATTTTTGGGGGGTCCAAGACCAATTCACATTTTTCTTTGAGGTATTGGCATAACGACTTTAATTCTGTTATCTGAGTTTGTGTTTTGATATTTTCTGTCACCATAGTAACTTTCTATGGTCAGGATCTTTTTTTGATGTTTGTTCAGTTAACTAGCCTATTTGTTGACATTTAATTTTATATTAAAATTGGACTTTGTTCTTAGGATAGAGGGGACACTGTCCCAAACTTTAGACTTTTTGTGAAGCTAGTTCTAAGGGTCCTTAATTTTTTTTTTTTTAATTGTGGTGTGATCTAAGGAGAGCTGTGTTTATTATTCTCCTGGTCTGTGTTCTGGCCTGTGAGTAGCCACAAACACTCTTTTCTGCTCTGGAAATGTTATGTGTCCTCTTTCCATTGAGACCAGAGAATCTGATATCTTAATGCTCCTCCTCTCCCTAGATTCAAGGAGGGGCAATGCTGTATTCAGTGCCAGGAAAGGGACTTTTATAATCTCCTTCTGATCAGTTGTGTGACCCTCTTACCACTGGAGAGCTCCAGAAGCAGCCACTTCTACTGCTGTGTGAATTGTGTCTAAGGCCTGATACTGGTTTGTGGGGCACAGCTTGCAATAGCACAATTTGCATTCCACTCTCCCCTTGATGTGATAGATCTTTTGTTCCTATCTTTTAAGTTGTTTTGCACTGGACATTCCACTCCATCCTTTTGTGGGATCTGCTGCTCCAAAATTTGTTTTGAAGCATATCCAAAGTTGTTTGCAGGGGAATTTGAAAAAAACTCAGAGAGTTCAGAAAGCCTTTGTTCCTCCATCTTTGCTCTGACCTTAAGAAAGGTTTGAACTAACTATATTTTCTAATATGTATTCTAACATATTTTTCAAAATTCATTTATTTTTGCATTTATTGACTGTACAAATGCATGTTGATTTAATTTAGAAAATCTTGTCAGCCTTCATAATTTTTCTGTCTCCTCATCTTCATCAAAGAATGCTGGCATATAATCTGCAGTTATCTTCATGGTGGTCTTTTTGTGAATGCTCTACTGTTATAGAAGATCAAATATCCAATGAAATGATTTTTATTGTTATCCTTGGAAACATTATAAAACTAACTTCACCAACTCCTACATCTACCTCCAAGGAGGATGTGTGACTCATCTTTCCATTAGCTGTAACTTTCTTTTGTCTTCTTATTTTAATTAATCTTAATTTTATTAAATAATCAAGAACATGATTCATTTTCATCATTAATAGATCTATTAGATGGTTGCTGGTCAAGAATTTGAATTTAGAGTATTAATTACTAAGGAAATATGGATAGGAATTCTAGAGACATTTCTTGACATTGCCTCTTTTTTGTTAATCTGCTACTTTCATTGTGGAATAAAAGGAACTTGCAAAGGATCAAAAAGATCATCACCAATAGTCTAGGAACTTTCTGATATTTTTGTCAAAACTCCTCAGGATATACATATATATAAAAATTTAAAATATCCGTCCATTATTTATACTAATTATAATGCATAGCAACTTTTAAAACCTCATTTAACTTAAAAAATACTCTTTAAAAACCTGATTCTTACCTCAATTTTTATCACCAATACATTGCAAAACTTTGGACTATTTTTCTCTGCATCTTAGTTTCTTTAATTGTGAAATAATTGGATAAATTATCTCCAAGGTTTCAACTAGTTCTGAGATTTTAGAATTCTATAAAGCTCATAATGAACACTGGAAATCTCACTATATGATTTGGTTATGATTAAACCATCATTTTATTCTGTTAATTTCCAGTATCATTTTTTGAATGTTCTTTAGGGAGAAAATTGTAGCTTAAAAAGTTGAGTGAAACAGGATATAACCATCCTTATATACCTCATATGGGAATGATTAAAATTAAGCAACTATTAGAAAATACTTCAACAAGCATTAAGTAATTCATACTATAATCATATGCCTATAGATGTGCTTTTTAAAACATTTTTATCTATTAATAACTTTTGGACATCTCATCAGTTATCCTTTTTCCTAGGACCCCTCCCTCCTTTTGCTTGGAGAGGGTAAACATCTGTGATCTCCTCTCTGATTTTTTTAACCACTTCAGGAGAACATTCAAAAAATTATCTCTATCATTTCTGATCTGGCAGCTTTTCTGGACTTTATCATCTCTAGAAAACCATCTTTGTAGATGTAGCTCTTTTCAACAATGAGATGATTGAGGGCAGTCCCAATGATCTTGTGATGAAGAGAGCCATCTACACTCAGAGAGAGGTCTGTGGGAACTGAGTGTGGATCACAACATAGCATTCTCACTTTTTTATTGTTTGTTTGTATTTTGTTTCCTATTTCATATGATTTTTCTTGTGCAGCATGATAATTGTATAAATATGTATACTCATATTGGATTTAACATTTTTAAAACATGGTTAATATATATTGGATTACTTGACATCTAGAGAAGGGGGTGAGGGGAAAGAGGAGAAAATTTTGGAACACAAGGTTTTTCAAAGGTCAATTTTGAAAATTATCTTTGCTTGTATTTTGAAAATTAAAAGCTATTATTAAAATTTATAAAAAGAAAGAAAGAAAAAAGAAAATCATTATTCATCATGCCAGATGAAATCCACTTTGAAATATATCTTCTAGGGTCACTTCAACTCCAGTTACAGGATTTCATTATCCTCCCAGCAGAATAACCTTCCTTTCTACCCCTCCTTTTTTATCTTCTACTTATGTGTTGTATTCCTCCTTAGACTGTTAGCTCTGTGAGGAAATAGATTGATATATGCCTCACTTTGTATCCTAGCATTTAGGATAGCGCCTGGCACATAATTTGTGCTTGATTAATGTTTATGGACTCTGACACTGATTTTTCCATTCCCAGCAAATTATCCTTTGTATCAAAGATTATTTTTTTCCTCATGACACAGTATAACAATAATTTTTAAAAGATTGCACATGAAATTCAAATCAATTATGTATTACTTGCTCTTCTTTTATAATAAAGTTATCATGTAAATGTCTTCTTTTTCCTTTTTTCCCTTTTCCCTCCCTACCCTAGCAAAAGCTATCATTAGACATAAACACACACACACACACACACACACACACACATTTATGTGTAAAATCAGTCTATATGTACTTCTAGTTATTTGTTTTTTCTCTGGATACAGAGAAAATAGCACCTTCCTTCATATGTCTTTTGTGGTTAACTTGGGTATTTATAAAATCAAAATGACTGTTTTTACAAAATTATTCTTAAATTTTTTCAAAGTTATTCTTAAAACAATATTTCTGTTATTAAATACAATGGTCTTTTGGTTTTCTTTTATATCACTCTTCATTATTTCATGCAGATGTAACCTTGTTTTTCTATAATCAATGAGCTCATCATTGTATTCCATCATGATCATATACCACAACTTGTTCAGCTATTCCTCAGTTGATAGGCCATCCCTGCAAATTTAAATTCTTTGCCATGACAAAGAGTGCCGCTATAAATATTTAGAAGATTTAGGTATTTTTTCTTTTTTTCTCTAATTATCTTTGGAAATAAGTCCTAGCATTTAGTATTGTTGGGTCAAAATATATAGTGAGTTTAATAATTCTTAGGGAATAATCTCAAATTACTCTTCAAAATGGTTGGATTAATTCACAATTCCACCAACAATGAATTAGTGTCTCAATTTTCCCTCATTCCCTCTAACATTTTTTTCCCCTGAGGCAATTGGGGTTAAGTGACATGTCCAGGGTCACACAGCCAGGAAGCGTTAAGTATCTAAGATCAGATTTGAACTCAGGTCCTCCTGATTTCAGGGCTGGTACTCTATCTACTACATTAACTAGCTGCCTCCTCCCCTTTAACATTTGTTGCTTTCTCCTTCAATCATCTTAATCACTCTGATAGATATTAAATGCTATCTCAAGGTTGTTTTAATTTGTACTTCTCTAATGAAGATTTAGAATATTTTTTCATATGACTAAATTGTTTTGATTTCTTCATTTTAAATGGCCTCTTCATATTCTTTTACCATTTATCACTGAGGAATGACTCACATTTTTATAGAGTCTACAAAGTTCTTTATGTTTATCTGAGAAGCTGTTTATAATATTATTATGATTATCTAGGTTTTTTTTTTATTCTTTACACTTATATTGTTATAATAATTGTGAATGTTGTTCTTGTGGTTCTATTTGCTTCTTTAAACCTTCTTATACTTTCTGAATTTTTTATATTTGTAGCTTCTTGTGGAGCAGCAAAATCTTCAGTACTTAGCACAGTGCCTGGTACATAATAGGCACTTAAATGTTCATTGATTGATTGTTATGTGCTCTTTTCTTTTCAAAAGTTATTGTGATCACCAATGTGAGTTAAGTGCATAAGTCACAGTTCTGTAATAAATTAGATTTGGTCTATAAAGAATCATGGTTTATAAATCATTATTTGGGGAGGAAAATACTTGAAAATGTGACTGGTAGTCAAATAGGTCTGAGCTCTAGTGGCTTTATTGGTGATGTGCTGTGGGTAAGTGTGATGTCTCCAGACTCCATTTCCTCTTCTGTGAAATAAAAAGATTTGAACTACATGATTCTCAGGCTCTTCTCTAAATCCAATATTTTATGAAATGAAAGAGTGAGAGAGGAGAGAGAGAGAGAGAGAGAGAGAGAGAGAGAGAGAGAGAGAGAGAGAGAGAGAGAGAGATCAGTTATAGATGGTAAAGATTTTAATTTTCTTAGCCTGTAAAAATTACCCAGCAGTGAAATGCAAAAGATTTTCAGCTACGTGTTTGGTAAGTAAACCTGACATTCCTTTTTTCCCCATTATGATTCTGGCCCTATCTCATAGCAAATATAGAATGGAAACTTGAAATATTATTCCTGAAATGAAAAAACTTACTAAAAATGTGGTGGGTTTTTGTTTTGTTTTGTTTTGTTTTGTTTTTTTGTTGGTTTTTTTTTTTTTTTGTGGGGAGGGAGGACAATGTTTGCCGAAAATCTCAGATTCCTATGCAATAGTCATTAGTTGAATTTGCTAAACTGAAATTAGGTGATGGCAAGAGAATGGAGAAGGAACTGAGTAGGCTGAATTATCAACAGACATGAAATTTTCTTTTTCATAGACTTAATTGGCAAGAGTCTGTTAATTAAGAAGCTTCTTCCTTGATCCTGTGCCCACATAAACAAAAACACATAAGAACTCATTCATTCATTCATATATTCTATGCATGTAAATCATTATTATCAGGGGTAATCTCATGATATAATGAGGGGGTAGACCTTGGGGGCATCAAGAAGAACTAGAATTAATAAGTTTTCACTGTATATTCAGAGGAATGCTCCTCACTACCACAATCCTCTTCTTCCTCACCTCAAAGAGTTCCCTTGAATGGATCTTTGTCTATTCAAACTCTCAATATGTGCTGTTCCAATCTTTGTATTAGCCTTTTTTCCCCCACTTCATTTCTTTTTGCATGGCCCTACGTCGAGTAGTCTTTAGCTGATCTTAGCCTTATTGCCTGTGATATTTCTGAGTGTATTTGTTATTTCTAGTGGAGTAGTTTCCATGTAGCATCTTGAAGTTGAAAGAGTAGTAGAATAGGAAATTGAGAAACCCGGGATTCAAGACCCATTTAATCCTCAGTACTTTGGGTAAACCATCTGATGTATTTGGGCCTCAATTTGCCATTTGTAAAATGAAAGGGTTGGACTCAATGAGCTGCGCTAAGGTTTCTTCCATTTTTAACAGTCTGTTAATCTGTGGTAATATGATTATCAAAATTAACTTTCAAATAAAGATTAGCAATAGATTTGCAGTTTTTCCTCCAACATAATTAAATAATATTTAAACTCACTTTGCAATTACACAATAATTCTTAAGTTGCTGTCCATCATATACCAGTCAAATCAAATAATCACTCACTTCAGTTAAATAAGCAAATTTTCCTTTCTCAAGCACTATGTTGCATGGTTCCAGAAACATCAACCTCACTTGTATAGCCTCACATAGGTTCATTCCACTTATGAATTGGACTGATTAGCCTCCTATAAAAATATAAACACTTCAAGGTCAGCTTATTCTATTCCTAAACAAAAATAAAAGTATTCAAAAGTTAAAATATAAGCACAATGATGGGGTCAGAGTGCTTCATGCTCCTATATAACATAATGAGACTTCTTTTTAAAAAAGATTCCTAGGGGTTTTAAACAATATGATCTTTGAGGACTTTAACTCAAGCAATAATATTTAATTCTAGATAGAAATCAACATATAGTTCTCTATCATGGAGCACATCTTTGACAAATCCTTCCTTGAAAATCTTTTCAGTTGTGAAATGCTGATTAAAGAAGAGCGAGGAAAGTGACTCCTTTCTATTATTTTGCCAATTAACTTTTTTTTTTCTTCAAATAACAAAAATTTCAAGTTTTTCACATAAATTAGTATTTTCAAGTGTCTTGAAGCAGAAGAGTTATAGAATGAAGCATATATTTTAGGTGTTTAGTCATGTTTGGAAAAATGGATGGAAAGTGCATTACCCAGAAACTATCTGAGATTAGCGGGTTCAGTGTAAAGTCAGAAAAGCCAAGTTAAAGAGAGTTCTGTTAATTTGCATAAAATATAACAATAAAATATTTTAAAATTGCCTTAATTAGGGCCAAAAAAAGGACCTGAAAAGTCACTCTGGGTAACAAGTGGAATAGAATCTAATTAATGCTACACTGAGAAGGTTTATTCTTTGGTGGCTTTGAATAATTTTCTATTCTCCAAAATCTTTTAAAATGCAAATATTCTGGGAGGAAGAGGAACTCACTTTAAATTGTCCCTAGTGAAAACTTTAATTAATTAATATTTAATGTAGAATGGGGAGTAGTTGGCACTCATTAGCTCAGTAAGAATAAGTCACAGATAGGCGCCTGGAGGAGAGTTTTAATACTTCAGAGAGGGGAAGGATTTGGGACAGAGTCAAGGAAGAAGTTGCTTACTTCCTAATTTTGTCTGGGTCAGATTTGTCTATTCACTCAATCATCTCAGCAATTTGACATGTGTGCCACTATGTGTTGCCAAATTCTGGATTATATAACCTGAAGAAATTTAGAAAAGTAGTTCTGGGATTAACCTCTTTAACTAAATACAAAAAGAGGGTCAGAAGGAGTAGCAAAGGACATACATAGGTGGCAATGAGGAGGGTTATAGATGGGTTCTAATCCTTTGGAGTCTTCACAGGCACTGGCATTCTCATAGTTTTGTCTAGGACACATCCATGTTTTAAATGTTTTTCCTACACCAGAACTACTTTTCTTGCCCCTTTTCCAAGTGGAGATTTACTTATATTTTTGATTCTTGTGGGATTTGGCTATCATGACTACTTTTTTTCTAGTCCTTCTGAATTATGATAAAAAGAGGAAGAGAAAACAATAGGGGGTTATTATAAAACAAGAGAAGCTCTATGGTACAATATCAAGTGAATAGGATTCTGAATTCAAAGAAACTTGCTTCAAATCCCAACTCTTCTTGAACTCAACTTCTCTGGATCCAAGTTTCCTCATCTATGAGTTGAGGGATTGGTTTAAATTAAAGAAGTCCAGGAATTTCAGAGGATCCAGGATCTTGAATGGGAAACAACAACAGCAAAAAGATGACATCTTCATTTTCACTAACTTTTCATTGAAATCTAACTTGATTTAACTGAATCTTTCCTTGAATTATAATTTTTTTTTTAAAAAGCAGTATTATTCTGAAACGAGGTTCCTAGGTTTCTTAAACCTTCCAAGAAGTATCAGGTCTATGTGATCTCTTTGGCTTCTTACAGATCTCAGTCCTATGAGCAATTAGCAGGACACTAATAGTTATCATTTACAGACCTATGAATGCCTTTTTGTCTTTTAATATAAGCAATAATAAAACTCCTATGGTGGGATTTCAAGATCATTTGTAAACTGATCATAATCTGATTTTGCAACTTTATTTCTCATTAATCCCCAACCATGAACTTCCAAATACCACCAAGCTAGTTTCATCATTGTCCTCCAAATATACTTTGCCCATATAACTTTTGTCTATGTTGCCTACCTCATCTAGAATGTTTTACCTCTTTCTGTTCCTCCTAACCCCAAACTGCTGATCCTTAATGTATGTTGTGATTTTATTTTTCAGGGCCATGTTCAAATCCCATTTATTACATGAAGCTTTCCCTAGGGATTCTATCCCACAATGAATACTCACTACCGCACTTAATTCCTTTAATAGTACTTATTCTTATTTCTTGTTTGATATGTTTAATCATATATTGATCACATGTATATGTGTGTGTATGCATGTGTTTGTATGTTTTTTCTAAAAACAGTAAAGATATATAAAAATATGCATATATTTATAAATAGAAATATTTCCTAAATATTGACAACTCGATAGCAGGGTCCTTGCCTTATGCTTTCTCTGTATCCTCTGTCCTCCACAGAACCCCTCACTCAGGATGCTGAGCACTCAATGAAATCCCAATTCTACTATGAATTCAACTTTTTTTTTTAACAAAAAACATAATAAATCATATGTAGGGGACCAAAGGAATAATATATAAATGACTATAGCAGAATAAATCAGAGGTTCTTGACTTTTCTCCTGTGACAGATCCCTTTGGTGGTTTGGTAAAGTGTATGGAACATTTTTTCAGACTTTATAATATATATATAATATAATATAATATAACTTTTATAATATATTGAAAGAAATGCTAAGATTGAAATAATGGTAATTGGAAGTAAAAATGTATTTTTCTTCAAGCTCACTGATCACCTGTAATCTATCTATGGACCCAAGGAGTCCATGAAGAAACAGTAGGTGGTAAGTAGATAAAGTGCTAAGCCTGGAGTCATGAAGAGCCAAGTTTAACTCTGGGTTTAAACACTTAGAATTTATATAATCCTAAACAAGTCACTTAACCTCTTCCTCAGTTCCCTCAACTGTAAAATGGAGCAGAGTTGTACAGATTAAATGAGATAAAATTAGGTGAGATAAGTGTTTAATGGTAGATATTATACAAATGCTTATTCCTTATTTCTCCCTCTCTGTGGATTCTTGATTAAGAATTCCTGGTATACACTACACACCTGTAATATTAGCTAGAATGACGGAAAGATAATGCAGAATGTTGGAGGGGATGTGGGAAAACAGGGACACTGATACATTGTTGGTGGAATTGTGAATACATCCAGCAATTCTGGAGAGCAATTTGGAACTATGCTCAAAAAGTTATTAAACTGTGCATACCCTTTGACCCAGCAGTGTTACTACAGGGCTTATATCCCAAAGAGATCTTAAAGAAGGGAAAGGGACCAGTATGTGCAAGAATGTTTGTGGCAGCTCTCTTTGTGGTGGCCAGAAACTGGTAACTAAGTGGATGCCCATCAATTGAAGAATGGCTGAATAAATTGTGGTATATGAATGTTATGGAATATTATTGTTCTGTAAGAAATGACCAACAGGATGATTTCAGAAAGGCCTGGAGAGACTTACATGAACTGATGCTGAGTGAAATGAGCAGGATCAGGAGATCTTTGTATACTTTAACAACAATACTATATGATGATCAATTCTGATGGATGTGGCCATTTTCAACAATGAAATGAACCAAATCAGTTCCAATAGAGCAGTAATAAACTGAACCAACTACATCCAGCAAAAAAACTCTGGGAGATGATCATGAACCACTACATAGAATTCCCAATCCCTCTAATTTTGTCCGCCTGCATTTTTGATTTCCTTCCCAGGCTAATTGTACACTATTTCAAAGTCTGATTCTTTTTGTACAGCAAAACAACTGTTTGGACATGTATACATATATTGTATTTAATTTATACTTTAACATATTTAACATATATTAGTCAACCTGCCATCTGGAGGGGGAGGAAGGAGGGGAAAAATCAGAACAAAAGGTTTGGGAATTGTCAATGTTGTAAAATTACCCATGCATATATCTGGTAAATAGAGACTATTAAAATAAAATAATAAAAAAAAGAATTCCTGGTATAAATGAAAAAATAACATACTTAAAAGAAGTTGAACTCTAAATAATTGTTATCACCAATCTTTACCTCAAAGAACAGATAATGAAAACTATCTCCCTTCTCTTGGCAAAGAGATGGGAGGCCATGAAGGTAAATAAGTTGCATGTATTGTCAGTTATGGCTACTATGTAATTGTTTTTATGACAAGGATATATTTGGTTTCAGAAAGTGGAAAAAAAGTTGAGATTATCCAGAAAGAACTAACTGTGATGTGCAAACAAGAGGCACTAATAAAATTTGATTTAAAAAAAAGTAATAAATGATTTCATTTATTGGCTTGAATATTGTTGCTGTTCTGTTCTTCATGTAATTTATTACAATTTACTTGTCTATGTAACCAAACTCTGATCATTATTGCATGATTATTCCTTGCCTTAGTATTTTCATTGCAATCTTGTTTATAATCATGGACAACTCCAAACATTTCCAGATTTGCTTCATTTCCTTTCCATGAAGTGGATGGGCAGCTTCTCCTCCATAATGAGCTTGCCTTATCAGCCAGATTCCAAGTAAACAATGAAAGGTCTTTGTATGAGATGCTTGGAGAACAGTTAGGTACATTTAGATTGCAAATATAGGAAGGAATGGAATTTAAGAATACCTCTAAGGACCAAGCAAAGTTTTATGTTACATGATTTACCTTTGTGTATGGAGTCAAATTTAAACTTGGGTCTTCTGGACTCTAGATCCATTGCTCTACACACTGTGCCATCTATTGCCTCTATTAGGTGACCCAGTGGGTCCATAGATAGATTTCAGGGCATCTAAAGGGAAATATTGCAGGAGATTGTACTATAATTACTGGACAAAGGCTTGCAAATATTCTTTCTAATAAACTTCCCACCCTCTGACTTTTCAGAGTCACATGAAAATTATGTAAATATGGTAACTTGGCTCAGTACTTTCATGTGATTTCTCCTGGAACTTAAGAAATGCATCTCAATTAAAGATTTCATAAACTTAAATTGAACTTAACCTAAAACTATATTTAATTCAAATCTAAGAAATACTGAATGGATAGAAAAACTAAGTACTATAATAACATCAAACCAGAGTAAATGAAGAGACAACAGTTATTAAGTGTCTACTATACACCAGGAATTGTGCTAAATACTTTTCTGTAATTATCTTTTTTGATCGATCTAAACAAGCTTGCAAGTTAGATGCTATCATTATCTCCATTTTTAGTCGAAGAAACTGAAGCAAATAGAGGTTGTGTTTGAGACACAGTGTTTGAGAACAGATCTAAAATTAGGTCTTCCTAACTCTAGGCCTACTATTCTAGCTATTAACTGCCTACTCTATGCAAAGCACTTTGCTAGACTCAGTGTTTAAGGAGTGTTAATTTTTTCATGAAGCATATAGGCTAATAGGGGTACATGACAGATACATAGATAACTGCTTTTCATATTTCAATAGATGCATGACTTACCCAATATATACATTCCTCCTATTGGAAGAGATCACAACTCAGCTACACCTTCTTGTTCTACATTTTCTTTGTCCATGTTTTCTCATTGATCCATCATAGAGAATTTACCAAATATATCGAAAAGTATCTCTTTCTAAGCTCCCAGTCAGATGGAAAGACTCTGTGGTCCTTAGGGTGGCAGTAGCAAAGCAGATGGTGATTCATTTTTGTTAATGATACTTACATTGATAAAAATAATATTTATTTATTATGTTAAACTATTTGACAAGAATTGAGTGGCAAAAATTTTCTTTTCTAGGTCTATGGTAACTATGTTTGCTAAAGAAGCAAGGACAAGAGAATCTGCAAAATCATGTGTTGGGTTACTTTCTTACAAGCATTGAGTCCCTGGTTCATGGTTGTGAAGGGTGAGCTGGAAGTAGGGTTATCAGGAGGCAGGGGGGGCAATTGTTCCTTGTAGACTAAGATCCTGTGCTATCTTCAACATTATCTGAGAAATGGTAGTGGTTGCCATGGTAGTAGGGATTTGACTGGCTTGGAATGTATCACCTTCTGTCTCTCCTTCAAAGTGCCTAGCCAGTTCTGCTAAATAGCTCATCTGCCCTGTGGGAAGCAGTTGGTTGGTAGTTGGTGTGCATGTTTGCCTCTTTCTCACAAGGGATTGCTCCCTTGAATGAGGTCTGTGGAGGCTGGTCTAGAAGCAGAGACACTGACACTGCCATTCCAATGGCTCCTGGGTTTACCTATCAAAGATTATTTGCAGCAAATGGTTGGTGATCATGGTAAGGATGGCTGATCGGTTTCCTCTCAATGATGGTTGTGGAAGAAAAGCTGGAAGCAAGACTAGTATTCTATGTGCCACTGCTATTACCAGAGGTCTGGGACTTTTATCCTTTATCCATTTGACTTTATCCAATATGGTCTAATGGGAGGTATAGGTTGAGGTGGTGGCAGTGGCTTGATTCACCTGCCACTTATAGCCTCCTATGTCTCCCTCCAGGAATTTGCTGCTTCTGATTAACTGGATTGTCTACCCTATTATGATAGACCCATGTACTTTTTTGATCATGTATTTATGAATTTTTTCTATTTATGTAAATTCAATTTATGTAATATTTGGAAATGTTTTACAACCCACTAATACTTTCTTTTGGCATATTGATTCTTCAGAGATTATTATATTTTTGTTTTGAAAAGATTAATTTTCATTGATATTTTCTGTTTCTTATATCACTATAATTATTCCATGTATCTCTCCCTGTCCTTAGAGAGCCATTCTAAATAATAAATAGTATTTTTTTAAGAGAGGAAAGAAAGTCAGTAAACTAATTGAAAAAGTATGAAGCACATGCAGTGCCTAATATCCATAGAAATAGGAGATAACATAACCATATTTCTCTGTATTCAACATACACATAATTTCTTATATAATATATAATAAGAATATTATATATTTATAATATAGAATATAAATAATAAGCATTCTTATGTTACCATATATTATATGTAATAGGAATACTAATATAATAAAGTAGAATAGGAAAACAGGTATTTAATAGGAAAAGGCATTTACTTTATTTCCAATTCTTGCTATCACAAAAAGTGCTGCTATATGGGTACTTTTTCCTTGTTGGTGACTCTTCTGGGGAATAAGCTCAGTAATAGAATCTCTGGTTTAAAAATTTTAGTTAATTTATTTACATAATTCCAAATTATTTTAAAATTCACAGCTTTGACAATGATGTGTCAGTGTGCCTATCTATCACCTTTTCATCATTGACTAAATTTTTTTTTATCATTTTTGCCAATTTTCTGGGTATTATTTTGCTTCTCTAATTATTATTATTTCACTTTGTCCTCTTATTATTAGTAATTTGAAGCATTTTTTCATTTGTCTGTTAATACTTTTCAGTTCTTTTGATAACTATTTGTTCTTATACTTTTACTATTTATATATTGAGGGATGACTATTACTATATACATCCATACATCTGTAACATGTTAAAAGATACCAAACCCTTATCAGAGAAATGTGACAAATATTTTTTCCATTCAAACACTTCCCTTCACATCCTAAATGCACTATTGTTATCTATGCAGAAGGCTTTCAGTTTCAAATAATCAATGTTATCAGTTTTATCAAAGGTTCTTGTCTCTTCTTTGGTTAATAATATATCACTTACTCATAACTCTGAGAGACATATCACCTCTTCTCTTTCATTTTTTTATATTATTATCTTTAATATTATGATCATATATCCATTTATAATATATTGTGGGATATGATATAAGGTATTGGTCCAATCTTAATTTCTGCCAGAGAGTTTTCCAATTTTCTGATAAAATTTTTTTTTTATTGTCAGCTGTATTAATTTACTAGGCAAATTATGTTTTCTACTTTATGTAACACTGGATTTTTGAGTTCTATTGTTCTGAATCTTCTTTGTCTAATCTAGATTAGGATACTTTTAAGATTCAAAACCATGCAGGATAATACCAAGATATTTGTTTGTTTGTTTTTTTAAAAAAGACTTTTTTTGTGTATCAAAGAGTAGCTTGATATTGTTAAAAACACGCCACATTTTCCCAAACATTTTTCATGTTGTTTTATTCTTCATGTTTAATTCTTTTTTTTCTTTTTTTTTTTTTTTTATTATATATATATATATATATTTTATAATATTATCCCTTGTATTCATTTTTCCAATTTACCCCCCCTCCCTCTATTCCCTCCCCCCGACGACAGGCAATACCATACATTTTACATGTGTTACAACATAGTCTAGGTACAATACATGTGTGCGAATATCATCTTCTTGTTGCCATGTTTAATTCTTGATCCACCAAAGAAAAACAACGTGGATACAAGTTCAATTAGAATTCTTGGGAGAAAGAAGGTAAGAGTTGCTCTTTAAAGAGGTTAAATGATTAGAACTAGAGAAAAAAGGGAAAATAAATGAGAGCTATGGAAGAGAGAATTAAAAAGAGCTTAGAATAAAAGATACTATATATGAAATGAAAATGAAAGAACTAGAGAAAAAAGGGAAAATAAATGAGAGCTATGGAAGAGAGAATTAAAAAGAGCTTAGAATAAAAGATACTATATATATGTATATATATACATATATATACATATATGTATACATATATATATATATATATATATATATATATATATATATATATATATATATATATATATATATATATATATTAGCTTTTTGCTGAGGCAATTGAAGTCAAGTGACTTGCCCAGGGTCACACAGCTAGGAGTATTAAGTGTCTGTGACCAGATTTGAACCCAGATTCTCCTGACTTCAGGGCTGGTGCTCTATTTAGTGTGCCACCTAGTTGCCCCTTACCAAGAAATAAATATTTTTAAAAATTCTTTTTTTTAAATAAAGTTTTTTTGTTTTCAAAATACATGCATAGATAGCTTTCAATATTCACTCCTGCAAAACCCTGTGTTCTGTTGTGTTTTTTTTTTCTCCTTCCCTTCCCCCTCTCCCTCAGACAGTAAGCAATCCAATATATGTTAAACATGGGCAATTCTTCTACACATACCTCCACAATTATCATGCTGTGCAATAAAAATCAGATCAAAAAAGGAAAAAAATGAGAAAGAAAACAAAAATCAAGCAAACAACAAGAACAAAAAGTGAAAATACTATGTCATGATTCACACTCAATTCCCACAGTTCTCTCTCTGGGTGCTGATGGTTCTCTCCAGCACCAGTTCATTGGAACTGGCTTGAATCACCTCCCAGTTGAAAAGAGCCACATTCATCAGAATTGATCATTGTATAATTTTGTTATAAAACAAATTCTAAAGATTGAAATAAAGGCAAAATTATCCTAAAGAAAACCCAATGATTTGGAAAAGAGATCAAGGATAAATAAGAATCATCAGATTCTTGACAAAAACAGGCCTTGACATAATATATCAGGATATCATAAAGAAAACTGACCAGTTTACATAGAACCAGAGGACAAAGTGAAAAAAGAAAGAATGGATTTAGAACATTCCGAAAAAAATGTGAAAATAAAAATTCTGAGGAATACTATAGCTAAAATCCAGAATTTATGGGTCAAAGAAAAAAATACTAAAAGTATTCTGATACAAAAAATTTAAGTATAGAGGAGCCATAGTCAAGGTCACATAAGACTTAGCAGCCACTGTCATAAAATATTAGAGAACTATGAATATGTTATTTTTGAAGGTAAAATATAAAAGCTTATAATCAAGAATAACTTATATAGCAAAAACTGAATATAATACCAACAGGGAGGGGGTAGGAGATTTTTTATGAAATAGAGCAAACTAATTTGACTTCCAAGCATTCTAGAGCTATATAGCTACTGAAATAAAAGTATAGGAGTTAAGAAAAATGCTTTTTAAAAAAAGTAAATATGAATGAATAATCATAATGGGCCACAGGATAACCTGCTATCATTCTAATAAGGGGGAGTGGATATATGTGCCTTCTCTGGACCTTATTATCATAAGAGGTCATAGAAAGAGTATAATCAGATAGAGGTCCTTAGAGTTGTCTTGCTGTATTTAGATGATCTGAAGAGAAGACTGGAAAGGGAGAGAGAAAGGAATGTCATTGGGAGAAAAAGGGGAGGAAAAGGGTGAGGCAAATTATCTCACATAATTGGAGTACACAAATAGATTATACAAAGGAGGAAGGGGTGTGGGATGGAAGTATCACTTGAACTTCACTCTCATCTGAACTAATCAAAGGAAGAAAAAATGAACACACATAGTTGTTTACAAAAATATTCACCACGAAAACAGAAGGAAAAGAGAAAAGAGGTAAAAGAGAGAATAGGGAATTAGAAGGAAAGTTAAATTAATTGAGAGGAATTTGTGTAGGTGTGTTGTGAGGCTCAAGTGAGATAACAGAATGGATTAGAAAGTTGAAAATAATTTATTGTTTACAAGAGATACTTAAAACATGAAAATTCACAGAGTTAAAATAACATACATATATATGTAAAGACACACTTTTTTTTTTTAAAAAGAAAATATATACCATTAACCAATTTGATTTTTTCCCCCTAAAGACAGTAGCTATTGGGGAAACTAGGAAGCAGCATCTCACATTATATATCAACATAAGCTTAAAACAAATTCTTGACTTAGACATAAAGACAATAAGTTATAGAAATAAGAAATTACCTGTCAGATTTAAGGAGAGGAGAAGCCAAAACCAAATAAGAGACAGAAAAGATCTCAGAAACCATATATATATATATATATATATATATATATATAATTAAAAGGCTTTTGTGCAAACAAAATCAATATAGTTAAGATTGAAAAAGTAACTATTAAGTAGAAAATATTTGATCATTTTTCTGATAAAAATTTCATTTCTGATGTAAAAGGTACAGAGGAACAAGTTATATAACAATAGTAATATTATAAAGACAAATATCTTTTTTTTTTTTTTTCTTTTTGGTGTGCACATAAGCCTTAGGTTATTTTTTGAACATGGCTAATATTTCTCTGCATCCCCCAACATTTCAGTCATTTAAAAAAAATCAGCAACTGCTCTTTTTGACCAATGAAAAGCTTTGTCAAGCACTATTTTGTCCTTGCAGAAGGAGGAAGTACAAATTTAAACTGACCAAAAAACAGTTCTCTTATATATCACTAATTTATACAATGCTACAAATTTTTATGTCAGCATGACTAATTTCAAAAACTGCTGGTTGACTAAACATATATACATATATGTATAACAATTAATAAGTTAACATTCATTGTTTTCATTAAAACAAACACTTTTCAAAGACAGGCACTCTGATCAATGTACACCGTCAATGACAATCACAGTTCCAGAGGATTAGGATATAACATGCTACTCACCTTCACATAAAAAGTTCAGATGACATTTTTTAAAAAAATATGACCAATGTGATTTTTTAAAAAAATTCACCTATATATGTTTGTAACAGGATTGTTTTTCTTCTTGCTTTCTTAATGTGTTGGGGGAAGGGGTGGAAGGAGAAAAGTTGATTGAAAAAAATCAACAACAGCAAAAAATTCTTGGTCCAAATCACTGACTATCTTTAAAGTCTGTTCCAGATGTACTGATTTTAAAAGACTGACCATCAAATTGTATATCTCAGACTGAATAGACATTTTTTAATCTATTTGGGTTTTTTCTGTAAGAATCTTTAGAATATCATCTTGAATAATCACAAAACTTATTGAAAAAGCTTTTTAGTATTTTGGAGCTTTATGAAATCTATAATATATCATCTGCAAACAACAGTACTTTTAGGGTTCCACCCACGATCTAGAGTTCCACTAGAAAAACTCTCTCTTCCGTTTGAACCCAGAGAAAGGTATCTTCTCTTACAGTGACAAATGCCTTTGGTAACCATGAATCTTTTATTTTCATCCTTAATTTATTTTAATAATCAAAGGGTCATTGAATGGGGTTATGTCTTATTTTTTATACTTTTCAAAGATTATATGACACATGCATATATATTAAATATTTCTTAGTATAGTGTTTAAAGCTGTATTTTGTTCTGATTTAATAGTTTTAATCAACAAATAACAGACACTCAAAGATGTGTTATTTTCTATACCTTTGTATCAATTGTAGATCATTATAATACAATGTAATATATGATAAGCCACTATAATAAATGAATGATTAGAAAGATCAAGATAAAGTTACATATGATGCCTTGAGGTATGGGGTGGGGAATCATTACCAATGGAGGTTGGCAGAAGAAAAAGAAAAGGAGGTAGAGTTTGAACTGAGCTTTAAAAAACAGGAATTTCACAAAAAGAGGGAAGTGGAAAGAGCAGTCTTAGCAAAAGGAAGAGCATGTGTGAACAAAAGCATGGAAGCAGTAAAAGCATATATGGCAGAAAATGAGTAGCTAAATTCGTTGAAATATCATAAATGGCAAAAGACAACATGAGGTAATTTTTACCAATTTTGGTAAATAGGATAGCATCAAAACTGATGAAGCTATCTTTTAGTTTTAAACCTTATGATTTTTAAGATCCCTGGTTTTGTCATTGCTAGTTGTCCTTCATTCTCAAAGACCCTATTCTATCAGGAAGATGATGACATGACATGTAAGTGAATTAAATTTAAATGAGAGAGGATGTGCAAAGTCAAAAACCTTATTTTCTTCTCCAGAACCATTTGAGGTTATAAAGATCAAGATGACTGGAGATGGCCTGAATTGTGGGGGGAGATTTTGGCTTCTATAAGATAAGGTTTTTAATAGGTTTCAGTTTGACTGAGGGAATGCCCATTGAGAATTGTAGGTAAAAACTGAGACAGTTTTATCCTTTGGGTTTCAGACCAAAACAGAAACATTGCTATTTCCATTCATTCTTAGTGAATCAAAACCCAAACAATGACCAACTGGAACTTGGCCTGGGACCTATTATTGATCAAACTATGACAGCCACAGTGATTTGAGTTTTAGACTTGATTTCATAAAAGAAATCTAGCTAGTAAACCCAGAGATATCTTGGACGATTTCTGCAAAAAAAAATAAAAAAATAAAAAAAATTTTAAAAAATTTGCATTCTTCTTGACAGAGTACCTACAGTTAAGGGTATGATGTCCTATGTGAAAAAAAGGAAGAAAAGAAGGGAGAGAGGCAGAGAAAGAGATGTATTGTCCAATTGATTAGGACAGCTCTACTTTGAGTCAGAGACACCTGGGTTCAAATTTTACCTCGGGCATTTACTAACTGTATGACTCTAGCCAAGTCACTTAAATCTGTTTGCTTTAATCCCTTGGAGAAAGAAATGGCAAACCACTCCAGTATCTTTGCCAAGAAAATACCATGAACAGTATGGTTCATAGTTCACAAAGAGTTGGACAAGATTGAACAACTGAACAACAGTTACTCAGTCCTTGCCCCCAGCACTCAGGAAGTGCAAATGTCAGCATGAATTCAGTGTCCTGAGTGTGGATATGGTGGTAAGTATAAGCAACATGGATCAAAAGGTATTTCAACACATTAGTGAGAAACTTTGCTCAGTCCCTGCTATGCTCACTCTTTTCTCCTGTTTTATCTTGTGATGAAACTTTTGTACAAAACTTTTTTTTTTTTGCATGTTAAAGCCAAAACTTTTCAGGAAAAAAAATATTAAGGTACATTCAACAGTTAGGCAATCAGTGATGAGTGGATGTGATTGCATCATGGAAAAATGAAAAAGAAAAAATAAAACCTATCTGCTACATTAGTAAATCACTCAAAAATCTCACTTATGATTTTAGAAGGTACAGGAAGCTTTGGAAGAAAGGGAGGGAGGGAAAGAAGGTAGGAAGAAAAGGAGAATTAAAGAAGGAATGAAGGAAAGAAGAGAGGAAGGAATGAAAGAATGAAGGAAGGTAGGAAAGAGAGAATGAAGAGAAGGATGATGATTAGTTCTTTTCAAATATTATCTCATTTGATCCTCACAACTTTGGACAGGCACTAAGCTTTGACAGCCCTCCCAGTGATTGGTTTTTTGTCCCTTTTGACAGATAAGGTTTATGGCTGCTTTCTATAAAGGTAAATAAAACTGCTATGAATTGGCTCTAAAATAAAGGCATCATACAGGGTATCAGAAACATCTTAATGAAGTTTTAAGTTATTAAAATATAAATATTTAATTTCATTTTTAAAAAGCTTTAATGGCTTTAAATTCCATTAAAACTTTTTATAAACAGAAGATTTATATTTTCTCTTTCTTATGCTGACTGACCAGGATATAACCTGTTTTTCTGTTGTCTGTTTATTAAGCCTTTTTCAAAAATATGATTTCTTTCTATGGGAAGAGTCCTACTAATTGAGTAGAACCCTTCTCTGATGCCTCATATAAAAAAAAAATGGAAGTGACGCAGGTGACCTGGGTCTAATGAACTATAATAGCTATCAAGAGCTACCAAGTAAGAAAGGTATCAAGGACAGATTAAGTCTAATGAACTGTAAGAAAATTGGCCATCAGGAAATGGAATGTTTTGACCATAATGAAACTCATCAAAGAGTGATTGAAATCTATGCCTTTGGAGGGGGTCACCTTTGCTGGTAAAATTTCAGATCTTTTGAAATGATAAAGTAAATAGTCAGATCCTGATTGGATGGGTTATATTGGTGTGAGAATTGGTTGGAAGTTGTCAGGTTCCCCTTCACTGAAAGTTTTTAAATAAAGGCAGACCCTTTATAGAAGGGATTCTTATTCCCATTGGTTGGACTAAGTGACTACTGAGATTCTTTCCATCTGTTTCTGTCATTCAGAACTATTGTTATATTGTTTCTGATTCTGTTGTTCAAATGTTGATTCCCATAGTCTGTTTGGACATAATACTGGGGAAAGTAAAAGCCGGGCAAATATTCATTTGCCTTGATGCATACAGAGGCCAATCAGATAATCCAGTCCCTCAGATAGATGTTTGTCTTTCTTTCAAGTCTTTGGTTTGTCTGTGTTCATTACTCAAAGTATTTAGCTAACTGCCACATCACTAATTCAATTGTATGGACATAGCCACAGAAACTAGTCCAGGTGCCAGATGAAAGAATGATGCATGCTAGTAAAATCTGTAGTCTTGTAATTATATAGCAACTCTGTGGGCAATAGTGGGTGAGATCTTTATTAATTGATGAAAAATAGATGTTTTCAAGGGATCTAGAAAAACAAAGTGAAACTTCATGGTCTGTAGCTATTTTCTCAAACTATGTGAATGATCAATGTAAAGGATGTGTAGAGTTCTATAATCTCTTACTTCCAAAGTCAGAGTTAGGATAAGACAACCAGGAATCAGCTTCAGAGTGTCTGTCTGGGAAAGCCAATCTTCAGGAGGCAGTTACAATGGGGTTCCAACTTGTACATGAATCCTGAGCTATAAGTCCCTAAAACTTGTCTCTTTAGCTCTTCTCTCCCGAGGCCCACTTTCATGCCCTACATTTCTCCTTATCAGTTACTTCCTTCTTCTATTTCCTTTTATGAGTAAGGGTTCATTGACTATCCAGAGGGGAGCTCAGGTCAGAATCTTTAGACATCAATACCGGGGTAGACCACCATTCATAATTTATAGGAATACAACTTATCAAATTGGCCAGTCCATGAATGTAATGCAAATATCCTGCCAAAATCACCTTCATGACATATATTGGAGTAAACACTATCTAATTTTAATTAAAATATACAAACACTTGAGGAGTCGGTGTCTTGAAAAAAGAAATTTCTTACGTGAATTAGAAACTTTATGTGAGCTAAAAACTCTTCAAAGCAAAAGTTTCCTTTATGATTGTGAAATGGCCTCTGCCTCATAGAAACTGTTAGCAGAGCAGCTGTTCAGTAACAAGGATTGATCTGTTTGTCATCAAGGATTGCAATTGGAAGTTTAAAGCCTCCACCCCTCTGAACAGAAAATTATCCCCCTCCTCCCACTTCAAATAAAATATGCTAATTTATATAGCAAAGCTTTATTGTTTAAAAAAATTACAAAAGAAAATGATATGCACTGAATAATAACAAGGAAGCACAAGAGTGCTGATAAATTAATTAGAAAGCTGGGAAGAGTATGTTGACCATTAGGAAATCTACAGGGTTGAACCAGGTGAGCCTCTCTCTTTCCTCTCTCACTCTAGGCTATCAATCCCCAAAACAGTAAGTACAAGTAAGTGCCATGCACACACTAAACAATGAGCAAATATTTGTTGATGATGGATGTTCTTCCCTCCTAGGATTTGAATGTTTAACCGGAGGGACAAGTAAAGAACAAGAGGAAACCTATGTCACAAATCAACAGACAGAAGAATTTCGTAATGTTTCAACCATTACACTACTTAGTAGGATGTCTTGTATGGTTTCAGGCTGAGACATTATATGTTAAATGAAGAAGAAAATGTTGAATAATTAACATTTTTACCAATAAACCTGAATGCATCCCATTTAGGAATTCCATTGTAAGAAAAATGTGTCCCCTGAAGGTTGGCTTTCTCTGACATATACTCTGAAGCTATCCCTGGTTGTCCAAATCAATCTGGAAAAACAAAACAGAAAAGCTAATATCCTTTAATTGGAAGTGGGAGGGAAATAAATCATATTACCTGGAAAAACAAAACTAAACTAAATTAAAACAGTTGTTTCTTGAAAATTACTAAAGATACTAAAGATATATAAGGATACTTACAAGTTTGAATTTTGTTTATTGTACTTTGAGTTAAACTGTGAGTATTCAAAGGTTTTTAGAAAAGAAAGTAGGAGATGTCATTCATAAAGTATTGTCATTTTGGCAATTTGTGCTTGTGGATTTTTAGTAACTCTTATTTACTCTTGGAAATCTTTTTTTTTTTTTTCTTTTTGGTTATTCTTATTTCTCTACATATAATGCTTCCTCTAGGCCTTTCGAAATTCACATCTTCCTTCAAGACTTTTGTTCTTTCATTACTCAAATTTTCCTGAAGCACTTGGTCTAAAACTCATTTTAGTAGTGATTAGTTGGCTTTAATATGACACTTTACGGGCTGAAAAGTGTTTTATATCCACTTTCTTATTTTAAGCCCCACAACAATATCCTGAGATTCATTTTACAGATATCATCATCCTCCCTTAGTTATAAACAGATTAGAGAAACATTGAAAAAACTAACCCACAGAATTATGAATAGAAGAAAAGTTCATGACACCAAAAGGGAAAGACAATATCACAGAGGGTAAAGAGGATAATTTTGGTTACATAAAATTTAAAAGATTTTACACAAATCCAATAAAGCTAGTATATAAAGAGTAACAACTGGGTCAAAAATCTTTTCCTCATAAAATTTTCACTTCCCTACTGAAGATTAAAATTGGACTTAGACTTTTGGGACAACCTGATGTGAGGACATTATTCATATTTATAAAAATGAGGAAACTGAGGCACATGGGGTTAAATGACATATCCAGAATCACACAGCTATTAACTATTTGAGGCCAAATTTGAACTCAGAAAGATGGGTTTTCCTGACTGCAGTCCTGGAACTCTATCCATTGTGCTACCTGACAATCCTAAGATTCCATTCTACTATGTTTCTAACAAGGTGTCATCATTCTATGACTGAAAACATTCAAATGAAGAGAAGTCTACAGCTTTCTGAGGATGCCTATTCCCATTTTAGGACAAATCTAAATGTCAGAAAGATATTCCCTTGGCAATAAGTTCAAATGTGCCTCTTTTACTCCTGCTTCTGCCCTCTTGCCCAGGGCATATGGAAACTTCCTCCACATAAGACCCCTTCAAATAGGATAATGAGTATGCCAGAGGTTCATAGGGTCAGAAAATCATAGATTTAGATTTGAAATGGACTCCAAAGGTCATCAAATAAATTCCTTTTTCATTTTACAGATGAGGAAACTGAGGAACACAGACATATTGATGTGTCTTGTATTTGTATCCTCACAGTTTAGCACAATGTTTGATGCATAGTAAGCACTTAATAAATGTTTTTCATTTGTTTATTCATTCATCATTTAATTAATTTGTTAAGTACTAAATGTTGCCACCAGTACCACATTGAAAATTCAGAATAGGGTGGACATAGTACACACAACAATTTTGGACTTACAGCAACTTTCTCATCCTCCAGATGGACTATAGATTTTTTAATAGTTAGGCAACTAGGTGGTAGAGCAAATAGAGCATTAGTCCTGGAATCAGGAAAACTTGAGTTTAAATCAAATTCTTCTTGGGTATATAACCTTGTAAACATTAAAAAAAAAAAAACAAAAAACACCTACCTGCCTCGTTTCATTTGTAAAACAAGGATCATAATAACACCCTCCTTTTAGGGTTGTTATGAGGATCAAATGAGAAAATAGTTGTAAAGAGCTTAGCACAGGGCCAGACACTTAGTAGGCCCTTAATAAATGCTAATTTCTTTCCTTCTTAATTGGTTGCTGAATAAGATATTGTTTGTTATGCATGCTTATAATCAAGATGAATATAGACCACAGATGGTCTTCCTACAGAAAGAAGAAAGTAGGGCAGCATTCCCTAAATAATGGAGAATATAAATAATGAACAGAATTTGTATCTTCTAAAGATTCCATTTCTTATTCTGCTTATTTCTTCTGCTTTAGTGCGATGGCATAGATTAAACAAACAAAAAACAGCAAATACCATCTCACCAGCAACACTGCAAGGATAGCTTCAGTGATGTTGCTGGAACAATATTAACTTGTAATTAGAGAGTGATGAATGAAATTACCTCTCCATAGTTCAATATTGAATGAAAGTATACCAGGAAGAGTGATGGTAAGTCTTCTCTGCAGTCATTATTCCAAAGAATACTTTCTCGGAGACAATAGATAAAATTGTTTGACATCTACAAAAAAATAGTCATGTTCAACAAAAATAAGCCTGGAATGAGGACAGAAAAATAAAGTATAAATGTTGCTAACATATTAAGTTAATATCAGAAGGGAAAGGAGATAGCTTGCCTTCAGGTTATTAGCAAAGATTTTTAAGAGGCCATTTACCTTGGCAACTTTATAGAAAAAGTGTTCAGAAAGTTTAGAAGTTAGTTGGGATTGAAACCAAATGGCCAGTGCAAGGTAGAGTGCATTTTGGGGATGGGAGGAGGAAAGGGGGCAGAGAGAGAGAGAGGAAAGAGAGTTAAAGCAGGGGATTGCTTAAGTTAGAAATACTTGGTATCCTTTGCCAATTTTGCTAATGATACTGATGATAAGGTATCAAATATGCTCAGCTGGGAAGGATGATTGACATATGAAGGATCATACAAAAAATTCCACAGGACTTGGTTTCTATTTTTAAGTCCTTTACTGATGAGGCAAATTAACAACAGGGCAACACTGTCACAAGAGATCCCCTCTAGGGTTCTGCAGTTATTTGTAGTGCAATTTGTAATGAAAAATTGAGCTTTGGGCCTCTTCAAACTTGGAGACACTGGGGTAATTGTTCTTTTTGCTTTTATGTTAATGTATTTCTGTTATGCTGTTTTAAAAATTAAGATATAATGGAAAGGGCCATGAGCATGGCTTAAAATAACCTGGGGATTTAATATTGCTTCTTAAACTTAGTGGTATTACTAAGAAAAAAGATAGAACTCCTTAGCCTTAGCTAATGGTGCCAAATACTAAAGAGAAATGAAGAAAGATTAAGATTGAAAAGGGTTAACAGATTTGTCAATAAAGTTATTGTTAAAGACTGCTAGTATCTTTGGAGAGAGGAGTTTCATTTGACTGAAAAAATCAGAATCTGGATTTCAAAAGGTTAAATAGTGAATGAGAGTAAAAGGAAGAGACAACATAGACAGCTTTTTCTATGACTGAATGTGAATGAAAGAAAAATATGAGATTATACCATGAATTGTGTGTTCTAGTGAAGGTTGAGGATTAGAAAGAACTGAATATATTTATAAACAGCAAGATAGAGACTAGTGCAAAGGATATGAACAATTTTCAGATGATGAAATTGAAACTATTTTTACTCATATGAAAAGATGTTCCAACTCATTGATCAGAGAAATGCAAATTAAGACAATTCTGAGATACCACTAGATATCTGTCAGATTGGCTAAGATGACAGGAAAAGATAATTACAAATGTTGGAGGGGATGTGGGAAAACACACTGATATATTGTTGGTGGAGTTGTGAACAGATCCAACCATTCTGGAGAGAAATTTGGAACTATGCTCAAAAAGTTATCAAACTGTGCATACCCTTTGATCCAGCAGTGTTACTACTAGGCTTATATCCTAAAGAAATACTAAAGAAGGGAAAGAGACCTGTATCTGCAAGAATGTTTGTGGTAGCCCTTTTCATAGTGGCTAGAAACTGGAAACTGAGTGGATGCCCATCAATTGGAGAATGGCTGGTAAATTATGGTATATGAATGTTAGGGAATATTATTGTTTTGTAAGAAATGACCAGCAGGATGAATACAGAGATTTGGAGAAACTTACATGAACTGATGCTGAGTGAAATGAGCAGAACCAGGAGTTCATTGAACACTTCAACAACAATACTATATGAGGATCAGGGCAGCTAGATGGCGCAGTGAATAGAGCACCAGCCTTGAATTCAGGAGGACTGGAGTTCAAATCTGGTCTCAGACACTTAACACTTCCTAGCTGTGTGACCCTGGGCAAGTCACTTAACCCCAGCCTCAGAGGAAAAAAAAATACTATATGAGGATCAATTCTGATGGAAGTGGCTATCTTTGACAATGAGGATCCAAATCAGTCCCAATTAATTAATAATGAAGAGAATGAGCTACACCCAGCAAAAGAACACTGGGAAATGAGTGTGGACCCCAACATAGCATTTGCACTCTTTCTGTTATTGTTTTTTTTCCCCCAGCTTATTTTTACCTTCTTTCTAAATCTGATCTTTCTTGTGTAACAAGATAACTGTATAAATATGTGTGTGTGTGTGTGTAGTATTTAACATATACTTTAATATATTTAACATGTATGAGACTGCCTATCATCTAGGGGAGAGAGTGGAGGGAAGGAGGGGAAAAAGTTGGAAGTGTTTGCAAGGGTCAATGTTGAAAAATTATCCATGCATATGTTTTGTCAATAAAAAACCATAATAATAATAATAAAAGATAGAGACCAGTGGTTAGGAAGAGATTGAAAATCAGAAAAAGAGAGGAAATGGTTAAGGAAACAATCTGCTAGAGAAGATGTTTATTAGAGATTGGACAAGAAAATAATGGTTGGCATTAAGGGTTTTTGAAAAGTAGAAAAAGGGAAAGGAGGGAACACATGGTCCATGGTCTCTATTTTCTCAGTAAATTAAAAAGATCATCAATTGAGAGAATAGGGGATGAGATGAGATGAGAAACTGGAGAAGGGAAGAGTTTTGGAATAGTTTATGCAAAAAACAGGAAAGAGATTCAATTAACAAAGAACAAAAGATTTGTCTTGGGTGTCCTTCCTGCAGTGAGGTTGATGGAAAACATCAATTTATAGAAGATCCAGTTTTAAAAATTGCATGACTTTCTCTAGTTCTCCTCAGCAGCATGTAAATTGAAGCAGAGAAAGCAGGAGGAGGATGAGAATAATCCTGATTTAGAATTTGGTGAGACATGAACAGCTATTAGACAAGGGAGGCAATGATTTGAGAGTAGAAAAGAGTGAGGGAGATTGAACTGGTTATCTATAAGACAAAGTCAGGGAAACCTGAGAAAATGCTAAAGGATGAGGAATTAAAAGTCAGTGAAGAAGAAGAATAGATTTAGGAGAGATGAGGCACACACACAAAAAAGTTAGGATGATAGCACTAAATAGGGAGATCAAGAAAAAGTTTTCTATGGGAAAAGAGTCTAGTTAGAATCTAGTTAGGAGACACATGATGTAAAGGCTGAGGAAAGGAAAATAATTACTTCCTAAAGGAAGCAGAAATGATTTAAATGAGGTTAATTTGAGTCTAGTTTTAAAGGATTGAGAAAAATCTGAAAAACTTTGAAGACTGGAAGGAAGGAAGGACACTTCAAGGATAAAGAACATAGGGTATAGTGCTCAGAGAGAAGAAAATAAAGGGTATATTCAAAGGATAGCAACTAGTCCATATTTTGTGGCACTTCCTATGTGCAAGGGTATGGGATTAAATAAATTTGAAAAGGGAGAATGGTGACAAATTGTAGAGGCACTATACCAGCCAGAAGAGTTTGAATTTTGTTTGGCAGACAATACAGAGTTCCTGATGATTATTGAGAAAAGAAGTAACATGAAAAAAAATCTATGCGTAAAATATCTGGTACCATTATGAAAGATTGATTGGAACAGGAGCTGTACAATACCTGTTGAACAGAATAGTTGTTCATGAGGCAGTGACTTTTCAGTTCAATTTAGTTTAACTAATTCAATTCATCAAGTACTTATTAGATACATACTATGTACAGTGCAGTATGGGAGGCATTGATACAAAGACAGAAATAATAAACAGTTGTTGCCTTCAAAGAGTTTACATTCTACTGGAGGATATAACATGTAAATTTATAAGTAGATACAAGATAACTTGAAAAGCTAACAACAAATAACTAAGAGCATCTGGAAAAGTTTCCCTTCATAAGCAGTACCTGAGCTGAGTAATCTTTAGGTGCATTCAAGCCTCAACTCAGGATACTATTATAAGGCAAAAGTTAGGAGGAAGTATGATTCAAGTAATCACCTTGGGTGGTCATGGTCTTTTGAAGTGGCCATGGGTAACCACCTGGCAAAGGAACAGAAGATGGAGTGTTGAATAAGAGAGTGATGGTGGTGATGGTGGTAGGAAAAGGGGGGAGAGGATAGATGAGATGTGCTGAGTTGCTTGACCTTTCTATAATATTTGATACTGTTGATCACCCTATCTTCTTGAATACTCTCTCCTCTCTATTTTTATGTGGCATCACTCTTTCTTGATTCTTCTCATACACACACACACACACACACACACACACACACATACACGTGTGTGTGATCTCCCCATCCTTCCCATGCTTTCTTTTGTATAGTGTTTTCTCACATTAGATTGCAAATCCTTTGAAAAGCAAAAACTCAAACACAAAGGAGGTAGTTAATAAATGTTTATTGACCAACAAGACCAGGAGATTGAATCATGGTCAAAAGTTTTAGTGAAAGTCAGATCATAATACTACAACTTGACATGATTACAGTTTTGCCTCAAGTTGTATCTCTTTGAGTTAGTAACAAGATTTGGTTAATACAGAAAATGTAACCCTCAATTGTGTTTTAAAGAATTAACAAACAAATATTGTTCAGAAGATTAGCTCTGATCTGTTGAAACAGAACATTTCCCTAAATGTGGATAATGCCATTGTGAAGAAATTTCCTTCCATACTCAGCAATTTTATATATGAAGATTCAGCACAAAGCCAGGTAGCCAGTATTTTCTTTTTATCCTCTTTGGTTCAAACCTGTGATTTCAACAGAGTAGAGGCTACCTACTATGGAAACTTCCTTCACTGAGGCAGATCAGAAACTTGTGTGTGATTTACAATCTTAGAGAGTTCCCTGAGACACTAAAAGGTTAAATAAATCGATAAATAAGCAATTATTAAAGTTTACAATGTGCTAGATAATATCTAGCATAATATCTGAGAAATACAAAGAAAGAAAAAAGTATATTCCTGGCCTAAAGATACTCATATTCTAAAGAAGAAAGTGACAAGATATAAACAAGATAGATAGAAGCAATCAGAGATGAAGGGCACTAGCTGTGGGGAGAGATGGAGAGGATTTTCGCAAAAGATTGGATTAGGAATGTTTCCAAGGAAGCCAAAGAAATGAGATTATAGAGGAGAAAATAAGTTAATTGACTTACTTATGTTCATGCACCTCCTGTGTTTTAGAAACAGGACTTGAATCTAGATCCATTGCCTTCCTGCTCCAATTTTTACAAAAGTAATAAAAAAAAAAAAAAAAAAGTACCAAAAAAAAAAAAAATTCTCCATAGAAACTGCAACTCTTTCACTTTCAAAAAAGATAGTATATGTTAAGAACTTACCACAACACCTGTTAATAAATGATTGTTCCCTTGTTCCTTTCCCGTCTCTTTAGTTCCAAAGGTTAGGATAATAGATTTTGAACTATAAGACACCTTAAAGATTATCTAATCAAATTGCATTCATTTTAGATACAAAAACTTCCACATAATATCTTCCATTTTAAAGATGAAACCAGTGTTTACAAATGTCTTTGTTTCTTGATGGATGCCTTTGGCAGATATTAGTTATATAACAAAAAACATAAGAGGGGGAAAGACTAAGAGGTGCTGGAAAAAGATTGAAGAACAGAGAGGAATAGAAAGAATGAGAGAAATGACATAATATTTTAAACATCACCCTGTGGCACCAGTAGCTTTGATTGTATTTGGATTGCCCTATATTTTAGAAATATATAGTCATGATGTTAACAAAATGTCAACTTTAAAATATGGATAATGGCTAGTTGAAGAAATTTAATAGAGGAGTAGTCAGGATATTCAATAAGAGTTAGTTGCCATCTCTAACAATTTTATTTAAAAACTGGAAATTGAAGTTCAAAAAGATTCCCCTAACTGACACAGATTATATTTAACAAGCATCTAGGTATTTCATTTACAAATTCATTGCCTCATGTCCTGTATCATAGGATCTTAAATAGGGGATGGGAGGGTAAAGATGATAGTCATATCAGAAAGAAAATGGGTTGGGACAGACTGCTAGAGTCAAAAGCAATCAAAGACTAGAGGTCAAGTTTAAGATTAGGCACAAAGACAAAGAGTTTGAAAACATCAAGTTTCCCTAGGGGCAGTTCAATAGCTTGGACAGGGTCTATGGTGAGCAGTTGCTCTAAATTTGGGTGTTGAGCAGAAGTGAGGATTAAAGTGAATTATCTTCTTAGAAGGCTTAATTTCATTTTTTCTTTCTCTTAGATCTGAGGCTAGTATCTAATTCAATGTCAAGTGGCCAATAAACATGGGAGGAATTTTTTTTTTCAATCATCCATCTTTCAAGTTTCATCATATACATCCCATGACAAAAACTATTTGATTTAGTCATACTATGTTTTTGCTTAACTTTGTTTGAAACTTTATCTTAATATAAAACTATATGCCACTTTCAAGTCCTTCAGCCAATATCAGTATAGAGTTACTTAAAATCTCTAGAGGCAGAGCCTCAACTATACAAGGAAAATTCTAACTTTTAGAAGTACTTGTTTCAGCTCAAATAAAGAAGGATTGAGGGTGGAGAGAACTGTTGCATCTCAGGAGTTCAAAGAAGAAGGTAAGTTGAAGAAAAAATCCTGATGAAAGAGATTAATTCACAGAGAAGAACGATATAAGGGGAGTTTGTTCCATATACAGAGTTGAATAAGATTCTTCAAGAGCCTAAGTATATATTCTTTCTCTCCAGCAGAAGGAAAGCTCCTTGAAGTAGGGGCATTTGGTTTTGATTTTATCTTTTTATCAATGGTACCTTGTCTGCCACCTTGTAGGTACTTCATGGTTGTTGAAATTAATCATTGCATTGAAAGAAGCTATTCTGAAATCCAAGACAGCAGCAGGTGGGCTCCTAGCAGAATGATGAATAGAAAGGGAAATATCAGCATGCACAGGGACTCTTTAAAAATTGGAGTAAGAGACAGACCGATATACAGGCAAAAGCAGAGATATAGAGAGGATTACAAATCAAAGATAAAGTAGTATGTTTCCTGATTTTTGTTTCCTTTGTCTTATATTTGGTATTTCCTGAGCTACTTCCTAGTTTGCTTTTTTTTGCATCCCCAGCACTTAGCACAGCATGTAGTAAGTGTTCAACAAGTGTTTTGTTAACTATTTGGCCATTACAGTAAAAAATTTTTTTTGCCATTTATGACCTTGACATGATGCTTCCTTTGGGGGTCCTTTGTTAGCCATGCCAGTTCAACAAGCAGGATCAATTTCTCTGATGTCAGAAAATAAAGTCATAGTTTAAAGAAACTAATGAAGCTTTTTAGGAGCCTAACTTCCAAATAAAGACAAGAATGCCATATCCCACATTAAAATGACTGACTTATTCGAGTAAGATTTTTCCCACAACACTACTTTAAAAATGAAATTATTTCCTTTTTTCTTATTGCTTCCCCCCATAAAATCTCTGATTCCCAAAAGTATATTTGGTTCAGTGTACTCTGTGTTTTTCAAAGGTTGTACATAGAAATGAGTCATTTTTCCTATTGCAAAAATGCCGTACTCTATAGAGTCTGACCTCTGTCTAGTAACTACAGTCATATTTCACAATACAGAAAAGAGAGAATGAATTTCCTGCTGAAACTACCTGTGGGAATCTAAGTCAAAAGAGTATAAATATTGTGGTTGGATGATAAATGCCTTGCTAGGATAAAACTGTTCTTTTCTTTCCAAACACATTCAACAAAGCCATATGGCCAAGATCTCATAGTACATTACATAGTACAATACATTAAACATATATAAGGTCTTATACTTTTCAGACCTTCATGTTTGTATCTCATGGTTCCCCAGTACTCCTGAGATGTGTCACTTAAAGACATCTCTAATTTCAAAGTAGTTCCAGCGTGGTGACACACACCTATAATCCACACTACCAGAGAGGCTGAAGCTAATGAATCTCGAGTTCCAGACTGATCCATGATAAACCTGGTACCAATAGAGTCTCCAAGAGGAGAGTGGTGCACGAGACATTTAAAGAGGAAAGAATTGGCCTAAAGTAGAAACAAGGCAGATCAAAATGCTCATGTGTTCATCAGAGGGTTTGGATCTATGAGTGACTTGCATATGTCCATTCTGAGCCCCAGAAAATAAAAAATAAATACACAAAGTTTCCAAGTGTATTCTGAAGGTCATCATTTAGTGCTGGCTCAATCCTAAATCAGAGAGTACCTGTTAAGTTGCTCACTACTTTTTCTTTTGGGACTCTGTTGGACTTCAAACTTTCTTCTTCTGCTCTCAAATGTTTGTTTAGACACCTTCTTAGGTACTCATGATTTTGCTTAGTTTATGGTCTTCATGTAATCTGCATCCTGGTCATGTATATCCCAGTTATATTTTTGCATTGGTTGAGATTATTTGTGACACAATATGGCAAGTCAACTTAAGTATGTTATAGAACAGTGGAAGGAAGTTGGAAGAGATGTCAGCAATTATCTAGTTAAACTTACATTGAAAAAAAGAATATTTAATACAGCACATCTAACAAATGGTTGTTCAGTTAGGTTGGAGTAGGGGCTAGATATTGCTCTGGAGGGAAAAGGACCTGAGTTCAAATCTAGCCTCAGTCATTTAGCCCTGTTTTGTCTCAGTTCTTCTATATAATGAGCTAAAAAAGGAAATGGCAAATTACTCCAGTTTATTTGCTAAGAAAACCCTAAATGAGGTCGTGAAGAGTAGGACACAACTAAAGCCATACAATAACAACAAATAATTTGTCATCTAGGAATTCATTGAAAGTCTCCAGTGAGAGGAAACAATCTTCTGAGGGGGCAGCCCATTCAATCCTCCAGTCATAAAGAAGAATTTTTGTGCCTGGGGCAAGCAGTACCAAGGGTAATGTCCAGGGCTGGTGAGGGGGAGATTCCATCCCTAGAGAAGAAACAGAGATACTGAGGAGTAACTTTTACAACAATTACGTTGCTTTTGCAGAGGGGATTGATAGAAAGGCCTAAAGTCACCTTCCCTCCTCAAATCCTTAAAGGCATACAAAGGACTTTAAGAGTCAACAATCCCAAATGTTTTCATTTTACAAAGGAGGAAACTGATTCTTCTTATATGCTAGGGACAGGTCACAAAGGAAGGTTCATTCAGCTCTGGTATTAAGCTGAGAAGGACTTATGGAACCCATATCTCATAGACTTATACAGCTAGAAAAAAGCTTAGAGATCACAGTCAATCTTTTTCTTTTACAGAAAAAGGAGCAGAAACACAATGGCAGCACATGAACTAGAATCCAGATCTTCCAACTCCCAGACCTGTGGTCTTAAAATTGAATTCTTAAAATAGGGCCCCATTTGTAGGCTCTGACTGGACAAGCAGCAAGGAGACCTTGCTAGTCTTTACAGATGCACCCTCTTTCTCAGTTCCTCCTGTCTTCCTTTTTAGATGTAGGAAAATTTAAGAAGGCAATGAGGGCAAAATTAAGAGGGAAAACCAGGTTCTTGAGGCTAAGGGGCTAGATCCTTCCTGCTTTGCACTTCCTAAAGTGCCCTTCTCCACTGCCACTCCCTTGGGACAAATCATGCTAAGAAGTGTTCCTTGGACTGGGGAATGCTCTCCTTTCAACTGGGAGAGGTCCTAGGAGGCAACTTATAATGGTGAAGACTCACTCTTTGGTAAGGTCAGATTTTAAATCTAGCCAGTTACCTTACATAAGGAATTGGATGAACTTGAACTGCTTATCTTGTAGAGTGAGTCACTTCCTACCTTCATTTTTTTCTCTCCTGAGGCTGGGGTTAAGTGACTTGCCTAGGGTCACACAGCTAGGAAGTGTTAAGTGTCTGAGATCAAATTTGAACTCGGGCCCTCCTGAATTCAGGGCTGGTGCTCTATCCACTGAGCCACCTAGCTGCCCCCTACCTTCATTTTCACCTTCCTATCTCTAGTTTCAATATACACTTCACAATTCTGTGTGGTACCAGGTTCTGGTCCCATCTATCCCCCTCCCCCTTCAACGGTATTTTGTAATTTCCCAGGCTTTGGGCAACCCTCAGCAAAGTTCTGATTATCCCCACCCTGGTCACAATTCCAGTCCTAATTATTAGGAAGATTTTCTTTGAAATATTCATCCAATTTTCTTGTTTCTGTCCTGTTCTGTCTTTATTAGAATAAATCTAATCCTCCAAATACTTGAAAAAAGTTAGACTGTCTTCCTAAGCCTCCTCCATGTGCAACAATCTCCTTTCATTTGTGCAATTATGAGCTCGTTTTAGAGGGGCAAACAGGATGAAAAGACTCGCCCAGAGTCACATAGTTAGTATCTGAGGCCAGATTTGAATTCAGGAAAATGAGTTTTACAGACTCTAGATATGGTGCTCTATCCACTGTGTCACCTCATTGCCCTACCCAGTCCCTTAAATTGTTCTTCATACAGCATGAACTCAAGACTCTCCCTTTATTTTCATCATCATCTCCCTTCTCAAGACTGTTTATTATATTTTCCAGTGGATTTGGACCTGGAATTGGGAAGACCTGCATTCAGATACTACTTCAGTCACCAACTAGATGTTACCTTGGGCTAATCAGTTCATTTTTGTTCATCAGTTTCCTTATCTGTAAAATGGGCATAATAATACTATCTACCTTACACAGATATTGTGAGAATAAAATTAAATATTATATATAAAGTGCTCTGCAAACCTTAAAGTCCTACATAAATGCTGGTTATTATTATTCCCATCATAGATATAACGCAAATTCAATAAAAAAATCAAAGCCAGAGAAAAAGAAGCAGAATAGCATAGTTGAATGGGCAGCTAGGTAGCACAGTGGATGGAACCCTGGGCTGGGAACTAGGAAGACTCATCTTGAGTTAAAATATAGCCTCAGATACTTACTAGCTTTGGAACCTTGCCTCTTAATCCTTTTTGCCTCAGTTTTCTCATTTGTCAGATCAACTGGAAAAGTAAATGGCAAACCAGTGGGGATCACAGAAGGGGGATCATAGAGTGTTGGATGTGACAGAACAACAGCAAGCACTACGAAACGAACATTGGTTTTGGAGTCCAAAGACTTGGGTTCAAATCATGCTTCTGTAGCTATCTGTGTAGCCTTGGCCAAGTTAGTCAATAATTTAGACCTCAGTTTCTTCATCTATAAAATGAGAGGGTTGGACGGGAAGACATCCAAAGTCCCTTTCTATTAGAGATTGATAATCCCATAACATTACTAGTCATTATAAAAAATTCCACAAGACGGCGCTAAAGCCACAAATACCAGCAATTGTTTCATTGCAGAAGGTGGAACTTCATTAAGTATTATTTTTATACTCATGGTTACCTCCTTCCATCTCTTCCCCACTTCTCCCCAAATAAAAACAAAAAACAAATAAAAAACAAAACACTTAAGAGGATGCTTTTAATAGGAGTTAAGTATTACCAAGATTGGAGTCTTACACTAGAAATTTGCAATTTTCTCATGAGTAAAAATGATCTTCCTCAAACTTCTCATAGTACGTTTTTTAAAGATCTCACTTTTGGACTAATTCTGTCTCCTGAATGATACGTACGTGTGTGTGTGTGTGTGTGTGTGTGTGTGTGTGTGTGTGTGTGTCCTACTCCCATCAGACTGTAAAATTCTTAGGAAGACATACTACCATCTGTCTTTGGATCCTGGTTCTGAGCCCTGTGCCTTATGCAGAGTAGATAGAGCAGAGGCTTAAGGCATGCCTATTGAATATGCATGTCCAAAAATCTCTTCCACTAACATCCTAGTAATTGATTAGAAATAGCGATGAGGACTAAAAGTATTTTTTTAAAAGCCATTTAATGAGCTATCTTAAATCATTAGAAACAGTTGTCAAAATAAGTTAACCAAATCCTATTGGTAATGTAATATATCTTTAAAAAATATTTCTGGTTTGAATCACTGCCCAGTCCATCATCCCTAAAGGAATTTCATATCATTTAATGGGTGCAAATAGATCTGGCCCAGTTAATTCTGGCAGCCATGATATACCTCACTGTTTCTCCATTCCACAGAAGCACTAATGGAACAGAGCAAGGTATTTTTGCAGGAACAGGTGGCAATAGTTAGAATTTAAATGGATGTATAATTCCATCTGTTTGATAGCAGGTTGAAAATCTCCTGGGCTCTCTCCTATGCTATTTTTATCCATTTTTATTCATACACCTTTTAAAGAGAATCCGTCCAATGTACTAGAGACTTTTCTGCGATGTTTTAACATCTCAGAGAAGCAATTAGATAGTACAGTGGTTAGAGAGCACTGGGCTTGGAATCAGGAAGACGAGTTCAAATCCAATCACAGATACTTGTTAGCTATGTTCATTTTAAGCAAATCACTTAACCTCAGTTTCCTCAGCTATTAAATGAGAATAATATTGCCACCTATCTCTCAGGCTTGTTGTGAGGACCAAATGAGATAATATTTGTAAAGCACTTAGCATAGACACTGGTACTTAGTATATATTATAATAATGCTTATTATTTATTATTATTATTATTATTTTCTCTTCACTTCATTTCAATACAGTATCTGGGTTGATAATTCTTAGCTCACTTCCTTTCTTGGACATAAGACCATCTCTACAATATATTTTAAAAATTAAGTTCTTTTGTTTTTATATCACCTTATTTTAATTTTTTTTGATATATTTATTTACTTTAAAGTTCAATTACATTTTGTTTTCAGTTCTGAATTTTCTTCTTCCCACTTCCATATCTTTTACCCATTGAGAAAGGAAGAAAAACATACCCTCATTTCTAAAAATTGTTCTCCTTCTTCCCCCTTCAGAATTTGACTAATGATGTCTTTCCTGTCTCCTTTCTCTCACAAATCGTCATATAGTGAGTGATTCTATATCCCCTTTAGGTCACCATTTCCAATGCAGGCCACATCAATATCATTTAGTGTTTTAAGATTCTTACATGGAAAGTACCAGCCATAGTTCAACTTTTTTACATGGAAAAATGTTCATTTCTAAGCAGCTAGAAGAAGAGAGAGAGAGAGAGAGAGAGAGAGAGAGAGAGAAGAGAGAGAGAGAGAGAGAGAGAGAGAGAGAGAGAGAAGAGAGAGAGAGAGAGAGAGAGAAGAGGAGAGAGAGGGGAGGAGAGGAGGAGAGGGAGAGGGAGGAGAGGGAGGAGAGAGGAGAGGGAGAGAGAGGAGAGAGAGGAGAGAGAGGAGAGAGAGGGAGGAGAGGGAGGCTGAGGAGGAGGAGAGGAGGAGAGGAGGAGAGGAGGAGAGGAGGAGAGGGAGAGAGAGGAGAGGAGGGAGGAGGGAGAGGGAGGAGAGGAGAGAGAGGGAGAGAGGAGGAGGGAGGAGGAGGAGAGGAGAGAGGAGGGAGGAGGGGAGGAGAGGAGGAGAGGGAGGAAGAGAGAGAGAGAGGAGGAAGAGAGAGGGAGGAAGAGAGAAGGAGAGAGAGAGGGAGAAGAGAGGGAGAGAGAGGAGAGAGAGAGAGAAGAGAGAGAGAGAGAAGAGAGAGAGAGAAGAGAGAGAGAGAAGAGAGAGAGAGAAAGAGAATATGAATAGAGAGAAAAGCTCAGTAAAGAGATAATAAGGAAGACTTGATTTCAAATCTCTCAAATACCTACTAGCTATGAGACTCTGGTCAAGTCAGCCTTTGTTTCCTTAATTTTTTAACTGTAAAGTGTGGTTAATAATAGCACCTAACTTCCAGGGTTATTGTGAAGATCAAATGATATAATAATTTTAAGTGCTAAGCACAATACTTGGCACATAGGTGCTATATAAATACTGGTTACAATCATTATTGTTAAATATTTTATTTATAGGATGAGTCTTTTTGGTAGATATTGGGAAAAGAAACTAAATTTATGTAATATAGAGAAGCTAAAATATTATGTTTGGTAAATAACTCTTTTGGGAGAGAATTGAATTACATGTCCTGAACAGCCTTGTTGTCTAATCTAGGCATCCTATACAACAAATGTGGGAAATCAAACTCCACATAGGAGCTTCTCTTCTGTGTGATATGTTTTTTATATATATTGTATGGGTTTGATCAGAACTCCAACTTTTCTTTGAATTTGATTGGTATAAGATGTATATGTGTCCTGCATTTATACCCCAAATAAGAGAAGTAAAGTTTAAAAAAAAAAAAAAGAGGAACAAGAAAGCAACCAAATATGCTAATTTTAAAAATTGCCTTTGTATGGTGCTTAATCATGTGTTACTTTGGAAAAAAAGCCATATAACCTTCTTGGATCTCAGTTTACACATCTATAATTTGGAAGTGCTGATATAGGGACTTTAAGGTTCCTCTTCTCTTTAAATCTTGATCATCTCTACTTGAATTGGAAAAAAAAAAACTTTTAAATAACATTCCTATGGTCATTATTATTTTTTTTTTTAAGTACATACATTAAAAAAAAGAGATCTCATTTTAGAGTCCTGACCTATAATCAGGGCCTATCTATACTTGGACCAATGTGGTATGTTACATATACATACATTCACAAATATATACATATAATTCTATCAAATATGTTCATATACATTATATATGTGATTATTAAAATATATTTTATAGTGTAAGTACTTTTAAAAGTTATACTACTAGAAGTATTAGTCATATTAGCCATGAAATTATATAATACCTCTGAAATTATATAATATCTCTGAATTTGTTGGTGTATTACACTTATCATTTATAATATCAAATAAAGTCTCTAAAGTCTTTATAGAAAAGCAGACTATATTACTTTTTGATTAGTGATTATGAAATTATGGCAGAAAAAATTAATATTGCAGTCCTCATCTCTAGGACTGACTGTCCATCTTGAAAATATGCATTTTCAGTGTTTTATTTAGGTAAGTTATCTTAATAGATATTGTCATTTATTAAATAAGTTCTAAATAAAACTTGGTGTTACGCTATCTAATGGAAAGCAAGATAATCAATTTCAGAGAGAGAGAGAGATAGGGAGAGAGAAAATTCTTTTCAGAATATTGTTCTAGGTAATACATTTATTACATATATATACATATATATATATATATATATATATATATATATATATATATATATATATATTAGTGATCTTTATGTAGCCTCTGCAAGAGGCACTAATAATGCTCAACTTAAACTTGTTTCATTTTTATCCTTGACAATTCTAAGGTGATTTGAGATCATAAATGTCATCAAACAAATCATAGCTACTATTTTCTTGCTTTACTGATCAGTTTATATTTCTCTAGTATCTATTTCTATCTTCTTATAAGTTCTCCTGCTTATAAAATAGGGAGAAGACTAAGTAGAGGGATAAATAGAGAGAAGCTAATTATTAGCTACCCATAAAAATATTATTAATTTTATGCTATAATCCAAACAGATTGTGTGAAGTAGAAAAAATCACTCAACATTTTGGCCCTGTGAGAGGAGTGGAGATGGCTAGAGATTATATTAGTCCACTTTTTTCCTATTATTTTGAATATTAGAAGATTTTCCTAGTCATGGAAAAAAAGAAAATGGAAGTATTTTAATGAGCTTTACACTGAATAAGATTTCCAATGGAATAATAATATGGGAGATCTTCTTTTTCTAGAGTAAGTTCATCTCCAGTTTTTTCACTTGGCTTAGCATTCAGTCAGCAGTTGGGATTTTACCCCAAACTGAGAGTCGTCTCATTTTCCATTGACACCAGGACTGACTGTTAATGGGCTCATTAACTAAAGTCCATTCCATTATTGTCATGTGGAGTCATTAGTATCTGCTGTGTGAAAAGCAGGGGTCCCGGAACAGGAAGGAGAGACCATAAAGGCAATGCCAAAGTCATACAAATACTGCAAGGCTTGACTCCAGGGCCTTGTGGAATAGATTTTATTAATTCAGAGTGATGATAATTGGAAATGAAGCTTTCAGTTGGACTCACATCAGCAGTAAGATTGGTAAGCCAAAGACTGTGAAAAAAGGATTAGTGAAGTGAAATGCTTAAAATGCAAGTTTAGGGAATAGCTGAAATCCTGCTGGATGCAGTCATTGTCATTTTCCCCCAGAGAACAAACAAAACAGGATTGTATTTCTAGAGAAGTAGGCTCTTAATGAGATGACATAAGAGAAAACATTGTATTAACTATAAATTGTCACATTTGTATAAACTATATTATTGTTAGCCCAAATTCACCTTATGCCTTACCTACCAATCTTGCTTCTATCACCCATTCTATGAGTCTAACTTAATACACTATCATCATAATTTTAAATTTCATTTTGTTGTTGTTTGTCCTTCATTTTTTGAAGAGAAAAATGGCAGCAGGGGGGTGATGCTATGACACGCAAATGAGGGAGGGCTGTAAAAGTCACCAGCCTCATCTTTTCCTCTGGAGCTGTCTGGGTCTAGTGACAAGATATAGATCAGAACAACTGGCAATGATCCTGGGTGTGGAAGAACTTGACCATTTTAAGCGAAGGTCTTTAACAGGTTTCAGTTTGACTGAGGCAACATTCAATTGGCAATTAAGGCTAGTCAAGAAATGATGCAAAGAATAGCCTCTTTTACTTAGTCAAACTAAGATATAGATATGGGTATAAAGATAAATAGATAGCATACATATATATGTATATATGAATCTGGAGGAGAAAACTATTTTGATCAAAAGTCAGGTGGTCAGTCAACTAGTCAGTAAACTACCTTTCATTAAAAATTTACTATGTGCAAGGTACTGTTCTAAGTACAGCTATCCTTTCTGTATAACAACTTTTCAATGTATCAACATAAAAAATTATATAGGAATTTTGGGGAAGTTTCCACAGAAGACACACAAAGGCCAACAGATAATACAGAAAAAGTTCAGAAATGCATAAAACATATGTATAGTATTACATAATATGAATGTATTTTATTTTTTAATGTCATAATAATTCAGACTTTTTCTCTGGTATTAAGAGAAGCCAAAAAATTTTATGTGTATTGTCCAGATCACAAAGGTACCATGTTCCTACTCTCCCTGATGTGAAAAGGATAACTATTAGAATACAAAGAAGCTTAAAACACAACCAGAAAACACTATGGGAAAATATACACACACATATACAAAGAAATATACATAAATTTAGAGAGATAGAAACAGAGACTATCCTACCTCTAAGATTGTATCCTACCTCTGAACTACAAAAGGAGCCCTGACAGAATTCATCTTAGCTTCCAAAGGAACTAATGAAAGAGAAAATAATGCATGGCTCAATGGGAACAATGAGGTACTATAGGAAGAAGAGGATATTAAAATCTTAACCAAATACATATGTATTTTCTCTCTCTCTCTCCTTATCTTTCCCTCATTGGATAAAAGAAAAAGGAAAGAAAATCTTTATAACAGAAATCCATAATCAAACAAAAATGCTCTCATTTGCCATGTCCAAAAATATATGATCATCACCACTCTGTCAAATGGAATAATGGTTGTTCATTACATTGACCAGAGCTAACTCTTTCAAAATTGTCTTTTCAATGCTATTGTTATTGTAAAAATTGATTTCACTGCATCAGTTTCTTACAAGTCTTCCTCAGTTTATCTAAAATGCTTCCCTTCATCATTTCTTTCATCACAATAGTATTCCACTCCATTTATATACCATAACTTATTCAACCATTCCCCAATTGATAGGCACTACACCCCCTTAGTTTTTAGTTCTTTGCCACTATGAAAAGAGCAGCTATGAATATATATTATATAATGCATATTATATACATACATATGTATATACCACTTAAATAATGGTACCTAGACAGACCAAAGCCTGAGCTTTCTGGAAGCTACTGTAGGAAACTCCATTGGAGAAGCCCTCATAATTGAGATTATTAAGTGTCTCTGGGACTACTGATGACTTATTCAAGGATTGCATTTGTCTTCTTTCTTTTAATGTGACTTTTCATTCTAATATTGTGAATTGCATGATTGTAAATAGAGAGCCATCTCAGTACACTGGAGTGGGGTAAGGAAGAATTCCATTAATATATTTTTATAGGTTGTCCTGAATGGGAGCTAAGAGCTGAGAGAAGGAAAAAAAAATGCCTTAAAGCTCCACATACCCTGAGTCTACTGCAAAAAGCAGCATGTAGGGAAAACAATTGTATTTCAAGTCAAAGGATCTGAATTTGAGTTCCAGCTTTTGAACTTAGTCTCTTTATGGGTTTTTTTTGTCTCATTTACAGAATAAGGAAATTAATTCCTTAAATTCTCCTTTACCTCTAAAGGAATAATCATATTTGAATCACAAGAAAGTACCCCATTCTATATTTTTAAACTGGAAATAGAAATGTTCACTCTGTTCTCCAAAGAGAACTAAGGAAACAGTAAATGCAGTGATTTAAAAAAAAAAAAAAAAAAAACCCTATTCTATTTATAAACAAAATCTAATAGCCATAATGGATTTAATGACAATATATTGTCATGGCGATAGAATATGTGGATGTCGAGTTTGCAAAATCAGTGGCATCACATCATAACTAACTTGGTAAAACATTTCATTAAATGTGTTTCTTTTTTAAAAGCCCTAAAAGCCATTATTCACTGCTGACAATTTAATAAGACAAATAAAGTTGAGGAAAATGCATCAGTTCAGCCACACTAATCTAATCTGGCTGATTTGAGATGGAAAGCTAAGTGACTTTATAGATTACAAAAGGTGTGCCTATCTTAACAATTGATTAGATAGATTTAACCAGTCTCTTGAATAGAGGCTTCCAAAGAACAGGACCCAAGTCTGTTCTACCAAATTGCAATAAGAGCAATTCACACTTGTGAATCCTCAGTAAACTTTTTTTATGATGACCATAAACAATGAAGATCGTCTTTAACAGATTCTTTTTTTTTTTTTTAATTGGAAGAATCTTTGAAGAAAATTTACTCTGGTAAGATAAATAGTTCAGTCATTTCAGTCATGTCTGAGGCAAACAGGGTTAAGTGATTTGTCCAGGGTCACACAACTAGAAAGCCAAATTTTAAATTCAGATCTTCCTCACTCTAGATACAGAATTCTATATCCACTGAGCCACCTAACTGCTTCTAGAAAACTCTATAATTGATCTGTTTTAGAAGATTATACTAGTGGTTGACCGAGAGGACTGAAACTGATTATATTTTTCACTCAGTCAGTAAGCGGTTATTAATTGCCTTCTATGTGCCAGGCTCTATGCTAAATACTGAGTATGTAAAAGTAAAAGACTATCTCTATTCTCAAGGATCCCATAGTCTAATGGGAAAGGCAGTATGTGCACACTAGCTATATAAAGGATAAACTGGAAATAATCAAAAGAGAGAAGACACTAAAATTAAATGGGATCAGGAAAAATTTCCTGTAAAAGGTGTAATTTTACCTAGGATTTTAAGGAAGTCAGAGAAGCCAGGTAACAGAGAAGTTTTGCCCAGGACCTTATGCTAAGCTCCTTAAATCTAGATTATGGCCCTTGATGTCAAGATACGTAAAATATGTAGATGTAAATAAATTACTCAATACTTAATTAACTGATGCTAAGTTTACTTTTTTAGCTAATTAATTTCTTAAGATGCAATAAAATTATTATATTACGATGTTCAGATAATTGTAGGATTTGGTTAGAAGAAGTTTTATAGATCATACAATCCAACCTTCTCATTTTACAAATGAGAACATTGAAGCTGAGCGAGGAGGAAGATCTATCTGTAGTGCCAAGTACTGTTAATTCTATCTTCATAACATCTATCACATACATCCCTTTTTCTCTTATACCACTCTGATGCAGATCCTCATCCCTTCATGACTAGTATACTATAGCAGGCTTATTGTTGGTCTCCTTACTTCAAGACTCTCCCCACTGCAGCTCATTTTTCACTCAGTTGTCAAATTGATCTGACCATATCACCCTTCTCTCCTTCACTCAGTAAACTCCAGAGGCTTCTATTTTCCTCAAAGATCAGCTATAACATCTTCCACTTGGCTTTTAAAGCTCTTCATGATTTGTCCTTCCTTACCTACCTTTCCAATCTTTTCATATCTTACTCCCTTTCTTATACTCTAAGATACAATGACATTTGCCTTGTTGCTGTTTCTCAAAGGAGGCACTTCAGTCTTTTGACTCACTGGCTGTCTCCCAAGCTTAGAATGTTCTCTGCCTCCTGCTATCCTTTAAGTCTCATCTAAAAGTCTACCTTCTGCACAAAGGCTTTCTTTCATTCCTCTTCGTTCTGAAATTATTTCTCATTTAACTTATATGTATCTTGTTTGCATGTAGTTTTTTGCATGTTGTCTTTCCCATTAGCCTGAGGACAGAGAGTGACTTATGCCTTTTTTTGTATCATTAATGCCTCTCATGGTACTTAACATATAATAAATGCTTGTTGACTTGTCGACTTAAATGAGCAGGGAAGTTTCTTTAAAGGAAAGAGAAAAGTTTCAAGTTGGGTCTTGAAAAATAGCTAAGATATCCAGAGAAGAAATAAATAGGGAGGACATTCTAGAAAGAAGACCATTCTAGGTAAGGAGTGAGGTTTTCTAAACCCAAGTTGTGCTTGGAGATGTTTAGTCTTCATTTTATTCTTCAAAGCAGTGGTTTAGATTAGATTACAATTGGATCAAGACAGAATGAAACAACCTGGGCCTTGGCCAAATTATGAAATGAACCCTATATTATATTTATCATTTTATTATGATGTTGTCCAAGACCAAATACCTTTCTAGTGTTCTTTCTTGCCCAGTGTGATCTAGTATCATTATACCAGCACGAAAAACATAAAATAACTACTAATCATGTCCTTTGATTTTTTTGCTCTATTGGAGTCCATTGCCAATTTTATCACCTTTATTGATGACAACTAATAATTATGCTATAAAAATATCATTTATACTTGATAAGCATAAAATTCTTAATTATGTAAAATAAAGATTCAGAATGAGGACTTTAGACTTGAATTTGGAGGTCACATTAAAGCAAAAGGTAAAGTTTATACCAAAACTACATAAAGTATAAAGATACAAAAGAGAAGTCTGAGTCTAAATAAAAAGATTACTGTCAATACAAAATCAAACCTAAAAAGGAAGAATATTTTAAAGTTATTTGTTTAGTATTTTATTTTCCCTCAATTATATGTAAAAACAAATTTTAACATTCATTTAAAAAAATTTTGAGTTCCAACTTCTCTCTCCCTCCCTATTCCACTTCATCGAGAAGATAAGCAATTTGAAATAGGTTATACATGTGTAGTCATGCAAAACATACTTCCTTAGTCATATTGTAAAAGAAACATAGACCAAATCCCAAGAAAAATAAAGTAGAAAATATATTTTTCAATTTGTATTCAAACTCCGTCAGTTCTTTCTCTGGATGTTGATTACATTTTTCATCATAAGCCCTTCAGAGTTGTCTTGCATCATTGTATTGCTGAGAATAACTCTGTCATTCATAGTTGCTCATCTTCTAATATTGTTGTTACTAGGTAAAATGTTATTCTGGTTCTATTCATTTCACTTTGCATCAGTTCGTTCATGTAGGTTTTTCCAGGTTTTTCTGAAGTATCCTAATTCTTATATCTTATAATACAATAGTATCCATCATAATAATACACCATAACTTATTCAGTCATTCCCAATTGAATTTAAAAACTATATCTATTTACACATAAATTCTGTTGTTTTGTTTACTCCTTTTTTTTACATCCTTCCTCTGAAAGGATGCTTTCAGAGAATTTACAAAGAATAACTTTATATACACATAAATTTATTCAATTATAAAAAGCAATTATACTTTTTAGTTGTTCTCTACTCAGCCAGAAGACAAAATTAGTTAAAAGTAAAGGTATTATAAGCTAAGCCTAATTCAGATTGGTTTGTTGCTTCAGATACAGGATTGTAGGGAAATAAAATTCTTGCAGACCATCTAATAGTTAATACAAGGCATTTTAGTTGAGCATAGGGATTAGAAAGGGCTAGTAAGCCAGAGCTAAAGGATGGATTTAAACAATCTTAGTCCCTCTTGTTTCCCTATTGAAATATTTCTGATCAGGGGACTTTGTGGTCATTTGCTTGGTAATGAGATATCCATCAAATCTAAAGATCACTGATTCCTTTTAGGCTGGTCTTTAATGCCCCAGAGGCTTGGAAAGCTCCATCTGTGACTTGAGTCTGACGCCCTTGGACCAATTTTGTCTCAGGGCTAGCTTCCTTAACTTCTATTTTATTATTATTTTTAAAATTAAAGCTTTTTTATTTTCAGAACATATGCATGGATAATTTTTCAACATCAACCCTTGCAAAATCTTGTGTTCCAGTTTTTCCCTTTCTTCCCCCCTACTCCCTTCCCTAGATGGCAAGTAATCCAATATATATTAAACAAATCCAATATATGCATACATATTTATATAATTATCTTGTTGCAGAAGAAAAATCAAATCAATTTGACTTTTTTTTTTTTTTTTTTTTTTTTTTTACTATTGCATGACTTTGGCCAAGTCATAATTTTTTTAAATTAATTTTTATAATTATAACATTTTTTTGACAGTACGTATGCATAGGTAATTTTTTTTTTTTTTACAACATTATCCTTTGTACTCCCTTCTGTTCTGAATTTTTCCCCTCCTTCCCTCCACCCCCTCCCCTAGATGGCAGGCATTCCCATACATATTAAATATCTTATAGCATATCCTAGGTACAATATATATGTGCAGAACCGAATTTTGTTATTGTTATTGTTGCAAAGGAAGAATTGTATTTAGAAGGTAAAAATAATCTGGGAATAAAAACAAACAAAATAATAATGCTCACAGTTTACACTCATTTCCCAGTGTTCTTTTTCTGGATGTAGCTGATTCTGTCCATCATTGATCATCAATTTGACTTTTAAAGAAAAAAATTATCTTATCCTATTTGAAAGTGTCAGATTTTACATTCTTGGGTTCAAAGATTACTATAGATTGCAGTCATAATATTTAAAAAGTATAACTGCAGCCATAATATTGAAAAAGTAGAAGTATCATGTTGCGGACAAAGATACACAAAGTTATGATTTTCTCGGTGGCAATATATGGCTGTAAGAGTAAGAAACTGAATGCTTCAGAATAGACACTTTCAAATTGTGGTGCCGAAGAAGACTTTTCAGAATCCCTTGAAATAGCAAGAAAATCAAATCCACCAATAAGGAAGGAAATAAATTAATTCAAGTTATTCTCTGGAAGGTTAAATATTGAAGCTGGAACTTAAATGCCTCAGTCACATAATGAGAAGTTGCCCTCATTGGAAAAGATGCTGATAATGGGAAAGATTGAAGGCAAAAGAAAAAAGGGAAAACAAGAGAAGAGATGAATAGATAGTATTATGGAAACAAATGAACTTGGGCAGACTTCAAGACGTTGTTTGTCTTTCATTTTCAAAGAGGACCATGACATTAAGGAGGTGATACCCTGACATTTGAGTGCATTAGATTGAAGAGAGGGAGGGCTATGAAAAGTCACCAGCCTCATCTTTTCCAAAGTCATTTGGATCTTGTGGCAAGATAAAGGATTAAGATAATTGGAAAAGGCCCAAAGTGCAGAGAGAGACCTTGCCTTTTTAAGCTAAGGTCTTTCCCAGGTCTTAATTTGAGGGAGACAACTTAGTCTGAGTGATTAAAACTGGGATCTTTGATTTTTTTTTTTTTTTTTTAACTAGTATAAATCTGGAAGGGGGAGAACCTTCAAGGTTTCTTTTCAAAATAGAAACAAATGCTATTTACATTCACTCTGAGTAATCAAGACCCAAACAGTGAGTCTGTGAGTTTGGGCTGGGATTTGTTGTTGGCCAATCAATGAGAGGCATCATAAAGAGAATTGCTATGAACATTTTTGTACATCTGGGTCCTTTCCCCTTTTTTATTATCTCTTTGGGATACAAACATAGTAGTGATATTGCTGGATTAAAAGGTACATACAGTTTTATAACCTTTTGAGCTCAGTTCCAAATTGCACTTTAGAATGGTTGGATCAGTTTATAATTCTACCACCAATGTATTAGTGTTCCAATTTTCCTACATCCTCTCCAATACTTATTATTTTCCTTTTCTGCCATATTGGCCAATATGATAGGTATGAGGTGTTTTAATGTGTGTTTCTCTAATCAATAGCGATTTAGATCATTTTTTTTTCATATGACTATAAATAGCTTTAATTTCTTCATCTTAAAATTATCTGTTCACATCATTTGACCTTTATCAATTGGGGAATGACTTGAATTTGTATAAATTTAACTCAATTCTCTATATATTTTATTTTATTTTATTTTTAAATTAATTTTATAATTATAAATATTTTGACATTATATATGCATGAGTAATTTTTTTTATAACATTATCCCTTGTATTCATTTTTCCAGATTTTCCCCTCCCTCCCTCTATTCCCTCCGCTAGATGACAGGCAATCCCATATATTTTACATGTGTTACAGTATAATCTAGATACAATATATGTGTGTAAATCCAATTTTCTTGTTGCACGTTAAGTATTGGATTCCGAAGGTATAAGTAACCTGGGTAGATAGACAGTAGTGCTAACAATTTACATTCACTTCCCAGTGTTCCTTCTCTGGGTGTAGCTGTTTCTGTCCATCATTGATCAGCGGGAAGTGAGTTGGATCTTCTTTATGTTGAAGATATCCACTTCCATCAGAATACATCTTCATACAGTATTGAAGTGTACAGCGATCTTCTGGTTCTGCTCATTTCACTCAGCATCAGTTCATGCAAGTCTCTCCAAGCCTCTCTGTATTCCTCCTGTTGGTCATTTCTTACAGAGCAATAATATTCCATAACGTTCATATACCATAATTTACCCAACCATTCTCCAATTGATGGGCATCCATTCATTTTCCAGTTTCTATCCACTATGAAAAGAGCTGCCACAAACATTTTGGCACATACAGGTCCCTTTTCCCTCTTTAGTATTTCTTTGGGATATAAGCCCAATAGCAGCAATGCTGGATCAAAGGGTATGCACAGTTTGATAACTTTTTGGGCATAGTTCCATATTGCTCTGCAGAATGGCCGGATTCTTTCACAACTCCACCAACAATGTATTAGTGTCCTAGTTTTCCCACATCCCCTCCAACATTCATAATTATTTGTTCCTGTCATCTTAGCCAGTCTGACAGGTGTGTAGTGATATCTCAGAGTTGTCTTAATTTGCATTTCTTTGATTTGGAACACTCTTTCATATGAGTAGATATAATTTCAATTTCATCATCTGAGAATTGTCTGTTCATATCATTTGACTATTTATCAATTGGAGAATGGCTTGATTTCTTATAAATTAGGATCAATTCTCTATATATTTTAGAAATGAGACCTTTATCAGAACCTTTAACTGTAAAAATGTTTTCCCAATTTGTTACTTCCCTTCTAATCTTGTTTGCATTAGTATTGTTTGTACAGAAACTTTTTAGTTTGATGTAATCAAAATCTTCTATTTTGTGATCGATAATGATCTCTAGTTCTCTTCTGGTCATAAATTCCTTCCTCCTCCACAGGTCTGAGAGGTAGACTATCCTCTGTTCCTCTAATCTATTTATGATCTCATTCTTTGTGCCTAAATCATGGACCCATTTTGATCTTATCTTGGTATATGGTGTTAAGTGTGGACCCATATCTAATTTCTGCCATACTAATTTCCAGTTTTCCCAACAGTTTTTTTCAAACAATGAATTTTTATCCCTAATGTTGGTATCTTTGGGTTTATCTAACACTAAATTGCTATAGTTGTACCCTTTTTTGTCCTTTGTACCTAATCTGTTCCACTGATCAACCAGTCTATTTCTTAGCCAATACCATCAATTCTCTATATATTTTAGAAATGAGACCTTTATCAGAAACATCTTCGTGGTTTTCTTCAAAAAATGGTGGAGGATAGAAGGACCTGATAAGCTATGGTTCATGGAATTATAAAGAATTTGACATGATTGAATGACTGAACAATATGGAAGATACTTTTTTCATAAAATGAATTTAATGTCATAGTATAGAAAGAAAATTCACAATAGAAAATCTTTTTTCTTTCCCTCAGAGTTTTTTCTACAAATAAATATACATGCTATCATTGGGAAGAATAAGCAAGCACAGAGATCTTCATGTTAAAGGCACACAAATGAAGAACAGGTGTAATCAGGGCTATGCATGGATGGACAATAACCACCAAGGCAGGATCACTGATGTCTTCTAGAGATATCATTGTGCCATAGTATGTATTATTTCTCACTCTCTTTAGGGCCACCCCAGCCCTCTTAACTCCAATTTACTAGGGAAGAGTGGCTAGGATTTCCATTAGACTGGCAGATAGCTCATTGGTATCACATTTAGCTAATAAAGACCAGAAGTGCCTGGAAGATAAGATGAAATCTTTTAAATAATCACTTGTACATATATAAGGGGAGGAGGGACAGGTAGAAATTGAATCAAAGTTTTTTGTTCCAGATAATCAGATAATGCAGTATTAAATGCTCTTTGATTTATCATACAAATAAATTTGAGTCAGAAAATATAAGCTAAGTAGATAAATCCTCATTCTCTATTTTCCTACTCCATATTCCTATCTTTATTATACACATTGTTTGCAGCAAAGCCTGATGGATTTCTAATTGTATTTTGGTCAGCTAAAAAACTTGTGTTCCTTTTATGTTGGTTATAATAATATAATAATTATTTTCCAAGACTGATGAGGGAAAATACTTTAGAATGTTTTATAAATGTGACCTGTTATTCTTATAATAGTCTTATTAATAACAGTCCAACTCTAAAGCACTTGGTCTTCAGAATCATGGAGAACAAGGAAGGAGATAGTACTTAAGAGCTGGCAATAAGCTTATAGTTCACATACATTCTTATTCAGAGAAACAAAATGAAAAAATATTATTATAAAAGGTTGTTTGAATTATATTGCTGGAGTTAGAAAGAATATAAAATCAGAACTAGCCCTTCAAGTAGGGCAACCTAGAAGGCAGCTGAACCAACTCAGAGGTCAAAATGTAGTACTAAGTCAAAGGTGCATCTCTATGAGTGTGTGCTTCCCTGGTAATAATAAATAATTTAAAGAGTTTTTGCAGTAAATAGAGCAGAAAAGGCAAAAAAGGATTGAAGTGGAAAGAACTGAATGGGGATTGAGAAGATAAATTGCTACATAGATCAAAGTCAAATTGTTTAAAAGAATATTATTTTTTCATTACAACAAGTATTTATGAAGCACTTCTATGTGCCAGGCACTGTGCTAGGTATTAGGGATACAAAGATGAAAACAGAATAGAGCTAGGAAGGATGTTCCTCAGGAAAATTTATAAAGGTTTAATTTTTTTTTCTTTTTACCACAATTCAACAACAACAAAATCTCTCCCAACTATTAGCATGTGTCATCCATACTCTAAATTGGATTTTTTTCCTCTTTCAACAAAAGCAAGAACACCTATAGAATATTTATGTCATGGAGACCACATCCTTGTCCTTTCTATAATTTAAGAAGTATAATTTCATTGTCACAAATAGATTGGACTCTTTTACTTACTTCAACAGCTAATAAACTGATTTCTAGAGAATAACTATAGCAAGTATTGTGTTGATTTTTTCAATTTCCTCAGGAACAATATAATACCTACCTCCCTGAACTGTGGGGTACGAGATCAAACCCCATTAAGAAGTCACAGTAGTCCCTAGATTTGGTTCCACCATGAATCAAACTATGGCTCCAATCACATAGAATGTTGTCATAGATGTCTCACTATAACCCAGAAAACAGTAAAATGGCAGTAATCACTTATGCTTATGCTCAAAGATCAATCCTAAAAATTATTGTACTTGAGAAGAGTACAGAGTATTAAGTGAATGGGTACTTGAAATGGGGCATTTTGATAGAATTATTTTAAAAACTTTTTTTTTTAATTTTTAAAATTAATTTTATAATTATAACATTTTTTGACAGTACATATACATAGGTAATTTTTTTTTACAACATTATCCCTTGTACTCCCTTCTGTTCCGAATTTTCTCCTCCTTCCCTCCACCCCCTCCCCTAGATGGCAGGCATTCCCATACATGTTAAATTTGTTATAGTATATCCTAGATACAATATATATGTGCAGAACTGAATTTTGTTGTTGTTGTTGTTGTTGTTGTTGTTGCAAAGGAAGAATTGTATTCGGAAGGTAAAAATAACCTGGGAAGAAAAACAAAAAATGCTAACAGTTTACACTCATTTCCCAGTGTTCCTTCTTTGGGTGTAGCTGATTCTGTCCATCATTGATCAATTGAAATTGGATTAGTTCTTCTCTATGTTGAAGATATCCACTTCCATCAGAATACATCCTCATATAGTATTGTTGTTGAAGTGTATAATGATCTCCTAGTTCTGCTCATTTCACTCAGCATCAGTTGATGTAAGTCTCTCCAAGCCTCTCTGTATTCATCCTGTTGGTCATTTCTTACAGAACAATAATATTCCATAACGTTCAATTACCATAATTTACCTAACCATTCTCCAATTGATGGGCATCCATTCATTTTCGAGTTTCTTGCCACTACAAAAAGGGCTGCCACAAACATTTTGGCACATACAGGTCCCTTTCCCCTCTTTAGTATTTCTTTGGGATATAAAATTAAACCTTTTTTATTTTCAGAACATATGCATGGATAATTTTTCAACATCAACCCTTGCAAAATCTTGTGTTCCAGTTTTTCCCTTTCTTCCCCCCTACTCCCTTCCCTAGATGGCAAGTAATCCAATATATATTAAACAAATCCAATATATGCATACATATTTATATAATTATCTTGTTGCAGAAGAAAAATCAAATCAATTTGACTTTTTTTTTTTTTTTACTATTGCATGACTTTGGCCAAGTCATAATTTTTTTAAATTAATTTTTATAATTATAACATTTTTTTGACAGTACGTATGCATAGGTAATTTTTTTTTTTTACAACATTATCCTTTGTACTCCCTTCTGTTCTGAATTTTTCCCCTCCTTCCCTCCACCCCCTCCCCTAGATGGCAGGCATTCCCATACATATTAAATATCTTATAGCATATCCTAGGTACAATATATATGTGCAGAACCGAATTTTGTTGTTATTGTTGTTGCAAATAAGGATAGTTTTACCTCTTGGGGAAAAAAGTCTTTATCAAATTTCTCCAATAAGAGTTTAGTATTCAAGATGTATACTTAAGTAACAGAAATATATAAGAGCCCCAACTATTCTTTTTTTCATATTTTTTAAAAACATATTTACATATGAGTCATATTGGGAAAGAAAAATCAGAACAAAAAGGAAAAACCACAAGAAAGAGAAAAAAAAACAAAACAAAAAAGGTGAATCAATCTATATTCAGTCTCCTCAGTTCTCTCTCTGGGTGCAGATGGCATTTTCCATCCCAAGTCTTCAATCACTACATTGCTGAGAAAAGCCAAGTCCATCATAGTTGATCATCATACAATTTTGCTGCTATTATGAGTAATGTTTTCCTGGTTCTGCTCACTTCACCCAGCATCAGTTCACATAAATCTTCCCAGGTTTTTCTGATATCAGCCTATTCATCATTTCTTATACAACAATAGCATTCTATTACATTCATACGCTACAAATTATTCAGCCATTCCCCAATCAATAAGCATCCCCTCAATTTTCAATTCCTTACCATCACACACACACACACACACACACACACACACACATTTTTGCACATGTGGTTTCTTTTCATAATCTCTTTGAGATATAGATCCAGTAGTGGTACTGCTGGATCAAAGGGTATGAACAGTTTGATAATCTTTTGGGCATAGTTCCAAATTACACTCCAGAATGGTTGGATCAGTTCACCACTCCACCAACAATGCATTTGTGTTTCAGTTTTGCCGTATCCTCTCCAAGATTTATCATTATTTTTTGCCATCATCTTAGTCAATCTGATAGATGTGAGATAGTATCTCAGAGCTGTTTTAGTTTACATTTCTCTAATCAAAAGTGGTTGGAGTATTTTCTTATATGACTATAGATGGTTTTAAGTTCCTTTATCTAAAAATTTTCTGTTCATACTCTGACTATTTATCAGTTGGGGAATGACTTGTATTGTTTTAAATTTGACTCCGTCCTCTCTATATAAAATACTTCTTTCAAAGATACAATGTGATCAATATATATTAGGGGAACAGTTTGAAAGTAAAGCAAATTTTGAATTTCCTTATTTTCAATTTGGTCAGCAAGAGACAAGAGGACAATGAACCACACCCATCCACATCTGTTATTACAACTTTACATCATAGTTTAGATTCAAACAACCCTTCTACCACTGCTTCACAATAACTCACAAGCAACAACCCTTCCAACCATCCACTTCCATAAGCAAATAACACATTTATTAATTTATTATCCTTGGTTGCAGTAGAAGCTGTGATCTGTAGTATGCAATGATCCTCCACTCCCTGCAACTTTCCACTTATGGCCACAGTTTCCCTAGGTGCAGAATTTTGGCTAACAATATTGCTCTCCCAACCATAGCCTTTACTTTGGGTCCTGGGTGCCTGAGGGTATGGACTCAGTCATTATTTATTATAGTATCTGTATAATTCTTACATGTTTAATATGTACAAAGCTGTGCTACCTTTTCATTAGGTTCCCATTTTTCTTTTTTTTTCTGACTATAATTTTTGAGAGCTATATCCCAACTCCATTTTCCCCAAAAGTACTATGGTTTTGATGGTTTGATTTTTACATAACAGTGTGATTTTTAGGGATGCATAGATGTATATATATAATATTATATATATTTTAGTCTATCTAGGTGAATGTGGGATCCAAAATTGTCTGATCTGCAAGAAATTTGACAGAGTGTTTTGAGTCAATGGCACTTTATCAAAAGTCCATTGATTCCTCTAATGAAGTTGATCTCAGGTCTTCCTCATGATCTGAGATACTCTCTTCTTCCAGGGCCTTAATTTTATAATGCTTGATATCCGGACAATACAGATAAATCTAATTAAAATATAGAATATCACTGATTGATAGACTTTGCCCTTGATCCTTCAGGGAGGTTTACACAAAATAGAATCCCATTTGTTGACAAATGATTTAATGAGCAGATGTTGACAGAATTATCTTGACCTTTCAGGAGGTCCTGATAAGAACATCCATGGCCTAGTAGAAAGGCAATTTGCAGGCTAGCCACTAGGTCTACTTGTTGATCAAGTGTTCTTGATTTATACTGGGCAATAAAGAGATGACAAGGGACAGAAGAGCAACAAAAATAGCTAAAGGACTTTCCATGTAATTGAGTCACTTCTGCCAATCTGGGCTTGGTCACCATAACAAGGAAAAACAAGGGTGGAGGGCCTCTACTTAGTTTCCTATGATTAAGCAAATGAACTTACCATCTGCAGTTCACAGTTCTAAGGCCTAATATAATAAATAGAACTTAAAATCACTATCTCTATAGAATCATACTAAACTGATTAATACCAATTGGAATAAACTAGGGGTTCAATAAAACAGGGGTCTAATTAATCATCTATCACATGAACAATAATTATGACTCTCAGATTTGGCAGCTAGAAATTTGAGTAGCATCTTATCTATGTCTCCAATTAAGTCACTGATAAAAATGATAACCAGTACAGAGCTACCTGAGACACTACACTGAAGACTTTCCTCTTAGTTACTAGATAGCCATTAATAACTAAGTGTTGGTTCTGATAACTCAACTGATTCTGAATATACTTAACTGTAATTTTGTTAGCTAGGTGGTCCTAATAGATAGAGTTTGGAATGAGTTAGAGTTTCCTAATGAAAGACTTTTACATCCAATTACTAACTAGCTATGTGGCTTGGGGCAGTTCAATTAATTTGTTGCCTCAGTTTTTTCATTTGTAAAATGGGGATAAAAATGATACTTCTCCCAAGGGCATTGTAAGGATGAGATGAGATGACATATTTTAAAATTCTTTGAAAAGCTTAGTGTTATTATATAAATGCTAACTATTTTTATTCCTTAGGTTACATTGTATAATTTTGTCCATAAAGATAGCAATACCAACTTAAAAAGTGCTTTGCTGCTATACGTATATGTATATATATATATATATAGATGAATATGAATACATATAGAAACATATATTTATATGTGTAGACATACAAATATATAGATACACATACATATACATGTGTGTATAGTATTCTCTTATCTACCTTGCGTTAGAAGAAAATTAGGTTAGACTATCATGACTTGTTCCCCAGTTGAGAATATTTTATTTTTTCCAATTATGTATAAAGAAAATTTTAAACATTTTTATATAGAATTTTGAGTCACAAACTTTTTTCACTTCCTCCTCCCTCCTTTCCCTAATATAGTTAGCAATTTGATATAGATTACATATGCACAATCACATAAAATATATTCATATTAGTCATATCATAATTTATTTTTGACAAAGCCATGAGTTCAAATCTTACTGTGTGACCCTGGGCAAATCATTCTGTGATTTGAAACAGACTGTTGTCTGCCTCAGTTTCCTCAGCTATAAAATGGAGATCATAACAATAATACCTACCTCCCAGGGTTGCTATAAGGATCAAATAAGATTTTTGTAAAGATATTTATAAAGCACTTTGGATGGCACATAATAAGAATAAAATAAATGCTAGCAATAATAATTTTTTAAAATTTTTCAGTCATGTCTGACTCTAACCCCATTTCTTCATTTTTATATCTTTATTTTACAGATGAAGAAATGAAACCAACAGGGTTAAGTAACTTGCCCAAGGTCACACAGCTGGTAAGTGTCTAAGGCCAATTTAAAGCTCAGATAGAGAAGTCTTCATTACTTCAGGCTCTGTGTTCTATTCACCTAGCTTATTATTATTATTATTATTACTATTGGGAGCTTAGTGGTTGAGCGGTGTGTAGTGGTATTTCAGAGTTGTCTTGATTTTCATCTGATTAATAATTTAGAGCATCTTTTCATATGGCTAGAAATAGTTTCCATTTCTTTATCTGAAAATTGTTCATATCTTTTGACCATTTATCAATTGGAGAATGGCTTGATTTCTTATAAATGAGGGTCAATTCTCTATATATTTTGGAAATGAGGCCTTTATCAAACCTTTGACTGTAAAAATGTTTTTCTAGTTTATTGCTCCCCTTCTAATCTTGTCTGTATTAATTTTGTTTATACAAAATCTTTTTTAATTTGATATAATCAAAATTTTCTATTTGCAATCAATAATGAATTCTAATTCTTCTTTGGTCACAAATTCCTTCCTCTTCTACAGGTCTGAGAGATAAACTATCTTATGTTCTTCTAATTTATTTATAATCTCATTCTTTATGCCTAGAACATGAACTCATTTTGACCTTATCTTGGTGTATGGTGTTAAGTGTGGGTCAATGCCTGGTTTCTGACATACTAAATTCCAATTTTCCCAGCAATTTTTGTCAAACAGTGAATTCTTATCCCAAAAGCTGGGGTCTTTGGGTTTGTCAAACACTAGATTATTATAATTATTGACTATTTTGTCCCATCAGTCATGTTTTAAAAGAAAATATAGATTCCCTCCTCCTCCCCCCCCCAAAAAAAAAGAAACCTCAAGAAAAAAAAAAAGTAAAAAACAATTAAAAAGCGTGCTTCAATATGTATTCAGACACAATCAGTTCTTTCTCTGGATATGGATAGTATTTTTTATCATAAGTTTTTCAGTTGTTTTGGATCATTGTATTGCTGAGAATAGCAAAGTTATTCACAATTGACCATCTTAAAATATTGTTGTTTTGGGGCAGCTAGGTGGTATAGTGGATAGAGCACCAGCCTTGAATTCAGGAGGACCCAAGTTCAAATCTGGTCTCAGACACTTAACACTTCCTAGCTGTGTGATCCTGGGCAAGTCACTTAACCCCAGCCTCAGGGGAAATGTATATTTTATATAGAGAGAGTTGTTATTTTGTACAAAGTAATTTCACTTTACATCAGCTCATGGAAGTCTTTCCAGATTTTTCTGAGAGCATTTTGTTCACCATTTGTTATAGCACAATAGTATTTCATCATAATTACATACCACAATTTATTTAAACAATTCACCAACTGATGGGCATTCTTTCAATTTCCACTTCTTTGCCCTGAGAAAAGAACTGCTATAAATATTTTTGTACATATAGGTCCAAAGACTAATATTCTAATTGAATATGTAATGCAGTAGGTAGAGTGTCAGGAAGTTAAAATCTGGCCTCAAACACTTACTAATTGTGTGACCCTGGGCAAGTCACTTAACCCTGTTTGCCTCAGTTTATTCATCTATAAAATAAATTGGAGAAGAAAATGACAAATCATGTTAGTGTCTATGTCAAGGAAAATCTTTGATCACAAAGAGTCAGACACGACTGAAAAACGTCTGAACAACACATCTGCTGTCTGTAGTTTTAGAATGTAATGAAATTTCAAAGATCTTGCTAAGTGTATTGCCAACAATAAAAATGTTTTTTGTTGAAGCTGTATCTTCAGAGTTAATTTTAACTTTATACTTAATAATCTAAGATAAATTACATAAGAAAATGTACTGAGATGTCTAAATGAAATTCCATTATATTTAATGAGCTAGGTTTAAGTTTCATATTCTAAGCTGCTACTTCTAATTACGTTATGTTCAATTTAGGAAACAGTTTAACAACAAAAATGGATTGTGATTTCCTCTGAAAACTTTTTAAATTTTGTGAACCAATATTCTTGGTGACTGAGTAATCTAATTGATTGAAGTCACATCTTTGATATAAACTGGCTATATGACACTAACCATTCAACTCTAAGAGTGTATATGGCAGACTATTTCCCAATTTGTAATGGTAAAGGGAACTCTTCATTGGAACTATGTGTACCCACATATGCAATTATTTCATATTTGTTCTCAACATTTCAGTTCTTATTTACATACATCCCTAAAATCTAATAATCTGAGATTTGGGAAGTTACCATCTAATTTAGGATTTCTATCCTGTACCTCAAGGACATATCAAAAAAGAACCATACTTAAGAATGAACTAATATTTCTTTATGGCTTCCATTTCTAGCTGAAAACCAAAGATCTTTGAATAGACACAACAGGGACCATAGTTGAGTGGTGAAAAAGTTAGGTATAGACTAGAAAAAGTGATGGATCTGGTTCAGGAAGACCTAAATTCCACTCCTGTCTAGGCATAACTGTATGCTTGTGCTATTTTGTTTAGTCATTTTTCAATCATGTCTGATCCTTCGTGACCCTCTTTGGAGTTATCTTGGCAAAGATACTGGAGTATTTGCCATTTCTTTCTGGTTCATTTTATAAATGGGGAAACAGGGCTAAGTGAGCTGGTTATATCTGAAGCCACATTTGAATTCAGATCTTCCTGACTGAAGGACCATTACTCTATCCCCTCTGCCACCTACCTGTCCTTACTAGATAGTGACCTTTGACGAATTGCCTGTTTCCTCCCATATAAAAAGAAGATAATAAATAGTGCACGTAAGGATCAAATGAGATAATCCATGTAAAGTGCTTTGCAAACCTAAAAGTGTTTTATAAATGCTGGTTTTATTATAAAATAATATTTGTTGTTGCTCAGTTATTTTCATTTATGTCTGATTCTTCATGATCCCTTTTGGGGTTTTCTTGGCAAAGATACTGCAATGGTTTGCCATTTTCTTCTTTAGCTCAGTTCACAAATGAAGAAACTGAGGTAAAGTTAAATGACTTACCCAGGATCATAACAAGAGTCTAACTGGACTCTTGTGGACAGATATGAACTCAGAACTTTGTGACTCTAGGCCCAGCACTCTATCTCCTATGGTATCTCTGACTATTCAAAAGCTAAAGAGAAATGGTTTGCTTGCTTGTTTTTTTGTTTTATTTAAATAATATAGGTGGATTAAATGTGAAGAGAACAAGTTTTGGGTCCAGACTATCAAATTCAATGGTTTCCAATCCAAGCCTGGTGTACCCATTATTGTTGGCCCAGCTTTCAATGCTTCTCAAAGTATTATAGTAAAGATCAGCTAGATATTTTCTCCTCTTCATTACTCTGCTGGCAATTGGTTTGAGAATTGATTTGAAAAATGTTTTCTTTTTGAAAGGACCCTTCCTCCCCAGTTAATCATTTTTCGTTTTGTTTTTCATTTTTTTTTTGTTTGTTTGTTTTAAGCAGCCAATAAGCATTTGTTAATTAATTGTTGTGTGTAAGGTACAGTGTTTAATGCTGGGGCTCCAAAGAAAGGCAAAAGGTGACCCTCATGTTCACACTTTTAACATGCAACAAACAAATGTGGGATAAACAAACAAAAACACACAAACATACTATATACAGGATAGATAGGTAACACTTAACAGAAGGAAAGCACTAGAATTAAGAAAGATTGAAAAGTGTTCTGTTGTAGAAGGAATTGTATTTGGGGCTGGAAGAAAGCCAGGAAAGCTAGCAGGTAGAGATGAGGAGGGATATCATTTCAGACATAGGCAATAGCAAGTGAAAATTTCCAGAGCCAGGACATGGCTTATTTGTGTTTTATTTATAGAGTGGCAAGAAGGTCAATGTCATTGGGCTGAAGTATATATGAGGCAGAGGAAAGTATGAGAAAACTCACAATTTGGGAAAGGTGAGGTAGATTGTGAAGAGTTTTGAAAAACAAAGAATTTCATATTGGATCTCAAAGATATAAGGAGTCAGTATGCATAGATAACTTATTGAGTAGGAAAGAGGTGCTATGGTTGGATCTGTGATGGAAGAAAATCACTTTGACAGTTTACTAGAGAATGGAAGAATGGAAGGGAGTGGGAAGAAATTTGTATCAGATAAACCTACCACCAAACTATTTCAGTGGTTCAGGTGTGTGGAGATGAGATCTCCATCAAAAGGGAAAAAGAGGATGTATTCAAGAGAACATTTTGGTTTTTTCTTTATCACATTCTTCTGTCTCTCTCTTTTCCTCTCCACACCTCACCCTGCCAGGTGCTAACTTATAAGTTGCAAAAACAATTCATTCAATTGTCACCTATTACTTCATAATGGTGTGGAGAGATTTATGGTTATTGAGAAAGGGATTGTAGAATCTTGCAACTGAATCTCTATACTGATGATTCTCTAATCTAGCCCCAACCTCTCTGTTGACTTCGAATCTCACATATTCAACTCCCTAGTAGTAACTTAATAAATGTTTATTGACTGACTGAAGGATGTGGAAAGATTTGATTCAATCCAACTATTCCAGCAATTTGTATTCATAATCCAAATGAAGATATGGGACTCTATAGATTGTTGTTTGTCTAGTTCTTCTCAGCCATTCTGAGCAATTAAATATTTAATTATGATGCAATATGATCATTCAGTTGTTTTTTCAGTTGTGGCTGACTCTTTGTGACCCCATTTGGGGTTTTCTTGGCAAAGATACTGGAGTAATTTGCCATTTCCTTTTCCAGTTCATTTTACAGATGATGAAACTGAGGCAGTGGTAAGTGACTTGACAAGATCACACAGCTAGTGTCTGAGGTAACTTTTTTTTTACCTAGCTGTATGACTATTTTTTTTTAATCAAAGCTTTGTATTTTCAAAACATATGCATGCAGTCTTGCAAAATTTTGTATTCCAATTTTTTCTTTCTTTCCTCCCACTCTTCCTCTAGATAGTAAGTAATCCAATATATGTTAAACATACACAAATCATCTATACATATTTCTACAATTGTCATGCTGCACAGGAAAAATCAGATCAAAAAGGGAAAAAATAAGAAGGAAAACAAAATGCAAGCAAACAACAACAAAATGTGAAAATACTATGTTGTGATCTACACTCAGTCCCCACAGTCCTTGGATGGATCTTTTCATCACAAGAGCATTGGAACTGGCCTGAATCATCTAATTGTTGACAAGAGCCATATCTATCAAGAATGATCATCATATAATCTTGCTATTACTAGGTCACTTTGAATTTGAATTTAGGAAGATGAGTCTTCCTGGCGCCAGGCTTGGCACTCTATGCACTATGGCACTACCTAAGTGTATCTCCTGTTTGATACAATACAGGTTATAATATGTACAGATATGGACTAGATCTATGATTTCAATGTTAGGAGTTCTCAGATAAAGGAATTTGGCACTTTGCAAGAAATTTATAGTCTTGCAAAGTTCTCTAGATCCCTGAGAGATTGTGACTTTCCAATTTATATCAATGGGAAGACTTGAAAACCCAGGTTAAAAATGTACTAGTTATATGACTCTGTGCAAGTCCTTAACCCCATTTGACTCAGTTTCCTCATCTGTAAAAGGAGAAAGAAATAGCAAGTCACTTCAGTATCTTTGCCAAGAAAACTCCAAATGGAATCATGAAGAGTTGGACACAAATGAAAATGATTTAATACCACATCTCCCCTTAGCTTATAACAATTATTAGTTTGCAGTTCATAGGATCATAACATAAAGCTGAAAGCCATAAAATCTGACACTCTCCTTTTACTAGTGAAGAAACTGAGATTTAAAGATATTAAGTAGAGTCAGCTAGATGGCACAGTGGATAGAGTACCAGCCCTGAAGTCAGGAGAACCTGAGTTCAAATTTGATCTCAGACACTTAACAAGTTCTAGCTATATGACCCCACTTAACCCAAACTGCCTCAGAAAAAAAAAAAAAAAAAAAAAAAAAAAAAAAAAAGATAATAAGTGATTTGCCCAAAGTCTGGAGTAAGCACAGAGCCAGGATTTTAACCAGGTACCATTATTCTGAATCTGCGTGCATTTTTCTCTATATCAGATTTCCTATTACAATAATAGCAGTAATTGGCATTTACATAGCATTTGTGAAATTTGATATTCTTCAATCTTGCCAATAATACTATGCTTTAGCCACTACAATTGTTATCTACATTTTATAGATAAGGAACCAAGTTCAGACTTAATTTGACTTGTCCATGTTCATATAATAAATACTACAAGTGGGATTTGAATCCAAGCCCTTCTTCTATACTTTTTAAAATATACTATATTATATACTATATATTATATATTATTATATATATTTATATATAATTATAATATTATATATTATTATATATTATATTATATACTATAATTTTTTATTCAAAGTCATAGAAGCAATAGAAATAAAACCAAATATAACAAACAATCATGATGCTTGGCAGCTCAAAGTCAGTATGTAAAGATGCATGTAACCCTGGAGTTGTAATTAATAAGCTCAGGTATTTAAAGTCAGATCTCTTCCTCTCAGTTCTACTTGGAGTTAGAAGCACTAGCTACCCACAGGTCTTAGCTATCTAGCATTCTCCCTCCTTACTGACTCCTGATGTTGCTGTTTTTGAAGCCAACATTCTCCTCCATATCATTGAGAGATGTAGTTTCAGTTCTCCACAGGGCATGACTGACCAAAACCTCTCAGACCCACAGTCAAGAGGCAAACATTTATGCCCCATTGTTCCAGTGTCATTACATCCTCTTCCTATTCTTTTCCAAAGTTAGCCCCCTTTTCATTTCTGTGTTTAATCAATCCTATTTCTTTCATTCTTGAGCACTTTTGGTCCTCCTTGAGTTTCTGGTATATAATTCTATAATTCACCTGATAGTGTCTCTCCAGTACCGCAGTAGGTTGCTAAATTATTGCAAGCTATAGCAATATGTTTACCAGTTTCATTGTACAATGTTCATCAATTAAATAATCTGGACTGTCTAAATATAGCATTTCTTTATTTTCTAGTATCATTGTGATCCTAAATCAATATCACAACTCTGTTGCTATAAATACATTGATACATTTACACATACATTTATACATAAATACATTTACATGACTCATACTTCTAGTTGATGCTTCTTTTTCTAATTCTTGTTGGTTGAGTCCACTTCTCTGCTGTCTGTGAAGTGAGTACCTTTGGTTCCATTTTTGGCTCTTAGTTTTTTAAGAATTTCATTTGACAATAAGGCACTTTTGTTTTTATTTAACCAATCCAGAAGCAAATACCCATTGTCATTTATTTCTGCTTTTCAAAGTGAGATGTTTGTTCTAAAAGTAATTCTGTGACTTTTTAACCAGTTTATCATATGCTCTAAGAACATTTACCAATCCATGTTTCCTTTTTGAAAAGGAAGTATTAACCTTTCTTTAGATGCCTAGAGCTTATATTTTGTTAATATTGGGCATATTTTTTGTTTGGAGACCTTTTAGATACATTGTAATCTTTTTTCACATGATAAAAAAGCATATTAAGACTGTTGTTACATAGCTATTATCTGCCTTTAAGATATTCTTTTGTTGCGCTTTGACCTCAGGATGTTTATCAATCTCTTCTTTTATTTTGTTTTTGTTTGATTAGTAAGAATAAAAATTTTTTAAAAACCAGTCTTTTAACAAAGCCTCAGATTTCCCCTTAATAGCTACATCCTTGATATATTTTATCTGGAGAAGACCAAGGTACTTGTTAGATTTTACATGCATTTTTTCCATTTAACTTCTGGATTCAAGATCAAAGCATTCAATCTTTACTCTTTTTTGGTGTATATTACATATTTTTCACTCATTAAGTCTAAGTGATATTTTGTTATTGTTACAGAAAGCTTTCATGAGATGAAGTTACTGTTTAAAGTATTTTTTTTGGTAGAACCATTTTATTTTATGTCATTCAGAAATATAAAATATTATAAGTATTTAATCAAATAATCAATTTGACTTTTCAGTATTATTCAATTGATTAATATTTTAAAGAATTAATCAGTTGTTTAATATGTTTTTTTGGTATCCCTATCCATTTGATTTAAGTCATAGTTCTATGCGGAATCTGGCAGATTTAAACTGTTTCTTTAGAAGATAACATACTTTATATCAATTATGCTTGACATTAACATTAAAAAGAATTAAGATAAAGAAAATATTAGTATGTCTCTAATAGAGAATGTTTTCTACATGTGTATCAAATACACCAGTGTTTTACTTTGCTTAGTTATCTTTTACATACATCGTTTACCTGACAAAGTTATTAATATATAACTGAAGAGAAGACTTTTTGTTGATTAGTAGAGGGGTCATAATTTTTATTGTGCTTAAAGATGACTTGTTCAATAATTACTGAATCACTAAGGAATTACTCTGGACCCAAAGAAGACTTATGACAAAATGTCTCTAACCTATCCATTTATAAAAGTGAGAGGTCCATAAGTATACAAATTATAATATTTTCAGACTTTTGTGATGGATTGATCAATTGTCTTGATTTTTTAAAAATCTCCTCCATTTTTTCTTTAAAAATACTATTTGTCATGAATAGTTCTCTGAGAGGAAAAGAAAGGAATAGTGGTGATATCTTACTGATGAAAAAAAAAAGGGCAGCAATTAACTTTTACTTTAAAAACATGAGTTGTTCTTTGCCCTCCTCTACTCTCCTTCCCCCAGCCTGGGTTTTTGTTTTTATGTTTTTTGGGGGAGGGTTAGCATAACATTTTTTGCCTCTCATCTAATATTGTTATTGTTTTAGCAAAGATTTATGCATTTTTTCTATCAATACAAGCTGTAAAATCTTTGTATAACCTATATAAACATAAATGGACTATATTTGGAGGACTCATTGATGTCTTCATCTTTTGATAAAAAAAAATGTGATGCCTTCTGTTAAGAATCTGGTTGAAAGATAGGAAGTTAGCTCAGTTCTTTACTGGTAATTCACTACTGTAAAGCATCTAAGCCAATAATTATAGATCTTATCTAGACATGCCAATTTCCAGTTTTGCAGAGAAGTTAGTTTCACTCATCTCCTTTGACATTAATTATATTAATAAAAGACAAACTTCCTATTTCTTATTTGATCCAAGTCATACTTTTGATGTTTCATTTGAGGCAGCTAGGAGTGTGGTGAACAGGTCACTGAACATGGAGTCAAAAAGACCTAAATTCAAATTGATCATCAGATACTTAGCTGTGTAAGTTTGGTTCAGTCAGTTAATCTTCCTCAGCCTCAGATTCCTCATCTACAATATAGAGATAGCTATAATAGTGCCTACCTCTTTTGTTGTTGTTTATCCTTCATTCTTGAAGAAGGATAACAACAGGAGGGTGATGTCTTGACTTGCAAGTAAATTGGATTTAAGTGAGGCAGAGACAAAAAATGATCCACCTCACTTTCTCTTTTATCCAGGTCTACTGGCAAGACACAAATCAAGATGTCTGGTTATGTCCCCCACCTCTTTTGATTATGCAGATAGTTCTAATTTCTTTATTTCTCAAATACTGTATAATTTTTTGATCGATGATGAATTGCTTATTTTGTTTTTTGTGTTTTCTTGACTCTGAACCTCCATGTTGATCTTTTGGCCTTTTATTTCAATTTTTTGCAGAAGAGTATTGAAAAGGTTTTTTTTTTTTAATTGATGCATTTATTTGTAATAGTTGTTGCATAAATAATGTGGAACTGAAATAATCCTTGGCAAAAATAAACCAATCATCTACAAGCACTTATTACACTCTTGGTATGGAATCTCTCCCTAAAAGATTTATTTCTAGTTTTGTTTGATTATGATGTTGTCATATGATAAAACAAAAATTCATATCAGTCCATTTAAGATACATTCATGGCTTATTCACTATAGTGCTTTATTCCATCTGCATAAAGGGTTTGCAACAATTGGTATTTCTCATTGATTCCAGTTTATCTGGTCCTTTTGCTCTGCTGTTCTTTGGCGTTAAGTTGGTATCATCACAATAGTTCCAAATAGGAATAACAAGCAAACCCATGTTGTCCCATTTATTTCTTTTAAAATTAGAGGTGATTTTATCACATAAATAAGAAAACTAACCCAATCTCACCAGAATCCAGTATTTCAGGGTTCAAGTCACCACAGTGGTCTTTTTTCAGTCATTTTCAGGCATATCCATCTCTTCATGATCCCATTTAAGGTTTTCTTGGCAGAGCTACAGAAGCAGGTTGATATTTCCTTTTCTATTTTACAAGTGGGGATACTGAGACAAACAAGATCAAGTGATTTGCTCAGGATCACCCAGTTAGTATATATCTGAGGCCAGATTTGAACTCATACTTACTACACCACATAGCTGTCAAACAAAAGCATTGTTTAGTGATTGATATTATAGAGTGTGCCCTGGGGGGGGGGAAGACTTGGAAATAAGAACCATATTGGTATCATGAATGGATGAGGATATGATCCCAATAATGAGGATAAGGAAGTGGATAAACCATTTAGTGAAGACAAGGTCATTCATTCATTTTTGTCTTACAATGGACCTACGTTCTTATAGATTTCATTCTTTTTTTTTGTTTGTTTGTTTTTCTTTGTTGTTTTTTTTTTTTGTCTCATAGATTTCTTAGAAAATTCTAGTCATTGAACCACCTGTCTAAACAGGTAATTGCTGCTCTCAATAGGGCATTAGACCTGAATTCACATCTAGTCTCACACACTTACTAGTTAGTTTTGTGATTCTGGGTTAGACACTCAAACTTCTGCTTGCTTCAGTTTCCTCTTCTGTAGAATAACTCCCACTTTCCAAATTGTTGTAAAAATAAAATGAAGTAATATTTGTAAAGCACTTTACAAACCTTATAGCAATATGTAAATGCTAGCTATTATTATTAGATAACAGATCTGAATGGAGTAAAATGAAGCTCTTCCTGAAATTGAATTATTGTTTCATTAAAGGAAGTATAGACTGGTACCCCTTCTCTGATTTCAATTTCTTTCTTTGCTGGCTAATATTTGATCACTGTCTATTTCTGGCCTTAGTAAAAGGCTCGAGTACAAATACTCCAAAGACTTCTTTTATTTGGTCTTTTCACAAACACAGTTGTAAGGCTAGGTTTGAAGGAAAAATGAAGGTACCATTTCATGTGCACTCTTCAGGAGTCAGCTACAAAGGAAGGACTCCTGTGTTGTTGAATATAGTAGATAAATGATAGAAAACTTAGATTTAATGTGTGCTATAGCTGAATTGCCCTGAAGTAGACTCTCACTGGAGGGAAGGGAATATTTTACTGCTCTATCGTTTTTGTTGTTAACTGAAGCTAATATGGCCAGGGAGCCTTTCCTGAGGAAATAGAGATGTTCCTAAAAGGTGGTAACTGATGAGTAAAACTCAGCCTAATTCAAGCATGCTGGCTTTTTCTATGCTCTTTTCTGATGAATAGAAAATATGATTATTCTCCAGCAAGCAAACACACTGTGCATTAACAAAAAGAGCTTTAAAGATTAAGGTCCTATTTTTTTATCTGACCTGAACATAAATATTTGCTCGCTTGGCTAATTAGACTTTTCTTTTAATCTTATATTACCTACAAGATCATGAAAATGGAGTTGCAATATACCTCAGTGATCCATGGAGTTCAACTATTTCATTTTACAGAGGAGAGAACTAAAGCCTAAAGGAATTAAATGACATCACACGACTGAGTGCTGGAGATAGGATTTGAACTCGTCTTCCTCATCCCATTAGTAATTATGTAGTCTTTGGAGAAGTATTTTTTGTCAATTATTTTACTAAGTCCAGAAATAGGAGCAAATTTACATGATGCTGAAATATTACCCATAAAGAAAAAAGTAGTATCATAGAAAAAGCATACAAGTAGGTCTGACAATGACACAATAGTTTTGTCAAGGTGACCTCAATTCCATTTCAAGGTGTGGGCCTATAACCTATGAATGTGCTCTTTGTTTAGCAAAATATATGATCATATATTCAGCAAATAATTGTGTCACCTTCACATGTCCTTGATATTTTGAAGGATGACTAGTTTTATAACACAGCATAGTACCAAAGATTGAGAAAGGATCTTACAGAGAATTTTATCCACTCTCCCTATTTTAAAATCTAGTAAACTAAGGCTCAGAGAGACAAAGGTAGTCATTAGCAGTACCTACAGCTTCAAATTCAAAGTCATATGAGTTGCTATATCTCAGTAGTTCTATATAATCAATGAATACCGAAAAACTTTTCAATGAACATACCTACAGGTAGAGCTATTTAGCTCAGGCATTTTACAAGATCATAGACTCAAAAATTTAGACCTGAAATAGATTTCAGAAACCATGGATTGCAAATCCTCCTCACAATTACCCATCCCAAATCTATATCAGTTTCTGCATACAGCATTTCCCACTGTATCTAGACTTAATCAAATGTCACAGAACTAACAATGCTTAGTATATATATATTTTATTAAGTGCCAGGTACTGTGCCAAGCAGTGTGGCTATAAAGAATGATAAAAACATGGCCCCTGTCCTCAAGGAGCTCACATTCTATTTTTTTTTTAAAACAAGTTTTTTTTTTTTTAAATACATGCAAAAATAGTTTTTTCAACATTCACTCTTGAAAAACCTTGTGTTCCAAATTTTTCTCTTTCCTTTCCCCATTCCCTACTCTTGACAGCAAGCAATCTAATATATGTTAAGTATGTGCAATTCTTCTATACATCCAGTTCAAGTTGTCCAAGAAACAGTTGGCAGATGAAAGACAGGCAAAACAACTAGAAATCATTGGCAAACAGATGAAAATTTTATGCATGAGAACTGTTAAAATTACCAAAAAAGATAGTATAGAGCAGTGCTTCCATTCACAACCATTATTCACCACAATTTTTACGTGAACCTAGGTATATTAGTATATAAAATAGGATGAAAATCAAACAATTTCTGACAACAAATCATTATTTTTCAACTTCCACATTCAGTTATAAAACCCCACATAAGTTCAAAAACTCCAATTTAAGAAGCCAGAATTTAAGAGGAAGAACAGAAGATGGCCCACAACAGATCTTTGAAGGATACTTATGATGTGAGCATGACCTAGAAGAAGAATCAGCAAAGGAGATTGAGAAGCTATAGTCAAAAGGTAGGAGGAGAACTAGGAGATAGTACTGTTATGATAATATTAAAGAGAGACAACATAATTAGTTGAATGAATCATTGCCTATATACAGTGACAGCAATATTGTTCAAAGAACAACTGTAAACTAAGTTATTCTGAGTGCTATAAATATTCAAATCAACTACAAAGGACCTATGAAGGAAGATGCTATCTACCTTCAGAGAAAGAACTGATAAATAATCCATAATATGATTTTATAAATATGTGTATACATACATGCATGTATACTTGTGTCAAATGGTAGTCTTCATTTGATCTTGAAGACTAACTTAAGAAGTAGGTACTATTATCATTCTTATTTTATACATGAAGAAACTGTGACAAGCAGAGGTTAAGCAACTTGCCAGGGTCATATAGTCAGTATTTTGAACTCAGGTCCAGAAGTCAATTCACTGGGGTCATTTAGTTGACTCAAAAGAAAGAGGCTTCCTGTTCTTCCATTTGGAAAACTAGTACATTTCTCTTTCTCCAACCCTATAGCATTTTTCCTTTCTTCTGGTATTCTCATCTGCCAGTTCTCAGAGTGCCCAGGGAAGACATTAATTTGGACTTTCTGCTTTGATACATTTAATAGTGAGGTGCTCTCTTACCATCTCCCATCTTATCTTTGGTTTCAATATTATTAGCTTTTTTTGGTCAGTACTTTCTATTCTAAAGATAATCCTCTCTGGTGGAGAGAACAGTGACTGGTTTGCCAAATTCTTCGTTTATATCTTCCAGAATTCTTAATCTAATTGCTTATTTTTATCTAGGTATCCTTTCTGGTAAAACCATTTTTCTTCTGAAAGAAAAGTATTTTTTCATCTAGGTTTACCTCTTGGGCATCTCTTGATCCATGGTATTCGCTAATGAGTTCAGTGTCTTCTATCTCCAGCCTCAGTTAAGTGATATGGGGCATTGCTCCACACTATTCAATGGCGGGTGAGAAGTAGGTTTAGTTTGGTCCTGAATTTGATTTCCTAGTCTCCTGTCCTAATGTGTCTTCCACCTCTCCTGTGTGTATGACAAGCTTGAGATTGTTCTTAATTGTCTTGAGTTAGAACACTATGATTTCTAGGGCCCCTTTGAATTGTTATGGGATATAGCACTGTGGTTCTCATACCCCACTTGAGCAGCCCATCAGAATATTGCCAATTTCTCCACTCTGCTCTAGAGCATCCCTGTCCTAGTACTCTGGATTTCTATCTCTCACGACAACAGAACTCTTATGGCCTGCAAATGTCCCAGTGTCCCTAGATTGAGTACTGGCAATTTCCCTTGCCCTCCTCCAAAAATCTGCAGGCTTGTGTAGCCCTAGACTGAATGAAATCACTTCTTTTTCTTTTCTTTGGCTATTTTGATTATTATTCAATCTGGAGCCTTTTTGTCCATATTGTTATCTGTTGTTCCTTCTTCATTTCAGGGACAGCAGGAAGGTGATGTCTTAACTTGGAAGTGAATTATATTTAAATGAAGGAGAGCTATGCAAAATCATCAGCCTAATTTTCTCCTCTAGAGTCATCTGAGTCCAGTGGCCAGAACAGATCAGGATGACTGGTGATGGCCCCAGATGCAGTGGGAGACTGTGACCTTTTTAAGCCAAGGTCTTTTCCAGATCTCAGCTTGTCTGAATTTTTCCATTCAGCAAAAAATTTTGTCAAAAGGTTGCCTAGTTTGCCTTTACAAAAGAATCAATCAGGGAGGGGGAGACCCTCAGTTTCTGGTGAGATTAGAAACAATTACTATTAATACTCCCTCTGTACCATCAAAATCTATGCGAAGTTTGGGCTGGGACTTATTTTTGGCCAATCAGTGTGAGACAGGGCAATTTGGGTTCAAAAGCATTGTCAGGAAACTTCATTTGAATCCCATTATCAAAGCCTGGCTTTTCAGACCTCTATTTAAAAAAAAAATACAATAGGATTTTTTAGATTTTTTGCTGGAGTTGGGAAGGGGGGCTGGACTTTTCCACTCCTGTCTTAACTGTTTAATCCTAAAACCAACTAAAAGAAGAGGAAGTATACCATTTTGATAAATAATATGCACACTGAAAATGGCACATTTTATATAGATTTCTTGACATAGCTTAAAATATAAGAACAATAATTAAAGATAGAATGCATCCTACTGAGGGTCAGTAAAAAAAAAAAAATTGGCTGGAGTCTTCAAAATCTGATCAAGGACTTTAAACTAAAAATAGAAAGGGAGAAAACTGTCTACATATATCCACTGAGACAAATGCTAAAAATAAGAAGCATGTACTAAAAGGGTAGTATTAGAGAGGATTCATAATAATTCACAGGAGTATCTAAAGAGGAAGGTAGATAGAAACTGGACCTATAATTAGAAAACCCTGGATTTGGGTCAGGTTTCTGATATGTACTGGTTGTGTGACTGGGAAATTTATTTCACCTCTCAGTGCCGAAAGTGTCCTCCTATTCTTTAAGGATAGATGTGACAGAGAAGTTACTGATCTGAATTATTGGAGGGAATAGTCACACTGGAAATTCTTTTTTTATATTTCCCTTCCTTTTCTCCATCTCTGATCTCCCTGTCCCACTCAAAAGTACACAAGTTTTTCCTTATCTAACTCATAGGACTATTATTTGGCACAAATAAGAAAGCACTTTGTAAATCATAAATTACTATGTAAGTTTGAACCATTCATTTTATTCCTGGCACATCATAAATAATTAATAAGTTATTTTTATTCATTCATTCATGTTTGCTCTATTTGACACTACTATATGACAGGCAGGATAATGTAACAGATAGACAATTAATCTTTGAATTAGCCTTATACATTGTCTATGTGATCCAGGACATGTCACTTAATCTTTCACTGTACCAAGGTCACTCTGTAAGAATATAAATTACCAGTAAATGAAGATGGCTTATATTAGTGAAAAGAGTCTCTAGTCTAAGAGTTACTTAGACTTATGAAATCATAGATTTAGACCAAACTCTATGTGAGACTTTATGCTGGATAGTAATAGAAAGATGGATATAATCTAGTAGTACTTGATCTCAAATATCTTAGCAGGTGTTTAGTCATTTTTGGTTCTATACAACTCTTTATGGCCCCATTGGAGGTTTTCTTAGCAAAGGTACTGGAGTAATTTGCCATTTTTTCTTCATCTCATTTGAAAGAAGAAAAACCCAAAGCAAATAGGGTTAAGTGATTTGCCCAGAGTCACACAACTAGTAAGTGTTTGAGGCCAGATTTGAACTCAGGAAGATGAGTTCAGGGAGATGGAATCTGCCAATTCCAGATCCAACACACTATCCTCTGTGCCATTTAACTGCCCCATCTTATCAATGGATAATTTCTATTTGTTGTTCTTCAGAGGATCCCAGTTTTCCTCTGGCTGTGTGCTACTTCTACCTTTTCAGATAACAGTCTATTACTTAGTATATAGACTTTTAAAAATCATAGATTCAGACCTATAAGGAAACTAAAAAACCTATATGTCAAATCTCTTCATTTTTATAGATAAAGACCTCATTCCATTTTCCCCATTCTCTTGCTCATGTTAAAACTGACCTCTGACTTTTTCTTCCAATCCCTCAGCCTCACCCTAAGTCCCTGGCTTGATGTTCTGCCAAATGTCCACATATCCCACTTCCAAATTCAGAACTTCATGGCCAGTTTCTTCCTGATGAGTCTGTCAGGCAACAGATATAACAATACTTTACTAGACCTGTGTTAAAGACAACTCATCTTATTAGGATATGTGAAGCTTATGTTTATGTTTATGTTTATCTAGTTATGTTATTGTGTCATTTTGTTGCTGAGAAGAACTGATCATCACACAATGTTGCTGATACTGTGTAAAATGTTTTTCTGGTTCTGCTCATTTCATTTTGCATCAGATAATACAAGTCTTTCCAGATTTTTCTAAAATCTACTCATTCATTATTTTTCTTGCATAATATTCTTCCATTTCATTCATAGGTCACAGCTTGTTTGGCCATTCCTCAGTTAATGGGTACTCCCTCAGTTTCCAATATTTTGCCACCACAAAAAGGGTTGCTATATTTTTTACACATGTAAGTCCTTTTCCCTTTTTTATGATCTCTTTGAGATCACAGTTTGGTTGCTCCTTGCACACGATTCCATATTGTCCTCCAGAATGGTTGGATAAGTTCACAACTCTACCAACAGTGCAACAATGTCCCATTTTCCCAACATTTCCAACATTTATCATTTTTCTTTCTTGTCAGCTTAGTCAATCTGAGATGGTACCTCAGATTGTTTTCATTTGCATTTATCTAATCAAAAATTATTTGGAGAAGTTTATATGTCTATAGATAACTTTGATTTCTTTATCTGAAAACTATCTGTTCATATCCTTTGACCATTTATCAACCAGGGAATGACTTGTATTCTTAATGAACTGAATTCTTTACATATTTGAGAAATGAAGCCTTTATCAGTGACATTTGCTATAAAGATTGTTGCCCAGATTTGTTTTCCTCCTGATTATGGTTGCATTAGTTTTATTTGTATAAAAGCTTTTTAAATTTAAAATAGTCCAAAGTATCTATTTTTGCATTTTGTAATGCTATCTCTTGTTTAGTAATGAATTTTTACCCTTCCCATAGACCTGGTTGATAAACTATTTCATGCTCTTCTAATTTGCTTGTGGTGTTATCCTTTATGTCTAAATCATTTATCCATTTTGCTTTCTCTTCGTATACAATGTGAGATTAGTCTATAACTAATTATTAGTCTATAATTAGTCTATAACTAATTTGTGTCCAATTGTTTTCCAGTTTTTCCAGCAGTTTCTGTTAAATAGTTCTTATCCCTAGCCTGGGGTCTTTGGTTTATCAAACTCTAGGTTACTGTGGTCACAGGATGACTACTATATCTTGTGTATTAAGTCAACTCCACTGATTCACCACTATTTCTTAGTACCAGATTGTTTTAATGATTACTGTTTTATAATTTAGCTTGAGATCTGGAATTGCTAGTCTACCTTCATCTGTAATTTTTTTTTTTTTTGTTAATTTCATTAGTTCCCTTGATATTCTTGACCTTTTGTTCTTCCAGATAAATTTTGTTGCTTTTTTTTTTTTTTCCTAGCTCTATCAAATAGTTTTTTGGTAGTTTAAATATTATGACATTAAATAATTAATTCAGTTTAGGGAGAATTGTCATTTTTATTGTATTGGCTTGGCCTATCCACAAGCAGTTGATATTTTCCCAATTGTTTCCATTTGACTTTATTTGTGTGAAAAGTGTTTATATAGTATTGGAATTAATTGTTCTTTAAGTGTTTGGTAGAATTCACTTATGAACCCATATGGCCCTGGGGATTTTTTCTAGTGAAACTGAGAAACTTCTTGTCTTACTCAACTGAAATAGACCCTTTCTGCCAATCCTCCAAGTTTCCCAAACTAAAACATTGTTTTACTCTCTCTCCTTTCTGGGTGCACTACTCCAGAACTTGTCTTGTGGCACAGTTTTATCTCTATTATTGATCTACTTTAGGAACCAATAATTTCCTATGCATTACTAATCTCATACCCAATGTTTTCATTGCTTGGGGCCACCTGCCCACCATCATCCTACCCTGCCACTCACTGCTTATGTGTGAGTCAGTATCTCTGAGTTTCAATTTACTTATCTGTAAAATGCCTGGATTGTACTAGATGGCCTCTACAATCCTTTCCAGCCCTATATCTATCCTCATAGAAGTGGGGGAGTCAGGACCAGATCCATAAAATAAAAACCTGCAGTAGAGACTGTGATTTTTGTCTAGGTGAGTCAGCTCACCAAGGAAACTGAACTGGTAGAGAAGGAACAGATGGGATGGAGGTTTCTGGATTTCTAGGAATCAGACTGAAGGAGTTTGTTCTTCATCACCAGAGAGGGACATTTTTATATTTCTCACTGGAGCAGAATGTGTACTGTGCTTTCATGTGACAATTAGTCCATTATTAGAGCATTTAGGTGGCATAGTAGATAGATCTTCCTGACTCCAAGTCTGAAGCCCTATGTTCAAATTTGGTCACAAATTTACTAGCTGTATGACCTTGGGAAAGTCATCCCTTTTTGCTTCAGTTTTCTTCTCTGTAAAATAAAATAAGCAAACTACTTTATTTGTTTATTTTTTTGCCAGGAAAATCTCCAAACAGGGTCATGAAGAAATCAGATATAACCAGAAAATGACTAAACAACAGTATATGTGAGTTAGTTATGTGAGGCTGTTCAATTATTTTAACCAGTGCACCAAAATTTGATTTGCAATCTCTCTTTTCCAAAGCCATGTGCCCTCAGCACAAAGCTTGACCTGAATAGAAAGACACTTACTTAACTTCCATTTCTCCTGTTCTCTGAAGACAACTTATTTCTTTGTTTGCAGAATTTGCCATAAGTGTTTATTTTCACTACTACACAATGCAAGAAAATATACTGGAAATGGGATTCAAATAAAGGAAAAACAGTTTTAAAATATTTACAAAGTTTCGCTATTCTTGGTCCTACATACAAATATACCAAGGAGTCTTCTTTTTACTTTTTAAATTCTCCCTCTCTTCTCTTGCTCAGTCCCTTGTTTAAATTTTCTATTATTCTTAGTCAACTGAACTCAAGGTCCCTTCTAATGTCTTAGTCTGGTCTATGTTGGATGCTCCTTTTCCTTTAAAGAATGGAGCATAATTCCCAAACCAGAGGCAGCATAGCACAGTATGGTGAAAAATCAAGCTGAATTTAGCATCAGAGAGAGTTGTTCCTTACTAACCATGGGCAAATCACTTACCTTTTATGGGCTTCAATTTCTTCCTCAGTAAAATGAGGTTAAACTGAAGAAGCTCTCAGTTATTGATACTATAACCATTTTTCCTTCCCTAATCAATCCACAGCAAAGGGAGTGAAAGACATAGCTTTCAAATGGACAGAAGCAGGTTCAGGGAGAATTATTCATTGTCTCAAAGGGACCTACATAATGGCAGTTTCCACATTAAATATCCTTTTGCCTCAGGTAGATAAATGAATTATTTTAGATTATTTCTCCATTTTGGATGGATCAAACGGCAAACTGGATGTCTACTGTGTGCCAGGGGCTAAGGATACAAAGACAGTACCATTGGGGCCCAATCAAATAAAGGGTAACTAGATGGCACAGAAAACAGTGTTGGGCTTCAAGTCAGGAAGTTCAAATCCAGCCCTCAGACATTTAGTAACTGTGAGACATTGGACAAATCACTTAACTCTGCCTCAATTTCCTTTTCTGTAAAATGTAGGAAATAGCAAACCACTCCAGTACCTTTGCCAAGAAAGTCCTAAAAAGGTTTTAAAGGAAATAATTTTTGTAAGCATTTAGCATAGCTCTTGGTATATAAGTAGGCAGTTAATAAATGCTTGTTCTTTTCCCTTTTCTCTTACTCAACAGAAATAAGAAAGTAAGGATGAACTCTAAAAATCATTGGAGGCCGACAACCAGTTTACAAAAAATAACAAAAGCAACCAGAGACAGCATAGCTAGTGAATAGACAACATTCAAATACCCCTTATGACATATTCTGACTGTGTGACCCTGTGCAAATCATTTAACCTCTCAGGTTCCACAGACAACTCTCTAAGATAATAATCTGCAAATTACACTGTCAGAAAACATTTCTGAACCCAGAGTTTATTATAAATATTAAATCAATGGTACAAACCTGTTATAACATGGGAGCCACCTGACAGTGACTGCTGGAGATCCAATGCAGAATGGATCTCCTCTTATGAGATGATACAAAGAGACTGAGAGGCAATTGCTGTTCCCTGACCTCTCTGACTGAGAAGCCATTGCATTGTCTGACCTCTCTCCTCTTCCCTCTGCCTCCAATTTATCTCATTCCTAGTCTGCATCACCTGTGTCAGCAAAGGCTGCCCTGCAATTCCTTATGATCCACAGCTGTGGAGACTCTAGGAGAATTGACCTGTTCCTTAACTCAAACCAATATATCTTAGTGCTCCTTATGGTATTTAGAAAATCAAAAATAGAAAAACAATGGCCAAATAGACAAATTAGAAATTAACTCTGAATTTAGTAATTATTGGGTAATGTAGGATGGTTCTTTATAATGTCTATTTTATGGGAGAATGGTAGTTAGGATTAGCAATGGAAGTTGGTAGTACTAAGAGAGGAATAATAAATAACTCAAGGAGAATCAATAAAATAACAGCATGAATGCAGTGTTAGAACTCTGGATTCCTATCAATGGGGAATGCTTTTTTTCCTTTTCAATTATTAATAAGCAACAAACATTTATTAATAATTTGCTAGCAACTAGATACTGCACTAGAGGTACAAAGACAAAAACGATAAAATTCCTTCCCTTAGAGAGCTTACATTCTATTGATGGAAACACCAAATTCCCATATAATGGTTTTGTTTTTCAGTCTTGTCCAACTCTTCATGACCCCATTTAGGATTTTCTTGCCAAGGATATCAGTAGTTTGCCATTTCCTTCTCCAGCTTATTTTGCAAAAAAGAAACTGAGGTAAACAGGGTTAAATGACTTGCCTAGGGTCACACAGCTACTGTGTCTTAATCCATCAATTGAACTCAGGAAGATGAGTTTCCAGATTCCAAACCCAATATTCTTTTCACTGTACCACCTAATTTCCCTACCATATAAGTATATTCAAAATAAATGCATCATATTTGGGATGGAAAAAGAGATTACAAAAGGCCTAATTTAGGAAAAGGTTTCTGGACTGAGCTTTAAAGAAAATGAGGGATTCTAAAAGACAGAGGTGAGGAGGGAGTGCAATAAATAGAAGGGGAAGAAGTATGAGAAAACACCATTATAGGATCAAGAGCTGGAAGAGATATCAGAGATCTTCCAGGTAATTTCCCTCATTTTATAGCTGAGGAAATTAAGGCCTAAATACTGGGAAATGATTTTACTGAGTTATCATAAAGCTTCTAAGTTTTTCTATTAAGACCTACAAAGATCGTGAAACCAAGATGAAATGTGACTACAGCATACTTTCCACAACACTACACAGATCTTAATGGACTGTTCTTTTTGTAAACAATGGGTCATTTCGTAGGACCATTAACATTGTTATTGGTTATTATTATGTATATGTACATGGTTATTAGGGATGAAGTATGGATGGGAAAAACTCTAGAGGAAAGATTAAGGCTGATGACTTAGCACAGTCCTGCCCCATTTAAAATCCAATTCATGGTAAGTCACGACATTACCCTCATGATGTCCTTGGTCCTCTTCCAAAATGGAAGAGAAACAAAAATGGCAGTAACAATGAGTGGGAAGATCTTCTTTACAACTTCTTTTTTACTATGCTATCTCATTCTCCATTACTTAGGTAGGATAACTGCCTTATACATTTATGGGGATGGCAGATGAATAGTGAGTATTGCCCTGTCTCTAGGCCTTAGATTTTGGCAGTTCTGGGAAAATGATCACCCCACCTACATGCTTCTCCTCCTTCTTAAGAATTTTGGTGCTCACTATCACCATTACTATTCAATATAGTATTAGAAACGCTAGCTTCAGCAATAAGAGCCGAGAAAGAGATTCAAGGAATTAGAGTAGGAAATGAGGAAATCAAACTATCACTCTTTGCAGATGACATGATGGTATACTTAGAGAACCCCAAAGACTCTGCTAAAAAGATATTAGAAATAATTCAGAATTTTAGCAAAGTGGCAGGATACAAAATAAATCCACATAAATCCTCAGCATTTTTATATATCACCAACAAAATGCAACAGCAAGAGATACAAAGAGAAATTCCATTCCAAACAAATGTTGAGAGTATAAAATATTTGGGAATCCATCTACCAAAAAATAGTCAGGAATTATATGAGCAAAATTACAAAACACTTGCCACAAAAATAAAGTCAGATTTAAATAATTTGGAAGACATTCAGTGCTCTTGGATAGGCTGAGTGAATATAATAAAGATGACAATACTCCCCAAACTAATCTATTTATTTAGTGCTATACCAATCAGACTCCCAAGAAACTATTTTAATGACCTAGAAAAAATAACAACTAAATTCATATGGAAGAATAAAAGGTCGAGAATTGCAAGGAAACTAATGAAAAAAAGTCAGAGGAAGGTGGTCTAAGTGTACCTGATCTAAAGCTATATTATATAGCAGCAGTCACCAAAACCATTTGGTACTGGCTAAGAAATAGACCGGTACATCAGTGGAACAGATTAGATACAAAGGACAAAAAAGGGTATATCTATAGCAATCTAATCTTTGACAAACCCAAAGATACCAACATTAGGGACAAAAATTCATTATTTGGAAAAAACTGTTGGGAAAACTGAAAATTAGTATGGCAGAAATTAGATATGGGTCCACACTTAACACCATATACCAAGATAAGATCAAAATGGGTCCAAGATTTAGGTATAAAGAATGAGATAATAAATAGATTAGAGAAACAGAAAATAGTCTATCTCTCAGACCTGTGGAGGAGGAAGGAATTTATGACCAGAGGAAAACTAGAGATCATTATTGATCACAAAATAGAAGATTTTGATTACATCAAACTATAAAGTTTCTGTACAAACAATACTAATGCAAACAAGATTAGAAGGGAAGTAACAAATTGGGAAAATATTTTTAAAAGTAAAGGTTCTGACAAAGGTCTCATTTCCAAAATATATAGAGAACTGACTCTAATTTATAAGAAATCAAACCATTCTCCAATTGATAAATGGTCAAAGGATATGAACAGACAATTCTCAGATGATGAAATTGAAATTATATCTACTCATATGAAAGTGTTCCAAATCACTACTGATCAGAGAAATGCAAATTAAGACAACTCTGAGATACCACTACACACCTGTCAGATTAGCTAAGATGACAGGAACAAATAATGTTGAATGTTGGAGGGGATGTGGGAAAACTGGGACACTGATGCATTGTTAGTGGAGTTGTGAAAGAATCCAACCATTCTGGAGCGCAATCTGGAATTATGCCCAAAAAGTTATCAAATTGTGTATACCCTTTGATTCAGCAGTGCTACTACTGGGCTTATATCCCAAAGAAATACTAAAGAGGGGAAAGGGACCTGTATGTGCCAAAATGTTTGTGGCAGCCCTTTTTGTTGTAGCTAGAAACTGGAAGTTGAATGGATGTCCATCAATTGGAGAATGGTTGGGTAAATTATGGTATATGAAGGTTATGGAATATTATTGCTCTGTAAGAAATGACCACAGGAGGAATACAGAGAGGCTTGGAGAGACTTACATCAACTGATGCTGAGTGAAATGAGCAGAACCAGAAGATCGCTGTACACTTCAATACTGTATGAAGATGTATTCTGATGGAAGTGGATATCTTCAACATAAAGAAGATCCAACTCACTTCCAGTTGATCAGTGATGGACAGAAATAACTACACCCAGAGAAGGAACACTGGGAAGTGAATGTAAATTGTTAGCACTACTGTCTATCTACCCAGGTTACTTATACCTTCGGAAGCTAATACTTAATGTGCAACAAGAAAATGGTATTTACACACATATATTGTATCTAGATTATATTGTAACACATGTGAAATGTATGGGATTGCCTGTCATTGGGGGGAGGAAGTGGAGGGAGGGAGGGGATAGTTTGGAGAAATGAATACAAGGGATAATATTATAAAAAAAAATAAATATTAAAAAAAAAAAGAATTTTGGTGCGCAAAATAATACTCTTTAATTTATGTTGCCAATATTATTTCTTGTGAATATTCGAAATGAGTTATTTTTCTTACAAGATATTCGTTCTCTACCAACAAAACAAAATATAGTCCAAAAACTGAATCTAGAGTTTACTATAAATATTAAATCAATGGTACAAACCAATATATGTTAGTGATTCTCATGGTATTTTAGAAAAATAAAAAATTAAAAAAAAAAACCAATGACCAAATAGGCAAATTAGAAATCAACTCTGAATTTAGTAATTATTGGGTGATGTAGGATGGTTCTTTATCCTGTCTATTTTGTGGGGGAATGGTAATTAGAACTAGCAATGGAAGCATATTTCTTCACATTGTCACCTCTGAGAACCCAGTTTCAAGTAATTTTCTTCTGAGGAAAGGTTATTTCCAAAAACTGGTTCTATAAAGATATTTTCCCCTACAAAGCTGGCATGTTTAATGAACTGTATCTTGCTATTTTTCTGAAAAACTCAAGAGGGCATGATATTTGTGCTTAATCAGCCTTACAGACCAAGTTGAAAACACCCTGAAGAGAATATAATATTTCGATATCCACAGTTAATAAAGAGGCCAAGTCAGAATTAGAATCCAGAATCCTGAATCAGTAAACCCTCTTTTTTAAAAAACTGAATCACAAGCTATTACTAGAAAACAGAGCTGGAGTATAGCTAACATTTTCATTATTAAGAAATATTTGAAGGCAAAGGCTGGAAAGTGAAACTTATTGAATGACTATCTAATTCTGGATTTGCCTAAATTACCAAATCCTTCTCTAACACAACAAGGGGTGGTTCTGGAGCCAGCTGGAACAATTTTCAGTGTGAGTATTTATACTTCAAAAATCAGCAAATGCTACAAATCAGGGATTGAATTATTGTTGGATTTTAAAAAAATTGTCCATACTTAAGAATGTGATAGGGACAACTAGGTATCTCAGTGGATAGAGGACTGCTCTTGCCATCAGAAAGATCTGAGTGTAAATCTGACCTCAGACAAATTATTTAACCTTGCTTGCTTCATTTCCTCATCTAAAATGTGCTGGAGAAGGAAATGGCAAATCGGTCTAACATCTTTTCTGAGAAAAATCCAATAGTGATTATGAAGAGTTGGACACAACTGTAAATGACTAAACAAGAGAGTGATATAGAAAATGTTAATAATGCAGATTGAACTTAAAAGTTTGCAGTATGGACTTTTTTCCATCGGAGAGTCAGTTATTAAACATTTACCAGCCCACCACAGCATAGGTGTCAAAGCAAAATGTCCCTTCTTACTGAAATGAGATTTCATGTGATAAGTAAATAATGGTAATAATATAATGCTAAAGTCACATCCCTGGTTAACTAAGACTAGAAATTGCAGGAACTGCAAGGTGGGAGGTTGGGGTAGAAGTAAATAGTGGAGCAAGTAAGACTTCTACTTTTCAAAACAAAGAGTTTTTCAGACTTGACTGAGTATGGCTTTCCAGACATGCTGTCTTTGGCCAATGATATCCTGAACAGAGCCAGCAGCTCAAAGTATAGCAAATATAATGCTAAGGATTGGAAAGGGCAATGCAAACCTTAGCATTCTTCAAATGATCAAACCTTGTTTCTCAATGATGAGATTAATGATTAGCAAGCTGCAACTTGTCCATATGATTTCTCACTGCTAATTCTTTTTTCCTTCCTTCCTTCCTTCCTTCCTTCCTTCCTTCCTTCCTTCCTTCCTTCCTTCCTTCCTTCCTTCCTTCCTTCCTTCCTTCCTTCCTTCCTTCCTTCCTTCCTTCCTTCCTTCCTTCCTTCCTTCCTTCCTTCCTTCCTTCTTTCCTTCCTTCCTTCTTTCCTTCCTTCCTTCCTTCCTTCCTTCCTTCCTTCCTTCCTTCTTTCCTTCCTTCCTTCCTTCCTTCCTTCCTTCCTTCCTTCCTTCCTTCTTTCCTTCCTTCCTTCCTTCCTTCCTTCCTTCCTTCCTTCCTTCCTTCCTTCCTTCCTTCCTTCCTTCCTTCCTTCCTTCCTTCCTTCCTTCCTTCCTTCCCATTCCTCTTTTTCTTCTCATCTCTTCCTTCCTTCTTCCTTTCCTTCTTTTATTTTATTTCTAGGCTCTGAAAAAGGCTATGTGTCAATTTTTAAAATAGCTAAAATAGTCCTACAATAAAGTTTTTTATTTTTTTTCCTCAAATGCTAGTGAAATATTGATACTCACATTATAGAAGACCAATAGCATAGCAGGAAAGAATACATGTCCCTCTACCCCCATTCCTACAGATTTTTTTCTTTATGAAACCTGGCTGTGCCTGCTAAGGGAAAAGACATGTAAATTCTCCCACAATACATTTCATTTTTCTTTTCCATTTAGAGTTCCTTTCTGACTCCTGAACAAAGGACAGAAGCTGCTTGTTTTTTCAAGCAAGTAGAAACAATATTCAATGAACCTTTGGGTAGAACTGCAGCCATCCAACCTAAATCGCTGGCTTAGCCTTTTCTCCCTCAGACTCCTTTCTCTTCTCTCTGACAGGTTATTTTTAGGAAGCCATACTTGGCGTGTTATGACAAGGCACATACAAAAAAGAGTGGCATGGGGCAGGAGTGGGGGTTGAGGAGTGAGTGCCAGCTGCAGTGTGGGAGGCAACCTGATTTGGTACCATTTTATATAAATCGGTGACAAATACATCCAGGTTCTCTCCAGACTCTGTATTAAATAATATTATGTCTCCAACATCAACCAAACTAACTAAAGCCAGAGTGTATCTTTGAATATCACTCTGTAAATTGTATATAATGAGCATCAAACAAATGTTTGTTGAATGAATGGAACTATTTCTCTTACAATACCACTCATAATACAACTTAGAATACAACATAATAGGTAAAATACTGGAATGGTATTTCAGACTTATCTGGTACAATGCTTTAATTTTACATTTAAGAAACTGAAGGTCAGAGAAAAGAAGTAAACATGTCTATGCTCACAGATAGTAAATAACTGGGACAGAATTCGAACTCAGATGTTCTGAACCCAAACCTTTTTTTCTCTGGGAATTATTTCCTATTGAATGTTTTCCCTAGGAGTAGTTGGTAGCTTTGGTCCCAGCTCCTTAAACTGTGGTTAATGACCACAAGTGGGATTTTGTAACACAATGTGGGGGTTACAAAATTATGATTTGTTATCATTAAATGTTTGATTGGTACACCTATTATATATATTAATATATAAATGTATATGTTATATAAATACATATAAAAATAAAAATTTCTTGGGCAAAAAAGGATCATGAGTGGAAAAGTTTAAGAAGCCCTAGGGCCTGGCAAGATTGTGAACACAGCGAGAGGTAGGTAGTGTAAGTGGAGAGAGTACTGCCCTGGCACCAGGAGGACATGAGTTAAAATCTATCCTCACACACTTCACAAGTTACTAGCTATAGTCCTGAGCAAGTGACTTAACCCCTTTTGACTCAGTTTCCTTAGCTTTAAAATGAGCTGGAGAAGAGAATGGCAAGCCACTCCAGTATCTTTGTCAAGAAAACTCCAAAAGGGATCACAAAGAGTTGGACATTACTGAAACAATCCAACAATAACAATATTGATTCATCACCTAGAAGAGGAATCCTTTCTTTTTAATTTTTTAAAAATTATACCTTTTTATTGACAGAATATATGCATGGGTAATTTTTGCAATATTGTCCCTTGCACTCACTTCTGTTCCAACTTTTCCCTTCTCTCCCTCCATCCCCTCCCCTAGATGGCAGGCAATCTCATACATGTTAAAACTGTTAAAGTATATCTTAGATACAATACATGTGTACACATCTATATAGTTCTCTTGTTGCACAAGAAATATTGGATTCAGAAGGTAAAAACAACCTGGGAAGAAAAACAAAAATGCAAATAGTTTACACTCATTTACCAGTGTTCCTTCTCTGGGTGTAGCTGATTCTGTCCATCATTGATCAGTTGGAACTGAAATGGATCTTCTCTTTGTCAAAAATATTAACTTCCATCAGAATTGATCATCATATAATATTGAAGTGTATAATGATTTCCTGGTCCTGCTCATTTCACTCAGCATCAATTCATGTAAGTCTCTCCGGGACTCTCTGTATTCATCCTGCTGATCATTTCTTTTCTTTTCTTTTCTTTTTTAATTTTTTAAATTAATTTTATAATTATAACATTTTTTGACAGTACATATGCCTAGGTAATTTTTTTTACAGCATTATCCCTTGTACTTCCTTCTTTTCCGAATTTTCCCCTCCTTCCCTCCACTTCCTCCCCTAGATGGCAGGCATTCCCATACATATTAAATATGTTATAGTATATCCTAGAAACAATATAGATGTGCAGAAACGAATTTTGTTGTTGTTGTTGTTGTTGCAAAGGAAGAATTGGATTAGGAAGGTAAAAATAACCTAGCAAGAAAAACAAAAAAATGCTAACAGTTTACACTAATTTCCCAGTGTTCCTTCTCTGGGTGTGGCTGATTCTGTCCATCATTAATCAGTTGGAACTGGATTAAATCTTCTTTATGTTGAAGATATCCACTTCCATCAGAATCCATCCTCATACAGTATTGTTGAAGTGTATAATGATCTCCTAGTTCTGCTCATTTCACTCAGCATCAGTTGATATGTCTCTTCCAGCCTCTCTGTATTCATCCTGCTGATCATTTCTTACAGAACAATAATATTCCATACATAATATTCATACACCACAATTTACCCAATTATTCTCCAATTGATGGGCATCCATTCATTTTCAGTTTCTAGCCACTACAAAAAGGGCTGCCACAAACATTTTGGCACATTCAGGTCCCTTTCCCTTCTTTAGTATCTCTTTGGGATGTAATGAAACTGCTGGATCAAAGGATATGCGCAATTTGATAACTTTTTGGGCATAGTTCCAAATTGCTCTCCAGAATGTTTGGATCTATTCATAATTCCACCAACAATGCATCCTTGTCCCAGTTTTCCCACATTTCCAACATTTGTCACTATCTTTTCCTGTCATCTTAGCCAATCTGACAGATGTGTAGTGGTATCTCAGAGCTGTCTTAATTTGCATTTCTCTGATCAATAGTGATTTGGAGCACCCTTTCATATGAATAGAAACAGTTTCAATTTCATCATCTGAAAATTGTCTATTCATATCCTTTGACCACTTATCAATTGAAGAATGGTTTGATTTCTTATAAATTAGGATCAATTCTCTATATATTTTGGAAATGAGGCCTTTATCAGAACCTTTAACTGTAAAAATGTTTTCCAGTTTATTGCTTCCCTTCTAATCTTGTCCACATTAGTTTTGTTTGTACAAAAGCCTTTTAATTTGATATAATCACAGTTTTCTATTTTGTGATCAATAATGATCTCTAGTTCTTCTTTGGTCACAAATTCCTTCCTCCTCCACAAGTCTGAGAGGTAAATTGTCCTATGTTCCTCTAATTTATTTATAATCTTGATCTTTATGCCTAAATCATGAACCCATTTTGATCTTATTTTGATATATGGTGATAAGTGTGGGTCAATGCCTAGTTTCTGACATACTAATTTCCAATTTTCCCAGCAGTTTTTGTCAAAAAGTGAATTCTTATCCCAAAAGTTGGGATCTTTGAGTTTGTCAAACACTAGATTGCTATAGTTATTGACTATTTTGTCCTGTGAACCTAACCTATTCCACTGATCGACTAGTCTATTTCTTAGTCAATACCAAATGGTTTTGGTGACCATTGCTTTATAATATAGTTTTAGATGAGGTACAGCTAGGCTGCCGTTATTTGATTTTTTTTTCATTAGTTCCCTTGAAATTCTTGACCTTTTGTTCTTCCATATGAATTTAGTTGTTATTTTTTCGAGGTCATTAAAATAGTTTCTTGGGAGTCTGATTGGTATAGCACTAAATAAATAGATTAGTTTAGGTAGTACTGTCATCTTTATTGTATTTTCTTGGCCTATCCAAGAGCATTTAATATTTTTTCCAATTGTTTAAATCTGACTTTATTTATGTGGAAAGTGTTTTGTAGTTTTGCTCATATAATTCCTGACTTTCCTTTGGCAGTTAGATTCCCAAATATTTTATGCTTTCAACAGTAATTGTGAATGGAAATTTTCTTTGAATCTCTTGCTGTTGGATGTATGTGGATTTATTTTGTATCCTGCAACTTTGCTAAAGTTGCTAAAAACAACTAATAAAATAAAATAAAAACTATAATAAATAAAAACTAATAAAAAATAAAGCTAATAGTTTTTTAGTAGAATCTCTGGGTTTCTCTAAGTATACCATCATATCATCTGCAAAGAGTGATAATTTGGTTTCCTCATTACCTACTCTAATTCCTTTAATCTCTTTCTCAACTCTTATTGCCAAAGCCAGCATTTCTAATATAGTATTGAATAGTAATGATAATAGTGGGCAACCTTGCTTCACTGATGATCTTATTGGGAATGGTTCCAGTTTATCCCCATTACATATGATGCTTACTGATAGTTTTAATAGATGTAATCTTTTTGCTATTATTTTATTTAAGATTTTTGCATTGGTCTATAATTTTCTTTCTCTGTTTTCAACTTACCTGGTTTAGGTATCAGTTGCATGTCTGTGTCATAAAAGGAATTTGGTAGGACTACTTCAATCCCTATTTTTTCAAATAGTTTATATAGCATTGGAGTTAATTGTTCTTTAAATGTTTGGTAGATTCACATGTAAATCCATGTGGTCCTGGGGATTTTTTTTTAGGGGGTTGATGAATAGCTTGTTCTATTTCTTTTTCTAAAATGGGATTGCTTAGCCAATTTACTTCTTCCTCTATTAATCTGGGCAAGCATATTTTTGAAGGTATTCTTCCATTTTATTTAGATTATTGAATTTATTGGCATAAAGTTGGGCAAAGTAACTCCTAATTATTGCTGTAATTTCTTCTTCATTAGTGGCAAGTTCTCCCTTTTCATTTTTAAGACTAACAATTTGATTTTCCTCTTTCCTTTTTAAATCAAATTTACTAAGAGTTTATCTATTTTGGTGGTTATTAAATCAATAGTTTTTGTTTTTTTTTTTTACTTTCAATTTTATTAATCTCTCCTTTTATTTTTAGAATTTCAAGTTTAGTGTTTGACTGCGGGGTTTTAATTTGTTCCTTTTCAAGCTTTTTTAGTTGCAAGCCCAATTCATTGACCTTCTCTTTCTCTATTTTATGTAAGTAGGCCTCTAGAAATATAAAATTTCCCCTTATTACCACTTTGGCTACATCCCTCTCATTTTGGTATGACGTCTCATTATTGTCATTTTCTTAGGTGAAATTATTAATTATGTTTATGATTTGCTATTTCACCCAATCATTCTTTAGGATGAAATTATTTAGTTTCCAATTATTTTTTGTTCTATTTTCCCCTGGCTTTTTATTGAACATACTTTTCATTGCATCATGATCTGAAAAGGATGCAGTTATTATTTCTGCCTTTCTGTATTTGAATTTGAGGTTTTTTATGTCCTAACATATAGTCAGTTTTTTTATAGGTTCCATGAACTGCTGAGAAGAAAGTGTACTCCTTTCTATATCCATTTAGTTTTCTCCAAAGATCTATTATATCTAACTTTTTTAGTATTCTATTTACCTCTTTGACTTCTTATTTATTTTGTGGTTTGATTTATCTAATTCTGAGAGTGCAAGGTTGAGATCTCCCAGAGATCTCCCACTATTATAGTTTTGCTGTCTATTTCTTCTTGCAGTTCTCTTAATTTCTCTTTTAAGAATTTAGATGCTACATCACTTGGTTCATATATGTTTAATATTGATATTGCTTCATTATCTTTGCTACTATTTAGCAAGATATAGTGCCCTTCCTTATCTCTTTTAATTAGCTCAACTTTTGCTTTTGCTTGATCTAAGATCAGGATGGCTACCCCTACTTTTTTGACTTCACCTGAAGCATAGTAGATTCTGCTCCAGCCTTTTACCTTTACTCTGTCTATATTGCCCTGCTTCACGTGTGTTTCCTGTAAACAACATATTGTAGGATTCTGGTTTTTAATCCAGTCTGCCATCCACTTCGTCTTTATGGGGGAGTTTACCTCATTCGCATTTATTGTTAAAATTACTAATTCTGTATTTCTTGCCACCTTGTTAACCCCTGCTTATGCTTTTCTCCTTTCCTTCCCTCTTTCCCCCCTCCCCAGTAGTAAACTTGTGAGCACCACTTGCCTCTCACAGCCTTCCTTTTTTAGGATCCTTCCCCTGTCTTAGAGTTCCTCCCCTTTTCTTACCCCTTTTCCTCACAATTTCTGTATTCCCTTCTGCTTAGCTTACTCCTTCCCTTTTCACTTTTCCCCTCCCACTTTTCAATGAGGTGGGAGAAGTTTCTCTGTAAATCAAATATGTCTAATACTTTTCTCTTAAAGCCAATTCTGATGAGAATAAGATACACACTATGTTCATCCCCTCCCTTCTTTCCCTCAGATATAATGTTAATTATATTAATTAAGATATAATAAACATTATATTTCCTTTGCCACTTTACCCTTTTTCTGGTACAATTTCCTTTCTACCTTTAGTTTCTTTTTATATTATAACTGTAAAACCAAATTATATGTATGTTCTTTATGTATATTCATAACAGAAATATAGTTCCCAAGATTTCTTTTTATCTTTTTATGCTTCTCTTGAGTCCTATATTTGGAGATCAAATTTTTTGTTTAGTTCTGTTTTTTTTTTTCATCAGAAATAGATGAAACTCATCTATTTCATTGAATATCCATCTTCTTCCCTGGAAAACAAATGTTCATTTTGGCTGGGTAAGTTATTCTTGGCTGCATGTCAAGTTCCTTAGGCTTTCAGAATATCAGGTTCCAGGCCCTTCAGTCCTTTAATGTGAATGCTGCTATATTCTGAGTAATCCTTATTGTGGCTCCTTTTATTTGAATTTTTTTTCTAGCTGCTTGTAGTATTTTTTCCTTGTTCTGATAGTTCTGGAATTTAGCTACAATATTTCTTGGAATTTTGATTTTGGGGTCTCTTTCAGTAGGTAATCAATGAATTCTTTCAATGTCTATTTTACCTTCTGTTTCTATAACATCTGGGCAGTTCTCTTTGATGACTTCCTAGAAAATAGTATCTAGGCTCTTTTTTTCATCATAATTTTCAGGAAGTCTAATAATCTTCAAATAATCTCTCTTAGATCTATTTTCCAGATCTATTGTTTTTCTCCATTGTTTCATTTTTTTTCATTTTGCTTGACTGATTCTTGGTGTCTCCTTGAATCATTCATTTCCATTTGTTCAAATCTGATTTTTAATGAATTATTTTCTTCATTTACTTTTTTATTTCTTTTTGTAATTGTCCAATTGAGTTTTTAAATTAGTTGTTTTGTTCTATGGAATTTTTTTCCATTTCACCAATTTTATTTTTTAGAGAGCTATTTTCCTTTTCCAATTCACTAATTTTATTTTCCTTGGAATTGTTTACCTTTTCCAATTCACTAATTCTGTTTTTCAGGGATTTGATTTCGTTATCCACTGTATCTTTTAATGAGTGGGATGACTGAGCCAGACTCTCTTGCCAAGCTTCCTTTTCTTTTCTCCATTTTTCTTCTAGCTCTCTTGTAAGAACCTTTTTAATTTCTTCTATAAGAGTCTTGTGTGTTGGGGACCAGATCATATCCCCTTTTGGAGATGCATCAGGAGACAGTCTGTTTTTAGTCTCCTCAGGGTTTGAAGTCTGTTCTCTATCTGTATAGAAGCTATCTATTGTTAGAGCGCGCTTTAATTTTTTGCTCATTTTGACAAAAAAAGAATCAAAGAAAATAATCAAACAAAAAAAATTAAATGTGATCTGCTTTTTGGGCAGTATAGTGTTACCGAGCTTCCTCTAAAGACTGCAGGAGGTAGAAATGAAGCAGCAGTGGAACAGCAATGGCTGCACTGCCTGCACAACGGCCACTCTCTGAGATTCTGAGAGCATGCTGAGTTACCCAGTGCTGGGTGGGTGTGGCCAGGTCCTGAGAGACCATAGCTTTTCGGGGTTATAGTCTTTACCCCCTGTGTTTGTAGCTTCTCTGATGATCTACTGGCTTGCTGCCAGGGCAAAGAAGTTCACACTGAGTAAAGTTCTCCCCACAAATTTTCCAATGGCTGCAACTACACCCTACCCCCTCCATCCTGCTTTCGTGCTCTCGCTGCGTGCCTGCCTGCAGTCTGTGCCTGTTCTAACTGTCCCTAACCATTCCCACCCGTGAGCAAAAATAGATCTTTTCTGAGGAATTTCAAGGATATCTTCTGTTGGTAATGTATTTGTGGGTTTTTTCAGTCAAGCACTAATTCCGAGGCTGTATCATGAAAAAAAGTATTCTGAGGACAAGAAGGAGCCTAGATAGATGTGTGTGTCCTCTCTACCATCTTGGCCAGAAGTCGCCAAGGAATCCTTTCTTAAGAGAAATGGCTTGTATAGGTGTTAGGGAGAAAGGTATTTCATGTAAGTATCCAAAGTTTTAATTAGGTTATGGGCTTTTATATCATCTACTAACCTTTTTTCCCAGAAGCATTAGATTTTTTTCTGAATAGCCAAAAGTAGGAATGTTGCATAGTAATTACAAGGAAGCAGGTTTAGCCTTGATATCAAGCAAAATGTCTCAACAATTAGAACTTTCTAAAAAAGACATGGGACATGGATTTTTTCTCTTAGTTGAAATCTTCAATTGATGACCAAATGACTTTTTTTTTTTTTTTTTTTTTTAGAATTTTCAATTAGGTGTGGTTGGACTATATGGCCTTTGGTGCCACTTCCCAAGATGTGATTCTATTGTTGAAAATGGCAGCTCTTCCATTCATTAAGATCACTTAGAATTATTTAATACTTCAAATTTATGTTGCATTTTAAGGTTTATAAGGTACATTTCCCATAGCCACCAATAGCATTGTCAATAGCATGAGATTTGTTATTGCTATTGTTGTTTTGAAATTAAAAGGATTAGAGTCACATAATTCAATTCAGAGTCAAAAGTCATTCCTAGAGCATTTATCTCCAAAGCTACTATATTATGGATACAAAGGTGATAGGTAGAACCTTAAAATTCCAACAATTTTATGATTAATTTGCATTAATGGATAGAGTGATGTATTCAAGTCAGAAATACTTGGGTTCAAACTATAATGCTGGAGAAACTGAGGCAAGACAGAGATTAGGGTTTAATATTTTAATAGTGGAGAATTTGGGTTAGCCATATCCAAACAGCTCAGATGGGACTCTTGTCTCAAAACATCCAGCAACCAGCAAGTAATTCCAGAGACTTTTGGTTTTCACTATCAGGGAAACAAAGGGGAGAGCACTAAGTGAATGGAAATTCTAGGGAGGACCATAACTTTTTTTTTTTCTGAGGCTTGGGTTAAGTGACTTGCCCAGGGTCACACAGCTGGGAAGTGTTAAGTGTCTGAGACCAGATTTGAACTCGGATCCTCCTGAATTCAAGGCTGGTGCTCTATCCACTGTGCCACCTAGCTGCCCCTGGACCATAACTTTTTAATTCTGACAGGTTTGTGGATCAAAAAAATATCTAGCAGGAGACAGGAAGTCTGAGACCAGGAGATACCCAAGTATTTGAGATAAGACATCTGGAGTTTTATGGCTCACTGGAGTATGAGAGGCAGAGCTTCCAGGCCCTAATTCTCTCAGTCCTACTGGCCAAAAAGTGAGGGGTTGCCCCCAGGGAAACCTAGGCAGAACAATTCAAGGAAACTGAGGTATTACAATTCAGGGAAAATGAGGCATTACATTACCTCACTCTGACACTTATTAGCTATGTCACCATGGTCAAGCTACTTAATCTGTACCAACTTCAATTTTATCAACTATAAAAAGAAGTATTTAGGTTCCATAAGATTCCTTCTAGCTCTCTCTGACTGTGAGAGTGTATTCATTTCTATTGTTGGCAAAAATGTACTAAATAACCTTTTAGGCCCATATTTTTGTAGTAATAAAAACTGAAAATGGTATGAATGCCCATTGATTGACTAATTAATTAAATTATAATTCATGAATGTAATAGAGTAATATTGAGGAATAAAAAACAATGGATATGAATGCAGAGAAGCACTGAAATACTTCTATGAATTGGTAAAAATGAAGTAAAGAAAATCAAGAAAATAACATATACAATGACTACAACAATGTAAGAGTTAAGACATTGCCTCACCCCAAATAAAAAATGAATACTATGTAAATATCATGACCAAATTTGTTTCTGAAGGAGATATATAAAAATATACCTGCCTCCATTCTTTGCAGAGAGAAGAATACTATAGTATAAAACACTGCATTTTTGTCAGATTTAGTTGATGTGTTAATTAGTTTTGTAGAACTACTTTATTTTCTTTCTTTTTAAAAGTTATTTGTTTAAAATGATAACTGGTTAAATGAACCATAATTGGTGATAAAGGTATATAATATATAAATAAATATAACAATATAACTATATATATATAACATATAACTATATATATATATTATATATTATATAACAATAAAAAGTTTTAAAATATTATCAATGACAGCAACAATGAAATGAGTCTAACCATGATCAAAACAAAGGATATACAGGTCCTGAAATATCTTCCTTTATCCAAGGACTTCTTCTGGATCTCAGGGACATAAAATTGCATAGTCTCAAATGGTTGATTGGGAAACTCATCAAGTTCTCCCTTCCTCCTTGCAAAGAGAAGACCTTTTAAGAACAAAAAGAAATAGGTAGAAAAGTTTAGAAAAAAGCTTTAAGGAAATATTAACATTCTTCATAGACTACTTGCTAAAAATACCAAAATCTGAATGACAACATCATTATTTCTATTTTGATGAGCATTGAAATATTGTCTTTTCCACAAGGAGAATGGTTGAAAACTACCAAACTAATATTTTAGACTTAAAATGCTCCAGGATTTTCATTAAATAAATCACTTCATCAATTTTCATACCCCTTTGGTGAACAATTAAAAGTATTTTCCCATGTGGCCTCTGAAAAATAAGACTTTGGGGAGTCTATAATTGAAATGGGAGAATTGCAAAATTCAGTGGTAATAAACATGGTCTTATAAATGTGGACATCTACCTTGACTCATCACAAATTTGGGATGTAAATTCTGCATAATACTACCAGTTACCTTGCAGAGAATATGTGAGCATGAATGGCAATATAAATAAATATGAGATACTTTGAGCTGCTTAAAAAAGAGATTTTCTATATCTTTTATCTTGTGGAATTTAAATCCATGGAGATTGTGAAGATCATAGGCATTCATTTCTCCTTAAGAATTTAGGAACTTAAATTCTGAGGCAAAGGGACTTTAAGATGGCAGGAATACCAATGTAGTTTGATAGAAAAAATGATGGTGCTGTAAATCAAGAGAAACCTGGATTTGAATCCTGCCTCTGACATGTGTCAGCATGACTATGACACTTAATTTAGCTCAGTTCTCTCATTTGTAAAACACGGATGATAATAATCTTTGGTTCTGGGCATTCTAGACTCAAATGATATAATGTAAATAAAATATTTCACAAGCCTTAAAGCATTATGCAAATACAAATTGTATTATTATTGTTTCCAGTTCTAGAATTTCTGTTGACCGTTTCCTTTCACTGCCCAAGACCTTTACCATGCTCTTTGCTCTCTTTTGGACACTTTTCAGATTACCCATGTCCTAACTAAAATGTAGGAAGTAGAACTGACCACATTGCTTCCGACTGGTGTGATGAGGAAAGAGTGTGGATGTACTTTCATCTCTTTCGTCCTGAATGCCACATCTCTCTTTGTTGTTCAGTCTTTTCAATCATGTCTGACTTTTCATGATGCTGTTTGGAGCTTTTCTTGTCAAACAGAGTAGAGAGGTTTGCTATTTATTTCTCCAGCTCATTTTATAGATGAATATACTGAAACAAACAGGATTAAGTGATTTGCCCAGAGTCACACAGAGAGTATTTGAGGCCCATTATGAGCTCAGATCTTCCTGACTCCAAGCCTAATGCTCTACCATTCTGCTATCCATCTCTTTTCCCTAATATCTATGAAAACCTATGAGTTCCAGGCAAAGGTATACTGTTAAATGTTTAACAATCAGTTCTCTGAGAAAAAATGTAAATGATACACTTTAAAGTTTAATTTGCATTATTAACATTTTCTCAATTATTTTCTTAAGTCTAGACAATTAGAGAAAAAAATAACTAAAACCCTGTTCATAGCCTTTGTGTGTGGTAAATGCTCAAACTCATAATCAGATTTTATCCCTGCTCTGAGCCATCCTCATTGAATAAGTGACTTAAAAAAGCTCAGAGAGCAGTTTTTTCCATAGGATTAGTGTTTAGCTGTCTCACTGGTTATTGGTGCTAATTATTTAAACCATTCACATTTTATATCCTGTCTGCTTTCTTTATTCCTTATTTAGCCTCACTATGCTTGAATAATTTCCTACCTAGACTTTTGCTTAGCTACCAACCCTGCTCCAGCTCCTCCTGGATGGACTTATCCATTGTCATCTATTGTCAGGGTGACAGTAGTCCTGACATCCATGTCATTTGGTCACTTACTTAACTCCATCTTACTCTTCTCTTGTGATCCTGTTGGCAAGCTTCTCATAGTATTCAAAGGGTCTGTGGCTATTTAAATTCATTTTACGAAATTAGGTCAGAGGAAAAACAGAATGAATTGAATAACTTTAATAGGATTTTCTGGCTAAGGCTAAAGATAATCCTTTCTGTTATCACCTGCCTCCAGCCCAGTTCTCTCCATGCTATTTCTGAAATTGTTCTATTTTCCTCACAAGTCAATCTATCTTTCAGCAGTCTCAGCCAGAACACTTCTTTTAGCCTAGTATTCAAGTTTGTGGAGTGCTTTAAAGCTATACAGAGGAATTTATATTTGATCTTATGAAAAATATGGAGCCCCTGGACTTTAATGAGTAAGGTTGTAATATGGTCCTATCAGAACCAAGCTGAGTGATGGATTTACTGGAGGAAGAAGAGACTTTAGGCTGAAATTCAGAGACCAGAGAGATCATAGAAGTCTAAGTCACAGGTGATGAAGGTCTGAATTAAGATAGTAGTTGACTGAGTATAGGAAAGCAACTGGATGTGAGAGATGTCCTAAGGGTAGAAATATCAAGATTTGGCAACTAATTAACTATGTAGGAAGAAGAGGAGAAATAAAGTAGCATGCCAAGTGATAAACCAGGAAGTCTGAAAGAATGGTGATCCTTTCAGTAAACATGATTAAAAAGAAGCTTATTTATTAAAGAATGAGAATTCCAGAGGGCATAGTAGGAGTGAGAGGAGACTGGATAGAACAGGAGAAGGATAGAGATTGAGAGGTAGGAAATGGAGACAATTTTAAGTAATATAGAAATTTGGAAGAGTTTGGAATAGTTGAACAAGTGTTGGGAGTCAGCTGATGAGTGATGATGCTCATAGACTCCACAGAGTGGTGTTATAGGACAAAGGGCAGGAGCACTGGTACTAGCTTCACATGTGGTCCATACTGGGTGGATGGGGAAAGTAGTGTGGTAACAAAAGTGTGATGATTGTGGTAGTAGATAGAAGGGGATAGATGAGAGAGATGTTGTGGAGGTAGAATAAACAAGAGTTGGCAACCGATTAATTGCATATGAAGGATGTGGAAGGGTGAGAAGTCTGGTTGACTTCTGACATTGTGAATTGGGGTATCTTAGAAAGCTATTCTTGTTTGTGACATGAACAAGAGAGTTTAGAAGGATGGGTTTGGGGGAGAAATGAAGAACTGTTTAATCTACTTCCTCTACTCAATCAATTGCAGTGATTTCTTCTCACATCTAGGATCTTACATCATAAACTCTTCTATGTAAGTTTTAAAACCCTTCACAACTTTGGCTCCTTCTCTCTTTCTAATTTCGATGGGCATTATCTTCTCTTCTGAACTCTATAGTTGAAACAGAGTGTCTTCTGTCTGTTCTACATATATGATGCCCTATCTCTTATCTCCATACCTTTGCAACAGCCATCTCCTAAACGTAGAATGTCTTCTTCCTTAAATTCTCCTTATAGAATCCCTCTTTTTCTTCAAGATGCAGTTCAAGAACCACCTTTTATATGAAGTCCGTCCTGTTCTTCCAATATACTAGTATTTTTCTTCTAAAATAAATTTGTATTTTTTGGTATTTATTTGCATTATTCTTTTTATATTTCTTTGTGTATATAAATAAATATGTGTATTTATTTTCTTAATTTGAATATAATAGGAATTGTTTCATTCTTTGAATTTCAATTTCTAATGCCTATAGAGGTGCTTGACACATAGTAATGGTTTAATAAATGCTTGTTGATTGGGTGCTTCCTTCAGACATGTTGAGCTTGGAGACTTGGGATATTCACTCAAAATGTCTATGGGATAGTTTATGAGGAGGGGTTGGAGACTAGGAGAGAAGTTAGCATTGCATATGTAGATTTGGGAGCCACTTGCACATGTATGATAACTGAACTCATGAAATCTGATGATGATATCAAGAGAAAATATAAAAATAGAAAATCCCTGGGCATATACACAATTGAGATTTGTTGGTAGGTAATGACCTAGCATAGTAGTACTTGAGCTGAGCTCAGTAGCAAAGATGAGGAAGAAGAATATTCCAGTGATGGATTTTTGGAATAATACATATCACAAAATTTTATATGGTATAGAAACTTTTCTATTTAATTGAAAACAATGATATTCAGTTAAAATTACAGTTTCCAATTTAGGTTTCACTTGACTGGATAAGCCATTAACAACTGAAATAACTTCATTTTCTTATAAATGGTATTCTGATTCTCTCAGAATGCAAAGTGATCTTGCTGACAGATCTGCTTATTGAAATTCTTTAAAATAAAATGTACCCATGACTTGAATTTGCAACATGCTATTCTTATTTTTTTCCTCTGAGCTTTTAACTGAACAGTGTTTAAAAGTATGATCATCACTGAGGGAAAAACCAAATTTCCTCAGACAAAGGTGGAAAGAGTCCTTGGTAATTATCAGTAGCATAGAGGAGCTTAGCAGCTTCCACATAAAAGGAAAAGCAACCTTGAAAGCCATTTTAAAGCTCCTGCCAGAGTTGAACTCATTATGGTGCTTATCAGTCAGCACATTTCAAAAAGGATAGCACTTAAATGCAAGGTGAATGCCATCCAGATAAATGGATGATCATCTGTAAATGAGAGGGACCTGAGAAGAAGTTCACAAAAGGTTATAGAGGTGAGAGACTGACTCATAATAGACAAAGTCTATAAGGGATAAATGTAGCAATTTAGGATTTCTTTCTGAATGTTTTGAGTCTGATGGATGCTTTGTAATTCATCTTCTCTTTCTACTTAGTGACCTCTAAGAGATAAAGACAGAGACTGGTTGTCTTGGTAACTTGCTTTTGGTCTTTAGGTCTCTTTTACTTCTTTCATTAATTTGTTTATCATTCATGTGCTTTTTCATCTACAGATTTTTATTGGGCTCCTATTATATACAAGGCAATAAAAATCATTATATGATCATCAAAAACACAGGTCCTCTCTCTCTGCTGAGGTGTATATAAAGAAACAATACCTTCCCTAAAACTGTTAGAGAAAAGAGGAGTAAAATAATATTACATTAATTGTCAAATTTTATTAGTCTTTCCCTTTTTGAACAAGGAAGAAGAAAAGCTGTCTCTTGAAAGTCCCTATAGAAATGTAATTTTAATTAATTCATTCAACAAGTTTTACCTACAGTGTACAATGCACAATGTACAAATGCTACATTACAGAATCATAGAATTTCAGAGGTGGGAGAGATATCAGTGGCCACTTGGTCCAATTCAAACTAGAACAAAATCCACATCATAACACACCAGACAAGTAGTCATCCAGCTCCTGCATGATGATTGCCAATGAGAGAAAACTCAGGGACAGCTGGGTGGCACAGTGGATAGAGCACCAGCCTTGAATTCAGGAGGACCTGAGTTCAATCTGATCTCAGACACTTAAAACTTCCTAGATGTGTGACCCTGGGCAAGTCACTTAACCCTAGCCTCAGGAAAAAAAAAAAAAGAAAAAAAGAAAAGAGAAAACTCACTAAGTCCCCTCTCCCAACAAAGTGCAAACTTCTTTAAATAAGGGATTATATTAGTTTTGGCTTTATGTCCTCAGTACCATAATGCCTAGGACACAGTAAGTATTTAATAAATGCTTCTTGATTAACTTCTTTCTTCTTTTCTTTGACATATATTTTGTTTTTATGTGAACATCAAATCCTGCCTCAGATACTTACTGGATGTTTAAGCTCTCTAGATCTCAATTTCTTCATCCATAAAATAATGGAAATGCAGTCAAAAACTTCTGTCCCTTTCAGATGTAGGATCTCTTGATCCTATGATCAATGTCAGATCAATTTATATTTATCTTATTACTTGTCCTTGTTTTTAACTCCTACATATCATAAAAAATAATTTTGTTGATAACTTTTCATTGGTATCATCTTTGTTTTTCAATGTACAAAAAGTCACACCTTACAACAAAGAATAAAAGAAGAAGCTAAGGGGCAGAAGGACACATTAAAAAGGGTTTAAAGGCTGACAAAATTCAAAACTGTACTTGCCTTTCTTAAAACTCAATGAGTTCTACGTTGGGACACATCACTAAAAAGCCTCCCATGTTTGTCTCTTTTGTTCACTCTTCTTCATCTGTGTTGCTAAATTTTTGTTCTTTTTTTAAAATTTAAATTTAAAAAATTATAATTATAAATTTTTATGACAGTATATATGCATGAGTAATATTTTTTATAACATTATCCCTTGTATTCATTTTTCCAAATTTTCCCCTCCCTCCCTCTACTCCCTCTCCTAGATGACAGGCACTCCCATACATTTTACATGTGTTACAGTATAACCTAGATATAATATATGTGTGTAAATCCAATTTTCTTGTTGCACATTAAGAATTGGATTCCGAAGGTATAAGTAACCTAGCTAAAAAGACAGTAGTGCTAACAATTTACATTCATTTCCCAGTGTTCCTTCTCTGGGTGTAATTGTTTCTGTCCATCATTGATCACCTGGAAGTGAGTTGGATCTTCTTTATGTTGAAGATATCCACTTCCATCAGAATACATCTTCATACAGCATTGTTGTTGAAGTGTACAGTGATCTTCTGGTTCTATTCATTTCACTTAGCATCAGATCATGTAAGTCTTTCCAAACCTCTCTGTATTTGTCCTGCTGGTCATTTCTTCATATACCATAATTTACCCAACCATTCTCCAATTGATGGACATCCATTCATCTTCCAGTTTCTAGCCACTACAAAAAGGGCTGCCACAAACATTTTGGCACATACAGGTCCCTTTCCCCTCTTTAGTATTTCTTTGGGATATAAGCCCAATAGCAGCAATGCTGAGTCAAAGGGTATGCCCAGTTTGATAACTTTTTGGGCATAATTCCAGATTGCTCTCCAAAATGGCTGGATTCTTTCACAGCTCCACCAACAATGTATTAGTGTCCCAGTTTTCCCACATCCCCTCCAACATTCATCATTATTTGTTCCTGTCATCTTAGCCAATCTGACAGGTATGTAGTGGTATCTCAGAGTTGTCTTAATTTGCATTTCTCTGATCAGTAGTGATTTGGAACACTCTTTCATATGAGTAGACATAATTTCAAGTTCATCATCTGAGAATTGTCTGTTCATATCCTTTGACCATTTATCAATTGGAGAATGGTTTGATTTCTTATAAATTAGGGTCAGTTCTCTATATATTTTGGAAATGAGACCTTTATCAGAACCTTTAACTGTAAAAATATTTTCCCAATTTGTTACTTCCCTTCTAATCTTGTTTACATTAGTTTTGTTTGTACAGAAACTTTTTAGTTTGATGTAATCAAAATCTTCTATTTTGTGATCAATAATGATCTCTAGTTCTTCTTTAGTCATAAATTCCTTCCTCCTCCACAGGTCTGAGAGGTAGACTATCCTCTGTTCCTCTAATCTATTTATGCTCTCATTCTTTATGCCTAAATCATGGACCCATTTTGATCTTATCTTGATATATGATGTTAAGTGTGGACCCATATCTAATTTCTGCCATACTAATTTCTAGTTTTCCCAACAGTTTTTTTTCAAATAATGAATTTTTATCCCAAATGTTGGTATCTTTGAGTTTGTCAAACACTAGATTGCTATAGATGTACCCTTTTTTATCCCTTGTACCTAATCTGTTCCATTGATCAACTGGTCTATTTCTTAGTCAATACCAAATGGTTTTGGTGACTGCTGCTATATAATATAGCTTTAGATCAGGTACACCTAGACCACCTTCATCTGACTTTTTTTTCATTAGTTCCCTTGAAATTCTCGACCTTTTATTCTTCTATATGAATTTAGTTGTTATTTTTTCTAGGTCATTAAAATAGTTTCTTGGGAGTCTGATTGGTATAGCACTAAATAAATAGATTAGTTTGGGGAGTACTGTCATCTTTATTATATTTGCTCGGCCTATCCAAGAGCACTCAATGTCTTTCCAATTATTTAAATCTGACTTTATTTTTGTGGCAAGTGTTTTGACCATTCAAAAATTTTTTTCTCATATAATTCTTGACTATTCTTTGGTAGATGGATTCCCAAATATTTTATACTCTCAACATTTGTTTGGAATGGAATTTTTTTTTGTATCTCTTGCTGTTGCATTTTGTTGGTGAAGTATAAAAATGTTGAGGATTTATGTGGATTTATTTTGTATCCAGCAACTTTGCTAAAGTTGTGAATTATTTCTAATAACTTTTTATTAGAATCTCTGGGGTTTTCTAAGTATACCATCATATCATCTGCAAAAAGTGACAGTTCGATTTGATTTCCTCATTATCTACTCTTATTCCTTTAATCTCTTTCTCTACTCTTATTGCCGAGGCAAGCATTTCTAATACAATATTGAATAGTAATGGTGATAGTGGGCAACCTTGTTTCACTCCTGATCTTACTGGGAAAGGTTCCAGTTTATCTCCATTACATATTATGCTTACTGATATATATGAATATATATATATATGAAATATATGCTCCTGATTATTCTAAGGAATAGTCCATTTATTCCTATACTCTCAAGCATTTTTAGTAGGAATGAATGTTGGATTTTATCAAATGCTTTTTCTGCATCTATTGAGATGATCATATGGTTTTTATTAATTTGATTATTAATATGGTCAATTATACTAATAGTTTTCCTAATATTAAACCAGCCCTGCATTCCTGGTATAAATCCTACTTGATCATAGTGTATTATCCTGGGGATGGTTTTCTGAAGTCTTTTTGCTAATATCTTATTTAAGATTTTAGCATCAATATTCATTAAGGAAATTGGTCTATAGTTTTCTTTCTCAGTTTTTGATCTACCTGATTTAGGTATTAGTACCATGTCTGTGTCATAAAAGGAGTTTGGTAGGACTCCTTCATCTCCTATTTTTTCAAATAGTTTATATAACATTGGGGCTAATTGTTCTTTAAATGTTTGGTAGAATTCACATGTAAATCCATCTGGTCCTGGGGATTTTTTCCTGGGGAGTTGATTAATAGCTTGTTCTATTTCTTTTTCTGAAATGGGACTATTTAAGCAATTTATCTCCTCCTCTGTTAATCTAGGAAGCCTATATTTTTGGAGGAAGTCATCCATTTCACTTAAGTTATCAAATTTATTGGCATAAAGTTGGGCAAAGTAACTCCTTATTATTTCTCTAATTTCCTCTTCATTGGTGGAAAGATCCCCCTTTTCATTTGTAAGATTAACAATTTGATTTTCCTCTTTCCTTTTTCTGATCAGATTTACCAAAGGTTTATCTATTTTATTGGCTTTTTCATAAAACCAACTTTTGGTTTTATTTATTAATTCAATAGTTTTTTTTACTTTCAATATTATTGATTTCTCCTTTTAATTTTAGTATTTCAAGTTTGATTTTTGGTTGGGGGTTTTTAATTTGGTCTTTTTCTAGCTTTTTAAGTTGCAGGCCCAATTCATTAATCTTCTCTTTCTTTATTTTGTTCAAATAAGCCTCTAACGATAAAAAATTTCCCCTTATTACTGCTTTAGCTGCATCCCACAGATTTTGGTATGATGTCTCATCATTGTCATTATCTTGGGTGAAATTATTAATTGTTTCTATAATTTGCTCTTTCACCCAGTCATTCTTTAAGATGAGATTATTCCGTTTCCAATTACTTTTTGGTCTATTTCTTATTGAATGTAGTTTTTATTGCATTGTGATATGAGAAGAAGGCATTTATTATTTCTGCTTTCCTGCATTTAATTTTGAGATCTTTATGTCCTAATATATGGTCAATTTTTGTATAGGTTCCATGAATTGCTGAGAAGAATATATATTCCTTTCTATCACCATTCAGTTTTCTCCAAAGGTCTATTATACCTAGTTTTTCTAATGTTCTATTTATCTTTTTAATTTCTTTCTTATTTGTTTTGTGGTTTGATTTGTCTAAATCTGAGAGTGCAAGGTTGAGATCTCCCACTATTATAGTTTTACTGTCTATTTCTTCTTGCAACTCTCTTAACTTTTCCTTTAGAAAGTTAGATACTATACCACTTGGTGCATATATGTTTAGTAGTGTTATGGCTTCATTGTATATGCTACCTTTTAGTAGGATATAGTTTCCTTCCTTCTCTCTTTTAATTAGATCAATTTCTGCTTTTGCTTGATCTGAAATAAGGATGGCAATCCCTGCTTTTTTGGCTTTACCTGAAGCATAATAGATTCTGTTCCAACCTTTTACCTTTACTCTGTATATATCTCCCTGCTTTAAGTGTGTTTCCTATAAACAACATATTGTAGGGTTCTGACCTTTGATCCAGTCTGCTATCCATCTCTGTTTGATGGGAGAATTCATCCCATTCACATTTACAGTTAAAATTACTAATTTTGTATTTCCTTCCATCATATTATCCCAGATTATGCTTTTTTTCCCTTGACCCCCCTTATTTAATTTATAGACCCCACTTGTGACATGCAGCCCTCCCTTTTTAGTATCCCTCCCCCTCCTTTTAAGACCCTTCCCTATTCTTGTACCTTTCCCTTATTCCCCTTTTCCTTTTCCCTTTTACTCTCCCCCCTTTTAATGAGATAAGAGAGAATTCTCTGAAAAACAAATATGTCAATTATTTACTCTTTGAGCCTACTCTGATGAGAGTAAGATTCACACAATGTTTCTCCTCTCTAAATTCCCTCAGATGTGGTAGATTTTCTATGCCTCTTCCTGGGATGTAGTTTCCCTCTTTTTATCACTCCTTCCCCTTTTTCTGATACTACCCCCTTCCCTTTACTACTCCCCTTTTTTTATATCAGTAAAATCAAATTATCCATGAGGACTTTCTATATATCCACAACAGAGATACAGTTCTCAAGAGTTCTTTTTACCTTTTTCTGCTTCTCTTCTGTCTTGTGGATGTAGATCAAATTTTTTGTTTAAGTCTGTTTTTTTTTTTTTTTTTTTTAGAAACAAATGGAATTCCTCTGTTTCATTAAATGACCATCTTCTTCCATGGAAGAAAATGCTAAACTTAGCTGGGTAGTTTATTCTTGGTTGCAATCCTTAATCTTTTACCTTTCGGAATATCAGGTTCCAGGCCCTTTAATCTTTTAATGTGGAGGCAGCCAGATCTTGAGTGACTCTTATTGTGGCACCTTGATATTTAAATTGTTTTTTTCTAGCTGCTTGCAATATTTTTTCCTTTGTTTGGTAATTCTTCAGCTTAGCCACAATGTTCTGTGGAGTTCTTTTTTTAGGGTCTTTTTCAGAAGGTGTTCAATGAACTCTTTCAACACCTATTTTCCCTTCTGTTTCTATTATCTCTGGACAGTTCTCTTTGATGATTTCCTGTAAAATAGATTCTCTCTCCTAGATCTATTTTCCAGATCTATAGATTTTCCCAGTAAGTATTTGACGTTATTCTCCAGCTTTTCACTTTTTTTGTTTTGTTTGACTGATTCTTGGGTACTCAATGAATCATTCATTTCTATTTGTTCCGTTCTGATTTTTAATGAGTTATTTTCTTCATTCACATTTTTTAGTTCTTTATGCATATGCCCAATTGAGTTTTTAAACAAATTATTTTGCTCTATTGAATTTTTTCCATTTCTCTAATTTTTCTTTAGAGAGTTATTTTCTTTTTCCAATTCAGAAATCCTACTTTCTTGAGACTTTTTTATCTTTTCCAATTCAGAAATCCTACTTTCTTGAGAATTTTTTTATCTTTTCCAATTCAGAAATCCTACTTTCCTGTGATTTTTTAACCTTTTCTAATTCATAAATTTTGTTTCCCTGCATCTCCTGTGAATTCTTTATTTTTTCCAACTCAAATTTCAGGACATTGTTATTCTCTATCATAGCTTCTCTGATCCCAGAGTTCTCCCCAGCCTGATCAGCACAGTGTTTTAGCACCTAATCGTCTGTGCTGGCCTTTTTTCTTCCTCCCCTCAGAACCGACCTTTTCTGTTGAAATTCCAGATTCTCTTCAGCTGGTAAGTTGTGTTTCTAATCCTTGTGGTTTTTATCAGTCCAGCATTATTTTTGAGGATGATTTAACTAATTAATAATGAGGGAAGAAGGAAGCTTACAAATTCCCATGTGTCTTCTCTGCCACCTTGGCTCTGCCCCCCCCCCCCAATTTTTGTTCTTAAGAGCATCTTAATCCTTTCAGAACAAATTATTCTATGGAATTTTTGGCTATAAGTTCCCAGCAATCCTGTCTATGAATTCTTAACTACCTTGTGTCTTAAAAGCAAGGTCTTATTGCAAGGTCTTATTTCTAGTCATATGAAAAGATGCTCCAAGTCATTATTAATCAGAGAAATGCAAATTAAGACAACTCTGAGATACCACTACACACCTGTCATATTGGCTAGAATGTCAAGGAAAGATAATGTGCAATGTTGGAGGGGATGTGGGAAAACAGGGACACTGATACATTGTTGGTGGAATTGTGAATACATCCAGACATTCTGGAGAGCAATTTGGAAATATGCTCAAAAAGTTATCAAACTGTGCATACCCTTTGACCCAGCAGTGTTACTACTGGGCTTATATCCCAAAGAGATCTTAAAGAATGGAAAGGGACCTGTATGTGCAAGAATGTTTGTGGCAGCCCTTTTTGTAGTGGCTAGAAACTGGAAACTAAGTGGATGCCCATCAATTGGAGAATGGCTGAATAAATTGTGGTATATGAATGTTATGGAATATTATTGTTCTGTAAGAAATGACCAACAGGATGATTTCAGAACTGATGCTGAGTGAAATGAGCAGGATCAGGAGATCATTATATACTTCAACAACAATACTATATGATGATCAATTTTGATGGATGTGGCTTTCTTCAACAATGAGATGAACCAAATCAATTCCAATAGAGCAGTAATGAACTGAACCAACTACACCCAGCGAAAGAACTCTGGGAGATGACTGTGAACCACTACATAGAATTCCCAATCCCTCTAATTTTGTTCGCCTGCATTTTAGATTTCCTTCACAGGCTAATTGTATACTATTTCAAAGTCCGATTCTTTTTGTACAGCAAAATAACTGTATGGATATGTATACATATATTGTATTTAATTTATACTTTAATATATTTAACATGTATTGGTCAACCTGCCATCTGGGGGGGTGGGGATGAGGGGAAAAATTAGAACAAAAGGTTTGGCAATTGTCAATGTTGTAAAATTACCCATGCATATATCTGGTAAATAAAAACAAACAAAACAAAAACAAAAACAAAAACAAGGTTCTATGACATATTGACCAGGCTTTTTCCTCCTTAGCTATAAAGATATTCTAAAGTTAAATGGTCATTTCCTCTGAGCTGCCATTATTTGTATTTCAATAACCATTTCCTCCTTCTTGGTCAGTATTAGGGCCAGAATAGCTGTCCTTTTGTTATTTGTCCATCTTTTGAAGAATGGGATTATTAAAGTAAGTCAATAATAATCCATTGCTGCTTTAACAAAATTCAAGTATATTTTGAGACAGTTGAAATTTTTTATGATTATGTCTCCATGCCAGGTTTGTGATGAGCTTCCTATATGATCCATTTTTTTTTCCTTTGAGAGTCTGTAATAAACTTGTTATTCTTCCTTTGTTTTTGAAGATCAGTCTTGACCTGCACATTAAATAAGACAGAGTAACACAAACAAAGTTGTCAGCCTATATCTCTCTTACAGAGTCATCAAATTCCAGTAGCAAGACAAAAGAAAGGTTAGCTGGTAATGGCCCAGGATGTGGTAGATGATGACTTTGGCATCTTTGATGGCTGACCAAACTCTAAGTGCTCCATAGTACCTGAGTCAGCCATCTCCATGGTCATTGGACTTTACCCTAACTAACCAAGAAATCTGTGAAATAAAACATTCACAATACTATTTCTCTTTCTCCCTCCATTGATTACCACTCAAATACTCTTTGTCATATTCTCTCCCTCCCCCCACTTCTGGTATGGCCTTTTTTTTTTAAGTGAGCATAGTGAGCAACTGTTCCTATAAAGATTATCAGTCCAATGACTCTTTTATCTAATTTTTACCCTTCAAATAAAGTACGTTCTCTGCAACCTTATTCTAGTTTTGGGCTATATCTCATCATGTGTCAGAAATGTTTGAGAAAAAATTTACCTTCTTATAATAAGATCTCTATCTCAACATTTTTGCCCACATTCTGGCATTTGCAAATAGATATTTGAGGCAATTTTAAAATTTCTGCTCCCCATCTAGGATTTTATCTTATCCTATTGTCCTTGTTTCTAACTCCTACATTGCTGGAACTCTATCTTTCCAGAAATCAGCAGGAGTCAGGATCACTAAATGTCTTTATTCTAGATCTTTTCCGTCACCTCCAACGCCAGGTCACGAGTGCAAGTGAGCATGAGTTCCACCACCCAAGTTTCTCTTACTCCTCCTACACAAGTCACTTCCCTCTCTTTGTCTCACCAATCAAGTCAGCACAGAACAGCTGGGGAGGGTCAACCTTAAACAAGTTAATAGGGAACCATCCAATTGGCAATTAGTCTCACGTGCTTCATCATCCAAGTGCATTGCTCAGTTCTAGCCCTTTACATCTCCTGCTTTCTTTTGTTTTAGACCACAGGAGGTCGCGCCATCCCTGACTTTTCAGGGAGATGAGAACCCCAAAAAGGAGGTGATCACGCCCCCCCTGACTTCTCAGGAGGGGAGATGAAAGCACTAAAAAGGAGATAATCACGCCCTCCCTGACATCTCAGGAAGGGAGATGAGAAGCACCAAAGAGAAGTGGGGATTTGCTAGCGGGTTTCTGGATTGAAGGGCCTTATTAGAGACAAGTATGCACAAACCCATCAGCATGGGAGTTATTACACAAGCACATAGCAATAACGCAGAGGCTATTAGTGGTGACTCTCCCCACAGTCAGTGCAGACTCGATGTGGTGTAACAAACAGGAATTGTACATGCAAGTAGTGATATAACAAACAATATAACAATATAATCAACATGGTATTGTAAGAGATTTCCAGAAGTCCTAGAAGGAGGGTATGTAAACACCAGACACACATACCCCTTCTTCAGCAACCAAGAGATAGTCCAAAACCAATCTATTGTCCATTGCTTCACTGTTAGGGAATCCAATGATCCCCACAAGTTTTTGAAATCCCACATCAGTCTTTTTATATGTTAGGGAATCCAATGATCCCCACAAGTTTTTGAAGTCCCACATCAGTCTTTTTATATGTTAGGGAATCCAATGATCCCCACAAGATTTTGAAGTCCAGCAACAGTCTTATGATGCCTCAGAGAATCCAATGATTCCTGAGGACTTTCAGTCCTACAATAGTCTTATGATGTCTCAGAGAATCCAATGATTCCTGAGGACTTTCAGTCCTACAATAGTCTTATGATGTCTCAGAGAATCCAATGATTCCTGAGGATTTCAGTCCTACAATAGTCTTATGATGTCTCAGAGAATCCAATGATTCCTGAGGATTTCAGTCCTACAATAGTCTTATGATGCCTCAGAGAATCCAATGATTCCTGAGGACTTTCAGTCCTACAATAGTCTTATGATGCCTCAGAGAATCCAATGATTCCTGAGGACTTTCAGTCCTATAATAGTCTTATGATGTCTCAGAGAATCCAATGATTCCTGAGGTTTTCAGTCCTACAATAGTCTTATGATGTCTCAGAGAATCCAATGATTCCTGAGGATTTCAGTCCTACAATAGTCTTATGATGTCTCAGAGAATCCAATGATTCTTGAGACTTTCAAGTCCTACAATAGTCTTATGATGTCTCAGAGAATCCAATGATTCCTGAGGATTTTCAAGTCCAACAGTTTTTGATGTCCATGGGTCAAACGCCATAACTGCCAGGTTCTTTCAGTGGTGGGCACAGTCAGCAACGGAACCACCCGATGTTTCTTGGGCCTTCTCCTTCGTTTCAAGGGTCTGCTCTGTCTCTCTCCGATGGACAAGGAGAATACGGCTCGTTGGCACCCATCTGATTCCTTCTCCATCTGTAGAAATACAAGCAAACCCTCTCCCCCAAGCAGTTAACCTATCTGGTCCCTTCCATTCACCACTTTCTGGGTCTCTCCACATCACTTGACGATTATCTAAAGACAGTGAAGCTGCTCGCACTGGACACTGCCCTTCCGGTGAGTTATAAAACCTGTCTGCTGGAGCCAGTGCATCTTTGTCAAAAATTAAAAAATTAATGGTATAGAGAACTAAATTTAGAAGTTCTCTAGGGTTACCCGTGGCTCCCCCTTTCTTTTGTTTTTGGAGGAGTGTCTTAATATCTCTGTTTCTTCTCTCTACTATTGCCTGCCCTTGAGGATTAAAGGATATGCCCGTGGTGTGTAAAATCTTATACTGTGCACAAAAGTGTGTAAAATGTTTAGATGTATATGCAGGTCCATTGTCTGTTTTTATTGCTTGTGGCACACCCATAATTGCAAATGCTTGTATAAGAAATTCAGTTACCACTCGGGCTGTCTCTTTTGCTGCTGGCATTGCAAATGTGAATCCTGAAAAGGTGTCTACCACGACATGGATAAAAGATAGACGACCAAAAGATTTATAATGGGTCACATCCATTTGCCAAATTTTATTAGGTCTCAAACCACGAGGGTTCTTCCCTGGAGGGAGTGTAGGAGCATGGAAAGGAAGGCAAGCTGTACAGGCTTTTACTATGCTCCTAGCTTCTTCTCTTGTTATTCCAAACTGCAAACGTAAAGCTCGGGCAGCCTGATGATATTTAGAATGAGACTCTTGTGCTTCTTGAAATAAAGGAGTACTGGCCAGCATGGTTAGAAGGCTATCTACCTTTGAATTACCATCAAAAATAGGACCTGGAAGTCCACTATGTCATAAAAAATAATTTTGTTGATCACTGTTGGTTTTGTATCACCATTTCTGTCCACTACTGTCCAGTAATAAATATTCTTCTTCTTATGTTATGCTTTTTATTTTTTGTGGCATTGTTCTTGCCTCATTTATGTGAGTAATTTTATTCTTCCCTTTCCATTTTTTTCTTTACAAATTCCTCTTGTTCAAATTAACAAAGTTTAGGACAAGTTAATTGCTTTCTTAGTCCTATGATATGCATTTTATTGCTAACCACAAGACCATCCTAAACTTTGATCCAGATAAACAAGCTTATTTCTCATTTTTCAAATCCCTGTTTCTCTTATGAAACACTTATATTTAGTCAATAACAATGATGAAGCCACCATCTGTATCCTTTTTTTTCTTTTTTTTAATTTTTATTTATAAAATTTTTGACATTATATATGCATCAGTAATTTTTTTATAACATTATCCCTTGTATTCATTTTTTCAAATTTTCCCCTCCCTCCCTCTACTCCCTCCCCTTGATGACAGGCAATCCCATATATTTTACATGTGTTACAACATAATCTAGATACAATATATGTGTGTAAATACCATTTTCTTGTTGCACATTAAGTATTAGATTCCGAAGGTATAAGTAACCTGGGTAGATAGACAGTCGTGCTAACAATTTACATTCATTTCCCAGTGTTCCTTCTCTGGATATAGTCGTCTCTGTCCATTATTGATCAGCTGGAAGTGAGTTGGATCTTCTTTATGTTGAAGATATCCACTTCCATCAGAATACATCTTCATACAACATTGAAGTGTACAGTAATCTTCTGGTTCTATTCATTTCACTCAGCATCAGTTGGTGTAAGTTTCTCCAAACCTCTCTGTATTCCTCCTGCTGGTCATTTCTTACAGAGCAATAATATTCCATAACATTAATATACCATAATTTACCCAACCATTCTCCAATTGATGGACATCCATTCATCTTCCAGTTTCTGGCCACTACGAAAAGAGCTGCCACAAACATTTTGGCACATACAGGTCCCTTTCCCCTCTTCATTATTTCTTTGGGATATAAGCCCAATAGCAGTAATGCTGGATCAAAGGGGATGCACAGTTTGATAACTTTTTGGGCATAGTTCCAAATTGCTCTCCAGAATGGTTGGATTCTTTCACAACTCCACCAACAATGTATTAGTGTCCCAGTTTTCCCACATCCCCTCCAACATTCATAATTATTTGTTCCTGTCATCTTAGCCAATCTGACAGGTATGTAGTGGTATCTTAGCGTTGCGTTAATTTGCATTTCTCTGATCAGTAGTGATTTGGAACACTTTCATATGAGTGGATATAATTTCAATTTCATCATCTGAGAATTGTCCATATCCTTTGACCATTTATCAATCACCATCTGTATCCTAATATCTTCATATTATTCATTAGAATTTTATAGTTGTTAGCCATGGCTTCTAGTTTCCTTCTAGAAGGAAATTTGTTCTTGTGGGAATTCTTGTGGGAGTAGATAATACTATGATGGCTGAGTAATCTTGGGAAGCTTTCCATTACAAACCAGATACATACCCTGGAAAGAGAGTATCTCAACCTATTCCTTATTTTTTCCTTATCTATATTCTTTCTATCATTATATTCTCTCAAATTATGATTCTGCTTCTCTGAGCTAATTAAGTAAATTTATTTAAGGAAAGAACAAACATAAAATTTAAGAATAATTCAATGAACTATTTCTACATATACAAAATGATAAACTGGAAATTCTGAAGGGATAGGAAAGAAAAGATATTAAGAAATATCAGAAACAAGTGAAATTTGTCAGAGAAGAATTGATAAATAGGTCCCTTTTGTGTGGTCCTTTGCAGGAGGTAATGGCAGAAGTAAGCAAAGAGGAGAGAAAGAAAGAGAGGAAGGCATTTCAGGTTGGAGAAGTGAGATGAATTCCTGACATGCGGCTGGTAATTCAGATTTGAAAATGTAATGCATAATAAATGTTGCAAGGATAAACTATAAATAGATTATGGAAACACAAGTTGTATTTATATATAGCTGAGAAGCTCATGCACATAATTTGCATATTGTCAAAGGAGATCTGCTTCTTCCAGAGAAGTGCTTGTTTTTTACTTAAAAGCAATTAACTTGATATAAAAACTTGAAGAAAATAATTTTTAATTAAGTGAATGAAAGTCTCACTATTTCTTTAAATTAATGAAAGGTATTTTATTAATATAATTAACAAATGTTTCATTAATGTACCTACTTTCAAAAAAATTGACACCTTTATAATAAGCTCTATTTTTATCTCAATGAGGTTTTTTTGTCCTTGAATGAATGCCCTCTTATGTGTTTCTTTGTGTCTTTTGTGTCAGGTAAACATATGCCAGGCCATTTGCATATAGATTAATTTCTCTATGTAGGTTTATGTAAATAAAAATTTAAACAACAAGATTTTGGTTATATGCAAATAATATTATTAAATTTAAAAGACTTTCGATCATAATTCTATTAAATTTATCATTTTTTTTAAAAAATTCTGTTTCTTTTTGAGAATTGTTCATTTGAGATGATTCTGAGAACCTTCTAGAAAAAGATAAATGACAAATGAATGCACTGCCTCAGACTCAAGGTGCAAATCATTCCTCTAAACATGTACCAACTTTCTAGGTATCTCTCTAAATCTAAGACTATAAGCTGGTAGATGGAATTTGCCCACCAGTAGTTTTTTTCAAGGAAATCACAGAAGTTAGACCAAAAATAATAGCTAAATTTTATATGCACCAAGTGCTTCTTCAGGTGTCCTCCCTGTTCCCCTTTCCCACTTCACAGTGTGCTCAATTATCATGCTTGGTGACTTAAGTAGAAGCTTGGAGGTTAGGAAGCTGCACGTATCACTCATTGTTGTATTGAGTTCCCTGTTGGTTAAAGCTTCATGGATACACTGAGAGGGATCACTTACCCTCCTCAGCTTGCTCTTTTCCTTCTGGCTTCAAAGCGTGAAATCTATTCTCTGAAATATAGAAAGGATTAAGGGGGAAAATGTCTTCACACCCATAAGGACATGAAGCACTAACATATGTTTATAAAGGAAAGGATACTCTTTCCCTGGTGCAAGTTCTTGTGGGTATAAATCACAGAAGTAACATCTCCCATTGCAAAAGTAGAAGAAGTGATGTCTTCTGGAGTGTAGTGGTAGTGGAGAAAGGGCTTGAACTAAGCAATCTGGTCATTACCAAGAGAGAGTATCTTAGAAAAAGTATGAATAGACTAGTACCAAAAATAACCATGACCATGCTCAGCAAAGCTAAAATGTGAAATAGATAATGAACAGTCTCACCAAAATGGTTCTATATTCCAAAGAGGTTTGAATTAACTAACTAAATAATCATTCTAATATTAAGTTACTGAATGAAACTGTCTATTGTAATCATCCTATAATTCTTACCTTGATTCTTTCATGTTAAACATTTTTTTTTCCAGTGGGGGAATAATAGACTTGTTCTATACTTTATTCATGTTTGTGTATTCAATGCTTTTTTTTTTTAAGCTTATTCCCTCTTCTTTGAGGAAAACTTAGGCTTGAGCCAATAGTAACATTGCTATCATTGGTCACTTGAGATGAAAGTAATGAGACCTTTAATTTGAGAACTCAAGAACCTATTTTCTCCAATAAAAAGAAAGTCTTCCCCTAAAATAAAACTGACACATAATCCTATACCTGTGTACAGAACAGAAAGTAGTAGGTAGTGTGAGATGCAATCAAGTAACTCTAATCCATAAGAATGATTCTTCAACTTCTTTCTTCCAATATACGCAGAGAGGTCCAGCGGAGCAGTCAATTAAGGGGCTGTATCAGCAATGGATCACACACACCAGGAAGCCAGTCATCCTTCCTTTTTCCCTATCTCCACTAAACCTTACACATAGTTATAAGGAACAGCAACTTAGAATGGCTTCAGAGCCTTCAGACCCGGTAAGGGTAGGACACCTGCTACATAAATATTTCTTTACAGTTTTAAAAGTACTCTCAGAATAACAACCTTGTGAAGTTGGTAGAGCAAGTATGTTTATCTCTATGTTTCAGATAGGGAATCAGGATTTAGAAAGGTTAAGTGATTTGCAGGAAGCACATTGCTATCTTTGTTCCCTTACTGCCTTTACTCTATTTGTTTTCTAATACTGTGTATTTCACTGACTTCTAACAACCTAAGTAAAGCTCGCCTCACATCCACAGAATCTTCCCTATCTATTCCATTTGACAAAGTTTGACCTTTCCTTTAATTTTTCTACTTATTTGATGTCAGCATCAACAGTTAACAACAGCTCATCACACAAGGAACCCAACTATGCTTCAGAACAGAGTCAAAGGAAAAGCATCATGATTGACAGGAAAGGCTGAGGTCCCAAACAGAGAGTCAGGGGGGAAAAAAAGAAGTTCTTCCAATTGCATCAATGAAATGGAAGTCCAGCTGTTAGTCAAAGCTAATACATAGTATGAGGCAGCCAGGAACAGAGATGGGACAATTGTAAAGAATCAGGAAAAGCCATAGAAGCAAAATAAAGACAAGAGCTAACCCATTTAAGAACTGTCAGTTTTCCTTTCATTAAAAGGCATAGTCAAAGCCAACAGAGAGCCTAAGTCCAGGAAAATAGATTTAATTCTTGCCTCTGACACAACCTGCCTGTTATTTTAGGCAAATCACCAAACCTTTCAGGTCCCCCAGAAAATACTCTTGTTTTTTTTTTTTTTTTTTTTTTTAATAATAATAATGCTCACAGTTTACACTCATTTCCCAGTGTTCCTTTTCTGGATGTAGCTGATTCTGTCCATCATTGATCAATTGGAATTGGATTAGCTCTTCCCTATGTTGAAGATATCCACTTCCATCAGAATACATCCTCATACAGTATCATTGTTGAAGTGTATAATGAACTCCTAGTTCTGCTCATTTCACTCAGCATCAGTTGATGTAAGTCTCTCCAAGCCTCTCTGTATTCCTCCTGTTGGTCAAGAAAATACTCTTGTTAAATGGTATTTACACACATATATTGTATCTAGGTTATATTGTAACACATGTAAAATGTATGGGATTGCCTGTCATCGGGGGGAGGGAGTGGAGGGAGGGAGGGGATAATTTGGAAAAATGAATTAAAAAAAAAAAGAAAATACTCTTGTTGAAGAACAATTGAAGATTTGCTTTGGTGGAGGCAAAAGGAAAAGAATAAACATTTATATAGTACCTACTATGTGCCAGGCTCTATGCTAATTGCTTTGATTTCTCACAACAACTCTGGAAGGTAGGCGCTATGGTGCTATTATTGTTTCCATTTACAAATGAGGAAACTGAGGTTAATTGACTTCTCCAAGACCATACAACTAGTAAGTGTCTGAGATCAAATGTGAATTCATTTCTTTCTGACTACAGGCTCAATATCTTATCCACCTAGTGCCTACAGATAGGTCAACCTCACCAACAATTGCCCCAAACAATGAAATCACATATTTGGCTAATAAACAAACAAACAAATAGATAGATAAAGAAATAAATAAAGATTTCTATATGGGAAATTAGTGGGATGAATCATTAGGTCTAAGACCTTTGATAGTGGCATATCTAAAGATAAAGAGAGTTGATCAGAAAATATTGTGGAAGATATAGTTGTCACTGACTTTGATATCATGTGTTCATCACCAAGGACTTCAGTGTCACCTTTGACCATCTATCTGAATCTCAGGTAATCTCATAGCATAGTTCTACATACATTATTTCTCAAGGAAAATAAGCCACAAAGTGATTATGAACAAAGATATTTAGGAAATAGTATAAAAAACAGAGACATAACTATCCTATCCCATTCCCCACATGTTTCTTTTCTCTTTTTTTCAAGTCAAAAATTCATCAGCAGGGAGATAAGAGGCCAGTGTATAAATTTTAAGGAAAGGAGTCTTGGTTTTTCTAGCTTTTAAGTGCTGACTTAATGGCTAGTGCTTTCCTTGAGGTTACTGTCAGTGGTTAGATTTCTACTACCATAGTTTGTATTATAATAATAAATAATGATTATCACTTCTATTATATCAGCTCAAATACACTCATCTTTGTAGTAACAAGTAGAATATATAATCTTTTTTATAATTACAAAGAATGAGTAGGATAATCAAGTTTATTTCTAACCAAATTTGACATCAAATTTATTCACTAGAATTTATTATGAAGCTTCAACCATATTTTATTAGAGTATTGTATATATAATTTTATGTAATGTCTCTAAAATTTTGTCCAGAGAAGGATTACTCACTATGAATAAATCCTCTATTTGTAGACATCACAAAGTAATGTTTAGGAATGATTTTTACAAAAACCTATGCAATAAATATTTTATAGGGGAATATATATAAAAATCTGATTATATTTAATGTATCTACATAGTTGGACACAGAAGTGTCTAAGTATTTATATTGTTAGCATTATAATTAGGACAATTCCACTGGAACTTCTGAGAAGGAACAAATTGCATGATAATTATGCTGAAAGGTAATGTATAGATGTAACACTAACTGAGATACTTTGGAAGAAAGAATTAAAGTTATAAAGTGATGATAAAGCTGACTACAGTCTAGTCTCAAACCCTATGATTTGGAGGATTATTAGCTTAACAGCAGTAAAAATTAACCTATGGGGCTTGAAAAAAGGTATAGCCACAGGTGTCTGGGTATACTAAAGAATTTTTCCTTGTACAGACATTTTTTCTTATTTTTAGCATGAAGGCATCTGAGGTGATGGCATTGTTTTATTGTCTTTTCCTCCCTTTCCCAGGTATCTTCTATATGTGATTTCCTAAAGTAGAAAATCTTTCATTTTAAAAGTGAGTCTTTGATGATACTGTAATTCATACATAGCCCAGACTACCTCCATTTAAGGTGATTATCTCAAAATATCCTGTCACCCTAGGGATATATTTCTTAAAATCCCACATAGTTAACCAATCAATTAGCATTTATTAAGAATCTGCTATGTGTCAGACTTTGTGCTAAGTTCTGAGGATATAAAGAAAGCCAAAAAACAGTTCCTGCTCTCAAGAGGTCACATTCTTTTGGGTGGAGACAATATGCAAACAATTATGTGATACACACACATACACACACACACACACACATGATATATATACATAAATACATATACTCTCACACACACACATTCATACCCAATTGTGTGTATGTGTGCCCTAGGGTTAAAAGAGATTGGGAAAGGTTTCTTGGAGAAGAGGGATTTTACTGGAGACTTGAAAGAAAAAAGGGAAGTCAAAGTGAGGATGAGGAGGGAGATACTACTGGACTGGAGGACATTCTGAAGTTAAGGGATGTTCTTGAGAAAAACAGCAAGGAGGTCAGCATTATTAGGCTGCAGAGTAAGTTAGGATAAGGAATGAAATATGTGAGAAAATTAGAGATGGAAGCAGAACCAAGATAGTGGAGTAAAAAGAAGCAGTACAGTTGAGCTCCCCACAAAATTCTTTCAAGAACTAGAAAATATTGATGGGAAAATTCAGGAAAAGTTATGAGCTGTTTGTGCTGCCCAGCTCAGCATAGGCAGATAGATTGAGTGGTATAGACAGTGGAGACAGGTGTCTAGAGGTATCCCTGGTTCTCAGGTCAGGAGCATACTATATATGGAACATTTCAAGGCCCTGTAAAAGAGTATACACTAGGGTAAAACACCCATATTGGGGCATCACAAGCCTCAAACTGGGGTATTATAATGAAGACAGATGTGATTTGTTGGCTTTGTTACCCACTGCCCAGTTCCAGGTCATAGATTTGGAGTAGATTGAGAAAGGCAATTACAAAAGATGATCATGTTCCTGTTCTTTGTACGAAAACCAGGGCTGTGAACTGAAAAAAGAGAAAGTTCAGAAGTAAGAAGTACTTCCAGGCAAATAGCAGCATCTCAGTTCTCACATCTAGCCCAGACTATAGAGGAATAACCAGGATTGTAAAGGAATAACCAACAGCAGTCTGTTGTTGTTCAGACAAAACCTCAAATCAGGAACTTAAAGGGATCACCATCAGATTTTACCCTGACTCAGACACTTTAGGAATTGTTAAAGCTTGCAGGTATCCAACCTGTCTCTAAAAACAGGAATAACACAACATTCAACACATCCAAGAATGTAGCAACAAGACCAGACCAGATCTTCACTCCAGATATGTAGTAGAGTCTAACCCTACTATCAAGTTTGAAGTCAAGAAGTAGGCTAGAAAAATGAACAAAGAAAAAGTAATCTCACCATAAAGAAATTTTTATGGCAGCAGGGAAGCTAAACACATAGCCAGAAAAAGAGAATGACTCTAAACAATTATAAGCAAGGTCTCAAAGGACAGCACAATGTGAACACAAACTCAACCAGAATTACTACAAGAGATGAAGAGTTAAAAAGAAAAGAGTTTAAAGTATTTTTATAACTAGAATGAGAGTGCTTGAGGATAAAAAAAAATGGAAAATAAAGAAAAGCTATGGAAGAAAGAATTGGAAAGGGACATAGTAGCTTGTCCCAAGAGGTATCAAGTAACAAACTCTCTAACAATTAGAATGGACCAAAGGAAGCCAACAACTATATAAGACAATAGGAAGTATTAAAACAAGGTCAAAAGACTAGAAAGATAATATAAAATATGAGCTATCTCATAGCAAAAACAATAGCCTTAGACAAAATATTGAGGAAAAAAACTAAGAATAATTAGATTGTCTGAACAAGATTTTTTTTTATAAAAAAGAGCCTAGATGCCATATTTCAAGAATTCTTAAAACTGACCAAATTTCTTATAACTAGAAGCAAAGTATATATAGAAGGGATATATCAGTCACCTTCTAGAAGAAACTCTAAAATGAAAACTCCTCGAGTTTTCGTCAAAATCCAGAGTTTCCAAACCAGAGAAAAATACTGCAAGCAATTAGCCAAAAAAAAAAAAAAAAAAATTTCAAGTGCTAAAGAGCAAATCAGGATTATACAGTATTTAGCACTTACCATTATAAAGGAGCAGAGAACTTGGACTCTGATATTTCAGAAATCAAAGTATAAAGATTTCAAGCCAAGAATAACTTACTAGGTGAAATTGAGTGTAATGCAAATGGATGGATTGAATGAATTAATTTAAAGAATTAGAAGACTCTCAAACATTCCTGTTGAAAACACCAAAAGAAATCTTGACACAAGAAGGAACACAAGATGGGAGAGAAGCATAAAATGGTAAACATGTATGAATATGAAGACTTGAAGGGGTGGGGCACATTATGAAGAACTTTGAACACCAATCTATTTGTTATAAAAACAACTATAAACTGGCACACTTAGAGCTGCCCCAAGAATTCCTTTCTAGATATTTTGCCCATTCATAATAGGAAGATCCTTTCATGTGACACAAATAAGAAATCAAGAAATAAGAGCCAACAGACCTAATGATACTTTCTTGTATCTTGCTTGGTTGCAGAATCTTATACATCAACAAGCAACAAGCATTCATTAAGCATCTCTTCTGTGTCAGGTTCTATGCACAAGAATAAAATGTGCTTGCCCTCAAAAAACTCTATCGGAGGAAAACACATGTGAACATATAAGTAGATGAAAAATATATACAAAGTAAATGCAAGGTAATTGTGGGGGGAAGAGACTAAGGAAAAGATAAGCATTTAGGGTTGTGGAGTCAGAATGCCTCCTATAGGATTTGGCATTTGAACTGAGTTAGGAGGGAAAGGAGGGATTCTAAGAGGTCCAAGTAAAGAATGAATGAACAAATGTATCAGTGATTTTAAAAGTAGTTTTTAGTTTTGCATCAATATTGATAAAAAGAAAAAAATAACAGTAGAAAGATGTTTTGAGAGAAAGCACTGTGCTTTGAGTGCTCATCACTAACCAATTCAATACAATTCACATTTATTAACCCTCTAATAAGGAATTAGCTGATTCATTAGATAAAATTTTAGCTCAGAGTCAAGAAGACTCATCCCTGATTTCAATTCCTAAAGGTCATACAACTATTAAGTTTCTGAGATAGGATTAGAACTCAGGCTTCTTGGCTCCAAGGCCAGACATTTATCCCCTGCTATTCTACTTTTTGGCCAGTGTCACATTTCTCTGTCATTTTTTTCACATTCTCTTTAATAAGAGGATGACACTATTTTAATCTTAAAAACAGAAGAAATTCAGATCTCCATTGCAATTTATAGTCACTCAACATTGGACAAAGACCCTGTTGGTTCTCCCTAAAGTGGACCGCTTCCTCAAATGCTTCTCACTGTGTTTAATTAAAAATCATGAATAAAAGTGTGATGTTTTAAAATACTACCTTTTCCTTCATGCTATTGAAAAAACCAAACCAATAATTGTTTTCTTTTCCAAAAAAAAATCATGATCCTGTGTAAAATACTACCTTGTGCTCTAATTACTTACTTTTTGTTATCGAAGTCTCAAAAAAAGGTATTTTCATCTTATTAGCAAAGCTTTAATATATCCATGTTAAATGAGGTGTTTTAAGGAGGCAGTAAATTCTTTTGATCATTTTCAACTAATTCTTTAACTGAGTCTTGAGAATTGAGGAGGGGTTGGGAACAAGGAGGGCTCTAACCAGAGAGGGAGGACTAAAGGAATGAATATTTTCAAGAAAAAGTAAGCTACATATATCCCTCCATCTGTCAGCCTGTGAATTGTTCAATGGGCAGGGATGCACAGAGCCATTGTAGGGTGTGTGTTTGTGTGTGTGTGTGTGTGTGTGTGTGTGTGTGTGTGTTTCTGTGTATGTGTGTGCATGCATTATACTGGTAAAATTTGCCAGCCTACACAGTCCCCCTGGATCTCACTCACTCATCAAAAGAAAGTATAACTATACTTCCAACACAGGCAAACCTGGTCATGTCATATTTACCATCTGTTGTTGGCAAGCTCAGCAGGATGATTTTTCTCCCCAAGAAAGCTGAAGGAGGCTAGTTTTCTAAGGAAAAGTGGAGATTTAAAAAAAAAATCTGACATTTTGTTGATGTTACTGTATTTTAGGAAAATATATATAAAAATATATGTAAAATGTGTAGGGAAATAGAGATGGGAAGAGAAGAGAGTTCTGGGCAACATCCCTCCCTTAATCTATTGATAGGAATTACAAACAATCTAAAGCAATTGTAGATGATTTCCCCTGCCTTTCAGAAATATTTTTGAAACCCCAAATTTAGTATTTGTTAGTGGCATTTTGCTGGTAACACATTTTCTTTTTCATTGTGTATATTGGAATATCAGAGGCTCAAGGTTACCCAGATAAATTTGTACCAGAGAATTTTCAAGGGATATATATCTTATTGAGATTCCTTTGCTGATATTGAAGGCAGCCTTAATTTTCTCGTCTTAGGGTGAGAAAATTCACAGGTAAAATGGGAATAATAATTCACAGAATCCAACAAACCCAAAAGAACTATATAGATGATTGAGCAGCTATGTGGCTCAATGAAGTGAAGTCAAAAGACTTCTGAGTTCAAATCCAGCCTCAGATACTTCCTAAGCAAGTCACTTAACCTTGCTTCCCTCAGTTTCTTTATCTATAAAATGAGCTGGAGAAGAAATTGACAATCCACTCTACTCTCTTTGCCAAGGAAACCCCAGAAAAAGTCATGAAGAATAAGAAATGACAACAACAAAAACCATAGCAATCTCTCTCCAACTATTAAATAATCTTCATGACTTATAATGACTATAACTCATGTTCTACTGATATAGTTGTTTCATGTTCTCTTTTTATCATCATTATCATTATTATTATATAATGTTGGTGGTTATAAGCATTGATAATCACGAAAATTTTCCTGTACAAAAGACTTTGACTATCATACTGCTTTGTATAGTATTAGTTCCAATGTTTTTCTATATCTTTACTAAAATATCAGTTTATGATTCATTCCAGTTGGATAAGTATCAAAATAACACCTTTTAGTTATCTTTAGTGTAGTCATTTTATGTGTGAATTATTACAAACAAGCACACAATAAAATCCAAATAGAAATCACTATCTTGGAATTCTAAAGCTTTGATCCCAAAATTTGTCTCTAATCCCAAACCTCTTTGTAATTATGGGTAGAATGATGGATGTCTTTGAGAATGATACCAATTTGGAATCAGATACTTAAAATCATGTGGAAAGTTTCTGGTGATATAGTTGGCAATACACAGTTCACAGTCTCTAAGCATCAGATTTAAGATTCCTTATCTAATATAACCACACCAGATTAAATATATTATTAAACCAGCTCATACCTTACAGGCTCAAATAAACAAGTGTAATAAGGTTCCCAATATATCTTCTAGGATACCAGGGCAAAACAAAATGGATAAATGTTTGTTGTTTTTGCTAAGACAGAAAACAGAATAGCAACTTTGTCTCCATGGTGCAGTTCTATCATTGATGGGCCTAACACTAATGTTCTATATAGAGAGCTCTGGACTTGGAACTAGGAATCAGTAGTCAACCTTTGAGTTTGGAGGTAGATTCAAAGATTTCCTGAGACACTTACTAGATGTGTGAACTTGAGCAAATCTTGACCTCTCGACTTCAATGACCTCAGCTATAAAAAGAGGAATTGGCTATGACCTTTAGGATCATTTCCATTTTAAAATCTGAGATGCTAAAAGACCCCTGCCTACTTTCCATAGGATTAATCTGAAGGAACACCTTGAAGGTCATTAAATTCAGCCTAATACAGGAATTTCTTCCACAATATCATTAAAGAAGGTGTCATGTTCCATGAGCAAAGCAGAATTGGTGGAGCTCAAAAGAAACATGAGATGTGTAAAATTAGAGAATCCACCTCATATGTTCACAAAGACTATTTGTGTTTGACCTGTGGTATTGCATTATAACTCATATTGATCTGATCATGGTTTGTTCTTTGTTCTCCAAGAGGACTGTGACATCAGGGAGGAGATGCCATGATATGCAAGTGAATTGGATGTAAGTGAGGGAGGGCTGGGCAAGGTCACCTGCCTCACTTTCCCCTCCAGAGTCACCTGGGTCCAGTGGCCAGATATAGATCATAATGACTGGAGATGAACCTGGATGCAATGGGAGACCTCAGCCTTTTTAAGCTAAGGTCTTCAACAGGTTTCAATTTGACCGAGTAAGCACCTTTCAATGATTAAAGCAACTGAGGGGAAGATTGGAGGAGCTGTAGGGCATTGGTCTGAGTAGTGACAGACAAATTATAGTTTGATTTTTATATAGTTGATGTAATCTTGGTCCTCTTCAAGAATGAAGGACAACAATCAGACAGATTCACCTCTGATTTAATGCTTTCACTGATAGAAGTCTTTTACAGGAGGCAGAACAGTGCTGTGTCTTCAAAAGAAAATGGAATTTTCATTCAAAAGATTTACATTTAAGTCTTCACTTTGTTACTTCTTTATTGTTACTCAATCAGTAAGGAAATAGTCAAGAAATACTTCTAAAGCCCCTACTATGTGGCATAGCAATTCCAAACTCAGTTTGGATTTTCTTTTTTTTTTTTTTTTTTTTTAAATTCCAAAATGAATAGTTTTATTAAACATGCTGCTAAAATATAGGTACATTATATATACAACATTACATCTGTCAAGAATAGAAATGAAATTAGTCTAGAATTAACTATTCTTTTTTTTTTTAATTTTTTTATATATATATATATTTTTTATAATATTATCCCTTGTATTCATTTTTCCAAATTACCCCCCCTCCCTCTATTCCCTCCCCCCGACGACAGGCAATACCATACATTTTACTATGTGTTACAATATAGCTCTAGGTACAATACATGTGTGTGAATGTCATTTTCTTGTTGCACAATAAACATTAGAATCCGAAGGTACATGCAACCTGGGCAGACAGATATTAGTGCTAACAATTTACATTCCCCTCCCAGTGTTTCTTCTCTGGGTGTAGCTACCTCTGTCCATCATTGATCAACTGGAAGTGAGTTGGATCTTCTTTATGTTGAAGATTTCCACTTCCATCAGAATACATCCTCATACAGTATTGTTGTTGAAGTGTACAGTGATCTTCTGGTTCTGCTCATTTCACTCAGCATCAGTTGATTTAAGTCTCTCCAGGCCTCTCTATATTCCTCCTGCTGGTCATTTCTTACCGAGCAATAATATTCCATAACCTTCATATACCACAATTTACCCAACCATTCTCCAACTGATGGACATCCATTCATCTTCCAGTTTCTAGCTACAACAAAAAGAGCTGCCACAAACATTTTGGCACATATATGTCTCTTTCCGCTCTTTAGTATTTCTTTGGGATATAATCCCAGTAGTAGCGCTGCTGGGTCAAAGGGTATGCACAGTTTGATAACTTTTTGGGCATAATTCCAGATTGCTCTCCAGAATGGCTGGATTCTTTCACAACTCCACCAGCAATGTATTAGTGTCCCAATTTCCCCACATCCCCTCCAACATTTGTCATTATTTGTTCCTGTCATCTTAGCCAATCTGACAGGTGTGTAGTGGTATCTCAGAGTGGTCTTAATTTGCATTTCTCTGATCAGTAGTGATTTGGAACACTCTTTCATGTGAGTGGATATAGTTTCAATTTCTTCCTCTGAGAATTGTCTGTTCATATCCTTTGACCATTTATCAATTGGAGAATGGTTCGGTTTCTTATAAATTATGGTCAGTTCTCTATATATTTTGGAAATGAGACCTTTGTCAGAACCTTTGTTTTTAAAAATATTTTCCCAATTTGTTACTTCCCTTCTAATCTTGTTTGCATTAGTATTATTTGTACAGAAACTTTTTAGTTTGATGTAATCAAAATCTTCTATTTTGTGATCAATAATGATCTCTAGTTCTCCTCTGGTCATAAATTCCTTCCTCCTCCACAAGTCTGAGAGGTAGACTATCCTCTGTTCCTCTAATCTATTTATTATCTCCCTCTTTATGCCTAAATCATGGACCCATTTTGATCTTATCTTGGTATATGGTGTTAAGTGTGGATCCATATCTAATTTCTGCCATACTAATTTCCAGTTTTCCCAACAGTTTTTTCCGAATAATGAATTTTTATCCCTAATGTTGGAATCTTTGGGTTTGTCAAAGATTAGATTGCTATAGATGTACCCTTTTTTGTCCTTTGTATCTAATCTGTTCCACTGATCTACCGGTCTATTTCTTAGCCAATACCAAATGGTTTTGGTGACTGCTGCTATATAATATAGCTTTAGATCAGGTACACTTAGACCACCTTCCTCTGAGTTTTTTTTCATTAGTTCCCTTGCAATTCTTGACCTTTTATTCTTCCATATGAATTTTGTTGTTATTTTTTCTAGGTCATTAAAATAGTTTCTTGGGAGTCTGATTGGTATAGCACTAAATAAATAGATTAGTTTGGGGAGTATTGTCATCTTTATTATATTCCAGTTTGGATTTTCTAACTTCTTTTGAACCTAGCAATAATATCATAAATATGCTAAGAACTGACCTATTCCCAGCCCAGGCCGAAAATCATTATTGAAGGAAGAAAATTATTGTGGAGAGAAGGCACTTTCTTCTTCATTACCACTTTCTTCATTACTACCAGTTGTTGACCAAGTGCCAATAGGCAGATAGACCCACAGTTCTAGAAGAGAGAATCATTCCACTATATCAGCCATCCTGCTTCCAGACCAGCCAACATAGCCATCATCTGGGGAAGCAATTTCTGTGAAAAAGGGGTCAGCTATCCACAATAATTGTCAACTAATTTTCACATGCTGGGAAGGCAAGATACTCTAAAGAAAATCTCTCTTGTGGGGATAACCTAGGATCCTGACCCAAGAGCCTTGAGAAATGAAGTGCTTCTGGTTTACTTCCTAGACATCACCCTAGGAAGATACAGCTAGCAACTGTCCCTACTGGAACAATAGTCAAAGTTACTATAATATAGTTCTCATAACAAGTCTTTGTCTTCTTTAATGTATTTCCAGTGTTACTGGAAATACATTAAGGAAGAAACCTTACCATCTTTTTGCCATTTGTACTCCAAGGACCATGGAGTCCTTTCCATTTTATTTGCTGCTAAGATTTTTTTGTGTGTTCTCTTCATATTAGAATGGGAGCTTTTTGAGAGCAGCAACTGTGTTGCTTTTCTATTTGTATGCCCAGAACTTAGGACATTTAAAAATTTTTAAATAAATGTTTTATTCATTCATTTTCAGAATTTGTTATTGTTCAGTAATTTCAATCTTGTCTTAATTCATGACCTTATTTGGAATTTTTTTTTTTTGTTAAAGATAACTATAGTAGTTTGCCATTTCTCTCTCCAGCTCATTTTACAAGTGAAGAAACTGAGGCAAATAGGGTTAAGCAACTTTTCCAGGGTCACCCAACTAGTAAGTATCTGAGGTCAGGTTTGAACTCAGGAAGATGAGTGAGTCTTCCTCACTTCAGGACCTGCACTCTATCCATGGTACCACTTAGCTGCATCATTCACAGAATAGCCTCTATTGTTCCCTAAATTATGAGAAAAAGTTTCTCATATGAGAGGCTGGGAAAAGGGGAAAGCATGGGTAATTTGAGAAAGAATAAAAAAAGTATGGAAAAAATGTGGTGAGTGAGAGAGAGAGAGAGTTAATTGGGGCAGGATATAAAAGCATAGCCTTGCCACAGTAAGGACTCATTTGAGATAATGTAATCTGTAGAGAACCCAGTCAGCAGGTCTCCAGTTAGTTCAACAGCATGTGAGTTGGAACAAAAGCAATGGAGTAATCCAAGTCTGAGGCTTGTCAGAAGAAGAATCATGATGAAATAAGGGAACTTGAGAGGAGAGTATAGAGTTGAACCAAATCACCAAAGGGTTAAGATGGGGAAAGAAAGGGAATCAGTGACAGAGTAAGAACTAACAAGGGAGAGGGATTAAAGATCACATTAAAGATGGTAAACAGGGTTTGAGGTTGGAAAATATAGAGAGGGTAAAATGACAACAGAATGTGATTACATAAGGGAATATCAGAGTTCATCATCATGAAAATGGTGCATTTATTCTGATGGCAGGATGAAAAGTATGACCAGGTCTATCAGTAACTCAACAAAGTGATCCATTTCACAGGAAGGTAGATCTAACTATCATAATATTCTTCTTGCCTAGCTGTCGTGGTGATACATTTCACTAGAAAGTTAATCCCCTTCTGAGAAAAGATGGACCTGGAATCCTATTTTTATCCAACTTCACTTTCTCCCCAAATCCATTCTGTTGATTTTTTCCCCCTGTGACTATACTTAGTATTGCAAGTGGGAATCTAATTGATTGAAGAGAACTAGCCTACTTAGAGAATTTCTAAAGGCCCAATTTATTTTCCACAGAGACCTGAAGAAACCTGGTTATTAAATGTAACTCCCACTTAAGCACAGAGATTGGAGTGTTATTTAACGGCTGGGAACAAAGTTCATGAATATAATGATTGAACCTTTGAAAATTTCGGTCTCGAGACTTGATTAACAGCAGTGCCCAGAGGATCAAACATAAAGGCAGTATAAACTGAGAGTTGAGGAACCAAAATGCAAAACCACTATTTCAGGGTTCAAAAAACCTACCAGACAAATGGTTAGGGGGAATGTTATAGACATAGTGTATCAAGATTTTCATAATGAGATATAAAGCAATTCTTGCTAAATTCTAAAGGACTAAAGATATAGAGACAAAGTAATAGAGAACCTGCCCTCAAGGAGTTTATAGTCTATGGGGTTGATGATAACAGAAATTACTAGGTCATGGCCTATACTTTGTGACCTCATTTGGGGTTTTGTTGGCAAAAATACTGGACTGGTTTGTCATTTCTCTCTCCTACACATTTTACAGATGAGGAAACTGAGGCAAACAGGATTAAGTGACTCACTTAGGGTCACAGAGTTAGTAAGTGCCTAAGGTCAGATGTGAATAAAAAAAAAAATGAGTCTTCCCAAGTCCAGGCCCTATAATTTATTCCCTGCAGCCACCTAGCTGCCCAAACAACATGAATACAAATAAGTAAATACAGAAAATACACAAAGTAATCTCTTCCTGCAGGTTTTATTGAGTTTTATTGACATTACATAGACATGTTGACGATTTATGTGGATTTATTTTGTATCTGGAAACTTAACTGAAGTTATCATTTCAATAAAATTTTGGTTGATTCTCTAGGGTTCTCTAAGTATAGCTTCACACCATCTGCTAAAAACCAGTAATTTTGTATCCTCTTTAACAGTACTATTCCTACTATTTCTATCTCCTGTCTTGCTGCTAAAGACAGTATTTCTAGCACTATGGCAAACAGAAAAGGTTAAAATGGAGCTCCTTTTTTCCCCCTAATGATATCAAAAAACTGATGTTATCAAAAGAGAGTGCAAATAACCAGAGCAGGTCAATTATAACCATTCACTAAAGAAATCTGAATGAGGGTCCTCTGAGTTTAAGGAGTTGAAAAATGAGTTTCTCCTACCCTTTTTAATTTCTTCATGTGATGGCAAATAACTTTTCAATTGAGGGATTTTATGGTTGCCTAGAATCCATAATAGAGAGGAATAAAAAGAAAATGTACACATACATGATTTATGAGTCCTAAAAATTAAAGGGTAATCTTTACTGCAGGGAGGAAGCAGTGTTGGGGCCTCCAAATCTGCCTAAATCAATTGGATGATATGAATTCCTTGGGTTACAATAGTAGTTTGCTAGCTCTGAAGATGGCTCCCAGTTTACCCTTCTGCTATAGAAAAAGCTACATCTCTAACAATTAGAGATGTGTTCTCTTTTTAATAAGTTTCAATATACTTAATGGTAACAAGCATGCTACTAATGTTTCCAGATCTATGGTTTGTGATTTAGAATGTTTGAATGAGGTTATTTGTTGAAATTGGAATGTTTCTTGATTTATTCAGAGTTAACAAGAGGGATGTAGAAGTGATTGCAGCATGTATAACATATCAGATTACTTACCATCTCAGAGAGGAGAGAAAGGAAGGGAAAGAGGGACAGAATTTGGAACTCAAAACTTTTAAAAAAATCAACAAATGCTGTGACATGCTAGCTTAGAGGTCATACAATTTCTGGTCTGTGCTTTAAAGGGAGTTAAAGAATTAATGAAAAAGGTAAGGAGAAACTATTGTAAGCATGGGGAGATCATCTGTAAAGGAATAGAATCAAGAGATGGAATATAAGGCATGTAGTAAGAGTTTAACTGGAGAATATAAAAAGAGGAAATAAAATAATACTGGAAAGGTATATAGGAGCTATTATATGGAGAGGTTTAAAATATCAAGCTTAAAAGTTTGTTTTCTAGAAATTATAAGGAGACAGCAAAGATTTTGGGAATATCAATTTGCTAAGAGTATGGATGCTGAATTGGAGAAGAAAGGAACTAGAAGCAGGGTGATTCATTAGGAGACTATTACAATAGGTCAAGTGACAGGTCATGAAGGTTGGAACTAGAGTGGAAGGCATTTGATAACATGTCAAATGATTTTCATGTTGAAAAGATGAAGATTGGTGAAAAATGTCAGCTGCTTAGAGATATTGAACTGATTAGATAACCAGGCCTAAAGGCAATGATTGGGTTGTCCAAGGGAACTTTTAAGTGATCTGCTGACCTTAACCCTGTATTGTCATCAATAGTTTTATCAATGACTTGGGTAAAGGAATTAAAGCCATACTTCTCAAATTTTCTGGCAATACAAATATAGGAATAGCCAGCTGGACAACTGACCCAGCATGTAACAAAATATTGCTGTGCCAGAATAATTAGCCAAATCTAAATATTTAAAAGTTGACAGGGATGAATGTAAAGTCCCATACTTGAATCTAAAAAATGAATTGTACAAATACATGATCAAGGAAGGAATAACTGGACAAATATTCATGTGAAAATGACTTACTGAACTTAAAGTTCATTAAGATGAGTCAAGATTATTAAAAAAATATGACTTTAGGCTATAAGTATAATAGAAACATGGTATTCAGAACAAGAAAAACATTAGTCCTTCTACATTCTATCCTAGTTACCAGTTATAGACTCAGTTCTGGGTGCCATGTTTTTTTTTTTTTTTTTAATAATCTTTGTAAATTAAAAGCATATAATTTTGACTGTATTTACATTTTTTTTTAGTTTTCAATATTTATTTTCATAAAACTTTGTGTTCCAAATTTTTCTTTTTTTTTTTTTATTCATTTTTCCAAATTATCCACTCCCTCCCCCCGATGACAGGTAATCGCATACATTTTACATGTGTTACAATATAACCTAGATACAATATATGTGTGTAAATACCATTTTCTTGTTGCACATTAAGTATTAGCTTCCGAAGGTATAAGTAACCTGTGTAGATAGACAGTAGTTCTAACAATTTACATTCACTTCCCAGTGTTCCTTCTCTGGGTGTAGTTATTTCTGTCCATCATTGATCAGCTGGAAGTGAGTTGGATCTTCTTTATGTTGAAGATTTCCACTTCCATCAGAATACATCCTCATACAGTATTGTTGTTGAAGTGTACAGTGATCTTCTGGTTCTGCTCGTTTCACTCAGCATCAGTTGATGTAAGTCTCTCCAAGCCTCTCTGTATTCCTCCTGCTGGTCATTTCTTACAGAGCAATAATATTCCATAACCTTCATATACCATAATTTATCCAACCATTCTCCAATTGATGGACATCCATTTAACTTCCAGTTTCTAGCTACAACAAAAAGAGCTGCCACAAACATTTTGGCACATACATGTCCCTTTCCGCTCTTTAGTATTTCTTTGGGATATAAGCCCAATAACAGCAATGCTGGGTCAAAGGGTATGCACAGTTTGATAACTTTTTGGGCATAGTTCCAAATTGGTCTCCAGAATGGCTGGATTCTTTCACAACTCCACCAACAATGTATCAGTGTCCCAGTTTTCCCACAGCCCCTCCAACATTCATCATTATTTGTTCCTGTCATCTTAGCCAATCTGACAGGTGTGTAGTGGTATCTCAGAGTTGTCTTAATTTGCATTTCTCTGATCAGTAGTGATTTGGAAAACTCTTTCATATGAGTGGAAATAGTTTCAATTTCATCATCTGAGAATTGTCTGTTCATATCCCTTGACCATTTATCAATTGGAGAATGGTTTGGTTTCCTATAAATCAGGGTCAGTTCTCTATATATTTTGGAAATGAGACCTTTGTCAGAACCTTTACTTTTAAAAATATTTTCCCAATTTGTTACTTCTGGGTGCCATGTTTTACAAAGGACATTAATGAACTGAAGGTTATCCAGAGAAAAGTTTCCATGAATTCTAGTTTCCATGAAGTATCTTTCTGCGTCAACTTGGAAATTAGAAGCCATGTAAAGAAGTTATATTTATGTTTAGCTCAGAGAAGAAACCATGTGATATGATTCTTCAAATATTTTGAGGATTGCCACAAGGAAGAGGAATGGGTCTCTTTCAACTTGCCCCAGACAGCAGAACAGTGTACACCTGTTCATCCTCTCCAGGACTGGCTGGATTTTCTCTCATGCCCTACCACTGGTCTTTGAGAGGAAAGTAAGAATACTCCTTGCTCTCCATTGTCATTTTCAAAGTCTCTCTGACATCATTTCTCAAAGTCTTTTGAGTTTCACTTTATTCAAATATGTCACCAATCCAGATCTTGTTGGCAGTTACTTATTAGAACCCAGATCACTTGGGGCTCTGAGGGGATTTCAACATGCATGTTGATGTTCACTTAAACTCTGACTTCCCAGTTCCTCAATATCTTCAACTCCCATGACTTACTCAACCCATTTACCTCAAGCATATTCAGGCAATGTCATACCGTTGTTGTTCCCTTTACCTATAAGTCTTGCACTTCCCCAATCAATTCTGAAATTCTTTTATCTACCCATAATTTCCTATTATTCCATCCTTCCCTCTGGTTCACTTTTCCCACACCAATTCCTGTCTACAACATCTCTAATGCTTCTAACCTTCAGTGCCTTTCCAGCTTCCCTTTTCTCTTCCCTCCCCTTCATTTGTATAGTTTATCAATTCAAAGTAACACTGTCCTCTACTCTCAAAATCTATCTTCTCCTTCTCTTTTCATCATTCATGCTTTGCCAAAATCTAAACCTAGATTATTTCTCTCATCTGCTTTCTCCAAACCTATTCACAAACTATTGAATGGAGCTAGAGAAAGATACAACCTTGTTAATTGTTCCTACTATATTATCTAATCTCCACGGGGCCTCAATTCAGAAAATCAATTCTTTTCCTCCTGCCATACTACTCTAAATGGTTATTCCCAAACTTTTTTGCAGTTTAGTTTCCTCATCTGTAATAACATAATAATAATAGCACCTACTTCCCAGGGTTGTTGTGAGAAACAAATGAGATAAAAATCGTAAAGTGCTTATCATAGTGGCTGGCATATAATAGGTACTATGTAAATGCTGGCTATCATCATCATCATTATTGTCTCCCATAGGGTTCTATCCTGGGTTCTCTTCCCTCCATACTATTTTGTTCATAATCTCACATCCCCTATATATTTAATTACTGTGTATGCAAATAACAATTATGTACATCATATATACATATATATGCTGTGTTTGTACCTCTAACAATTAGCATAGTAGGCACTTAACATGCTTTCTTGTTGATTTATTGATTGATTGAACTAGGAGCAATGGATGAAAGTTACAGAAATATATATTTTGGCTAAATATAATAGAAATTTTTCTAATAATTAAAAGTATTCAAAAGGGTAATAAATTATTTCATGGGATATTTGCAATAACAGCTGATATCTATAAAACATTTTGAAGTTTACAAAGTATAATATATGTATAAATATATAATATGTATGTGTGTATATATGATATATTATTCAAATTATTGTACATATTGTACATAATACATAAATATTATACATACACTATATATATATTTGAGAGAGACAAAGGGAGACAGGCAGACAGAGACAGAGAATATCTTACAACAATCTTGTAACTTAAATGCTGTGGATACTATCATATCTAATTTACAGACCAGGATACTGAAGCTGTGACTTGGTAGTGTTATGTAGGTATCAGAGTCTGAATCTAAATCTAGATTTCTTCTAACCCCAAATCTAATGTTTTTTTTCCTTTTACTGTACTGCCATTGGAATTCTTCAACCCAGACCTAGAATACCCTGGGATTATCTGGGAACAACCAATCAATAACAATTTATAAAACTCTCATTATGCTTCAAGCTTTATTCAAAGGTCTGAGAATATTGTAGAGAAGTCTGTTACATTCATATGAGTTGGAAAAATGACTTCTGATACCTCTTTTAACTAATTCTGTGAGGATATTAGAATCCCAGCTCCATGAATCCTTGAGAAGGTCATATTATTCTTTTTTTAATTTATGGAATAAAACAATCATTTCCAAAACACAGTATTATAAAAAGATGATTATACATGAAACTGCAAATCTATTATATACAACTTACTCTTTCTTTTAAAAATATAATGAAGTTATCATAAAAATTTCTTTTTTCCCACAGATCAGTTTTCTCATCTATAAAATAAGTCAGTGAGATAGAATGACCTCTAATGTTTTGCCCTTCCCTTGCTAGAACATATTATCATAGGCCCCATATATGGTAGGCAAGGCTTTAAGAGACTATATATTCCATCTTCCTGTCTAAGCAGGATTTCCCAAATCATTAAGACACACGTCAACTTGAAACTTGATTGTCAAATGAAATGTACAGACTATTCCTAGCTTCCATAATAACAGAAATTCTACTGACCATAAGTGAAGAATAAATTAATGAATAAAATTCATGTTAATGCTTTAATTGTCAGCTATATTCATTGAAAGTCATTTCTGCCTGATATTAAGAAATAACATACTTAGAATTCTAGGCCTTTACAATGATGCAGCCCTGCATTTTCAGTGGGAGCTAGGATTCCCTCAATATTTTTCACAATAATAGTTCCTCAGAGAAACATAAGCTCACCCATAAGATAACAACTGCACAAAATAGCCAGGTGGTGATCCTTGGACTTGGAATTCTGAAGACCAAAGTTCAACCCAGTGATAGTCAAACAAACCTATAAGCTAGATGCTCTTATTATCCCCATATTGCAGATGAGAAAGCTGAGGCTTAGAGAGATTAAATATCTTGCCCAGGGTCACATAGCTAGTATATGTCTGGAGCAGGATTTGAACTCATCTCTCTGGGTTTCCCTATTTCTTCCACTTGTATTCTCTTTCATTGCCTCATAATTGATTACAGCTGATCTTAGATTCAAGACTATAGCACAGGAGCACAAAATACAGCAGTTCATATTATGCTGGAAGGCTTTGCAGTGATGGAATGTATAGCTCTCATTCAAGGATTTATCTCACTGAATATAAAGAAGGCTCATCACCTAAAACTTAACCACCAGGTGTAGGCGTTTTGGGCCATAGCAATGGAGGATACAACCTGGTAAGGTACAGAAATGTTTTGATAAACATCAAGCAGAAGGGTTTGCACAAATTAAATCAGAAGTTGAAGTTGGAGATATTTTCAGTTTAAAGATATTTTTGTCAAAGTTATTGTTTTTGCGAATATATTAAATTCACCACTATTGTATATGTATGTAATGGGGGAGAATGTGAAAGTGACTGATGAAGCTGATATATGAGACATATATTATTTGAATAAATAAAGTATCAATTATTTCTTCAGGTTAGGAAACTCCTGATGTAAGAACTCCCTCCATTAATGCAGACTACAACCCACCCATAACTTATGATAATAGATCTAGATGCCTTCTAGTATCGTACTTTGATTTTGCAGATGGGGAAACTGAGGCCCGGAGAGTTTAAGAGATTGCCCAAGTCCAAACACATAGTCAGTGGTTGAACTGGGATCCCATGACTTCAAGTCCAGTGCACCATGTTACCTCCCTAATAGATAAGTCCTAGAGAATTGAGATACAAATCAAAGTAAAAAAGACAGGAAATGTCAGAAATGGGTTGAATCCACTACTCTAGCCGCATACCATGTTGCTTATACTTGGATAAATACACAACACACAGAAAAAGATGGTTAATCATGTTCTTACAATTGTAATATTGCTATTTGTGACATTTTAAAGGTTTCATTCAAAGAGTCAACATAACATTGAAAATGTTTCCACAGAGGAGAATTTTCCTTTAAATTTTATGCTCTTGATAAAGCTTCAGCCCATTTCCTCTTCCAACTTCAGTAAAGAATATTATGATACCAGGTATCTTATCAACAACATCACCATCCCATTATAGGAAACTGCAGCATCTTTCATACAGTGGTACTCAGTGTACACACTACTTTCTTTCCTCAGAACAAGAATGGGAAGTTGGTAGAAATAAGAATTAAAGAGACGAATATTAAGATTTGGCCAGTTTTCCAACAGCATCCTAGTATAAAGAATCAGTGGACATACCTTAGGAATTGAGCAGAAGCAAAAATTGCCAACTGACAGCCATATAATCACTGGTTGACCTGGGAACCAGAAAACCTGAATAACACAATATTTCTCTTACTAAATTCAAAGCAAAAATTGTCTCCTCTGAGGTTAACCAATTAACCAAACAAGGCAATCCAACTAATCTCTTCTACCCTTTGGCTCTAATCATCTCTGCCTTTAAAAAATCTTTTATTTATTTACTTTTCCTACCTCAGTGGAAAAATGTGGAGTTTCCAAATTCTCTGTAGCTATTAATACTGCTCTTTTGTGAGCCAAAAAAGCAAATGCCTTTGAATCCCAGGTGCTTTCAATGGAACAAAATTGAAATTCATGGCTGCATGTTACTAGAGAGTGGGCCTCTTTCATCAGGCAGGAAAATGTAGGATGCTTATTTATAACTCTCTGCAAGGAGCAATGCCCACTTTGGAAAAAAAATAAAATAGGCCTGTTTTCCTCTTTTTATTTCTCTTTTCAAACAGTAATCTTTATTTATATTAACATTATTGTCAATTAAGATCCATTTGAACTTGGAGTGCAACTTTCAAATTAAAAAATGAGAGTTATTTAACATTGGCAAATCGTTTAAGTTGACCACATGACTTTTTTCAGAGAAATAAAAAATATCTTAAGTTCTGGGGGGAAAAAACTGCTTAACTTAAGTCATGTACCTAGACAAGGAATATGTCAAAGTAGATACTCTGGATCATCATAGTGATTCCTGCTTATTTCATTCAAGTGAAAAACTAGTAAGTGAATGAATTTATAAATTTATAGAAATCACCCCCTCTAAGAGTTATAAGAGGAAAGATGTACTTCTTGCAAAAGACTGTTAAACACCAACTTTTAAAATCACACTTTAAAAAGCATTCCCCAGGACTAAAAAATAATAATGCATAGCTAGAGATAGGAAATGTATCTGTATTTTCACCCATTATGAGACATTTCTCAGTGAAGAAATACCTATTTTCAATATAGGTTAGCACCTTCTCTGAAACTTAAATTAGAGTCTTAGAGTTAGATGGCACAGTGGAGAGAGCATTAGGCTTAGTTAGAAAGACTTCTTTTTGTGAGTTCAAATTGGGCCTCAGACAAGCTCTATGACCTTGGGAAAATCACTTAATACTGTTTATCTCAGTTTCTTCATCTGTAAAATGAGCTGGAGAAAGAAATAAACCACTTCAGTATCTCTGCTGAGAAAACTCTAAATGGGGTCATGAAGAGTCTGACACAACTGAAGCTCCTAAATAATAACAGAGCAGTGAGAGATTAAATCAGTCAGTCAATAAATGTTAAGTTCCTATTATGTGTCAGGCACCATGCTAAGTGTTGAGGATGCAAATGTGAAAAAGACAGTTCCTGCCCTCCAGAAGCTTACAGTCTAATGGGGGAAGACACACAAAAAGTGATATGGGGAGGAGAAAATCTTATGATCTGTGTAAACTTGCAAGATGAAGAGCTTCCAGAGTGGAATATGATGGAAAAGTACAGAGGAATACAGATGAGTTGGATGTAACAGTCAGGACCATATAGGTAGGACTTTAATTCATGTTTCTCATACTTGAAAGGCCATATACCCTTCCATGCTAACAATACTTTTCATTTTATAGATTTATATAATAGTAATTTTTTCCCTCTGACTTTCTCTTTTTATTATTGCTTTAACACTTTAAAATATTTTTTCTATTCATTTCATCAAAGTAGTCTACTATTAGGTAATCAAAAGATTTTTTAAAAATCAAACTGACTAGATGTTTTGAGAATTGTTTTTTTTAATTTCATTTCAGCAATAACTAATTTTGAAAGCATTTTATTTATCACTATCTGTGTCTAGCAAAATGCATTGTACATTATCAGATTCATAACTAGGGTAGGATGATCAGGGCTTTGTTTTAGGATAGCAAAAGTTAGAAGGGTTACTGATAACACTTGTAGACTTTCAGATACAGATATTCAAACAAAGCCAATTTAAAAAAAAAAACAAACAGTTTAAAAATGGGTTATGGAATTTATGCAGTACAAGTAGAACATAAAGAAGTGAATTTTCTATCCAGCTAGCAAGAATAATTAGTCAAGATATGAAGTTTACAAGGTATATATAAATATTATTTTCTAAGGCATCCTAAGTCCTTCCCCCTGACACAATCTTAGTGGGGCCTATAGAACAGTGGCCTCTGTATCTCAACAAATTTCACTCCAAACTAAATTGAGGGCAAGTCTCATACTGTCTGCTTCAGGAATAAAAAAATTGCTAATTATGGCTCTGTACATATTGATAAATGTTTGTTGAATGAACAAAAATTCATTTTGAATTCAATTAGTACTAATTAGTGTTCCAACAGAACCTACATAGTATTTAACTGAACACAGACAGTATTGTTTATTTACTATGATATCAAAAGCACAAAAAAAGGTTTTTCTTTACATTATTTTTGCTACTTCACTAACAAAACTTCCTTTTAGGGAAAAACATTGTGAAATGACATTCATTGAGTAGGGATTTTACTCTAGGAATTCAAGTAAATATTCAACAATTATTTAGTTAACCTATGTTATAGATGAAGTTATATTTCATTTTCATTTTTTTCCAATAGCTTGGAAAGCTATGCAAGCCTTTTGTTTTGCTTTGTTTTCTTCTTAGTGACTAAGGCAGAACAGATTGAATGGCTTTGGGGGATGTCCTCATTTTATAATCTTGCTAGAACACTTGTTCAAGAATTTTTTTAAATGATTTTTCATAATTTTATTTCATTCATGCTTTAAGATAGTAATAATAAAAGTGAAGTGAGCTGAGAGAAACAAAAATACAAATTAGTTATGCCCTGCAGAGGTGCCTTTAACTTGAACAAAGAATTTTCCCCCCATTTTAATATATAAGCTTATTCTTAGGAATGCAAAATGTTTTAATAAAGTAGCATGTTCTTACAGTCAAAAAAGCCATCTCATAATCATGCTCTTGGTGCTCTGAACTTGGAGATGACAAATGTATCACTAAAGCACCAAACATTTTGGTGCAAAAACTTCCTTTTTTGGAATGTTCTAGGACTTACCTGTTTAGTATGACTATGATTCTATTACTTTCTTAATTTCTTGATTTCTCATGTTTTTATATCACTTGCATTTCAAAATATAGCTCTCCCTGTTCTCTCTCCCACAATTATTGTTCACTCATGTCCAACTTTTTGTTACCCCCATTTGGGATTTTCTTGGCAAAGATACCGGTATGATTTGCCATTTGTGTCTCCAGATCACTTTACAGATGATAAATTACAGCAAACAGTGACTTGACCAAGATTACCAAACTAATAAAGTCTGGACTTGAACTCAAGAAGATGAGTCCTCTTGACTCCAGACCTGGCATTGAATCCATTGTGCTTCCTAGTTGCTAGAGAACTATCTCTTACAACAAAGAACAAAAATAAGTGAATGGATGGTTCACAAAAACTAACCAATGCCAACCAAGACCCACATAATATACAAGGTCTTATAAACATAGTCCCATAGCTCTAGAGAGAAGATAATTCAGAACAATGGCGTGGCATTTATACATTTTTCCCCTCCTCTCCTCAATTTAACATTGAAAATGATAAAATACTCCCCTGGTATTTACAATTCAAAAATTTGGAGCCTGGAACCAGGGAATATATGGAATCCAGTATTCCTACATAAAATAATTAATTATTGAAAAAAAAGTACTGAAATATTACTTAAAAGGTAAGAATGTGGGGCCTATTCTGGGAGATTAATTAGTAAAATAACCAAATTAACTACTTGTAAAATATGTATTATATGATGGAGGGAAGGAGGAAGAAGGAAAGGGATAGGAAGGAACAGGGGGAAGAGGAGGAATTTGGAGCTAGAGGGCTGATCACTATGATTTCAGAGAAAGGGGATAATAGGCTAGAATACTGCTTATTTAGTCTCTTAAATATTGTTAATCTAGGGGAAGTAATTTTAAGGTTAAAGCTAAACTCTTGATTGCTCTTTATTAATGGGAAAAGTAGAAGAACCCTATGCTCTATATCTAAGGCTTGATTCCTTCCCCACCAAATATCAGATGGCACAATGAGCAATGTGCAACCATAGTAAATAGCAAATATACTATGCATATGAACATGTATATACCATACAGTACAAATTTAAAAGGCTCTCTCATCAATATCAAGAAAACTCAGCTGAACACACACACACACAGAGAATAATAAGATAACAATAATAATAATAAATAAGAACATGATGCACACTACCAGATCTTCTCAGTCTTTCTCTCCCTTCAATGACCTCAAACAAGGTTGAAATGTTCATTTTTTCTTTCTAAGCTAAAAGCCAGAAGAACCCTAGATTTTTCCTATCAACTTTTGTCAACTTTTCAAATCCCTCATGAAAGTCCAAAACATTGAGTTATCAATCTTTGCCAATGAGGAAAGAAGCTATACTTATGGATTTGGGGGACTCAGGTTACACTTATATATAAAAAATCAGAATATCCAGCAATTGGAGATATCTTTGGAATAAGAATCTGGTTTCAATATTTGCCTTAATGTAATTGCTGTATATTCCCTTTTCTAAGCATTAATAAATTTACTTAATAATGTCCAGTAGAACTTTCCCAATAATTGAAGCTCACTATTTTATAGCTTGAAAGATACCAATTTTTTTCACTTTTTGGAAAATCTAGGTAAAACTCACCATCTGTTTCTTCAGCATTTCCTGCCCCTATTTTCCATGGATTCTAGACAGAAATTAATTAATCATATACACAAGTTCTTTTAGTCCTATACGATATAGTTTATAACAACTTGAGATTTGAACTCATTTAAATACTCTCATCATACCCTTACTTTAGGTTTCATTTCTCTGTAAATTTTTTTCTTCTAGCCTTCTCAGTCAAAAAAATTTTTCTTTTTGGCATCAAGAGGTAAAATACTAGTTGAGTAATAACAACAATAAGATTCTACTCTTGCTGAAGGTTTCTATTTCCAAACAGAATCAGTTGATTTTTAAGAAGTCACTAAATATCTTCAATGAGAAGAAATCACAGGATCAAGGTATGTGACAATCTTGCTGTATATTGTTATGTTTAAAATTGGGACAAATTACTTTAAGGATGAGAGGGACAAATCCTGAATAATTCTTCCTGTAAGTTCTGTGAATTTGTTTCCCCTTTTATAAAATAAAGGGTGTAGATTTAGATGGCCTCAAGGGTTACTTCTAGATCTATAACTAATACATCAAAACCAAGATGACAAGGAGGTGATTCTCCCAAGTGAATAATAAGGAAGGGAAAGATCAAATATCTGCTTCCCTGGGGATGCTTCACATTTCTAAGATGAAGATGCCATTTAGAAACCTTCACATCTCTATTAATTTAACAGCTGAGAATGAATGTTTACTGCCAAGTGACAAGTCTACCTGGGAGTTAATTGGCAATTCAAACAACCAGATAGAAGTAGTTGATGCAGATGTCAAAGGCACTAACTTTAAAAATGATATTTAGATAACCATGAAGTATATAAATCTGATGAGCAAAAGAATGGCTCAGTAAGGAAAAATTATGAACTTTTTTCCTTCCTCCTTTTCTTCCTTCCTTCTTCCCTTCCCTCCCTTCTTCTCTCCCTCCTTTTTTCCTTCATTCCTTCCTTTGTCCCTCCCTCCCTCCCTCTCTTCTTTCCTCCCTCCCTCTCTCTCTCTTCCTTTTTTCTTTCCTTCCTTCCTTCCTTCCTTCCTTCCTTCCTTCCTTCCTTCCTTCCTTCCTTCCTTCCTTCCTTCCTTCCTTCCTTCCTTCCTTCCTTCCTTCCTTCCTTCCTTCCTTCCTCCTTAGGCAATCTGGAAGCCTCCCTACTCCCTGTTGGTTCACCATATTAATGCCAAATGCAATGGGCATCCAATCAACTTATCTCACTGCAACTCAAAATTCCAAAGCTCAAGAGATCTAGCACCCTGGGCCTCCATAGAAGTAAGAGACACATTACTATCATACCCCACTGTGAACTTTCTTAACAAACTCTCTTCTTGACTTGTTATTGTGTTCAGTTAAGTATACCATAAAAATTTTATGTACCATATATAATGCTCTGCTAAAATGGAAATCACACAGTGACAATATTTGCTAAAGAGTAAATTTGAGTAAAATGTAAATACTTCCAAAAAGAGTATTATTAAAATTGCAAAAAATCCTTTGTTGTTGCTCAGTTGTTCCCAATTCTGTTCTATTCTTTATGACCATATCTGGGGTTTTCTTGACAGAGATAATGGAATAGTTGGCTAATTTCTTCTCTAAGTCATTTTACAGATTAGGAAACTGAGACAAACAGGGATGAAGGACTTTGCCCAGGATCCCAAAACTAAGTAATTATTTGAAACTATATTTAAACTCCAGGCCTGGTACTCCATCCATTGTGTTACACTCTATCCACTGTGTTACTTAGTTGCCCTAAAAAAAATCCTTACTATAAACTTAGACTATAAGCATGTTCTATGGCATGTTCCACAGACATGGTACATAGCAAGGTCTTGACATATTTTGCACTTCTAAACTTTAATTTCACAGTTAATTAGAGGCAGCTGATGGCATAAGTTGCTAGAGAGCCAGAATCACAAAGTTGTGATTTCAAATGTGATTTCAGAGATGTACTAGGTTTTTGCCTCGGTTTGTTCATCTGTAAAATGAGGATAATAGTAGCACCTCCTTCCTAAGAATGTTGGAATATTAAATGAGGTAATTGTTATAATTAGTTCAGTGCCTGCCAAATAGTAAATTTAATAAATTCTTATTTCCTTCCTCTTAAAATTATCTGTCTGAAACCATATAGAAGGAGCATAGTATATTATAAAGAACATTGGAGCTGGTGTCAGGGAATCTGGGATCAAATCCGAGCTGTTATGGTATGATCATGGGGAAATCACTGTCCAGTTTCCTTGTCTGTCAAATAAGAATGGGGGTTAGAAGGAAAGACATTTCTTAAGATTTACTATGTGTCAAGATCAGATCTAGTGCTAAGTGCTAGAGATACAAAAAAATCAGATAGTCCCAACTTTTTCAAGGAATTCACACTTTAATTGGGGAAGACAATACATACACTATAGAGTGCATAGAAAGTCTTAAAATTCTAATGATGAAACTGTAGGGTAGATGACAAGACCCAGGGCTGTGAAAGGCATGGTGGATGTAATATGATAAGGCCTAGCGGATGTTAGGATTCAGTGTAAGGACAGATAATGAGGTCTAATGATCCTCCAACTCTCCAGAAAAGTTATAGCTGGTCACTCCAAGTCATGCAAGAAAAATGAGCAGCCATACCACTCTTAATAATAAAGCATTTGTATAGCACCCACTATGTGGCGGGTGTTATGCTAAGCACTTTACAAATATTTTCTCACATGGTCTTCACAACAACATAGGGAGGTAGGTGCTATTTTTTCCCAAGGGGCAAAGTTCTATTATGACATTTTAAAAAATAATAGCTTTTTATTTTCAAACTACATGCAAAGAAAGTTTTCAACATTTACCCTTGAAAAATCTTGTGTTGCAAATTTTTCTTCCTCCCTTCCTTCAACCCCCTTCCCTAGAAAACAAGTAATCTTATATATATTTAAAATGTGCAATTCTTCTAATACATATTTCCACAATTATCATGCTGCCCGAGAAAAATCAGCTCAAAAAAGAAAAAAAATGAGAAAAAAAAGAAAAAGCATGCAACAAAAAGGTGAATACGCTGTTATGATCAATATTCAGTCCCCTCTTTCTGTTCACAGGTGGCTTTCTCCATCAAAAGATCATTGTAATTGACCTGAATCACCTCATTGTTGAAAAGAGTCATGTCCATCAGAGTTGATCATCACTAAATCTTTTTGTTGCTATATAAAATATTCTCTTGGCTCTACTCACTTCACTTAGCATCAGTTCTTGTAAGTTTCCCCAGGTCTCTCTGAAATCATTCTGCTGATCATTTCTTATAGAACAATAATATTCCATAACATTCATATACCATAATTTATTCAGCCATACTCCAATTAATGGACATTTACTCAGTTTCCAGTTTCTTGCCACTACAAAAAGGGCTGCTACAAACATTTTTGCACAACTTTTCCCCCTTTTTATGATCTCTTTGGAATATAGGCCCAGTAAAGACATGCTGCATCAAAAGTTAAACACAGTTTCATAGCTCTTTGGGCAGAATTCCAAATTTCTTTCCAGAATGATTTAATAAGTTTATAACTACACTAACAATGTATTAGTGTCCCAGTTTTCCCAGATCCCCTCCAACATTTATCATTATCCGTTCCTATAATCTTAGCCAATCTAAGAGATATGTAGTGTTATCTAGGAGTTGTATTAATTTGTAAATTTTTGATCAATTGATCAATCAAAATTTGAATTTGATCATTCAAAAATTTGATCAATTTTAAGTCAATTCCCTATATATTTTAGAAATGAAACCTTTATCAGAATGCTTGGATACAAATTTTTCTCCCAGTTTTCTGCTTCCCTTATAATCTTGTCTGTATTGGTTTTGTTTGTATAAAAATGTTTTAGCTTAATATAACCAAAATTATCCATTTTGCATTTCATAATATATTCTAGTTCTTCTTTGGCTATAAATTCGGTAAGTGCTATTATTATCCCCATTTTACAGATGAGAAAAATGGGGCAAGTGGACGTAAAGTGATTTGCCCAGGATCACACAACTAATAAGAATCCAAAGCCAGTTTTGAATTCATGTTTTTTAGCTGCTCTTCTCATTTGGTCACCACACTTGGGTCTGAGTAGTCTTGGACTTGGAAAAGGCACAAATAAGGCAAAAGGAAAGAGATCCCCTGCTCTTAACCCTGGTGTCCTCCTCTATAAATTCTGTAGAAAATCAGTATAGATGACTTCTACAAGCTCTTCATATTCTAGATCAGGGATTGTTATAATGAAATCTGTGAACTTGTTTTTAAATATTTTGATAACATGAGATGATTCAACCAGTTCCAATTGTTCAGTAATTAATAGAGTCATCTACATCCAGAGAGAGAACTATGGGAAATGAGTGTGAATCACAACATAGCATTTTCACTCTTTCTTCCCTTCTCAGGATTTTTTTTTCTTTCTAGATCCAATTTTTCTTGTGCAGCAAGATAACTGCATAGATATGTATACATATATTCGATTTAACATATACTGTAATATATTTAACATGTATGGGACTATCTGTATATAGGGGAGAGGGTGGGAGGAAGGAGGGGAAAATTTGAACAGAAGATTTTTCAAGGGTCAATGTTCAAAAATTATCCATGTATATGTTTTATAAACAAAAAGCTATAATAATAATAAATAAATAAAAATAAATACATAAATATTTTTATAACTATGTTTTAATAGAAATAATTTCCTTTTTAATCTCAAGTATTTTATTTCATGCATGAAAAATATTATTCACTACATTTCACTAGAGTACTAAAGGGACCCATGATAAAAAGAAAGGTTAAGAACCTCTGCTCTAGATTCTAGTCAGTATTGACACTTTTCATTTTATTAAAGAAAGAAAGAGGGAAAAAAAGAAACAAATTTATTGCTCCAAATTGCCAACAGAGCAGGTAAGTATAAGAGACAAGGTTAAGAAAATGATCCTTAAAATCTCCATCTATTTCTTTTTAGCTGAAACCCTTGTCCATGCTCAGAGGAAATAAATACCTCTAAGGTCAGAGTGACTTACCCTCAATCTGAAAATCGAACTCCTCATGGTTGATGATTTTCATTCATAGAACCCCATCAACCTCCATATCTTAGACATCAATTACCTTGGTTATATAAAAGAGAGAAGAAAAGACTTCCTTTTTTAGAGAGTAAAATGTGGAAAAAAAATACTTCCTTTTCAGAAGTTGAAATGATGTGTCCTTCCACCATCATTTTCCATGACCCATCATCACAGAATAGAATTCTATACTTTTATGGGCCACTTTTCCCACTATAAGGCACTGCAAGTATAATTAATCTGAGCTCCAGAGAGTCCTTTGCTCAAAGCCACAGGCTAATAAAAATGAAGGTTAAGTCAGATTCTGACTCCAATACCAATGCTATTCTGTTTTTTCCCTGTTGAAAGACTACATTATTCTTTCTTATTAGGAGTGAGAGGGGAAGCATATAATCAAAGAAGAGCCAGTTTAGCTTGATCCAGATCCAGTTCTTATCAGCAGCCACAGCTACTGCTCAGGCCAGTCTCTGGTCACATACAGACACAAAATAATGAGGTATTTCTCCTTTGTCCTGGGTTCCCACTCCCATAAGAACAACAACAACAAAAAAAAAATCACTGTCAAAGGCTCTGATCCAGAGGGAGAAATGTTGAATGACAAAGCTGGAGTACAGAGGCAGAGATTCCAAACAATGTAGTAGCAGATTGTTATTGATGAGAAGAGAGGGCTTCAAGATCCTACACAAATATGAATCAATTGATGAGCATTAGTTGAGTGCTTGCTTTGTTCTAGGTACTGAACTAGGCTTTGAGGATAAAAAGACAAAAAAATATTCTACCCATACTTTTCACTCTGTACATAACTATTCTAGTAATCTGGGAAGTAAAGAAGGAAGGAAGGAAGGAAGGAAGGAAGGAAGGAAGGAAGGAAGGAAGGAAGGAAGGAAGGAAGGAAGGAAGGAAGGAAGGAAGGAAGGAAGGAGAAAAATAAAGAAAGAAGAAAGGAAAGAAGGGAACAAGGAAGGAGGGAGGGCTGGGGACATATCTGTCAAATTTGTAGCATAAAAGAAATTTCTGATAAAAATAGACATAAACTAATTTCTCCCAGTAGCAACAACAGCTGGGAAAACAAAGGTCCTAACCAGGCCACATACACACATCTGAACCAGTTGCTTAATGTAGTGGAAAAAGCATTTGTTCTAATTCTCCCTCTGCTACTTACTAGTTATGTGATTTTGGACAAGTCTTTTCTGCTTAGGAGATTTTTAGTTTCTTCACTTAGAAAGCTGGGACTGGGGCAGTGGGTAATCCTCTGCTTAGATGATCACTAAGGCCCCTGTCTGCTAAAAATCTTATGATCCCATGGATAGTCTTCCCTCTCCCATAACCCTCTGTGCCTCTCAACTATGGTGGTGGACAATGATGTTAGATGTAATTAGTTAATTGGCAGACATGACTCCAACTTAGTGAAGATGATTTTATTTCTCTCCTTCCAATTTTATGCTCTTACATGCTAGGGTATATCTGCCAGGAAGCTTCCTTCCTTGTCAAGTAGGTTGTTAATGGGAGGAAATGGGATAGAGGAAGCTGACCTCTGTCAGTTGTATTAGGAGGAGAAAGGCTTATTGATGAGAAGCAGCCTCAGGTTAAGCTAGTCTACATTTATCTGAGTATGTACACTGATCACTATAGGAAGAAATAAAATTTTTTATGATATTATGGCCAATGTACCAGAGTATTATTTCTGTATCTCCCTAATCCCAGCTCAGCAGTAAAATAAGTACAATAAATATTCCCAGTAGAAGATGAATGCTAACTTCAGGTCAATGAATCACAGTTCAGTCAGATATCAAACTTTAATAAAAATTCCTACTAGTTTTCTTTTAGAATTGATGTGATTTCATTCAACTCTTCCCCTATATTTATTTTTCTGAGTTTTTAATTCCTAAGACATAAGCCCTCCTAGAAATTTAATTAGAAACTCACCCCTCATCTTTTCCTAATCCTCTCTTCCTGTACTACACACACACATACACACACACACACACACACACACACATACACACACATTAGAAAATGCACAAAAGGTGTTGTTCACACTTGTTCAAACTCTTTCCTTGATAAATTTAATAATTGACGAAATACAAGTTAGCCTTGATTGAAAATTCACCTTGGTAAAACCATAGCATCTGAAAGGATAAGATAAGAGACTGATTTGTTGATTTTTTTTCCCTTTGCTTTTCACTGTTTCTGTTATTGATTGTCAAACTTCAGAGTCATACTACCGTTCCAAGGCTAACATTCTGTTTGTACAATGGATAACCTTGAAAAATTCAGGAATCAGTGAAAACAGTAAGAAAACAACTGCATTGTTATTGTAGTCAAGAGAGACAGGAGTCGGGATTCTTGCCCACACAAAATATTTAACATGTGAAAAACAAACTGGAAAACACTTTGAAAACTGTAAGGTGTTATACAAATGTAAGCTTTTATTATTAAAAAGAAAAAATTGTATTGAGTGGTAATCATCTGGGACTTGAAACTGTGTTGAAGATATACTTTAATATTTCAAAGATGTTATTTTCTTAGTGTGGATAACTCTCCCGGCCATCATGGATTGCAACCTTTACAAACTTCATAGATAGTTTTTTAAGAATTATTATGGACGAAAAATGGCTTACCCTGTAGTCAACATGGTGATGAGACTTCAAATTTAGCTGGACTGGTTTTCAGACAACATGACTATTGTTTATCTTTGAGCCTAGACTGCAGGGTTTTTTTTAACTTGTTATGACTTGCCATAATGTGTTCCATAGACAGTCTTCAAGAACTAGAGCTCCTTTATTCACTCTTGTTCTTTTAAGTGCTGGTGTTTACTTTGATGTTATGATATATAATCATAGATGTCAGTGTACCACAATTGGTTTTCCAAAAGACTGCAAAATTTCTGACCATAGGGAGGAATGTAGCATGTGCTGGTGTTGCCAAAGAGAAAGACTGGGACATATAGGAAATGAATGCTTGGTTCATAATAAAACTGACCCAGAAATTTCTTGATTTCCCTTCCTCTGCTCTAAAAAATTTTCCCTAGCCTGGTAACTTGTAGAAGGGAGCTATTGTGACTTTTGAACTCACCCTCCCAGGCTACAGGAATATAGGGCAGCTAAGCCTTATGACATGATGGTGAGTATGTTGGACAAGAAGCAGCATGCAGAAACAGGATTATGCACTGATTCCACAACAACCAATAGCTATTCCAGAGACCAAAAAGCCGAGAAGACACAGAACAAGTATGAGGACTTCAGTGTAGCCTCCAAACCTTGGATCATGTTTGAGGATGATAGATAAAAGGTGTGTGAGTAGACTATAAATTGCTAATTTATGTAAACACTAAGTTTCAATTAGATGTTAGTAAAAATAAAGATGCAATTTTTTTTACACATCTGAAAACATTCAGGTTATAAATTCATAAGGGCTGAATCCTCCATTATGTCTTCCTTCCTCTCTCTTTTTATTTCCCAACTCTCTGCTAAGAATATGTGCCAAGTTCCCAAAACTTGTCTCTTTTTCTGAAGATTTTACTAACTTTACTGTTCATTTGTCTCTTAAGCCTTGTAAGTATGATAAATATGGCTAAATGACTTGTTGCTGATCTATATGTAACCTTGATCAAACACAACAGAGGGAAGGGAAAGAGAGAGATTTGCTAGAGCAATTTTCTGACTGGATGCTTGGAACTATAGAAAGAGAATTATTGATTCATTTTTAAAAATAACTTCCCAGAATGAAAAGAGAACAAATGCCCTAATCTGGGGACCATTCTCTCCAAACAAGGGAGTTTTAACCTTTTTTAAGATTATAGGTTCCTTTGAAAATTTAGTGAAGACTCTTTCTTAGAACAATAGTATTTTTTTAAAAAAATTCCTAATTTATGTAAATGCTAAATTTCAATTAGATGTTAGTAAAAATAAAGATGTATTTTTTTTTTTTTTTACCCAATCTAGTTAGTAGATTCCTTGAAATCTCTACATGTGAGGGCTGATAGACTAAGATTAAGAACCCATGCTCTAGCCAATAAGTAAGGCTGATTAGTTTCTTTCTTCTGGTTGTTTCCCGTACCCTGGTTTGAAAGGAAAAGAGTGAAGCTGAGAGTATATTTAGAAAGGAGCAGCAGCTCCATGGGCTAGTGGAGGGATGGGAGAAAGAAATAAAAAGAGTTACAATCCTAATCACTCAGATCAATATAGTTCCACATCACCACTCATATAACTATGGTATATTTTTTATTATAATTCATCCTGACTTCATTCAGTACTTATCCAATATTGGAAATTTTCTCTGGCTTATGAGAATAATAGCATGTCATATTTAAAACCCAGGACACGTGGTTGCCATATCCATAATTTTGATTGAAAACGAGAACTAACACCAGTAGTAGGTTATTTTAAATTATGATTTCATTTATCCAGTCCAGTTGTTGAATAGTCATTTGACTTTTGTTCCCTTGTTATCTGAAAGGTCAGCCAAATATCACAATCTCACATTTCAATTCCTTTTACTCCAGTTTGAAATACTACTATAGTCTATGTTTCATGAAGTCAAGACATGTCTTCTTTCAACTTTTACCTAAGATTGTCCTCTGGAAATCATCAAGGCTGTCTATCTCCAAGGTCTTCTGTAGAGCACTGTCCCTGGACCCAGAGCCAACTCTCCTCAAATCACCAATATTTTAATGTTAGTGTCAGGCTAATTTCAATATTGGGATCAGCCTTGAAAAGGAATATATGTCACACACACACACACACACACACACACACACACAAGATAGAAATGGTTTAAAACAATCAGAAGGGTATGTTTAGGAAACTCACCCTCCTTCCCTTTTATTAGTGTTAAAGAAGAAAAATATTAAGGGCTGCTTTGATGAGCTATCAGAAGGGTATGTTTAGGAAACTCACCCTCATTCCCTTTTATTAGTGTTAAAGGAGAAAATACTAAGGGCTGCTTTGATGAGAATGAACTCCTAATATCTATTAATATCAGTACTTTGTTCTTTTCTGGCAGATATGTGCTTGAATACCTGTCAAACTACCAAGTTCACAATCCCATCAGTAGAGAGCTTTCCAAAGTAGACCAGGGCTCACATCCACAAATCATAGCTTCAATGCATCCATTGAGGGTGGTGTTGTCCTAGGATTCAACCTCCTCTTTGCCAAAATTACATTTCTTCAACTTGTTCTAGATTTGGCACTTCCACAACAGGGCCAGGATCGTATATCATGTGTGATATGAAGTCCCTTGAGCAACAAATGTCTTGTCTGGGCAGATAATTATCCCCTAATCCAGTTAGTCATAGAAAATATCAGCTCTCTTACACAAACCCCAACTTCAGTGCCTTCCATCCCAAACTACCTTATATTTAACTACTTTATGTTTGAATTTACTAACTTTTTATTAATGCTGTATGTAATGTAATGTAATTAATGTAAGCTGCTTTTGAATAGGATTGTTTTATTCTTTGTAAATGCCTCGAGAGCAGGGTCTGCCTTATAATTCTCCTTGTACTACTCTTGAGCCTAACATAGGCATTAATGTTTGTTGAAAACTTGGTCCTAAGAAATAAATCTGAAAAAGCACTTAAAACCATTCCTTTTAAAGGTATGAAAAGTATGCATGAACACAGAACATCACTTCTAAAATGCTGGGTTGTTGTTGTTTTTAAAATCAGATCGGATTGGCTGATTTTTTTCTTCTCTTCTTTCTTTTTTCTTAAAAAAAAAAAAAAATCCTTGTTACAAGAGAGATATACTGGAACCATAGTGTACTAACTCAAGTATTAAAATTTCAGTACAAGAATTTACATCTCACAAATTGGCAAAAGCCACAAAAAAAGCACTTGATTAATTGTTTTATTGGTTATCTAGGCTTTAGAAAATGATGGAGAAAATATTAATAATGCAGATTAAAATTTAAAATATATCATTTTTACTTTTTTGTGGGGATGGGGGGAATTATTAGTTAAACATTTACCAACACATCTCTGTTTGTAAGGAATGGCTCTCTGACGGGTGGCAGAGGAGGGATACAGAGGAACATCTAAGCAATATAAAAATAAAAGTATCAGTAAAGCCTACTCTTAAACAAATGCTTGTTAAACACCAGGGGAAGCCCAAGCCACAATGATCTCATATTCTTGCTGGATCAGGAAGAATCCCTTCCTACTTCTCTCACTTCCCCTTTTCTTGTGTAGTTTGCCTCCACAGAAGGACAAGATCAGTTGAGAAATACTAGAATTTCAAATCTGTTCCTCTTTCCCTTCAATTCTTGAATGAATTATCCCTCATAAATGAATTGGAAACTGTCAATGTAGGTGATTTTCCTGAGCAGAAACTGCTGACACACTCCCTGGAGATGGCAGGCTCCTGAGTTGGCATGGGCACTGGGATTAAAGAAGCTTAAGAAGGGCATCAAAAAGGGAGGAACGCAATAAGCAACAACAACAATAAGTAATAAAGAAAATATTAATAATGTAGATTGTTTAAAAATATGTCCACTTTTTTGATAGCTAGTTATTAAAAATTTATCAGCATCCTCCACTTAATTATTTCCAGAGGGCTTATTTCCAGAATATCATGATATACTGGCCAGTGGTATATAGCATCATAGTTTAGTGCAAAAAGGGGGTTATCTTCATTCAATCCTCCCATTTTCCAGAAAAAAAGAACTAAGGCCCAGAAAGATAAGTGACAAGTTTAATGATAGATAACCATAGAGGGATTCAAATCTAGGACCTCTGATTTGAAATCCAGCAACCACCCTGTTGGCATGAATCTATGGAGGCAGCATACCTCAGAAAAAAATTCTGAAATTGGAACACTAAAATTAGAAAGATATGGATCTTGAGTTCAAAACTCAGTTCTGCCACTTGTTATCTGGGTGACCTTGGATAAGTAACTTGACTTATGGGGGCCTCAGTTTCCTCTTGTGGGAAATGAAGAGACTGGACTCTATGTCCTCTACTATCTCTTCCAGCTATCCCTCTATGATTAACAAGCACAGAGGAATAAGCTTCTTTATTTATTCTGTAAAATACTGTAATAAGGATTGTTGGTTAACAAGGAGCCAGCTAGCACAGCTGAACTCTGGTTATTTACACTGGATGGAAGCAAAAATTATGTGTATGTAGGTGAAGATAAAGGCTCCTCCTTAGGCATAGTACATATGAAACCAATCTCTTCCCATAAGCTTCCCCTGGTAAGCCCAGTCCTTAGAAATATGGAGAGCATCTCTAGCAGACACATCAAGCCTCAGTTAGGCTTAAAGGAAAAATCAGTCCAGGGCTTACTGTTGATAGCCCCATGCTGACCACTGTGCAATCCCTAGCATTTCAGTCTGATTTTAATTAGCATCTCCTCTCAAGAGCTTTTAGAGCACAGTGGTAACCACCTTCATGTACCTTTTTAAGAGGAAAGTCAGAAAATGAGGCAATTTGCACCTCTGTTTTCAAAGACTAAAGTATTCAGGATATGATTCCCCCCCCCTCCTTTTCCAGAGTCACCATACAGCAAAAATAAAAACCAATAAGTTGCTCCCCCTTCAATAGCAAAAGGAACAGGGAGTGATCAGACATTAGTATGGTAAAGAAATTGGATTTAAACCCCAGCCCTGCTATTTAATATCTGTAAGAGCTTGTATGGGTCAAAGCTAGGGCTCTTACATCATAAGCAAAACAAGAGGGTTGGTATGAATGTTTTAAGGTCCCTGCCAACTCTTAAGCCATGTTTCTTGCATACAATGAAGGAGAAATAGGCAAGATAGACTATTTAGAAATTATAGGAAATAGGCTTCACTAGGAAAATGCTAACAGTGGATTCCTGAAGGTAGATGTTTCTTGAGCTAATTGATATAAGGATTCATGGATGGCAGTAGAGATAGTTGTTCCCACCACTACCAATACCAATGTACTCTTGCTTCATTCAATGACTATTCAACTCAACTAAATTGATTGAACACGTAAAACTTTTCCCAGAGTTTGGTCTAAGAAAGGCTTAACTAAGAAAGAGTTACAGGTATCTGTGGATTTATTTCGTCTAAGAAAGCAGCCATGTATAAGTGGGAATTCAGGATGGGCTTAGGCAACAAGGGTTATAAAGACAAAAATCACAGATGGAGGCAATAATTGCATAATGGTCTGATCAAGTTATCAAGACAGCAGTCATCATCAGGGGTGGGATAATTTCCTATTGGTCTTAAATTATTCCTGGACCGGGTTGTTTTTTTAGATAGCATTATGACTGTATCAGGTTTGGTCACTGGACTAGAGATCAAAATGAACCAGTTCGAGTTTGTAGCATAGCAAGGGAAGTTCCAGCTTCAATAAGTGAATTCTGCAAGGAATTTCTGATGTGTCCAGTTTTAGGAATGCTCAGCTGTTCTTTGGTTTGGCTGAGTCTGATTCCTAGGTCAATATGGCTTCCTCTAAATAAAAGGAAACTTTGAACAAATCAAGGTGATTAATAAAAAGATTTATTAAGTTCCTCAGACTCACAATCATATGTTAGCCCCTTTGGGGAGTAGAAGAATGGGAAAACTGTAATTTTGTTGGTGTAAGGAACTCTTCTACCAACGTTGATCATACCTGACCTTCAACGTAGAGTTTTAGAGAGTTGCTTTTGTGGGGGTGGGGCACTGAGATAAGGGTATTTGCTCAAGGCCCCAGAATCACTGCACTTCAAGGTCCAGACTTGAACACTGGAATTCCAGGTTTCTATCCACAAAGTTACGTGACACTACTTCTCATTGGCCACTAGAGGGACTATTAAGAAACATTGTTGAGACATAGTCAGCCCCAAAGAATTTGCAGTCCCCTTGGAGAGATGAAACATCAGTAGGTAACAGGGCATGTGCTCTACCCACAAATGGAAAATTAAATAATATTCTAAGACAGTGAAGTAAGAGATGAATATAAACAATTGTCAAATAAAAGGCAAAAAAGTCTTCAGAGAAGGGGTTAAAGAAGCTAAGGAAGAGTTTTTGGCCATGAGAGTTGATTGAGGTGTTTTCTTTGGCTTTATTATTTCATTTTGCTAGTACAAATCGAAGTCTAGTCCTTTTTCAGATATGTGCAGTCAGGTGATTCTTAATCACCCCATTTGGGGTTTTCTTGACAAAGATACTAAAGGGATTTGTCATTTCCTTCTCCAGCTCATTTGACAAACTGAAGCAAGAAGGGTTAAGTGAGTTGCCCAGGATCACACAACTAATAAGTGTCTGAGGCTGGATATGAATTTTCCCAATTCCAGGCCTGATGCTCTTCCTTCTAGGCCACCTGCTTCTTACAAATTAAGTAGGCAGAAAATAAATATATTTGATTCTCTCCTTCACTAGGTAGAACCCCTGCTGAATTTATGTTTCATGCTTCAGAGGGGCTAAGGAAGCATTTAGAGAAGAGCCCCACTCATATGAGGTATTGGAGTATTGGAGAGATGGAAGGTGGTAGGGAAAAGAATGGGAAAATAAAGAGGGTGGGAATGATTTTCCATCAAAATCAGTAAGAATAGCTTCATATTGAAGTTTGGCAAGGGGTAATATTACCTTGAACTCTCCATTTAGGTTAGAGCTGAACTTTCATTTTATACAGAAGGATATCGTGGTACAAAGTAATTACACAGTCAGCTATAGAATGATTCAGTTGTAATAACTCCTTGAACAAACTGACCCCAAAAAGCAAAACAGCACATTTCCCAAGCATCCTGACTTACAAGTGTTTAGAAAAATCAGCACCTTTCCTCTTCCTCTTCCCAGAGTTTGATTCTTCTAGTCTGAACCCTAGGGGAAAAAACAAATAAAAGATAGCTAATAGCTGTTGATTGCTGAAGGTCTTCAAAAAATTATACCTAGAGTTAATGGCTAACTTGGAAAATGAGTACCTTAATAGGCACTAATAAAGGGCACATTGTGCAGGACCCTTTCCTTCAATATACTCAATAAATCAGAAATATAGGTATGAATCAGAGAGAAGAGAACAAAGTTCAAAGTTGGAGGAGTTAATTATTCTACCAAATTGATGTAGCAACACCTTAGCAATGAAAAAATTATTTCAATTGAGAGTCTGATTTAGAAGAAAAATACTTTGGCTAGGGGACTTTATCATTGGGAGAAAAGGACAAAGAACAAGGGTGTGGACCAAAATGGAAATAGGTTCAAGGATAGAGTTTGAGATTTCCTGAGGTCTTCTCACATCCATTCTTTTTGAACCTGCATTTCCCAGGAATTCTTGGTTCTAAATCATGATCCTGACAGAACTGACAGGAATATAAATTTCTTTAAGTCACCCATATGCCATCCATTATGAGGAGAGATCACTATTTTAAAGATTGCAAATGTCAGCTGAAAAGACCATCTTTATGTTTGTTTACTTCCTTTTGATCTTTGTTCTTACTTTTGACTGGTTCCCAGCATATAATCATTTCTTTGACAGGTTAGGAATTAACATATATTTTAAACCTTTTAGAACTATTTCCTATTCTTTGAGAGGCATTTATACTGATTCAAACTTCCATGAGATGGTTTTAAAATGAAACAGTCCATTCTGTGAGCTTATTTGAGCTATACAAGGGATAAAATAATACCCTCCTTTGAATAAAAACATTTTATTAATGTTTGTTTTAGATTTGAAGCATATAGTTAAATAATTTATATTCTGGGAGGAAAATTGGTAGCACTGAAAGAGAGCTGGATTTGAAATCAGAGAAATAGTTCTGCCACTTACTATGTCTGTGAATTTGGACAAGTTACATCACCTCCCTCATTAAAAAAAAAATGAAGGGGTTGAACCAGATTCCCTTATATCTTTTAAGTGTAAAGCTTCCATACTTGCTAAATATCATTTTATAAAATGAATTAAGTGCCCTTCTCATTATAGTTGTTTACGTAGTCCTTTTGGACATAATAAAAATTTTAATAATGGCAAAGATGCCCTTGAGAATTAAGAGGGGATTCTAATTTAAGGTTTAAAAGAACTAACCCATTGGATTGGCACAGTCTTTGTTTATTTTGAAATTGATTAAAATGAACAATGAAATGACAGTTGACTACCTGGTGTAGAGGAAGATCATCAGATAAGGTATTAGGAGACCTGTGTTCCTGGTTTAAACTCTGGTACTAACCAGTTAAGTAATCCAAGGGACTCCTATTATAAATAAGAAAACATAGTTTAATCCACACATTAATCCTATTCTGCCCAGGATGATGATTCAATTAATCTCAGTTCCATGACATGGCCTTTCTTATTGAATCTTTGTCACCTTTTGCTAAGTATTCTGCTATTTTTTCAGGAGAAAGAGAGTGAGAGAGCACAAAGTTGTTTGTGCCAATATTGTTTGGTGTGCTCAATTGACTGTCAGATGAAAATGACATTATTGCCTTTCTTTTCAATTTTAAAATCAATTAATTCTGCTCATTTAAAATTCTGCACCTGCTGAGATGACTCATGATTTCTTAAAATGTCCTGGCTTACTGGAATTGTGATGCTCCAAATTCGTTAAAAATAAAGATTATCTCTTTCACATGAAAAGAGCATTAACTATTTATTAGCTTCTTTTCCAAACAGTGCCTCCTGTGTTGAACATGGTAAAAAATCTCTCTTCCAACACTAAAGGTTTAGTTTAAAAACATAACTTTTGCTGGAATCCTAGGATCATAGATTTAGATATGAATTGAAATTGGATTAGTTCTTCTCTATATTGAAGATACCCACTTCCATCAGAATACATCCTCATATAGTATTGTTGTTGAAGTGTATAATATCTCCTAGTTCTGCTCGTTTCACTCAGCATCAGTTGATGTAAGTCTCTCCAAGCCTCTCTGTATTCATCCTGTTGTTCATTTCTTTCAGAACAATAATATTCCATAACGTTCATTTACCATAATTTACCCAACCATTCTCCAATTGATGGGCATCCATTCATTTTCCAGTTTCTAGCTACTACAAAAAGGGCTACAACTACAAACATTTTGGCACATACAGGTCTCTTTCCCTTCTTTAATATCTCTTTGGACCTTCCGAATACAATTCTTCCTTTGCAACAACAACAACAACAAAATTCAGTTCTGCACATATATATTGTACCTAGGATATACTATAAGATATTTAATATATATGGGAATGCCTGCCATCTAGAGCATGGGGTGGAGGGAAGGAGGAGAAAAATTCAGAACAGAAGGGAGTACAAGGGATAATGTTGTAAAAAAAAAAAAAATTACACATGCATATGTACTGTCAAAAAAAAAAAGTTATAATTATAAAATTAATTTTTAAAAATCTCTTTGGGATATAAGCCCAGTAGTAGCACTGCTGGATCAAAGGGTATGCACAGTTTGATAACTTTTTGGGCATAGTTCCAGATTGAAGCACAAAAATCTAATGAAGAGGAAAATGTCTTGAAAAACAGAATTGGCCCAATTAAAAAAATGTACAAAAATTCACTGAAGAAAAGTTCTTTTTTAAAAAAATCAGAATTGGATGATAGTCAAGGATATAAACAGGCAATTTTCAGATGAAGAAATTGAAACTATTTATAGTCATATGAAAAGATGGTCTAAATCACTATTGATTAGAGAAATGCAAATTAAAATAACTCTGAGATATTACACACTTCTTAGATTGGTAAGATGACAGGAAGATGGAGGGGATGTGGGAAATCTGGGACACTTATACATTGTTGGTAGAACTGTGAATGAATCCAACCATTCTGGAGAGCAATTTAGAACAAGACAAAATAGTGCCTGATGGCAAATATAGAGAGGCAAAAAATAAATAAGATTTGGAACAGAGCAATGATTCTCCTAGGACACTGGGGAAAATATAAAGAAAGATACCAGAATAGAGATTTGGTTGATGTGAAGTATAAATACCTCCAGGCTAGTTCCATTAAAATAGCAAGCTGGATTGAGAGGTATCCTCAGTCCCAGTCACAGGAATTTTCACCTCCTAGACAGTGTGGGGAGTTAGGTGTCTTAATGGAGTAAAATTGAAGGAATCTGTGCTGATAAGGTAAGCCAGACCCAACTATACTGCCAAGACACAGTCCTGAGTCCAAGAAAGAAGTCACCTGTCTGAGTGCAAAAGCAATGGTGCAGGAAAACTTCTAGCTATGTACACTTACAGGGGCATGGAGTTCTTAGTTTCAGTTCCTGAACCAGAATGGAGAACTGAAGGAGAACCTGAGGCCAAAGACAGTATCGTCCATACAAAGGACTAGAGGTAATTACAATAACAAGATGCTAAAAATAAAATTTTTAAATGAGCAGGAAAAGGAGAAAAAAATCAATCATAAAAAATTACAATGGAAATAGAGAAGACCAGGATTTGTCTTCAGAAAAGGAAGCAAAAAAAGACTCTCCTACCCAAGAGTTAAATGTTAAATGGCTACTTGCCTCAAATGAATTCAAGGAAGAATTTGAAAAAGATCAGATGAAAAAGATTGAGGCAAATTTTTTTAAAAAGGAAAAATCCAGGAAAATCAAGATTATGGAAGGGGTAGTGGTGGAAAGTTAACTCACTAGAAGAGTCCAGAATCTAAAAGAAGAAAATGACTTCTTGAAATTAAAATTGGACAAGGAGAATCCAGTGAAGTTATAAGAGAAAAAGAAATAATAAAACAAAATATAAGGAATGAAAAAAAATAGAAGAGAAGGTGAAACATCTCATAAGAAAAATAACTGATCTGGAGAACAGATTAAGAAGAAAAAAACTTAAGACTAATTGGACTACCTGAAAACTACAGTTAAAAAAATCTTGATGCAATAATGCAAAACATAATTAAAGAAAAATGTGCTGAAATGTTAAAAAAAATTAGGGAATAATAGAAATAGAAAAAAACCTACCAATCATCAACTAAAAGAGATCCTACAAGGAAAACCTCTAGGAATATCATAGCCAAATTGCAAAACCTGCAGGTCAAAATGAAAATATTATGAGCAGCAAAGAAAAACAATTTAACTATAGCAGAACCACAATTAGAATCATACAAGACATTAAATGGCTACATTACAAGGGCACAAGTCTTGGAACACTATATATCAAAAAGCAAAAGAACTGGGGTTGTAGCCAAAAATATCATGCCCAGCAAAGTTACGCATAATAATGAATAAAAAAAATAGATATTTGATGAATTGTGAGACTTTCAAGTTTTTGTGGCAGATAGACCTAAACTTAATAAAAAATTTGACATACAAGATCTAAGAGAAATATAAGGTAAAAATCAAAGACTAATTTAAAAGAAATAATAAATAAGAGCAAACTGGTTATGCTTTGTATGTGGAAAGAAACTATACATCAAAAACTGGATAGTTCAAAAGAAAAAATATATATTTATGTGTATATAGATATAAAAGTCTTCTACATTTATAAAGAAATAAGAAGAGGAAGAAATAGGATAAGGAGGATATAGAAGGGTATATAGATTAACAGGAATGGAATAAAGAAGAAATAACATATATATAGTTATATATATAGTTATATATTTGGAAGACTATCAGTCTTTTAAATTCAGACAAAAACTAGAGGACAAGGAAAAAAGATAATAACGAGAAGGGGGAAGGATAACGGAAGGATTCTTGGAGAAGGGATAGATTAAATAATAGGAAGGCAAGGTAGCAGGTAGAAGTAAGCAAAGGAGTCCAGAGAGGAAATAAGAGAGACACACAAACACAAAATAAAGATCAGGAGTAGAATTTATCATGTAAAAAATCTGGGGTAATAATCATGGTCTCAAATAAATTTAATGCCAAAATAGATTTAATCAAAAGAAAAAATTAGGAATATACTGTTTAAAATAACTAGATAGTGTAAGTTAGAATAATGCTATGGTGTAGAAAATGACGAGTTGATGGAGTCAGAAAAATATGGAAAAATTTTTGATTTATGAAGGAAGATGTTAACCACCTTCAGAGAAACAGAAAAATGAACATAGTACAGTCTTACATAGGTGTATATGAATGTATGTGTGTTTATGAATGTATGTGTGTTCTTTGTAATTATACCCAAAGAATTATAAAACCATATAATCTTTGACCAAATAATACCATTACTAATTCTATATTCCAAAGAGATAAAAAACAAAAATATTTATAGTAACTCTTTTATTGGTGGCAAAGCAATGAAAATTGAGGAGATGTCCACTAACTGGGGAATGATTGAAAAGTGGTTGTATATGGTTGTGAGGGAATACTATTGTTCTATAAGAAATGATGAGTAGAACACTCTTAGAAAAACCTGGAAAAGCTTAAATGAACTGATACAAAGAGAAATGAGCAGAACCAGAATATTGTATACTGTAACAACAATATTGTATGACGATCAACTGTGAATGACTTAGTTATCCTCAGCAATACAATGATTCAAGACAATTCTGAAAAACTTTATTATGAAAAATGCTATCCATCTTCAGAGAAAGAACTGATGGAATCTAATGCTAGAAGACGTGATTTCAAATATTTCCTTCCTTGCTTCCTTCCTTGCTTCCTTCCTTGCTTCCTTCCTTGCTTCCTTCCTTGCTTCCTTCCTTGCTTCCTTCCTTGCTTCCTTCCTTCCTTTTTTCATCTTTCCTCCTATTCTTCATGTCTTCTTGCACAAAATGACCCCATATGAAAACATGATTGTACATATATAACTTATATCAGATTGCTTACCATTACAAGGCAGGGGAGAAGAGAGGAGGAAGGGAAAAAGTTTGGAACTCAAAAGAAAAAGAAGTTTAAAATTATTTTTACATGTAATTCAGGGATGGGAGGGGGAATAAAATATTAAGAGAAAAAGAACTTGGATTTGAGGCCTATGAATAGTCAAAGTTTTCAGCCACAGAGACGTCTGAACATGACCCCCCTTCTAGAAATTTGTAATCAGGTCTAGAGCTCAGAGTCACCTTAGTGAAACTCTACCACTTGGCTTCCCATAAGACATCTTGGTATTCTTAATTTGAATTTCTTCTACTTTCACAGAATCATAAAATATTGATCAACTAAGTAGTGATGACTTTCAGCTGTATACGTGACTTTCCTGGGCAAGGGTGGTAATATAGCTTTTGTCAACTATGGTTTATCATCATCATTTCATGAAAGTACTGTTAAAAGAACTTGTTTAAATGGTTCATCATCTTCTGTGATCTTTGTGCTTGTGAATTTTAAGAAAGCAACTATCTACTTATAATCTCCAAGTCATTGTATCCAAGACTCCTGATGTTCAAATTCTTTGAGCTTCCTCGTGGATCAGATATGTGGCTTTATAAAAATGGAAGGGATAACAGTAGATCTATTAAGTAACTTTCATTCATTTTCTTGGAAAAGGAAGAGGAATTAAGTAGGACTCTATTATATTTTTCATTCATTCATTTATCTATAGTCATTCAGCAAAAATTGATTGAACATCTTAATGCAATAATTAAACATACTGTGTTGCAGGCATTATACAAGCACTTATAATATAAAGAAAAAAGTCTGGCCCCCAGAAAGCACATATTGTTTTGGAATGGTGGGAGAATAACATGTACACAGAAAAGTAAACATAATTTCATGATTTCAGAGTATAGTATTACTCCAATCCCTCTTTTCAGCTTCTTTTTATGTGTGGCTATCGCCCAAAGGGAAGACTCACCTTTATGAGTTCAAAACTGGTCACTTAATCCTGTTTGCCCCAGTTTCTTCATCTATATAATGAGCTAGAAAAGGAAATGGCATACTACTCCAGTATCTTTGCCAAGAAAACCTCTAATAGAGTCATGATGAGAGTGATATGACTGAAAAAAGACAGAATGACAACAATCCCCCATTGGAATATGAAGTTTTTGAGATTAATTATTTCCTTTTTTACCTGTATTGTATTCTCAGGGCTCAGCACAGTTTTGGTACATTTGTTGTTCATTTTCAGTCAAATCTGACTTTTCATTTGGAGTTTTCTTGGCAAAGATACTGGAGTGGATTTACTATTTTCTTCTCCAGCTCAACTTACAGATAAGGAAACTGAGGCAAAAAGCATTTGTTGATTTAACTTACATGTTAAGCACTTAGTCATTTCAAAAGAGAAACTATAAATATTCTACAAATCTTCCCTTTTGATTTGATTTTTCTTGTCCACATGACAAATATGGAAATGCATTTATAAGAGTATATCACATTGTTTACTGTCTTGGAGAGGAGAGAGGTAAGGGAGGGAAGGAGAAAAATTTGGAACACAAAGTTTTACATACATGAATGTTGAAGACAATCTTTACATTTGTTTGGAAAAAATAAAATATAATTGGAAAAATGTTTTACAAATCATCAATAGCTCTTAAAACTAGTTCAAAGACAACTTCATAACTAAATCAGCATATTGTTATAGATAATAATTGAAATTGTCTTTGCTTTTATGAGACATTAGATCTTTTAAAAGACTTCAAAAAATTACTTTGAAATCCCCCCTGAGATAGATCTGGTACTTGCCTTATGCTAAAAGTGAGGAGCTAGAGCACAAGAAAATGAGGAGGAAATTACATCCCTCCACCTCCATTAAACCCTTCCTCAAAGAAAAGATTTGTGAGAGCACACTAAAGTATCAACCCATGTTTTTAATTCTGTATATGTCCCTGTGGACAGAAACATAACATGTGACCAATTCAGAAGGCAAATGAGCTTCTGGAGTCTAAAGTTTCAAGCCAAATGGTGCTTTTGATCGAGATAATTTACTCTTGACAAAAGGCACCTTCCTTTCTCAGGAAAAAAAAAAGCCTCAAGACTTATCAAAAGCATTCAGAAACATCACATCAAATGGCCTTTGAAAAATCTTTGGAATGAAAAGAGAGAAAAATAAGACTGATCGAGAGGAATAAACAAGCCCAGCTCCTTGGTTCCTTTGCCCTTCACTTATGATGAGAACTCTGGAGTTGGAGAAGCCTTTGAAATAGTCTTGACACTTCCTCAATCTCCCACTCCAGTCTGGGGTGGAAAAGCCTTTCTAACAACACTTAGGATTGCAAGTGAAACAGAATATGAGACATATAATGATAAACTATTTTTTTTTTTGAAATTTCTGGCAAGGGCTAAATAAATTTTTACCAATTCTGGAAATGCTTCTGGGTAAAAATCCAAAGATTCTCTGATATTATTTTAATCATATATGAAATTTATCATTAAGTCAGTACTCAAATTGATACTGCTAAGTATTTGTTTTTATTTTGTTTTGTTTTTAAACTTCTTCCCCAGGCCAGAAGTACAGGGACTACTAAGTGAACCCACACCACTATTGAGAAATATAGTAGTTTTGAAGTGTGTCCAACTTAAGCTGGTTCTCCCCTCCTTAGGCTACTTTGTGGGTCCTAGCTCCTTATGGTTCATCCAGATAACAAATGAACAAAGATGTTCATTTAACATAACATTGAAAAAATAGAGGAGAATGAAAGCATGTTCAAGTAGAGTTTTACCGATATAATTTGTTTTTACACTATCTACATTTTTCAATGTATCTCTTTTCTTCCCCTCCTCAGTCCCCAGAGAATCATCTCTTATAACAAAGAATAAAAAAGTTCCTCAAAATTTGCCAACTTTTTTTTTTTTTTAATCCTGAAACTATCTGCAATATTCCACTATCTACCCACCTCTGCAATGAAAGTAGGCATTTCCTCACAGCTCTTCTTTGGGATCAAAGTTGGTAATTAAATTTCAGAGCATTCATTTTTCAATAGTTTCATGGTATTATTTTTCCATTTACCTCATTATTGACATTATGTTGCCTTTATTTTACTTACTTCACTTTATATCAGTTCATTTAAGGTTTCTCATACATTCATTTCCTCTAGTAACTGAAGAAGCTGTTTTTAAACTTTTAGTATGAAGTATGTTGTTAACTTGAGTTGTATTAAGCAATATGAGGGGAAGGGCATGTATATGTCCATTTGTGTATACACACACACACACACACACACACACACACACACACACACACACACTCCCTAAACCTTTTTCCTAGTCATCTTCCTAGTGCCCTGTAATCCCCTAAAGGAGAAAGGGAATTTGAGGAAGATTTCATATAGGAAGACCAGGTGAACAAAGGAATGGAGATCACTATATAAACTTGAATCTGGTTTACCTACCAAGATTTGAACAAACCTGACCAGCAGAATTTCCTTTTCTATAATAACTGTTTGGAAATGTACTTTACTCTCTTAAGCTTCATACCCAGAGGTAGTCTTAATAAAAGAGACTATCTTGAACCCATTGAAGCTTCTAAGTTTAGCTAGTGATACCAGGAAATTCCCCTTTATGCTGACATTTTTCAAAGTCTCACTAGGGATTCCCCTAGCTGCTAGAAATGTGTATTCTTCCCTATTCAGTAAAAATAATTTTTGCTACTCTGTTCTCATGCTTCCATGACTCAGATCCAAGACCTCCATGTACAGCCTCTTTGACATGAACACTATTCATATAAACCTATTCTCTCATAACTATAAAATCTGCCCAGAAACTAAGGTGGAAAAAAATCAGTATGGATTGTTGCACGATTCTTACAGTGAACAGTGGGGAGTTATGGACCCAAATGTGATTTACTGAAAGCTTGGAAAGGAAGAGGGATGTGGTACATGTGGTCAGGCTTTTATAAACTAAAAATCTGCTGATGTCTAAATGTCTCTCAAAGTGGTCTTAGCTCTCAAAAACAAGGAAAATTAGGACGTTGTTATAATTTGTTCTCAGCTACATTCCTGCATGCTTTTGCTTCCTTGCTATCATCTAACCTATCCCTTAAGTACCCTGTACTCCAATCTCCCCTTTTCTCTCATCCTTAGGAGGAAGTCATGGGCCCAGTAGAAAAGAATATTGATTCTGAAAGCAAAAGGTCTAAGCTAAAAATCTGTCTCTTTCATCTGCTATCTGCATGATCCCAGACAACTCACTTACAGAGGTTGGACTACATGACTTCTAAAGTCCCTTCTTTCTCTAAATAAAACTGACAATTTCTTTCATACTAATGATTCTTAAATATGTGATCTCATTCAAGGGTATATTTCTGTGTTTACAAGAGACATTATTCTCAGCCAAAAAAAATTACATCTGACATTGTTGGTGGAATTGTAAATACATCCAACCATTCTGGAAAGCGATTTGGAACTATGCTCAAAAAGTTATCAAACTGTGCATACCCTTTGACTTAGTGGTGTTGCTACTGGGCTTATATCCCAAAGAGATCTTAAAGGAGGGAAAGGGACCTGTATATGCAAGAATGTTTGTGGCAGCTCTTTTTGTAGTGGCCAGAAACTGGAAACTGAGTGGATGCTCATCAATTGGAGAATGGCTGAATAAATTGTGGTATATTAATGTTATAGAATATTACTGCTCTGTAAGAAATGACCAACAGGATGATTTCAGAAAGGCCTGAAGAGACTTACATGAACTGATGTTGAGTGAAATGAGCAGGATCGTTGTACACTTCAACAGCAATACTATATGATGATCAATTCTGATGGACGTGGCCCTCTTCAACAATGAGATGAACCAAACCAGTTCCAATAGAGCAGTAATGAATTGAACCAGCTACACCCAGCAAAAGAACTCTGGGAGATGACTATAACCACTACATAAAATTCCCAATCCTTCTATTTTTGTCCGCCTGCATTTTTTATTTCCTTCACAGGCTAATTGTACACGATTTCAAAGTCAGATTCTTTTTGTACAGCAAAATAACTGTTTGGACATGTATACATATATTGTATTTAATTTATACTTTAACATATTTAACATGTATTGGTCAATCTGCCATCTGGGGGGGGAGAGGAGGGGAAAAATTGGAACAAAAGGTTTGGCAATTGTCAATGCTGTAAAGTTACCCATGCGTATATCTGGTAAATAAAAACTATAATTAAAAAATACATCTGAAATATCTAATTGTGAAATTTCAAGAATCAAGAAATTAGACAAGTGACATATTATGCAAGGATAGGAGTAACTTTCCAACTGCCCAAAATAAGACTTCTCTATTCTTAAGGTCCACATTATTGATTTACTGAAGCCCCAAGATCTTCCCCTATCCCATAAACTTATGTTTTTCTTACATTAGGTATTATTTTCCATTCCACTTTCCTTATAAGAGTGGACCTTAAGAATACATCCCATTTTGCAGAAGAGAAAATCTAACCACAGAGAAATTCAGATACTAATGTTAGACCACATAACCAGTAATTGCCTGAGGCACAATTTGAAGCCAATTCCTTCTCCTGCCTTAAGTGCCTGGTTCATTAAGCCATATTATTTCTTACATTTGCCACTCAAATATCTTTGGACTATAATATTTTAAACCCTCATATGAAACTTCTTTCAAAATATAAAGAAACACAAGATATGGCAGCATAAGTCCATTTTGAACACAGGAAATCAGATAACTCTCTTTAGCCAGAATCTTAATACTTGGATGTCACAGAAACCTTTAAGCATGACAGAATGAGGTCACTAATTTTGCTTCTGGCTATGACCACCACAAAAGAACATAGAGGACTCAAAGTGAATCCCACTGTATGCTTCACTCACTCTCCTCCCCTGATACCACTTTACATGCCATTTCAACTAAATTTTAATAGAAGTGGAAATTTAACTTACATGGCATAGGAAGGGGAAAAAGAGGGGAGGAGAAATCACAAGACTGTTGGTGTGGGGGCCTAATGGGGCCCTGATCCTTCAGTTGGTACAGAAAGGGGCAAGACATTGTAAGACCCAAGCATTCTCTTAATTTGTAATTTGTTTTGTAATTTTAAACTTATCTTCTCTCCTCTCTTGCCTCTGATCTTCTTAGTCATTCTTACTCATTAGTCATTCATCAGATAGTTCTAGGAATTAGGTCACTGAGAAAAAAAGCTAGAGGGAAGGCAGGAAGGGGTAGAAATGGAAGGTAACAATTTATTAAGAAAATCAACAGTTATTTCAGGGAGTCACAGTGTCCAGAGAAGAAAAAAATAGCATAGCATAGTGAATCAGGCATGGGACCTCAAGGCAAGAGGAACTGGCTTCAAATTGTTACTCAGACAATTGCTGGTTATATGATCTTACATTAGTCACTGAATTTCTGTATGGGAAGAAAAATAAGAAAAAGAAAATGAATAGACTTTTTTCCCAAGGTAGAAATGAAAAAGATATTCTCCTTCCTTCACATGCTTATGGGACACTAAGATCCAAGACTCATACTATAATTTGCAGTGACACAACTCTTTGCAAATCTACCGATCTATAAAACACTTTGTCCTAGACCAGAGAGAGACACTATTTTCATTATCATGAAACATGAGGCCAGCATCTTGCCTACTGCCATGGAATCTTCTTGTTTACATTAGTTGGCATAGGACACACACACCCCCATTTAACCTTGTTAGCATAGCTTCCCATATTCAGCAAATTCAGTATTTAAGTATTAACATTAAGATGGGTAAAGCTCATATTTGCAATTCTGGCTACCAGAAGAGTGGAAGATGATGGATCTCTTGAACTTTAGAGTTCTGAGCTACAGTGGGCTAAGCTAATTAGGAGTTCATCAATAGGATGAGCCCTTCAGGAGTGAGGAATCCCTCTGCATAGAGGGGTAAAACAAATAAGATTTTTAAAAGATGGAACAAGTCAAAATTCCTGGGACAATCAACTGTGGAATTAGGTTCTTAAATAGCCACAGTATTTTAAGTCAAGATGAGATTGGGACACTCAGTCCTTTAAAAAAAATTAGAGGGATAGTCACATGGTACAGTGGATAGAGCATTAGTCCTAAAGTTAGGAGGTACTGAGTTCAAACCTAGCCTCAGATACTTAACACTTTCTATCTGTATGACTGTGGGTGTCACTTAACCCCAGTTGTCTAGCAAGACAAATAAATAAATACATTAAACATGATATTGAACTTCCACTAATCACACCAGCTACAGTAGGTTTACCAAAAAAAAAAAAAAAAAATTACTATCATGATAAAGTTGATAGGTCAAAGGGAGAATCTAGATAGAAGCTTGGAGTTCTAGTTCTGACTCTGACATGTGGTGGTGGTAACCCCAGACAATCACTTCATTTCTTAGTGTTCCAGACAATTCTTTAAAACTTTTAAAAGATGGCTGCTGATTTGAATTGATAGAAAGTTTCCTCCACATGAAGAGTTCCCTATATTGATGAAACATGCATCAAGGACCTCCTAACTGATCCTCTCAAACTCAACAAAGTGACAAGCATTAATAAATGTATACTATATGCCAGTCACAAAGAGTTGAGGATATTTTTTAAAAGGCAAGAAAGAAAGCAATCACTCTCAACTATGTACAAACAACTTTGTACAATCTAAACAGAAGGAAGGCATAGCGTTGATGAGAATTGTACAGACTTCTTGGAGAAGGTGAAATTTTAGCTGGGACTTGAAAAAAAGCCATGTGATTAGTATATTCCAGACATAGGGGATAGCCAAGAAAACACAGAGCATGTCTTGTGGGGGGAAACAGCAAAAAAGCTAATGTCACTGGATCACTGAAGAGATAGAAGGAAGTAAAGTTTAAAAAGAATAGAAAAGTAGACAGGCCCGCTAGTCTGGTATAAGCAAGCCAATTTTGTTGACTAAACAAAGCATGCTGTCTGTTTATATTGGGTGTGTGCTGCTCTGGGACTGGAAACAAGGCTGTTTGAATAACTAACATAAGACTCTCTTTCAATAGTTAGATTCATAAGTCAAAAGTAGGGATGAGCAATCATACATCTAGAACTGGAATGAATCTTTGTGGACCACTTCATCTGACAGATAAAGAATGTGAGGCCCAGGGAAGCTGTGACTTATCTGATAGGATCATGGCTGAAACAAATGTCAGAGGTAGGAAATGAATCCATCAGCTCTAGGTCTAGAGCCAACCTTCTTATCACTATGCTATTGTTGTTGTTCAACTATTTCAATCATGTCTGACTTTTTGTAGTTTTCTTGGCAAAGATACTGGAGTAGTTTGCCATTTCCTCTTATAGATTATTTTACAGATGAGGAAACTGAAGCAAATAGGGTTAAATGATTTGCCTGAAGTTACAACCTAGTAAGTGTATCAGACTAGACTTGAATTCAGTTCTTCCTGACCCCAGGTCTCACTCTTTATCCATTGTGTAACTAGTCCTTCCACTGTGTCATAAAACTTCAATATATTTGTTCATTCCAGTATCTCTGTAGTAGCTCGATGAGCACTCAGTCACCCTGATCTATATCTAGCCACTGGATCCAGATGGCTCTGGAGAGGAAAATTAGGCAGGTGACCTTGCATAGCCCTCCCTCACTTAAATCCAATTCACTTGTATGTTATAGCATCATCTCTCCAATATCTTTGGTGTCTTGAAGAATGAAGGACAAACAACAACAGGATTATTGTAAAGATTAAATGAGATGATATTAACAAAGTGCTTAGCACAGCACCTGAAACATTGTAAATGCTTAAAAAGTGCTTGATTCCTCACCAACACCATCTCCCATCCTTTGGGAGTTGCTATGATTGAAAAGAAAATCTTCCTGTTGGTGGGAATCTTTGGGACAATTATGCCTAGAGTACTGGGTTGGCTGTCCTGGAGAGGCTACAGATATCTCTAAAGGACCAGAACGTAAGTGTTAGGATTCTTATAAGGTGCTAAGTAAGTGAATTGAGAAGACAGTGGTTAAATCTAGTTTAGCATTGATTTAATCCTACAACAAATAATGGTTTCCTAGTGATGTAATGATTGGTGTATATTCAGCGTGGGGCACATAAGGAGGAGGTCTCAGGGCCAGGAAGGACAAGCCCACTAGAAGCTCATTCGGAGGAAGCTAGAGGCAGAAGCAGGGGACTAACGGCAGGAGCTCTCAGAACCAAGGAGAGAGACAGGCCTCTAAGAAAGCTAACCGGCCTCTGGGAAAAGAGACAAGACTTTGAAGGAAACAATAAAGGCTTTGGACTTTAACTCTTGGCTGCATTTGAAGTGATTATTGAATCTGAACTGAATTATTGAACTAAAAAGAAACCTGCTCCCAGAAAACATTACATTTTTAGAGAAGAACATTACACATAAGGATTAGCATAACATGATTGCCGGCTACTACTGGATATATTTAAGCAGAAAAAAGAATCCCTTTTCAGGGATGCTATAGAAAGGTGCCATCTTTTGTGTATGCACTAAAGGCATCAATACAAAAAGCATTTTTTAAATGTAATGTTTATTTGTTGAATTTACATATGAATTCATTTACAAAATGATAGTTATAGACAAATGTGGCTTTCAGTGCAGTTTCAAATATTTTAAGAATCTGCAAGAATCCATGAGGATTTGAAATGATAATATTGAATAGCCCATGAGTCATTTTCTTCTATGTATGTGATTTTTTTTTTTCCTATTCCTCCTCAGAGAGGAAGGGAAGGAAGAAGAGTAGAAGAAAATGTCAATGACAATGAAAATAAGGCCATCTGAATAAATACCCTTTCAGAGAATCAAAGGAATTTTTAGTTGGAAATTTTAAGTAATCTTCATGAAGTCAATAGTATTTATCCTGGAAGGTACATCATTTAATGACTAAGTGTGGAGAGGGAACACTTAGAGTTGAAATATCACTATCCTGGCTGTCAATTTTTTTTCTTTTCCAACTTGTTACTTTTAGACCCGTGGTCAGTTCTAAGGTCTAGATTTCCTAAAGCCAGAAGTTACTTCTACTGTGAAAGAGGGACCACTCTTATAACTAGTGTTTGTGCCAACAAATTTATTTGATTTCAGAAGCATATGCACCCAGTGAACACTGATTTTTTGGATAATAAAAACAAGAGGACTAAGGTTTAAAATTTACCCCTAGAACTTAACACATATATGAACTTGGGCAAGTTGTTTTAACTTGAATCCAAATCTGTGTCTTAGTCTCTTTCTTTGTGAAATAAGGGAATTAGACGATGCTCTTGGAAGTCCCCGATAGCTCTACAACAACAAAGTTCTTTCCAGATGGGAATGGTCAAAGTAATCCTGAAGATTTCTTTGGCCTTTGGTTATGGATAACAGTGAATGCTAACCAAGAGCCATCTGGCTTTTTAATCCTCCAGGCCAATTAGAAAGTGTTCTTTGTACGGAAAACAGCCCTTGTTTACAGTTAAAATACTTTGAGTTTGTCTGACACAATTAATCTTGAAAAGGGGCATGAAAGGCCCTTTATCAGAGAGATGTGTTGTAAAGTCTGTAAATTTATACATGTTAGAGCTGAATATGCCCTCAAAAAACAAATGCAATGGACATAGGTTTCATCTAATAGACCAAAAGAAAAAAAGGCCTCCTGAGCTCTAAGAGGAAATCAGTCACTTTGTCCTGTAATATTCTCCTCTCTCTCCATGTTTAGACTTGGCTATAGAGTAGCTCCTATGTTAGTTTGTGCATCTTCCTTTGCCATGTGAGTTGTGAAGTTGTATGGCATCTAAAAAATTGAGTGTTCCTTTATTCCCCTTGCATATGGTATAAGGAGGCAGTGATCCTCAAACTTTTAAAATAGGGGGCCAGTTCACTGTCTGTCAGACTGTTGGGAGACCAGACTATAGTAAAAACAAAAACTCACACTGTCTCCGCCCCTCAGCCCATTTGCCATAACCTGGCAGGCTGCATAAACATCCTCAGAGGGCCACATGTGGCCTACAGGCCATAGTTTGAGAATTCTCTGGTAGGCCAAGGGTTAGTAACTTGTCTATCACTTCTAACTAAATTAAGCAAATCAGGCTATTCCTGGGCTTTAACTCATTTCATTAGTGAACAAATGTTTATTAAAAACAAATGAAATACTTGCCCTAAATCTTCAGCTTAGCATTCTCTTGCTTTTCTCACCACCATCACCCCATGACCAAGGCACAAAGTTAATATTAAAGTGTTTTCCTCTCCCTGGTCCTTTCCTCCATGTAGTAAGCCCCTCTCCCTCAAAATTTATGATTGTCCATTTTGTCAAGAGAATATTTTATATTATTACATATTATAGATATAATATATGTGCATATATTACATATTTATGAAAATATTTATATTGCCATTTCTGCTCTGTTCCTTCCAAAACTTTATTCATATAAATTAGGTCTCATTCAGCCTCAAAAGGTTTATTAATCTGTTAAGTTCTTTGAATTAATTAAATCATAGAATCACTGAATGTCAGAGTTGGTAAGAACTTGGAGATTGGTGGATCCTATAACTTCATTTTACAGAATGAGGCCAAAGTTTTGCTTAGGGGAAGAGTCCACTATATAGCTGTTTCCCATTCAGAAAATACTAAGAGGCAACCAGGAGCTGTCCACAGCTGAAACTCATTCAGAATAAAAATAATAAGCACTAAAAAGTAAATTTTAAAATGAACAAAGTAATAAAAATGTAAAGATGAATATAAACATAGGGCTGCCCTCTTCAATCCCCTACTTGAGAAGCTTCATTGATGCCCTCTAGACAAAATACAGATTCCCTTGTTTGGCTTTTAAAATCCTCCATGATCTGGTTTCAACTTATCTTTTTAGACTTATTCCAAATCTTTCCATTTTAACCGTTCTATCAGACTTGCTGTTCCCTATAGATAACATTGTACCCTCTATTTCAATGGCTTTGTAGGAAGTCCCATGTTTATGTCCCTACTATATTCTCTTTTACCATCTCCATTTTTTTGAAATCTCTAACTGCTTCAAAGTCAGACTGATGAGGTAACATGATGAGGTATACTGGGAACCAATTAATTGAGGTAAATACCTAATGATGAGATATATACCTCAATAGGATTAACTGAGGTCTAATGGCAGGATTCGGGTACAGAGAGTCACATGGAGCTCCCCTGCAATGCCTTAGGATTCGGCGCAAGGATACAAAGTTAAATCAGGTCTAGTGGCGGCGAGAGTCCACTGTAAATGAATTTACAGGCTCGAAAACCTAGATGGGTAAAAAGATGTTTATTGCAAGGTTTGGAAGCAAGGTTAAAGTCTTGTTACTAAAAGGCATTAGATAGAGGAAAATATATACCGAAAGTGACGGACAGACAGTCTCTGATGCAAAGCAACTTGGCTGGCATCTTTCAACTCTCTGACAAAAGATGATTCCACCTTGGCTCTTCAAGAAGCTTATGGGCTGATTCCTGGAAGGCCAGATTTTTGGCGGGCTTTTCAGATAAGGAAGAAACTGTTTGGGGGAAACCTGAGCAGATAGTTGGGGGTTGGGTACAAGCCCAAACTGGCTCAAATATGAATCTTTTCCCCTAGGAATACAAAAGGGTGGTTTTGACCAGATCTTGTCCCAAAGGTAGATCAGACAAGGAATCTTAAAGGGGGCTACACCGGCATCAAGACTTTTCTTTCTTCCTTCTGTAACATCCTCACTATCATATTATATGTCCTTAACTGTGTACATATTATGTCTCTTCAATGGGTATTTAAAATTCTTGAGGAAATAAAGTATTGAATTTTTAGTTTTTGTCTTTGTGCATATTCCTGCACAAAGGAATTAATAAATTGTTAATAAATAAATAAATTGTTAAATTTAATAAATTGTTGTTGAATGGAATAGAGAAGAGATGGTACAAAATTTCTTTGACATCATTTTAGTTAAGATTAGATAGATAATCAATGTATAATTATATTTGATACAGATACAAAAATAAATAAATATACATTTGTATATATTGCATAGACTATGATGGCATTGGTGTAGGGAATACCCAGTTCATAGACTAACAACTCTTCATAGACTTGGTCTTAGAAAGTTGCCTGGGGGCTGGGGGCACTAAGGTATTGCCATGATCACACAGTCAATATGAGCCAAAAGTGGCTCAATTGCAGCTTTTGTTGATCTCAGGTCTGTTATTTATTGTACCATTGCTGCCTCTCACACTATACATTTTTAAGGACATCACTTGTGAAGTGAATGAAGAGGCATTTTGAACTGTTTGGGCAAAATACTTTCTTTCTTCCCATCAAGAAAAATAAGGGAAGGGGCAGGTAGATGGTACAGTAGATAGAGCACTGGCCTTGGAGTGAGGAGGATCTCAGTTTAAATCTGGCTTTACCTGGATTTTGATGATGCTAAGTGAAATGAGTAGAACCAAGAGAGCATTGTATACAGCAACAACAAGATTATAATCAACTGTGATAGACTTGATTCTTTTCAACAATGAGGTGATTCAAGCCACTTCCAATAGATTTGTGATGGAGAGAGACATCTGTATCCAGAGAGAAGATTACAGGGACTGAATGTGGAGCACAACATAATAATTTTCACCATTTTTGTTCTTGTTTGTTTGCTTGTTTTGTTTTGTTTTGTTTTTTTTCTTTCTCATTTTTTCCCTTTTGATCTGATTTTTCTTGTGCAGCATGATAAATGTGGAAATATGTTTAGAAGAATTACACATGTTTAGCTTATATTGGAATTCTTGCTATCTGGAGAGGGGGGAGAGGGAAGGAGGGAGGGAGAAAAAATTGAAACACAAGGTTGGCAAGAATGAATGTTGAAAACTATCTTTGTATGTATTTTGAAAAATAAAAGCTATTATTATTAAAATAAATAAATAACTTTGGTCTTAGACACTTATTACCTGTGTGACTCTAGGCAAGTCACTTAATTCTGTTTGCCTACTAAGAAAGAAAAAGAAGGAAAATAAGTGTGAAAGGAAGAACACCTAAGTATATACATATACATACATACACACATATACATATGTGTATATATGATTATACTTAATTACATTAATTTACCTATATTCTCATCTTGGCACTAACCTTGAGAAGCATCAAACTCCATCAAGTTTCCAGTTTTCTTGGAGCCAACAGACTTTGCAAACTAAGTCACTTCAAAAATAACTTAAATAGATGGGTATATATCTATGTATTTTCTGTTTGGGTATGTTTCTGCATTAACTTAGGAATGGATATGAAGGCAGTCTGGGGTAAAGAGAGCATAAACCATGGCCTAGTGTATTGTTAGACCAGGAGACATCCCTTCTTTCTATTTCAACTTCCTCATTTTCAGAGACATAAGTTAATGCTTCCCTTTCTCACCAAACATCACAACAAAATTGATATCTCCAAAATGTTCAGGATGATTTGGGTAGGTGGAAGTGTCAAGTGCTATTTTTGTTAAATTGACATTTATACCAAGGGCAATTGTGGTTTTGGTTGAAGGAAGTTATGTAATGCCTTTTTCAAAGTTGAGAAAAGCTTTAACCAACAATTAGACAGACTGAGAAAATTCTTTAGGATTTCTTTCCAGTAGAGCCCAGCAGAAAGTAACATTGCATGAGATAGGGGTCGGTAAGTAGCACAGTTGTCAAGAGCACTGGAACTGAAGTCAGGAGGACCTGGGTTCCAATCTTGTCTCAGCTATTATGTTATATGTTATATGACCCTGGGCAAGTCACTTAACTCTGCCTAAAAATAAAAACGTATGGAATGACTGAGTTATAATAACCTGGAAAAAATAGAATGTTTGAATTGTGGATAACATTTTTATTAATATTTCTCCTTTTCTACCCACAAAAGCAGTGTTGTACAGTAGAGATAACCTAAGATTTGTCAGAAGATCAGGATTTCACATCCCAGCTCTTCCACTTAATGGCTGTGACCATAGATAAGAATTCTTTCTCACTGATCAAATGAAGTTAATATTGTCCATACTCTACTTCACAATCTGTTATTTTATATATGTATGTATGCATACATACATATGTATGTGTATATATACACCTATTTATATATATAGAAATATATATATGTATAATTTTGTATATATTGAAAAGTGTCTTTTGCCATAAATCCTTATATGAAAAAAATTCTGGCCCTCCCAAGAGATCTGAGGTACATAATTCTTTTCAATAGTCTTCTAGTAAATATGTAATATAGTCTTCTAAGTTCTTCCTTTGAAATGTCTCTAGAATTAATTTTTTTTTTCTTTTTTTCTCCTTAGCTAGGTAGCTCAGTAGATAGATCACCAGGCTACAGTCAGGAAAACATCTTCCTGAGTTCAAATGATGCACTCAGACACTTACTAGTTGTGTGACCCTGATCAAGTCACTTAAACCTGTTTGCCTCAGTTTCTTTATCTGTAAAATGAGCTGGAAAGGGAAATGCCAAGAAAATCCCAAATGAGGTTATAAATAGTCAGACACGATTGAAACAATATAGTAGTTTCAAGTGTACCACAAGATACTACCTTCAAGAAAAGTGTTGTGTGCTTTAGGAAAACATTCCTGTGCAAATGTTGCTCCAGTCTACATGCAATGAATACATAGAGAGAAAACCATAAAACAAATAGCAAAGCTTTTCTTTATACTGTAATGATGTAAATAAAAGAAATTTCTCTTCATATAAAATAGGATACTATCTCCTTCACAATAACAAAGTAACCAACAAGAGAAAATTCTCCTACTACATGACAGCATAATCTTCATCAAATTTCTATAACATTAGAGGAGAAGGAACTCCTAGATCATTCTCATCCCAGGGCTTTGTCCTAACTGACATATTTCTCATACTTTTACTTAGAATACATTGCATATAGACTGAGTAACATTTGCACATACACAAACACACACATATTAAATACACTAAAGAGTTAAAAATAAGGAGCAAAAAGAAGTACAAGGGGAAAGGATATTTCAAATCAAGAAGGAAATTAATATTAGCTAGAATATTTGGGCAAAATTGAATTTGAGCTGGACGTTGAAGGATAAACAAGATTTATTTAGCTTGAAAGGAATATGTAGAGTTTTCTAGGTGCAAAGAATAAAATGAGGAAAAGCACAGAGATGAGAATTAGTATAGCCTCTCTAGAGGACAATAAAGAAACAATTCTGATTGGAGTCAGTTATGAATTGGTTGAGCAGTGGGAAATAAAAAGTCACATTGTTTTCAGTACCAACTAGATTATAAAAGGCTTTCAGGAGTTCAAATCTAGCCTTAGACATATACTAGCTGTGTGATCCTGATCAAGTCACTTAATCCTATTTGCCTTAGTTCCCATATCTGTCAAATGAGCTGGAGAAGGAAATGGCAAATCACTCCCAATATCTTCATCAAAAACAAAAAACAAAAACAAATGGAGTCATGAAGAGTCAGACATATGACTGAAGTAATTGAACAAAAACAATAAAAAATAATGCAAGTATTTTTATCCCTGTTTTACAGATCAATAAACTGAGACCTAGAGATATCAGAAGATTCCAGGGGTTCTCAAACTATAGCCCACGGGCCAGATGCGCCTGGCTGAGGACGGTTATGCGGTCTGCTGGGTTATGGCAAATGGGCTGAGGGGCAGAGACAGAGTGTGAGTTTTTGTTTTTACTATAGTCCAGCCCTCCAACAGTCTGAGGGACAGTGAACTGGCCCCCTATTTATAAAGTTTGAGGACCACTGATTCAGTCAGTCAATAATTATCTGTTAACTATATATTATGTGCCATACACAGTGATAAGTATTATGAATACGAAGAAAAGCAAAAACACAGTCAGTCCCTGAACTCAAGGAGCTCATTACCTGCTCACCTCCCTCCCTCCCTCCTCCCCTCTCTCTGTCTCTTTCTTTCTGTATGTATGTTTTTGTCTCTTTTTCTGTATCTCTCTGTCTCTGTGTGTCTCTGTGTTTCTGTGTCTTCCTCTGTCTCTGCCTCTGTTTCTGCCTCCCTCTGTCTTTCTGTCTGTTTGTGTGTATCCATGTTTGTCTCTCACTCCCATCCCCTGCACATAGATTAGAAAACTGAGACCCATAAAAAATAAATTACTTACCAAGGTCACATAGATAAAAAGAGGCAGAATTATAAACTTAAATAAAATGCAGTGTCCATTCTACTAATATTTATTGCTTCTTACATCCTTTGATGAGCAGAATAGAATTAACTAATCTACAATACTGTGTGTTTAATTTTTTTCTTAATATGTAGTTTCTTCACCCTCGGTCAATAGTTCCTGTTTTCAAGAAGTTTTAAAGATGATAAATAATATATTTATACAGTTCTCATTTAATATTTCATTCAAGAAAATATAACTTTATTTTGTGTTTCCAAACCCTTCAAGACCAGACAACAATAATGACAACTAGCATTTATCTAAGTGCTTTTAGGTTTTCAAAGCACTTGACATATGTTATCTCCTGTGCTAGTGGAACACAAGCTGCAGTTCCACTCAGCGCACATTTTTCTCTATTCCATTAAGAGATGTAAAGGGAAAGAAATAAAAAAGAGGACAGTGATTGTGCTCTTCTTAAGTTGAGCAATGTGAAAAGACTACAGTTAAATTAATTTCCTCATTAAGTATAATGAGGAAATTACTAATTGCTCTACCTTTATATACATGCTTTGATCATGATGATTGAGATTATCAATTTGCCAATGGAAATGGATTGAATCTTCATGTTTAATCATCCTTATTGATATCCTAAAAAAACTTGGAGTTGTTTGGGATAAAATTGGAAAGAAGGATCCAATATTCTCCCTCTTTCATCCAGTTTAATAGGTTTTAGGAAAGATATTCTCTGAACAGATTGATGAGATTGCTTTCTACTTTCATTAATTCTCTCTTCCCCCCTCTTCCTCATCTTCTATCATCACTCAGATGCATTTTGCCTCTGTCTGCTCCTTCACCCCTATCTCACATAACGAAGCAACCTTTCTCCTTAGCAAGACTAACTCCTCTAATTGTTCGAGCAATACCATTCCATCCCTTCTTCTTCAAGAGATTTCCCCTTCTATCATCTCTACCTTTTCACTTATTTTCAGTCTTTCCATTTTTACTGTAATGCCAGAGAACTGAGGTAAGATAGAGATTAGAGAGTTTTTAATATTTTATTTGGATTTCTGAGAGGGAGAGTTTTTCTGGGACCAAAAGGATCCATTTTTTGGTCTCAGGGCTGAATCAAGACTTTTGTCTCAAAGAATCTAGCAGCCAGTGTGAGGTTTCCATGAAATATATATACACGTGGCTCTAAGCTAGGGTAGACAAAGGCAGAGAGGGTGGAGTCCAAACTCTGATGAATGGGAATTATCAAGAATGGGACCATCAATCCAGTTCTGATAGTTTTTTGGGGGGGGTAAGACCATAAATTCTTACAACTAGAGCCAAGAAGTCTGAAACTTAGAGATATAGAGGAAACCAATTAGGTATCTGAGAAAGGACATCTGAAGTCTTGTCCTTTGGAATGTCAGATCTCCATAGCCCCAATTATCTCAGTCCTAATGAGCAGAAAAGGTGGGTAGCAACCAGAGGGATTGAAGCAGAACAATTCAAGGAATTGAGGCAGAACAAATTAGGGAAACTGAGATAGGACAATCAGGGAAACTGAGACAAGATAATAAAAGGGAACTGTGGCATAGCATTACTTATCAATGTCCTGCTGCCTACAAACATGCCCATGTCTCCTGAAAAAAAAAAAAAAAAAACTACTTGATCCTTCCATCCCTACCAATTATCATCCTACAACTCTTCTGCCCTTTATAGATAGCTAAGCTCCTCAAAAATTCTCTCTACAATAAGTGTCTCCATTTTGTCTTGTCTTGATCTTTTCTTAACCCCTTACATTCTGGTTCCTTAACATTGATTTGAAATTTCTCTCCCCAAAGTTACCAATGATCTATTAGCTGTTATATCCAATGACCTTTTCTCAGTCCTCATTCTCTTTAACTTCTCTGTTGCCATTGGCACAATTGATTACTTTCTCCTCCTTGATATTCTACTCTTTCTAGGTTTTTGGAACATTACTCTGTTCTGATTTTCCTCCTCTGACCACTTCCCCTTCTTTTGCTGGATCTTTCTTCAGGCCATGCCCTCTAACCATGGGTTTTTGATCGTCTACAATCTTGCTATAACATTGACTTAGGGATCCATGGATTTAATTTCCATCTCTGTGCTGATGATTCTCAAATCTACCTTTCCTGTCCCACTTTCTCTACTGACCTTCAATGTCACATATCCAACTATTTTTCAGATATCTTGAATTGGAAATCCAATAGATATGCTAAACTCAATATATCCAAAACCAGAATTTACCTTCCCCCCTACCCCCCCCCCCCAATCCTTTTCCCTTCTTACCTTCCCTATTACTATAGAGGGTAAACCCATCTACCTAGTCACTCAAGCTCACAACCTAAGTGAAATCCTGAATTCTTCACTATCTAATCTTTTGCAAAAGTTTGTTTCTTTCATCTTTACAATGTCTCTCCAATGTAGCCCCTTTTCTTTGATACTGCCAACACTCTAGGGCAAGCCCTTGTCATCTCATGCCTGACATATTGCAAATAGCATGCATCTGCCTACCTCATCATTCTCTATATTCTCTTCTATAATTTGGTTTTGATGAGCTAAAAAAAAAAACCAGAGAAAAATAGGAGAATTAATTTCTACTTAGGCAAACATGTGTGTGTATTGTTCTCTCTAGTCAGATCCACAAACTAATTATTTTTAAATGGCATTAAATGTTTCTTAAGCATTTTGATAGGACTCAACTGGAAGAGTAAAATAGGGTCCAGATCAGTAATTATTTCAATAGAGAACCCTTCTTCTACAAATTCAGGTAAATACTTATGTCTTCAGTGTTACCTGTATTCATAAATTACCTTAGAGCAATTAATTGATTTGCCCAAAGTCACATACTCTTGATATGAAAGAAGCTGAACCTGAATTTAGGTTTTCTTGGCTCCAAGTTTTTCTCTTTATCCATTATGCCATACTGCCTCTTCTTGTTTACCAGGAAATGGAATAATATCTGCATATTCATTATATTAAATGGAAATCTGCATTTCCATTAAAACTGAAAGAGTTCTTAGAGATGATCTAATCCAACCCTCTCATTTTATAGATATTGACAAGAAACAAAAGCCCAGAGAGAGCAATTAGATAATTTGCCTAGGACGACAATAATCATTAATAAAATACTATTAGAAGGTTGGTGGCAGGTTAATCTGCTTTTTCTTTTTTTCTTTCTTTTTTTCTTTTTTTTTTTTTTTTTTAGTGCAACTGTCATCTGTCATATATTTTCTTTGCCTGTTTTCCAATCACTTATAAATGTGCTGCTTTCTTGATGATTTATGAGTCCCTTCCCTCTGAGTCACTCAATTTACAAAGGGGTGGTAAGAAGCACTTTTAGTAATGAGAATGATGTCCTTGCTAGAGCTATTAACCCTATTCATGATAATTTCACTAGACTAACCATTTCACTGACTCAGAGTTGGAGAAAAAAAAATTTTTTTCATTCAGTTCCACAAACTCCCCAGCTTATTTGGCTCATTTCCAAGGATCCCTTGTCACCCAAAATTTATTTCAGATTAAATAAATGAAAACTGGGACTGAAATGAGGAGGTTAGGATAATAAGAATTCTGCTGGCTAAAAAATAATGGAAAATAGCTCAGATGATTACATTTGTAAAAGATTGTTCATGTATAATTTCATTTGATACTCACAAAAATCTACAATGTATACAAGTATGATCACAGCTATTTGACAGCTGAGGAAACTGAGGCTCCCAAGATCATCCATAGCCAGCTCCTAGTTTTCAGTTAGGACTCAACACAGAATGAAAAAGCTCAGTACTCTTAGCAAGGGCTAATTTAATAATTCTCTAAATATTCAAAGATTTATACAGAGAACCATTACCAACTATTAGGCATGTCAGCAACCAGCTAAAATTCATGGGCAAAACTGTACTCATATTGTGGTCAAATATCAGAAACTGATGTTTTTATTGGTGGAAATTATATTAAAGAAGAAGCATTATCATCTAAGAACCATGGATTTTTCCATATGACTTGCAGCTAAAACCTTTAATATGTGTTATCTTCCTCATTATAACATGAACTCCTTTAGATCAGGGAGTGGCTTGCTTTTCTATTTGTATCTCCAGCACTTAGCACAATTTGGCATATAATGTACTTTAATAATTTTTTTCATTCATTCATTTACATTCACATCATATTTCTCTGAAGCAACTGATTCTCAAATATGCCCTTTTTTTAAAAAAGATAATCATCCCAACATACATAAAGGAAATATGGTATTAAAAATTCTCCAGACCTTCTACCATGAAAATGGCCTTGAAATAAAGTAAAACAGAAGCAACACTGAAGAATTACAAATAATACATATAATATACATAATAAAAACATGAAACAATGCAAAAGAACTTGTAAAAAGTACAATTCATGAAGTGGGAATGATATCCGGGATAATTCGTAACACATATTCCAGTGGAAAATGGCAATGATGAATGGAAATAGCACTGGAACAATAAGGTTTCTGTATCAATGATTATGTATCCAGCATCATCACCAATTTCCAAAAGGGGCCAAGTCATTTATAGCAAGATGGCTAAATCATAAGCTTCTTGCATGTTACTTATCCTAGGATCTTAGTTGATGCTAAGACTCATCCCCTCCTGAATGATATCCAATAAGACCCACGACCCCTAATTCTTCAGGGGAAGCCCACTTACTGGTATAATGGCCACCAAAAATTCAATTATGTATATCTCTTTCATACTGTTCAGTGCACTAGGTAAAGCTTTGCTACCTAGGAGTAAATTCAAAGTGGCAGACTTACAGCTAGAATAAGACCTATTCAAGTTTGGGGGCCCAAGGATCCCAGGCAATCATCACCTTATATATATACCATTTCCACCTAACAATGGAACCTTCCTGTGTTGTACATACCTTGGAAGAAGGATAATCTTACATTATTCAATGGAATATTCTAGACAAAAGGTGGTAATACGATTCTGTCATCCTTTCAGTAGTGACTAGGGTCTAGATACAAGTAAGCTTTTCAAAAGTGGCATAGCTAGTGTCTGCAGCAGGGAACTCAGGGTCCCAGAAATCTGAGTTGTTTAATTCATCCACCCCTTCCTACCTATCAAAAGCTCCATTCCCTGAATTCTTATGAACAGAGGTTAGTCCAATAGGATCATAAAGACCCAATGGCATTTGGTCTTTTAGAGCTATAGCCTACTCAAAAGAGATGAACTTTCAAGTGATTTAGTAAATGGGGGTGGTAGGAGATGGGGATATTATAATATTATAGTTACCTGTATATATGTGTATATACTTTTTCTCTCAATCTTCACCTTTGCAACAAACCTATTCCCCAAACATGACACTGGAGCTCCATTATATTTTGTGGACCTGGGTCAGTCATTTAATTTCAATTTTCTTCAGTTTCCTCAACTATAATACGGTGATAATAACAGCACCTACCTCAGAGGGTTGTTGTTGAGGATCAGAAGAGATAATAATGTGTAAAGCATACAGCATAGTACTTGGCACACAATAGATACTATATAAATGTGTATTTCCTTCCTCTTCTTCCTTCTCCTCTCTCTATTCCTTCCCTGCCCCATCCTTCTTCCCTATTTCTCCTTGTGAAGAGAGAAGCAGAGACAGAAAGACAGAGACAGAAAGACACACAGAGAAAGACAGAGACACAAAGACAGAAAGACAGAGAGACAGAGACAAATGAACTTGACCTGTGATTTCATTGCCATAGAAAATTTTCTGATGAGGAAATTCCCTTTGACAACACAGCTCAACACCTTCACTGCAATTTATAATCTTAGATAGTAACTTAGATTAGTAAAGTCAATCTCAAATGGAAAAAGGGGCCATTAAAGCATAGATAAGGATCACAAAGGGTCACAAAATGACTTAGAAAACTACATATTCATATAATCTCGCTGTATCCTGCTTTCTAGAGCCCCCAAGTTGGGCTGAAAAAAACATATTTTTGTTTTCTAGAGCCCCCATACTGGGTTAACTAAAATATACCTTCCTAGTAGAGAAATGAAGGACTCCTGAGGATGGTGGAAAAATGGAGTCCATTTATTTCAAGGACTTTCCTCTTTATATAATGAAACAAAAACAACACTGTGCACATGGGACCACATAAACAATTTGCTATTGTATTTAATTTGCCACCTGGTATCACTCTGCTTCAATCAGAACACATGTTGTCATTGCCCAGACTTCTCAGGAAGGCCCAGAGCCCTTAGGGAAGACGGAGAGCTGAACCAGACATTGTTAGCAGGTTCCCTCTGGGCTGAAGGGTCTTATACTTTACCCAGAGTTTTCCCACTGACTGTGACCTTCTAAATAATCTATGTTTTATTGTATTTAACATTTTTTTCATTCAAGATTTATCAGTCACATTTTAATCTAGTTGAGGTTGCACTCAAGAGTGTGCACCATATTTGATATCTCCATTCCAGAACAATGAAGGGTTAAATTATTTGCCTATGGTCATACAGTTGGTATGTGTCAGAAATAGAATTTGAAGCAATCACTGGCTAGCTCTCTTTCAACTTTGCCACAAGAAGTGGGGGGAGGGGGAAGGTTAGGGGAAAAGAGAGAAAAGACTTGGGGAAAGACTAATTCAATGAGTTATCCATCCAAGTATATATCATATCTTCTGCACAATATTTGCCCATTTGAAATAATTCTCATCAGAAAAATAATTGTTACTTCATTTATTCACTTATCAAATAAAGCTATGACCAATCATTTATGTTTATGATATGCTTTAAAATTATATTACTTTCCACACTAACCCTGTAACATAGATAGTATAAGTATTATCCCTATTTTACAGATGAGGAAACTAAAACAAAATATTTACATGACAACCCAGGTCAAAATAACACTTGTCCAAATTGCCAGTTCTCTCCCTATACCAAATGTCTATTTATATATTAGGTTTGCTTAAAGCAACTGGTCAGTGGTATGCCATACTCGATTATTGTTCTAGGAATTTTTTTTTCCTGAGGAAATTGGGATTAAGTGACTTGCCCAAGTTTACACAGCTAGGAAATGTTAAGTGTCTGAGGCCAGATTTAAACTCAGGTCTTCCTGACTGCAGGGCTGGTGATCTATCCACTGTATCACCTAGCTGCCTCAGTCCTAGGAATTCTTGAATTGAATCCAGGGCAGCCATTTGTCAGGTATACCAGTAAGCTTAGCTCCTTGCAGTGAATATAATACAATTTCATTCTCCTAGAATAAAAGATGGGAACTGGTAAGCAGCATTTTTTGCACAGCCAACACAGATCAGAACACTACATACTGCTTTCTCCTCCTGGGAAATAAGCTTCCTGGTTTTCTAAAGTAGGAGACTAGCAGAGCTTCTGTGTTGACAAAACAAACAGAGCCAGCAGGGAAAGAAATGACCGAGAGCTAGGCACAGGGCCACAGTGACTAGCAGGATATCTTTTAGTGTGTGCCAAATCCTCAGTTATAGTCTCACTGCCAGACAGTGGTAAAATTGCAAATTTATCTTCGGGGACTTCCTGGAAGCCAAAAATCAAGGGCCCATGATGTAGTTCTCAATCCTGTGGCATGCAAAGGGGATGAGATGCTATCCTTGGGCTTTGCAAAAGTCCTGCCGATCTCTGAGAATTTTAAGATAAACATATTGATGAAAGGCCCCAATATTCATAAAGGTTAGCATCCCCCCAAGTCACATTTACATAATGAGGCTCAAGCTGCCACCAAAAGGAAGCTTCAAAATGTTCATTTCATCTTGCAGTGAAAAAAAGAGGTTTTAAATGCTTTCAGCTGCTTGTCTCAGAGCTTGTTTTGCAACTAGCCAAGACAAGAAAATAGATCTGGTAGATGGGGGTAGGGGAGGTAGGGAGAAAGAGGGTGTAGTGGAAGGGACTACAGATGTGAGTCTCCACCTGGGATGTGTAGATGAAGAGAACACTTGGCCAAATAATCCAAACATCATGTTTAATTAACAACTCTGTACTCCCTGAATGATACCTGGAAAAATTGGAAGTCTCAAGGAATCAAGCAAGTACGCATTTGTAACATAGCAAGAGAATAGGAAGATGATTTCAAGTTAACTCAATTCAGCCTTTATTAATTGAGTGCCTCTTGTGTTCAAAGTTCTCTGTTTATAGGAGAGCATAGAAAAAACCATACAGATAACTCTGGGATAGTTAGGTATGGTAATTGCTGAATTTTATGATAGTACTCAGTACTAATCTTTCCTGTACAAGGTAAATACTTTGTAAATGCCTACTGATTGATGATTGATCTATATATAGTATTTGACATTATCAATGTCCTCTGGGACATTAACTCTCCTTTTCCTGGCTTTTCAACACTATTCTCTCCTGGTTCTCCTACTTATCCCTTTCAATATTTTCCTAAGTTTTTTTTTTTTTCTGGTTTTTTTTTTTTTTTTTTCCTAAGGCTGGGGTTAAGTGACTTGCCCAGGGTCGCACAGCTAGGAAGTGTTAAGTGTCTGAGACCAGATTTGAACTCGGGTCCTCCTTAATTCAAGGCTGGTGCTCTATCCACTGTGCCACCTAGCTGTCCCCTCCTTTCAATATTTTGATGGATCATTATTCATGTCTAAATTCCCTAAAACTGAATGACCCCAAGGCTTTATCCTAAAACTTGTCCTGATCTCTCTTTACATTCTCTCTCAGTGATCTCATCACTAACTATAGGTTTAGCTATTATCTCTGTAGGCAAGTTTCCAAAATCTCTAACTCTGGTGTCTTTTCTGAGCTTCAGAATTACATTACTCTCTACGTGCTATTAATTTCCACATAGATACCCCTTAGAATTAATACATTTCCAAGACAGATCTCATTATCTTCATTCCTAACACATATACCCTCAAAATTTCTTATCATTATGGAGGACACCATGATAATTCCAATCATTTAGGATAGCATCCTCAGGGTCATCCTTGAGTGTTCTCTCTCCTTTCCCCATAACCAACTCCAACCTCACATCATCTTTCATATTCATCACCCTTCATGCACTTATGCTGCCATCTGTCTAGTTATGACCCTTATTATCTTTCACTTTCATTATTGCAATAGCCTCTTAATTGTCCTATTATCATTTCTCCCCAATTCATCTTTCACACAAATATGAAAACAGTCTTCCTACTCTGTCCATGAGTCTTTGCTCAAAAACTCAGAGTATATTTCTATTGACTCAAGGATAAAATATAAATTTAGTTCAGATAAGTCCTTCATAGTTTAATTCCAAATTAGTTTTCCAGGTTTATTAAAGTTTACTCCCTTTTAAATGCTATTCATTCCAGCCAAACTGGTTTACTTCCCCAAACATGGCACTCCATATTCTGGGTCTTTGTACAAGTTATCCTCTTTTATCTGGAATGTTTTCCTCTCCCTCCCCTTCTTCTTCTCCATCTCTTAGAATCCCCAGTTTCCTGCAAGGTTTAGCTCATAATCCACCTTCTATGCAAATTTTTTTTTAAATCAAGGGTTTTCCATCAAGTCCAACACCACCCTGTTTTTTTAGCCTAGTTTCAAAATCCATCCTCCCCCCATTTCACTTTACATTACTATCTTTATGACTTGGGCAAATTACTTAATGAATATATACCTATTTCTTTATGTGTAAAATGTGAGAGCTAACCTAGATAACTTCTAAGGTCCTTTTTTGCTCAAGGCTATGGATTCCAGGTTTCTGGACTAGGGAATATAGGGAGAAGACAAGAAAGAGTTGCCTTACAGTGACTATCTGGATCAAAATCAATGAACATTTAATTATTATTTTTTTAGCATATTTACAAATTGCTTTTCAGAATGGTTGGACCAATTCCATCACCACACATGTGCCCGTCTTTCCAAAGTCCCTCCCATGTTAGCTATTTTCCCCTTCTTTTTTTTTATTTTTTTAAAATTTTTCCCCTTCTTTTTAATGTTGTTTGCCAATCTGCTGAATGATTTGGAGCAATAATTCATATAAATAATTTGTAATTTAATAATTGTTTCTTCATATCCTTTAATTACATTCCTTGGGAAAAAGCTTTTGAACTTACGTATTTAGGATATCAAAACATTAATGAGACATGTTGAATGCATTTTTCTCAACCAACTTTTCCTACTTCTCTAAGTTGTATTGATTTTGTGCAAAAGTTTTTAAATTCCATGTAAAGCAAATTATTGTTTTACCTTTCATTTTCTATTCTTTCCCTTATTTCATTAAGAATTCTCCCTCTAGCCATAGTATGAAAATATCTACATACATTTTCCTCCATTTTTGTGGTGCGACCTTTTGCATTTTATATTATACAGATGAATTTATTATAGTACAAGATATTTCTTTGTGCTTATTTTTGACAGAAATTCTCCAATTTTTCTAGCAGTTCTTTTCAAATCGGATTTTATGTTCTTGTATTTGCAAACTATTGAGTTGTTGAATTTAATTACTATTGATGTTTCTATAACAATTCTATTTCACTGACCTATTTTTAAAATCAGTACTGAATCATGTTCATGATTATTATTTTATGATATACTCTAAAGTCTGAAGGTGCTATTCTACCCTTAGTCCTTCATTATCCCCCTTGCCATTCTAGACTTTCTATTCTTCCAAATGAATTTTGTTATTTTGTCTTCAGCTTAACCCTTATTGGCTTCTGCACTAGGAAAGAAATTAAAATAATTAGTAGAAAAAAGATTTTCAATCAAAGATGTTCTTTGAGCTCACAAATCAGAGAATCTCAGAGTTAGAAAAACTAGTAGAGACCATTTAATCCATTCATTCAACAAGCTCTGTGTCAGGAACTGGTGCTACAGAGATGAAAATAAAATGATTCCTTGACTGCAAGGAATTTATATTCTGTTGCAAAAAAAAAAACAAAAAAAAAAAAAACAGCTTGCATTAGTGCATAAAAATATAAACAAAGTATCTTAGAGAGGAGCGCTAGGGAACATGAGATCTGAAAGAATTTTACATGGAAAGTCGCACATTAGCTAAGCTTTGAAGGAAATGAGGAATTCTAAGAGGCAGAGGTGATGATAGTATGCTTTCTTGATTTGAGGATAGCTTATACAAAAATGAGAAATAAAATATTGTGTGCAAAGAACATCAACTAGGATACATGCTGTAAAAGGTTTGACATACCAAGCAGAGGAGTTTTTACTATATCTTAGAGGGAACAATAAGGATTGAAAAGGAGGAGAGACAAAATCATAGAAACCAATTATGAGATCATTGAGTGCAGACATGAAGTCATGATGGCTGTATAAGTAGAAATGAAAAAATGGTTGTGAAGGATAATGTGGAGATAGAATTAACAAGATTTGATAACTTAATGGATTTGTGGGATGAGGGAATATGAAAAATTAAGTGTTGAAAATTTGAGTGACCATAATGACTATGGTGATCCTCTAGATAATCACTGATTATAAAATCTAGTTTAAGTATTGGCTATAATAAAGAAACAAACAGCCATGCATGTTATTATTGAAATATTAATAATTAACTGGGCAGAGCCAAAAGTATGACAAACATAAACTTTTATAATATTAGTTGTTTTATATTTAGTATTAGTTATCATGTTTAAAGTATTAGTATGTTTTATATTTACATGTATATATGTCTATGTACATATCAATTTTTTGTTATATAGTGTTATTATATTTGCTATTTGTGGAAAATTAGCATTAACTACAATGAATTATCTTATAGATATAGAATATAAAACAGAGCCAGGAACTAGCAGAGCAGTAATGGGGAATGAAATTTTATAGAAGAATGAAAAGAATTTTTGTGTTTTGCTGTTTGTGTCCTATCTGTTAATGGCCATGATGTGCCAGCTTTATTCAGATGAGTATTAGGAAGAAAAAGAAATTTAAAATGACCTGACAAAACAGGGCCTATGTTTACTTGGTTTTTCAGGCTTTATAATGCTGGTAAACATTTGGACTTTTGAACTGAATGTTGTACACCAACCAGAGTTCTTTTATGTGAGGACTAGTGGAAATCAATGATTACACCAGAGTATGTGCAATAAGTACAAAGTAGTATTATAAAGTTGTTTTGATTTTATCCTTCTGATAGGGATGCACTTTGCCTTGCCTGGTGAGCAATAATAAAATCTGGTTACAAAGAACAAATATGTTCTTTAAACTAGCGTGGGAAGTTTTTAGAGAACTGGCACCTTCACCTCACTATTAAAATGTCTATAAAGGATAATGAAACTATTTTTCATTAAAAGGCAAGAATTCTTAAGCTGGAGTCCATAAACTTGCCTTTGAAATATTTTACTGTTTTGATAATTTTACTGTAATTGGTGTCTTTTGTAATCCTATGTATTTTATTTTATATATTTAACAATCTTATTTTGAAGAGAGGGCCATAGGCTTTACCACACGGTCAAAGGAAATTAAGAATAAAAGGGGGAAGGGCAACTAGATGGCACAGTAGACAGAGCACTAGCCCTTAAATCAGGAAGGCCTGAGTTCATCTCCAGCCTCAGAAACTTAACACTTAATAGTAAGTCACTTAACCCCAATTACCTCAAAAAAAAAATTAATTAAAGAAAGTTAATACGTTCAATTCTGCTTTCTACAAAGTGAATTTATATAAAGTAGATTCTATTTTCTCAGGGATTCTTTTTTAAATCAACAGTATGTTCTTATAAGAAAAATATTTTTTGTTAAATCAATGACTCTCAGGTCTAGGGACAAACTTCCTGACAATTAAGCTGTCTAAAAAATAGATGGGCTGTCTGGGGAGTTCATGGATTCCCTATCACTGGAGTTCTTCAAGCACTGGTTGGTTGACCAAATGTGTTGCAAAGTAGATTCCTGTACTAGTATAGGCTGAATAGACTGGCCCCTGAAGTGTCTTCCAACTCTAAGATTCTATAATTAGATGCTTTTCAATGCCCACTATAACTCTGAATTCAGCCTCAGTTTCTCCTCCCCACCAAATCCATTTTGCATACATTTGCCAGACTAACCTCCCTAGAACAGTGATTTGTTCTTGTCAGGCAACAGCTGGAAAATCTTCAGTGGTTCCCCATTGCCTCCAAGATACAGGTTTAAATTGCTTTGATGGCTACATTCCTAGCCTTATGTTCCACTCTACTCTTTTACAAACTTTTAGTTTTTCTATGTATTTTTTATTTCCTTAATTCACCCTGTGTTCCTAGATTTCACTCATGCCATTCTCCTTCCCCAGAGATCTTCTTTTACATGTCTCTGTCTAAATTCTATGCCATCAGTGAAGACTTAGTTCAGATTCTACTTTTTCTATAAGTCTTCACTAATCATACTTTTCCCCAGGATGATATCACTTTATAAAATCTTATAATACTTCTTGCCCTTTCTATTTATCTAACATATATCATATCTGTCCTTTTATTTTTAGTTATCTTTTCATGTAGCTATATTTCCCCAACTAGATCATAAATTGTTGATGACAAGAAGTATATTTTAGATTTGAATGTAGTCCCTATAGCTTCAACATTGTACATTGTACAAATATTGTACATATTTGATTTTTAATTTGTATAAAATTGTGTGTGTGTGTGTTGGAGACAAGATGAAAGATGGTAGCCAAGACTGTAATGGTATGTGACATTCCATGAAAAAAAGGTAATACTATGCATGCCTCAAGGTATAATTCCCTTACAAATTCATTTTTGTTTTCTATCACATGATTATAGATTTAGAACTAAAAGGACCAAAGAAGCAATCTCCTGTTTTATAAAGGAAGAAACCAAAGTCTAGAAGTTTAATGATCCTCCCAGTATCAAGAAGCCAAGAAGTGTAACACCTAAGATCTAAACTCAGATCGTCAAGTTCTTTTTCTGGTATACCACTTTTCTTCTCATTGTTTCACTCCTGGATTCTTGCAATAGCCTGATGGTTGGTCTTCTTACATTGTCTCTTCTCACTCCAATTCACATCCTTTGCTCAGTAGCCAAAGTGATTTTCCTAAGGTACAGGCAGAATCTTCATAAACTCCAGTGACTCATTATCTATAGGCTCAAATATAAAATCCTTTGTTTGGCATTTAAAGCCGTTCACAATTTTCCCCTTTCTATCTTTCCAGTCCTTTTATATATTACTTTGTCCCAAATCTTTTACAATTCAGAGGAATTGACCTTCTTGCTATTTCTTGCACAAGACATTCTAGTTATATACCAACAAAATTTAGAATTCAAAAGAAATAGAAGATTATTTGCAAAATAATATATAAATACCCAGACTGATGATACCAAATAGAAATTTTAAGTAACATTGTCAGAAAAGGAAACTGAATAATTGTGAAAGAAATACCAGAGCGGTGGGGAGAAACCCATTCCATATAGATTTAAAGGAAGTTTTTTTTCAAAATTTTCAAAGAAAAAGTAATATCTAGTCTGTGGAAATTATCCTAAAAAACTGAGAAAGAAAGCACTCTACTAAACTCCTCTTAATGAACAAAAATAAGTCCTAATAACTAGACCAGAGAAAAACAAAGGATAGAAAAAGAACAACATCATTAATAAAGAGGGATTTAAATTTTTAATTAAAATCCTGGCAAAAATATTTAAACATTTATCTCCCTCTTTAAAAAAAAAAAAAAAAAGCACTTTGTTCAAGTTGGATTTATACCAGAAATAATTCAATATCAGGAAAACAATCAAATAATTAACAAATAAGCAATTAATCTAACAAATAAGGCAATTAACTGTTTAACAAATAACCACATTCAAAACATCCAATACCACTATACTTATCTCAGTGTACATAGAAAAAGCCTTACAAAAGTATGCTAAATACTCTACAAAATGTAGGCACATAGGGATTTCTTAATATGATAAAAATTATTTATATAAAACCAAAAGCTAGAGTTTATGGAATGGAGAAATTCTAGAAGCTTTTTCAATAACTACAGGAATAAACCAAACAAATCTATGTCCCTTATTTATTTTATATAGTTATAGAAATGCTAGCAAAAATAAATGAGCCAAGAAAACATAAATTAAATGTAGTAAGATAGACAAAGAGGAAATAAAACTATATTGATGGCATAATGTTTATTTAAAGAAATCTGGAAATATCACAAAAAAACTGGGACAATCAGTGGCTTTAATTAAAGTTGCTAGCTCTACAATAAACCTATGAAATCAATAGTACTTCCATATAATACCTAAATCCAGGAAGCAAAAATATAAAGGGAAATCCCATTCAATATAACTATAAAAGATAGAGACTATCTGAGAATCAATAAACAAAAGAACAGTCAGTACCTATTGGTACATAATTACAAACTTAATGAAATAATGAACAACTTAAATAGCAGAAGAAATATTTCACATTCAAGGCTGGGTTGTGTCAATATAATAAAAATGGCAAAACTACAAAAGTTTTAGTGCTTTGCCAGTCTACCAAAGGGATATTTTACAAAGTTACACAGAATAAAAGAATTCATTTTGAGGAATAAACAACAGGAATATCAAGGAACATCAACATTTCCACATGCCAAATTATATCATAAAATATTAATCATCAAAATTGTATATTTATTTTTAAAAAACAGAAATTAGATAAAATGAATAGCCCGAACAAAAAAGAATCACAAGCAATTGAACTCAGTAAACAAACAAGTGTTAGAAAAATCTGAAAATAAAAATTACATAAAAAGTAACTCTATTTGACAAAAATCATTAGAAAACAAGGAAATAATTTGGCAGAAATTAGATTTAGAATGATACTTTGCATCATATACTATTAAGAAATTCAGATTTCAACCTAAATGTTAAACATACCATGAAAAAATCATGAAACTTTCACAGAAATCATCAGGGATGAATTATTAAACAAAGAATCAAGGCAATAAAAGATAATAGAGGCAAAAAAAAAGATAAAGTAGATAATTTTGTATGGGAAATTAAAAACTTGTGCCTGAATAAAATTAGATAAGAAATGAATTGGAAAATAAAATTGCATTAGGTAAACATTCAATAATCAAGATATATAGATAACTAATAAAAATATATGATCCAAAGCCATTCATCAATAGATAAATGACCAAAGTTTATGAACAAACTGTTTCCCAAAGAATTGTAAACTGTTAAAACCATGTAAAAAAGATATTTCACAATAGGAGAGAAATTTCTCCATTCATACTCAAATTGCAAAGAAGACAAAATATGATTATATTCAATGTCTTGAAGGTTGTCAAAATATGGGCATACTAGTATTTTTTCCATGTATCTGTGAAATAATCCAACCATTCTAGAATTATGGGGAAAGAATGACTAAAATATCTATATCTTTGACCCAGAGGATTCCTCTGCTAGTTACATGCTACCAAGAAGGTCAAAGGAAAAAGGAAAATGTCCATATTGTCATAGTGGGATTTTTTTCATTTTTAAAAAAATTTTTGGACTAGAATAAGCATTTCTATAATACAAGAAGATAATTGTACATGAAACTTCAAATCTACTATTAAATATTAAATTTTAATTTAATTTTAAATTAAATTTTAAATATTATTTTTTTCTTTCCTCCCCTCCTCTATTCCCCCCAAGGTGGCTACTATTAACAAATAAGTTTATATAGGTAAAATTATTCTATACATGCTCCTATTTATGTTTTTTCTCTGGATATGGATGGAGTCTTTAATTTTTTTAGAAAAGAAAACCAAATCATTAGTTTTAAAAATGAAAAGGATAAATTTGTTACCAACAAAGATGTCATAGTATTTATAACAGTACTTTATTCAGTAAAAAAAAAAAGTAGATTACCCTCAACTTAAGAATGGCAAAACAAAATTCTGGTACATGAATATAAGGTAGTACTACTGTGACATAAGAGAGGAATGTATAATTTAGAGATACACGGTAGTACTTACAAAAACAGATGCAAAATGAAGTAAAAAGGAACTATTATAAATTATATATACAATCTAACTGTATATCATGTACATGCATGTATAAAATATGTATATGCATGTATATATGACTATATGTCATGCATGTTTGCAGATGGACATTAAGTTGCATAGTATTTTAACAGCAATTATATACATGTGTATCTATGTATAATATGTAATATATAATGTAATGTATAATATGTGTATTATCATGTCATAGTCTAGACAATATTTTTCATTCTGTAAATCTGTCTGGCTTTTATAGTCCTTCACTGTTTGCCTCCAGCCTATCTTTCCAGGCTGATTACACATTATTCCCAACCCAACACTGTATGCTTCAGCCAGAAAGACCCATTTGCTATTCCCCATGTAAGAAATTTCATCTCCTGTTTCTGAATATGCCCTTGAATAGCTTATCACCCTTGCTTGGCAGGCTCTTCCTCCTGATCTCTATCCCTGAAAATAGACAGTTCTTTCAAATGCCCTTTCCTGATGGGTGTCTTTACCCACAAATTACTATTTATTTGTTTGTTTTTAGGATATATATCCAGCATCTATGAATTTATTATATCTCCTTAACATAAACTCCATGAGGGAAGGGAAAATCTCACTTCTGTATGTGTATCCCTGTTTCAAGTCCCTGCCACAAATTAAATTAACAAATGGTTATTGATAGACTGATAAGTTGCTTGATTTTTTGAATAATCATGAATCTTATTGAGGAGACTCAAGGAACTATTGGTCAAAGGCAATTATTTATACAAAGGAGCATCATTCACCAGGTTTGGGAAATGCCTTTTCCAATTGGATCTTGCACAGGATATATTCCATGATGGTAGTGAACATCTTTAGCTAGTAGAAATCTCCTGGCTTTATGCATTTATTGACATTACAAATCATATAGTTTATCTCTGTAGGTACATTTATCAAGAAATATTAAAGGGGTTCACTATATTCCTAAAAGGTCCCTTCTTGAAACAAAGACTTTATGTGATGTTGAAGTTCATTTTACAAGGTCATCAGATAAAATCTGTTTGAAAGATATATCTAGGGCAGCCACAAAAATGACATTAGGAAGAAAGACGTGTCAAGGTCAAGAAGCAGACTAAGGACTGTGGGTGGAAAGGGTGATGTGGATGTTACTGCCAGGCAGCCAGCCTTGCTGCTTTAGAAACAGTGTCATGCAGTAGACAAGACACTGGGCTTGGAGTCAGGAAGATTTGGCTTTAAATACAATCTAAGAAACATATACTGATCCTCTTTGATTGTCACTTTCCTCATCTTTAAAGAGGGGGTAATTATAGGGCCTGCTTCATAGGGTTGTCATAAAGATCAAATTAGAGGACGTATGTGAAGGCTCTTTGCAAAACTTAAAATATTATTATGAAAATGATATTAATAATCACACCTATTTCACAAGAGTTGTAAAGATTATGGGAGTGAATGGCTATAAGAAGAGCAGCTATTACAGGAGATGGTATTATATAAGCGCTAAAAATAAAAAATCTGGGTTCAAATACCCTAGCTAATAATTATATAATGTTTTAAGGTGTACAAAGCATTTTACAAGTATATATATTTTTTCATTTTGCTCTCACAATAAGCTTAGGAAGTGGGTGTTATTATTATTATTATTTTCACTGTACAGATAAGTTACAGAAAGAATTTAAGTGATTTACCCACACTTATATGGCTAGTGTATAAGACAAGAATAATTTAGTTCTTCCTAATTTCAAATGAAGTACTCTATACTTTCTGCCACTTAGCTGCCTTTTATTATATGTGTGAGCTTAAGTGAGTCACTTAAACTCCCTGGTTCTCAGTTTCCTTCCCTTTTATAAAAGGAAGGAGATTGAACTAGATAGCTTCTAAGGGTCTATGATTTTATGCTAGGTCACTATTGTGGGTTTGTGAGCACCTCCAGTCTTTTTTCCTAATCAATAGACACTATCTTCTTCTTGCCCACGGTCCCCTGATTCAATCTATGGGACAACGTTCTTGAGACATCATTGATAGCCTTTTCCATCTGGTACATTAGACTTGTATGGGACAATTGGTAACTCTTCTTATAGAGAGATTTGCTTCTCATATCACATATCAAGGGTACCTTGAAAAGATAGTGTTTTATTCTCTGTATCATACTTTTTCTTTAGTTTTTCTCTCTTCACTCTCCTCAATCATCTTTATATTCAGCTCTCCTTTGCTACTTTCTTTATCCTAGCTGGTCTACTATAAAACATATCAAATGGCAGAGGGGGGGGGGGGGATGGAAAGTTGTGTGAATTTTAAAAAAATAACAATGTAACCCTAGTCCCAAAGCTCATTAGTATGGGACTCTCTCCTCACTGGTGTGGATCAATTCCCTGAGCCTGTGTAAGAGTAGGGACAGAGTTGGTAAGAGTGTGAGAGAAGAGCTTTGGTCTTCTTTGAACTTTCTTCAAATCTTCATTCTCTGAGCTTTTGGAGTTTTTGGCTCTCATCTTCAAGAGGAAAGACAGAGATATCAATACTATTCCAGATTGATTAAGGAAAAGATGCTGTAGACATGACAAATACGGGAATGTGTTTAAAAGAATTGCACATATTTAATCTATATCAGATTGCTTGCTGTCCAAGGAAGAAAGGAAGGAAGAGAGGGAGAGAGAAATTTGGATCGCATTTTTGTTCCAAAATAATGTTGAAAACTGTCTTTACATGTATTTGGAAAAAAATACTATTGAATTTTTAAAGGAAAAGATGCTGAGAAGGAGCTGATATGAGAAGATATGGAAGTCTCTATCACATCCCTATTCTCATGTAGCTACTGTAGGGGGCTCAGGGAACTTATCTTTTGGTGAGACCTAAATTTTTCTCTCTTGGATGAATTGAATTACTTTATTCCCAATGGGAAAGCTCCTTCGCTTTGTATTATGTAATATATATTCTCCTATCTACATTTACTCTGTTATAATTTGGATAAATGATCTTCTTTGCTATTTGCTATATGTATAGTCAAACTAGAATTTGGTGGAAAAGAAGTCAAGCCTTGGTTATAAAACTTGGGGTCCTACTTTCACTATTAATGAAACAGTTTTCAGAAATTAGCTTGAACCTGAAAACTGCATCCCCTAGATTAATAATATTTAAGGAAACAGATATATGTGTGTGTGTGTGTGTGTGTGTGTGTGTGTGTGTATGATTTTAGTCTAGTACCCCCAATCTCCAAAGAAAATAGAGAATAGAGTAGCCAGCAATCTGGCCCCAACCTTTTGCTTTCCCTCCTGGAAGGAATTAAGTATCTTATAGAGAAAGGTGGGAGGAGAAGAGACTAGATATGTCTATTCTGCTTCTATTCAAGTTATATAACAATAGTCCATGCTACATGAGGGAGTTTTTCATAATATAAATATGAGCTGTCTTTAAGCCTGATCACATTTGTTTCTGTCACCATTTTGTTGTTTGACACTTAATAATTTCCCTGTCATTGTACCATTTTTTTTTTTTTTTTGGTTAATTCCTATAAGCAAATGACTGGTCTGAAGTCATGGAAAAATGACATGCAATGAAAGTGGGTTCAGAAGACCTTGACTCAAGTTTTGACTTTATCTTTTATTTACTTCCTATGAGACCTTCCACAAATTATTTAACTTCTCTGGCCCCATTTCCTCTTTTGTAAAAGGAGAAATTGGACTAGATGTTCTCTGTGGTCTACTCTAACTAGGAGTTTTATGAACCTATGTGTCTCAAGTGACAGAGAGATGTAGGAATACTTATATGAACTGATGCATGGTGAAGTAAACAGAGCCAGGAAAATGTTAGACACAAAGACTACAAGAATTCAAACTGACATAATGGAATAATAATCACAAAACTGTCAAAAATCTAATGCTGTGAAATTATAATGATTAAACTTAGCATAGAAAAAACCATATAATCCTTCTTTAAGGAAATGAGCAATTATGTGTGAAAAACTCCCCTTAACGTCAAATTTGGGTAATTTATTAGTCAATTTTACTGACCTATTTTTCTTTAATATTTAAAAAATTCCTTATAAGGGGATAGCTTTCTGGGAGAGGGAGAGATAAAATAAGAAATGAAAATTATTTTTGCAACCTATATCAAATTAATTTTAAAGACAAAATTAAACAGCAAAACAAAAATTTTAAATTATTAAGCTCAGCCTAGAGTTTACTTTCATTTTTTCTGAGCTCTGAAAAAGCATTTAGTTAGGAGAAACCATGTCTGGGTCAGGGTTATCACCATTTGAGCTAATTACCATTCCCCTCCTTCTTTTTGTAGACATTGCTTTGTACTGATTTGGAATCAGGTAGTTGCATAGCTCTCTGGAGAAAAGGAGAACAAAATAAAAAGCTTTAGATATTTGCTGTCATCTAGTGTTTTTAATTTTTTAATATTCAATCTTTTAGAGATGTATTTACTTCTAAAAAATGTGATCTTGTATTTTGGGTATATTGCCCCTTCTTAGCAGCAATGTGTGCTGAATTTTGTGGTCTAAGCAATAAAGAGGGGATTTACAGTTGGAAAGATACAGTTGGAATTTGACTCATACTAGAATTTTCCATGCATTTGCCAAAATTATAATTTTTTCATCCAAGTGTCAAGTTGAAACAACTATTGCCAATAAAACAAATATTTCTTTGTAAAAATAATACTTGCAAAAAAAAATGTCTAGGGACAACGTGGCACTTTTCTTACTAATTATTACATTTGCCTTTATGTACTTATCCTGACTCTTAACACTAGAATAAAAGTCCTATCCTGCAATGTTTCCCCAGTCTTTAGGCCTCCTCACCCTCAATCAGCTCCTGGTTGCTTATTTTACAATGGGATGGTTTATAAATTCTATCTCGGTCATATCAGAGGCAATTCAAACTAATTAAAGAAAAGACTTTCCTTTGCCTTTTCTGGTCAACTAAAATGGTTGGATGTTTTTTGCTTTGGAATCCTTGTGTTTTATGTTGTCTCTGTTCATTCTCTCTCTCACACACAAGGCAAAAACAAGAATAGAAAGCCTAGTCTGGATGATGATTTTCCAAAGCCCCATATCTCTTTTTCATCAATCAGAAAGAGGCATTTTTTCAGTTCCTTTTAAGTATTTCTTCCCTGCCCTTCCTACTTCTACCCCTCCCATCCACTCCACACACTTTGTTCCACAGACTAGATTTATGGGATGTGGCTGGAGTTAATTTATTGCTGTAGATAGCTTGCTTCCTTTAGCGGCACCCTGGCCATTTGTTTCCGAAGGGTTGTTTAAGCAGTGAACCCCCATCCCTGCCCAATACCTGGAGGACAAAGGTGATGATCAGAGACTGAGCCTAAGCCCTCAGGATTGCTGTCTGAGTTAAAATGTTTATCTGTGAAGTTGCTTCTGCCCAAAGATGTAAACATCTTGGAAATGGAGACTTGGTCAGAGATCAGTGATGGGATGTTTTTAACATCTTAAAGTGCTAGCCAAGCAGGAAGGAGCTGAATTGTAAAGCTCTGAGCTACTTGGCTTAAAAAGTAATTGAAGTCCATTGGCAGCTTAAGAGGAAATGTTACTATGGACGTCTTCCTGGCAGACACCAGTGAACTCTACTGCATTAACTCCTAAGTCTCAGGTTCTGGTATTTCCTCTCATCACTGATTTAAGGCTGAAAGAAACCTTAGAGACTATTTGGTCCAACTGCTTCAATTTATAGACAAAGATCTGAGGTCCCAGAACAACTTGTCCAAAGTCAGACAGGTAAAAGTTAGGAGAGCTTTTGGATTAGAACTTCTAACTTCAATTCCAGAGTTCTATCTATATGCTGCCTATCTCCCTATAGAATTTCCCTATTCTACCTCATACTCTTGGATGATGAATAAGTATAGCCAGAGAGATTTTATAGATTACTAGATAAGGTGTTTAAAAGACTTGAGTTCCATATTCTATTTCTGACACTTACTACATAAGTGATGATGGACAAGTCAGTTAATCTTCTAACTCTCAATTTCCTCATCTGTAAAATGGAGTTGGTCTAATATACTCTCAAATATAATTCTCTGCTTCTCTGACATGAGACTGAAAAAGCTAAGACTTTTAGGCTCTGTTTATAGGAACATTGAGTAAAAAGAACAAAAGAGACTTTGTGTAGCTGAGCCACATGTGAAATGTCATGATGAATTCTGAGCACCTTATTTTCAGAAGGAAAATGACCAACTGGAGAATATCCAGAGAAAGTGGCCCATGGTACTAATGGGACCAAAAACCACATCATCAAAGGGATTCTTTTTTTGTTGTTGTTTTATAATTATAAATTTTTTTTGACAGTATACATGCATGAATAATTTTTTTATAACATTATCCCTTATATTCATTTTTCCAAATTATCCCCTCCCTCCTTCTCCTCCCTCCCCAAGATGACAGGCAATCCCATACATTTTACATGTGTTACAGTATAACCTAGATACAATATATGTGTGTAAATCCAATTTTCTTGTTGCACGTTAAGTATTAGATTCCCAAGGTATAAGTAACCTGGGTAGATAGACAGTAGTGCTAATAATTTACATTCTCTTCCCAGAGTTCCTTCTCTGGGTGTAGTTGTTTCTGTCCATCATTGATCAACTGGAAGTGAGTTGGATCTTCTCTATGTTGAAGATATCCACTTCTATCAGAATACATCTTCATACAGCATTAAAGTGTACAGCGATCTTCTGGTTCTGCTCATTTCACTCAGCATCAGTTGATGTAAGTCTTTCCAAACCTCTCTGTATTCGTCCTGCTGGTCATGTCTTACAGAACAATAATATTCCACAACCTTCATATACCATAATTTACCCAACCATTCTCCAATTGATGGACATCCATTCATCTTCCAGTTTCTAGCCACTACAAAAAGGGCTGCCACAAACATTTTGGCACATACAGGTCCCTTTCCCTTCTTTATTATTTCTTTGGGATATAAGCCCAATAGCAGCAATGCTGGATCAAAGGGTATACACAGTTTGATAACATTTTGGGCATAATTCCAGATTGCTCTCCAGAATGCTTGGATTCTTTCACAACTCCACCAACAATGCATCAGTGTCCCAGTTTTCCCACAGCCCTCCCAACATTCATCATTATTTGTTCCTGTCATCTTAGCTAATCTGACAGGTATGTAGTGGTATCTCAGAGTTGTCTTAATTTGCATTTCTCTGATCAGTAGTGATTTGGAACACTCTTTCATATGAGTGGATATAATTTCAATTTCATCATCTGAGAATTGTCTGTTCATATCCTCTGACCATTTATCAATTGGAGAATGGTTTGATTTCTTATAAATTAGGGTCAGTTCTCTACATATTTTGGAAATGAGACCTTTATCAGAACCTTTAACTGTAAAAATATTTTCCCAATTTGTTACTTCCCTTCTAATCTTGTTTGCATTAGTTTTGTTTGTACAGAAACTTTTTAGTTTGATGTAATCAAAATCTTCTATTTTGTGATCAATAATGATCTCTAGTTCTCCTCTGGTCATAAATTCCTTCCTCCTCCACAGGTCTGAGAGGTAGACTATCCTCTGTTTCTCTAATCTATTTATGATCTCATTCTTTATGCCTAAATCATGGACCCATTTTGATCTTATCTTGGTATATGGTGTTAAGTGTGGATCCATATCTAATTTCTGCCATCATCAAAGGGATTCTTAACCTGAGACCCACAAATGCATTTGATTTCTTTTGTAATTCAATGTTTTATTTTATAATTGAAAAACATTTATATGACAACTTGTCATGTAAGGAAATGAATAAGGAATGAAAGGAATAGCAAGCTGTGCACAGTAAATTTGCAATTTCATGTGAAATTACCTTTTTATTGTACTAGGCTATAGAAATGCTTTTTTTATTCCATAAACTAAAAACAAATTAAAATAATATAAATAAAGAAGTCTGTCACATAGTAAGTTATTAACAAATGCATTGGTGACTTGAAAAAAAATATTATCATGAGAAGTATACATAGATTGCAGAAGAGATCAGTGCCCAAAAAAGAGGGAGGAGGGAAGGAAAAGGCTGCCCAAAAAGTATTTTTTGGAGTAACTTTGGGAATTTTAACTAAAGAAGGGGAAGGGCCATAATGGGAGTCTTTAGATATTTGAAGAGTTATCATGTGAAAGAAGGATTAGACTTTACTGTATGGTTTCAGAGAACAGAAATCAAAGTAAAGGATGAAAGTAGAAAAGGAAAAAACTTAGACTCTCTATTGGAAAACAAAGCTATGTAAAAAATGAAATGAGCTGTTTCCGAAGGTTGTAAATTTTCTGTTACTAGAGGTCTTTAAGTAGAAGCTGAATAACCATCTATCAAGGACACCAAAAAGGCGTTCTTAATAATTTTTGTGTCATGGATCCCTTTGGTAGTCTAGGGAAACCTAGCGGCCCTTCTCAGAATGTTTTAAAAATGTGTAAAATAAAATGCATAGGAATTCAAAAGAAACCAATACACTGAAATATAGTGAGATATAAATATATATCTTTATACACTTGTATATGTATGTACACATGCAAATATAAGTATGTATATACACATATATATTATATATACATATATATGTATGTATATATATATACATACACACATATACATATATATATATATGTATATATATATATATATGTCTTTTTCTTTTAGGGCAGCTAGTTGGCACAATAGATAGTATATATATATATATACATGTATATATATATATATATATACATGTATATATATATATATGTCTTTTTCTTTTAGGGCAGCTAGTTGGCACAATAGATAGGAGATATATATATATATATATGTATATATATATGTCTTTTTCTTTTAGGGCAGCTAGTTGGCACAATAGATAGGAGATATATATATATATGTATATATATATGTCTTTTTCTTTTAGGGCAGCTAGTTGGCACAATAGATAGGATGCCAGGCCTGGAATCAGGAAAACTCGTCTTCCTGAGTTCAAATCTTGCTTCAGACACATACTAGCAGTGTGACCCCAGGGCTCCTTAATGCTGTTTGCCTTAGTTTCCTCATCTGTAAAATGAACTAAAGAAGAAAATTACAAACCACCCCAATATTTTTGCCAAGAAAACTCCAAGTGGAGTCACAAAGGGATGGTCATAACTGAAAATGATTGAACAATAAGAAATATTTTTAAAGACTAAATTCATGACTCCTAAGTAAAAAACCCTTACTAAAGAGCAAACTCTGTATACATGTTATCTCAGTTGATCCTCCCAATAACTCTGTGTGAAAAGAACTATTTGACAAATGAAGCAACTGAGGCTAGGGAAGTTAAGTTACTTACCCCATAAGGGCATTTAGGTGGCTCCATAGTTTACAGAGTGCTGGACCTGGAGTCAGGAAAAGTCATCATTGTGAGTTAAAATCTGACCTCAGACACTTGTTATGTGATTTCTGCCTCAGTTTCCTCATTTGTAAAAATAATAAAATAATGGATAATAGAATAAAAATAATAGAATATGGAATAATAATAGTATCTACCTCCTAGGGTGGTTGTGCGTTCCAAATGAGATAATAATTGTAAAGTACTTAGTACAATGCCTGACACAGAATTAGCTCTATATAAATATTAGCTATTATATTACTTGCTCAAGGTCACACAAATCTTATGAGTCTGAGGTGAAATTTTAACTCAGTCCTTCTTGAGTTAAAGTTCAATAGTCTTTCCCACTGCCACCTAGCTCTCTCATTTAACACTCTGTACCTATTTCCTCAAAACACAATCAAAAACAAAATAAAACAAGCAAACAAAAAAAGGGAGTGGACTCGATTATCTCTAAGTTCCCTTCCTTTTCAGGTTCAAAGTTAAAATCTTTTTTTCTTTAAATGAATCAAATTTCTCAACATCTTTCTAAGTCATTCATTCAAGAATAGTAACCGTACATCTACTTCACATGGGATACATATGGTTCTCCAGACACAAGTAAAGGGATTCTAAGAATGATAAAGGCTCATCTAGGGGAGGAGGAGGAGGGAAGGAGGGGAAAATTCGGAACAGAAGGGAGTACAAGAGGTAATGTTGTAAAAAATTACCTATGCATATGTATTGTCAAAAAATGTTATAATTATAAAATTAATGAAAAAAAGAAAAAAAAAAGAATGATAAAGGCTCTTGGTTTAAATTGTGAAGAGAACAGCAAATGAATCTTTGTATGTAGGCTAGTGTTTCAAAGCTGTCACTTTCAATGATGTGGAACCAGGTCAAAGATACTTTTAAGGCTTCACCTTCGGGAATTTCTTTAATGCATAATGCTATTCTGCCAGCCACATGCACACATTGGCTCCTTTTCAAGGACTGTGTCAACAAAGATTGCTACCAATGTGTATCAGTGTGATTGAAAAGTACATTAAGAGATAGATAGATCTGATAGTTACTCTGTGCAGGTGATGACTGACCTTTGAGTAGAATCAGCTACTTATTATCTAAAATATGTCTTGGCACTTTTTTTTAAAATCGACTTCCTTAATTAAGTCCTTGCTTAAAAGGAAAAGAGTTATTCCATAGAACTGTCAAAAGGAATGTCGCTGGTCACAATACATCCTAAATAATATAATATAGAGATGAATCTGACTTGCCAATACAATAATAATAAAAGCTAACATTTACATACCACTTTAAGACTTGTCATGAACTTTACATGTATTATTTCACTGGATTCTCACAAGCACCCTCTGAGACAGTTGCTACTGTTATACTCATTTTACAGATGGACAAACTGAGGCTGAGGGACTTGTCTAGGGTTATACAACTTGTAGCTGTCCAAGAAATTATGTTAAATATATTACATTCATATAATGTATATGCTTTTTTTAAAGCAGAGTTTACTTTAAAATTAAGTTTGGTTTATGCTGATATTAACAAAGGTTTGTATTCTGGAAGTACCCATCATATCCTATATCCTCAGTAGAAACACTAACAATGATCCTTTCCCTTCCTCTGACTCTTCTTTGCACTTATTATCTGTACAAAATGATTAATACCTAGTTCCCCAATCCCCTATCTCCTGATTGTCAGCAGTTTTACAATTTAGTACTTTATTATAGCAATATTTAATGCTTATCCACCAAATATTGTCTGGTTTCTGGATTCAAGGATATAACTTTTATCTTGAGGCAAATGATTAATGGAGAATTGTCTAAAAATGGAATAAGTCTTACTTGGGGTGGTGGGGGAGATTGTGAGTTCTCATAACTGAAAATTACCATAAAATGGTTGGGTGATTATAAGAGTATTTTTGCTGATTCTTCTAGCTGCTAGTGTGTGTGTGTGTGTGTGTGTCTCTCTCTCTCTCTTTCTCTCTCTCTCTCTCTCTCTTCTCTCTCTCTCTCTCTCTCTCTCTCTCTCTCTCTCTCTCTCTCACACACACACACACACACACACACACACACACGCTCTAATTTGCATATACTTATTTATCTATATGTTGTGTCTCTTGGCTAGACTATAAGCTATTTGAGAGCAGGAACTATTCACTTTTTTCTTTGTAGCCCTAGTGCTGAGCAAAGTAGATTGTATATGCTTAATAAAGGCTTATTGATTGAATGATTCATTGAACATGTGGTAAAGGCTTTGATTCAGGTGGAATCTGGATAAAATGAACCTTGGGGTCCCTTCCAACTCTAAGATTCTGTCTATGGATCATGAAAATGACTTTTACTGGCTAAAGGGTGATAAGGATATAATAACATCTAGTTCTATTGTCAGGTTATAGGTAAAAAGATTACTAACTCCATCAGATCTTTCTTGTAAAATTACAAATCTTAGAGGGGAAGAAGAGTCTTGGCAAGTTGGAGAGTCTCTAATATAAGATGTTGTGAAATGTAAATCTCTTCTCTAACACCCTTGACAAGCTGTCAACTTAAAGATTTCCTTAGAAAACTCATTTTTTCTTAAGATTTTCTATTCTGTTTTTGGATAGAAGATAGGAAATCTTTCTATAGAGGCAAAAACAAATTCCATTATTCCTAGTTTTAGATGCAACTCTCGTTGCTTTTTTATATGAAAACTATACATATGCTTGAAAATAGCTCTCTCTTTCCCCACACACTCTTCCCTTCTCCAACCAAAAGATACCTAATTACTTCAACCCATGGTATGGCTATTGTTTATGTTGCAATCCTATTCTTTTCATGATGGACAAATTTTACTTTTTCAATGTTCCTACTCTGGATACATTTTCATATTTATTTTGTCATCCATCATGCTAGCTATCCCTTTTATCTTTGTGTCATTTGCAAATTTATTAAGCATCCCACCTATATATAATATGTTCAAGCACAGAGTCTTCTTAGATACTACTAGAAGTCTATTTCTGTTCTAGTCTCCTCTTTCCCCTACCCAGGTTGACATTAGTCTATTAACTAATGAGCTTTGTGCAATCAATCAATTTCAAATGTTCCTAACTATACTGTCATTCAGTTTATATCTATCAACATTTTCTATAAAGTTATCAAGAAAATTTTCTAAAGTATTTTCCTAAAATTCAAGTATGAAATATTATATAACTCAGCTAATCCACCAATTTAGTATTTCTATAAAAAAGAAAAAAGAAATAATATCAATAAAGCATTCTTTACTCTTAATAGTCTCTTACTGACTTAAAGTGAGGAGAACTTTTCCTCCTAAAGGCTTGCAAACAATGTATCCCAAAATATTGTCTATAATTTTTGCCAGAAATCAGTATCAAAATCATTGACAGAAAAATTCACCTGCTTCCCCTTTTAGACTACTGGGACATTTGCATATTGAGTACTTGTCTTCAAAGATCACGGATAACAACTCAGTAATCACACTTATAAGTATCTTGCAATTTGACCTCATAGTCCAGGTGAGATAATTCAAACTCATTGAGGGCAGATGGATATTTTCTTTATGTTCTCTTCATTTATCTTATACTGTAATTTCATTTTCATTCATGATAAAACTACTAAAAGTAAGAGATAAATGTTATTTTCCAGTACAATAAAAGTATCTTCTTTAGGCCAAAATCATAAATGCCTTTAGAAATACAAAGGAAAAACATTAGAAGCTTTTCTTACTAAAATATATATTTTTTAAAAATAAAATTATATAGTCAAAGGAGATAAATAGTTCAGCTGCAAACAATTAAATCATATGAAAAAATATTCTAAATATGAGAAACACAAATCAAAACAACTCAATTTCTAAACTCAACAGATTGGCAAAGATGAGAAAAGGTGAGAATAATCAATGGTGGAACAGTTATAAAAAGATAATCACATTAAAAGCATGGTTAGTGGAGCCATGGTTGGTTCAACCATTAAGGAAATCATGTGAAGAAAATGTTTAAATTAACTTGGTGCATTCAAGATATAATCCATAGAAATGGAAAGTGACCTTAGAGGGAAGGCACCAGCAGAAGGGAATGAGGTTGAGTAAGGACTCTTGCAAAAAGAAGGATTTGAATTGAATCTTGACCCAATACCATTTGTCCCAAATATTTTTAGTGTTAACTATATATCTCAAGAGAGTCAATGATAAAAGAGCCATATTTTAATAAAAAACAACATATTTTGTTATTATTGTGAAGCCATTCACTGTGATGCCATTTTGGGGTTTTCTTGACAGATACTGGAGTGGTTTACCATTTCCTTCTATAGTTCATTTTAGAAATGAGGAAACTGAAGCAAATTGAGTTGCTTGACTTCCCCAGGTTACATAGCTAGTATATATCTGAGGCCAGATTTGAATTTGGGTACCACTAAGCTGCCTTCAAGGAAGGCCACACATAGACAAGATATTTTTAGCAACACTTTCTGTGGTAACAAAGAATCTAAAACAAAATGGAAGCCCTTCAATTGGGGAATAGTTACAAGTTATAAAATATTAATTAATTAGTGAAATTAATTAATGAAATAAAAATGAATAGGAAGAATTAAGAGAAACATGGAAAACACATGTGAACTACAAAGTGAGCCAAGAACAAGGAATGCTATAAGAACAGCAACTACAACAATGTCAAGAAAAAGAACAGTAAAGCAAATTAAAATGAATTCTATGAAATTATAATGACCAAGTTTATGTCTGTATAAAAGACAATAAAGGTGGCCCCTTCCCTTCTTTGCAAAAGTAGAGCACTCATTCTTATGAAAGCATAGATTCTTGAATTCCTAAAACAAGCTTGTTAATAGGTCTAAATATTATTATTTAGAATTACTGAAGCTAAAGTTGAAACCCAGCTCAAGAAAACTCCACATCCTCCTTTAACAATTTTTCCTTCCAGTACAACATAAACTACTTTGTTCACTTTTTAATAGCTTAGAGAAAGAATAGCAATATAAATGAAAGAAACTTTTATATTCAGAACTTTCACAATCATTTAAATGATATAATAGAAATAATAGACTAAACTTTGCAATCTCAACTGCTAATCTTTCTTTCCAAAATTTAGTATTGTAGTTATTATTATTGCCTTTTAATCTTTTTGGATATAGGGTTGAATGCCTTTTTCCCCACCACAGGTAAAGCTAGCAGAGAGGATTGAATTTGAATGCAGCCTAAGCCTTCAGAAATTATTTATTAGTGAGTGTACCTAATTATTTTCTGTGTGCAGCAGGGGGTGTTTCATTGCATGAGAATGGGCACACATGCAAAAAAGAATGTGCCTGGTGAAATTCAGTACCTTTTGAATTTCTTAAATTTTTCAATTCAATCCAAATTGATATTCATGAATTCTAACAAAGGCAAATTTTACATTCTCCCTTTTTATTTTCAATTTTTTAAAAGGGACTTTTGTTTCTTAAGCTTACCCAGGCAGCAAGACACTCATAAAAAAAGCAGTGTTTGGATGAGTTAAACATAAAAGAATCTGAAATGCTCAGCTTAAGTTTCCCATAAAGTTTATGTGAAATTTTAAAAGAAGGGCAATGAATCCATTGGCTTTCGGCATAGTTCCAAACATTTTATAAAATTTCTGCCAGTGAGCAATGAACGAGGACATTTGGCTTTTCATCATGTTTAGGTTTGCACATATTATACAGGACTCAAGAGCTATCATAATAAATACAGTTTTGCAGAGTATTATATTAAAAACCAATGAGGATAATGACCCCTGTGGAGAAGGGAATGGACTGGCCCTGTCTTGAATTGTTTCTGTAAACAGGAAGGAAAAATCGGACCTTGGCTTCCTTTCTGCCCCTTGTATGAGTCCTACTGCTGCCAAGTCAATCAGTCAAACAGCTATTTGTTAAGGATTATATATGCCAGGCATTGTGCTAAGTACTAGGGGTGCCAAAAAAATAAAAGCAAAAATACAGTTTCTGACTTTGATGAGTTCACATTCTAATGGGGATGACAACACACAAATGATACATACAAAATGTAATCCATACAAATAGAAGGTAATCTCAGAAGGAAGACACTGGCAGAAGGGAAGGATACAGAGAATGAACTCTTGGAGAAAGTGAGATTTCAGTTCACTCTTGAAGGAAGTCAGAAAAGACACAAAGCAAAAGTGAGGACAAATACTCTAAATATGGTTGCATGGAGACAGCCAATGAAAAGGCAGAATGATAAAGTTTTATTGTGATTCTGAAAAATTATCATCAATAGACATTTTCTTAAGGAATAATGTATTATTTCTGTACCTCTACATTATATACTCCCAAGACTTTTATAAAGAAATAATATTTCTGGAAATATGTTTAAAATGATTATACAAATATAATTTATATCATATTACTTACTGACTTGAAGAAGAAATGGAAGAAGGGAGAAAAATTTGGAACTCAAAATCTTTCAAAAATGAATGTTGATAATTTCTTTTCATGTAATTGGAAAAACAAAGTACTATTGAGGAAAAAAAAAAAAAGAAAGAAATAATATTCTTGTCTAAGAGAGCTGTCCTACTTTCAGTTGGATGTCCAGGTGATGGGAGTTGAGATCCCTTTAAGATTCCTTTCTAATTGCCCAACCCATGGCTGACCTTGATTCACAAATCCTGGTCAAAGGCACCCTTTGAATATCCGGGCCCAGCCCCACTATCAGCTCAGCTTCCCCCAGCCCTCACCTGATCTGAGCTAACTGAAAAGCCCACCAGAACTTAGGGGTACCGCCCATCATCTTCTAGGTATAAAAGAAATGAGCCGGAACGCCCTCTTTGCAGAAGCCCTCCCAGCCAACACATGGTATCCTTCCAGCCATGTAAGGGTCCCTGCCCGCCCAGCAGCCACCTTTGGCCCTGGTGTCTTTCTAACTGAACTTTACTTCCAAATTTCTACAATAAACCTTTTATTTATCAATCTAGGTTTTTGGGCCTGTAAATTCATTTTCAGGGGGCACTGCACCTCATGGGATTATCTATGCGCCGAGAAATGGGGTTCCCCCTTTCCTTTCCCTCATTACAGGTATTAGGGAATTACTGATTAATTTCTTTTTAGTGATCTTTTATCAATGATCACTTACTCATAAGGTTAAGTATTAAATATTTCATTCTTTTATACTAACTTGTAACCAAATATTTATTGAATCATCCCTACAGATAAGCAATTTACTAGATGACATAGGGAATATAAAAATTAATCTATGACTTGATCCCTTGTCCAAAAGAATCTTACAATCTTGTTGGAGAGTTAAGCCTACACTCAAGGTAAGATAACTCGCAATGGAAGTTAGGACAAGATAAATGTTAAATAAATCATAAAAATAATAAGCTGGAAGAATTTCAAAATGTCTTACTTGGAATTGGAACTGAAACATTTACATGGACCCAGAAGTTGAGGGAGTAGGTGTGAGCCAAGTGAACAAAAACATTGGTTTAGACAAGTGTTTGAAATCTCTTCACTTCTTACCTGGCTGCACTATTTTGACACTTGATTGACTAACCTCCAAACCAAGACCCAGGAAGTTTATTTTTGGGATAATCTCATTATTTTCCAAAATCTCATCAGCCTTTGTGCTCTATCTCATCACTACCCTCAAACTCTCTGATTAGAGGGTGGAATCATGAATTCCAGTCTTCATTTAAAGAGAGCTCAGTTTAAACATTTTTTCTCTCACTTAGTTATAGTACTTTGGGACTCCTCTGGCTGACTAATTCAACTCCATTTTTCTTTGTTAGAGGTATGATTTCTGACAATGTGAATGATCATTTTGTGTGTAATCTTCCCCTATTAAAAAATAAGCTCCTTTAGGGCAGGGACTGTCTTTTTCTCCATATCTGTATCCCCAGTGTTTAGCACAATGTCTGATAATTAGTAGGTATTTAATAAATGCTTAATATTTTTTATAAATGTTTGTTATTTAATTATTTATTTTTTATTTTTTATAAATATGTGATTTGAGGAAAATAAGGGCATTAGAGTTACCACAAATGAAAATTGAAAATAGGGCAAATAATCTGTGAGACCAGGAAGTTCAGTAATTGCCACTTAAAAAATGGTTCAGTGGATAGTAATTTGGTCCTGGAATCAAGAAGATCTGAGTGTAAATACTTCCTCAGATACTTACTATCTGGAAAAATTATACAATTGCTGTGTTTCAATTTCCTCATCTAGAAAATGGAATAATAGCACCTACATTACAGGGTTGTAATGAGGATAAAAAGCAAAATAGTAGGCATTTTAATAAAGGATTATTTCCTTCTTCCCTTCCTTCTTTATGAAACCATTAGCTACTTCTCCCACAAGATAATACACATTATCTCCCCTGAACTACACAACTGTTGTGAAAGAGGTAAGCAGTCCGCCAAGAAAACCCCAAATGGGGTTCCAAAGTGTCAGACATAACTTAAAAAGAGGTAAACATTTTTTGTTAAGACTTCTTAAGACTTAATGTCCATTGTATTTAAAATCAGGAAATTTATCAAGTTGTTGTTAAACAGAGAGGAGGGAGGGAGGAAGGGAAGGAGAGAGGAGGGAGGGAGGGAGGGAAAGAAGGAGAGGAGAGAGAGGGAAAGGGAGGGAGAGAAGGGGGAAAGGAGGAAAGGGAGGGGGAGGGGGAAGGGAAGAGGGGGAGAGGGAAAGGGGAGGGGAAAGGAGGGGAGGGGGAGAAAGAGGGAGAAAAGGGGAGAGGGGGGAGGGGAAGAAGGGGAGAGGGGGGAGGGGAAGAAGGGGAGAGGGAAGGCCAATGCATTGATAGGAGCTGTGAGGGGCAGTGCACTTCCCCAAGCATGTCTTAACAAAGTACTATGGTGTAGTCTGTTAGTCATTCCTGATGTCCATTTCATCAGTGCATACTATCTTAGGACTCAGGTATCTCATCTCATATAGTTGTCTGGTTTCTAAAACATCTCCTGATAGAGTCCTCTAGTCCTCTGGAGATCTCTCCTTTTTAGGAATTCTGGAAAGTGTGGGGTTTCAGAACACCTTTTAGTAGATCTACTACTCTAACTCAGGTCACTTGGAGAAATTACCTTTTCTGCTAAAAATTTCTTGTAAAATAAATCTTAATATAATTTAATGTAGTTAATTCAAGTGTGCTTTGCTAATAATAAAGTCATATAGTGAGAGCTACTCAAACCTTATAGCTGTAATAAGAGTATCAAATTAGGAACCTCTAAACAAGAGAATTTATATTTTTCCATACTTCTTGTTGCTCCTGTCCTTATCTCAATCTGCCAACAACAGGACGAAGAAAGAATCTAAAATGTGTATCTGACTTGTGGAATGAGCCCTTACATTTGATATTTGCCAGTGTAAGTTATGTCTAAAAAGGGATTGGCATTGGTTCCACTATCATTTAACTTTTTCTATTTTATTCTTAGCCTCAGATTCAAGTCCCAAAAAGGTGAGGAACTTCAGTTTATTATCTATAATTGTCTTGTGATGTAAATTAGTGGCAAGACAAAAGTCAGAATGGCTGATGATGGCCTAGCACACTCTGGCAAAATATATAGCTTTAAATTCACTTCCTGTTGGTGTTAGAACATTGACATAATAGATAAGCAATGCAAGTACTTAGCAACTTTCAAAAAAGATTTCTGGCTTAAGAGTTAAAGTAAACATTTAAACACTGAAAGATAAATTTTTCATTTTTTTTTAAAATAATTTTTTTGAAAAATAGACTTTTGAGGCAGTTAGGTGGTGCCCTATCTCTGAAGTCAGGAAGACCTGAGTTCAAATCTGACCTCAGACACTTAGCACTTCCTAGCTGTGTGACCCTGGGCAAGTCACTTAACCCCAATTGCCTCAGCAAAAAAAAAAAAAAAGATAGACTTTTAAGAAGCAAATTTTGCCTGGTCTACAGATCAGGATCACATTCTTTCTGAAAATGAGAGACTAATGGGAAATGAGAAAAATAAAATAATTGGCATGTTTCTTATACAGTATGGAGAAATTCTTGTCATTCCTCATGCACAATCCACCCTCACAACAGGAATCTGGCTCTAATGATTCTATGATAATGGTCATTTCTCCAGTTCTCCCTCCAGTTTATCTTATGCAGTTCCATATATATTCTCACATTCTCACTTTTTTTCCTTCCAGATCCAAAAGCAGGTCAGAGGCTAACTCAAAGTTAGGCTCTCTATTATTTCCAACACTAAAGTAAATATCCCTGGAAACGTGATTTAGGAGACATGCTAGATAATTTTTTTTCTCCTTGGCAATTTTAAATTAGTAACTTAACTTCATTTACAAATATCTCTCTCTCACCTCCGCTATCCAGCAAGCCATCCCAAAGAATAAAAAATAAAGAAATAAAGAAAGTAGGTCAGCAATTTACCCAACATATCTCACTTCTACCAAAAAAATGGAGGTGAGTTTTCTCCATTCTTCTCCAAAGTCAACCTTGATCATTATATTTACAGAGCACTCTTGTTTTATTGTTTTATTAAATCCATCAGAAAAAAATGCTTTTGATTATTGTCTCCCTTTATATTATTGCAGTCAATGTATATGTAGTTTTCCTTCCTTTGCTTTCTTAATTTTGAACCAGTTCATATGGTTTACCATACTTCTCTGAATTCTTCCTAATCTGTTTTCTGTTTTCAATACACTACATCATTAAAATCAGAAAGATGACTTCCAACCACATGCTTGCTTCATTGAGTACCAGTTTCAAGAGAATGGGCTGATGCTCATCTAAATCTAAAGAGCAATTAATCCATAAAGACAAATAATTAGTAACTACCAATAGCTTCAAGTCCTCTTTGCTTCTGGCTTGTGATTGTCACAATCTATCATTGTAAAAGATTTTTTTATGTCATTATCCCCCTCTGAAATTTCCCTTCATGTGGAGACAGAATTGCCATACTTGCTTGCTCTTACAAACCTTCAATTTAAAGAAATAAAATACTCTATGTCCCACCCCTTCAAACCTCTTAAACAGTTTGCCCATTTCTCTTTCTGAACTTCTGATGAGCATTTTGAAACACATTTTTAACTTATCAAAACATAAAAAGACTCCTTTTCTCAGAAATATGCTTGTTAACTAACATTGCTGTTTATAAAAAATATTGTTCATATTCATCTGGGAATAAACAACATGACGTAAGTTATATGCCATGAATTTTTGGTTTCTCAACTAGGAAAACAAGTCAAAAGATTTTGATTTTCATGATTTTTTATATCCAAAACCATCAAAGGAATTTTTATATGTGACACTTTTCATTATCCACGTGTCCTAGAATAGAGAATTAGAGAGAAGAAAAATGTTGTATATCTAAGTTTAGTCTAGAGAGTAAAAATATTACTGACACTAATCAGCAATGTAGGATATCACTTTTCTAGGTTAAGATTCTAGTTCTAGTCAGACAAGGATAAAGAATAGGGCCTAGACATCCAATTTCAATGATATAGGGGAAATCCCAGATAAAGAAATTCTAAGAGATGTAGATAAGAACTAACTCTTAAAGAGTTGATAGGGGTGCTGACAGTTTAAATGATGTAGGCAAAGTCACACAACTAGGAGGTGTCAAAGATGGAACATGAAAGGTTCCTGACTCTAAAACTAACTCTTCAGCTACTACTCCATGCTGCTTCTCTAGCTAGATAATAGAAATAAATTTTTAATTTGACTCCATTTTTAAAATAATGGTATTATTTCTGACAGAATAGACTAGTATGTTTCTGGTGTAGTTGATACCTATTGGGCTCAGACGTTGTAAGAGATATAATAGTTAAACTCCTTAAATATGCTCCATTCCTGCAATTTTGTTTTGTTATCCTCTTTAAACATGGAATATCAATTTTACAATATTATATGTGTATAATATATGTCTATCATAAAATGTAAGTACACCAATGTATGTATAAATATACATATATGTATATACATATGCATGTACATATATTCTTATTTTATTTCATTTTACAGAATCTATGATTATATTATGCTCTGTGATATTAAGCTTACATATAAGGAAATATACACATATGTGTACATGTCTATGTTCTAAAACACACACACAGACACACACGCACACACACTCCTTGATACAAGGAAAAGGAAAAACCACAAAAAGTCAATAATAGCAAACATCATTTTCCTTGCTAAGATTTTTAACAGGTTATTTCTAGATGTAGAAGTACCAACATATATGTCCATAAGTCATAAGATGGTCATGACTGATTTAAAGAGAAAAAGCAGGGCCTCTTCTTTGTCTTTATTTTTTATTAATTTTCCATCTGGAAAATATAAGGTATAACACAGAAAAAGAGAAATTCAAAAAAATTCTCCAGGCTACACAAAGAGTTATTAATTTACACCAATTTCACCATGTATTTTTAGATGAGGTTAAGTGAACTATGGGTCAAACTTGTTTCTATAGGAGTCAAATCAATCTAGAGAATGACAGCAGGCATAGCAGGTGAGCTTTTAATTTTTGTTCATTTTTCAGTAAGAAATTTCTTATGGATGTAACCTAATTTCCCTTATTTCCAAGGCAGCTATGTGTTCAATGAATACAGTATTAGAAATTACATATATTAATAATGAACATTCTTAGTCATGGTAACTCATGATTAGTTGAGGGGATTGGGCATTTGGTAATTACTTAAGATTATGAGACCTTGGTGAAAATCACACTCATTGATGTACAAGATCAAAAAAATAGTCTTAGCTACTTTAATGCCATGAAACACATTTATTTCATGATATTGTAGCAAAGCTCTGGAGTTATATACTTCTTCTAATACTATTGGGCTCTGATAACCTTTTTCTCCTCTTAGTGCACTCACTTAACTCTCCACCTGGGACAGTATCTTTGCTGGGCTACTTAGCTAGTTTCCTAAGGTCTACTCCTAAGCACAGCTCTACTCTCAATTTCCAGGGCTACTTTTCCTTTGAATCCATGATTGGTTCTCTTCTCTGCTATCTGAGGTTAAATTTAAAACTTCTTCCCTCAACATTGTCTTTCTGTGTATATATCTGACTAGAGCATGTGTGTGTCTCAACTCCTTCTATTGTAATTGGAAGTCCACTGAATCAACTAAATTGCAAACTCTCTACATGTGTCTACTGATGAAACAGTAGCACCTACACTAATAGATTCATGGTCTATACAGGGCTTCTTAAACTTTTTCCACTTGCAAGCCCTTTTCACCTGTAAAATTTTTATGTTATTCTGGGTATATGAGCATATTAAAAAAGATATACAAATAAGATATTTACTGAAAATAAATGATAATTTTTCAACCAGTTAAGAGACTCCATATGGGGTCATGACCCACAATTTAAGAAAATGGGGTGTATGGGATAGAAAAGGGAGAAAATCCTTATACCAACTTCCACTTCCTCAACCCTAACCTCTGGCATAAACAAGGGATTATGTTCCATAAAACTGCTATAATTTGTGACTTCCTAACTGATTGGAACTGCTCAAATGTCATTGAGGGAGACCCAGAGATATAAATTTCTTTGTGGATAGTTAAGTTCCCTTTCTAATTTGTTAATATTTCATAAAGTAATCACCACACATTTTTATAGCCTCTTTACTTCCTCTAATTAGAGCTTTCTGGTATGAAGAGCTTGATCAAAAACCAATTCCCCCACAAAAGCATAAAGACAAAGTTATACAAAGGCCTTAAGGGCTCTGTCTCAGTTCCTTCATAAGTAAACTGGTGATAAGGCACTATCTACATTATCAAATTACTGTAATTAAAATGCTTTGTAAACCCAAAAGTGCTATATAAATTTGGGTTACTAATATAGCTTCTGAATAGATTTGAGGCTCAGCTTGCTTGGGGTGAGAGGAGTTAAATTCTCAAAGGAGTATCCTCCTATAACCTCAATTTCCATATTTTCTCATCTGCAATTGATTAAAGACTTTTTCCTCAAAGTCTTCAGGATTTTATTTTTTTTTTTTGCAAAGTTCTTCTATTTTTATTTTTTAACCCAGAAAAAAGTGCCAGAGTAGGAGTCCTAACAATTGGACCCTTGACTGGTATATCGACAAATCCTATTAGATATATGAGGGTAATTTTGACTTTCATATGATGCCCTTTTTGGACTATCTTTGATGAAAAGGAATTTAATGTGATTATTCATGCTTCTTGCTAAGAATGGCTAAATGGTGGGAAAATGCATTATTTGCAGATTTCAATTCTTCCCATGGGACTCTTCTATTATTTGGTTGTTCTTTTCCCATATCAAAAACCTTGTTGCTAGTATAAAACCAATTAGAATTCTAATTACACTTTTGCATAGAATCTCATTTTTCACTTACCTTATAAGTAGCAGTTATCACTAGCTTATGAATGATAAGATGTGGATCAAGGCTATTGTTTTGCCATCAATGCAAACACAACTCATTATCAAATTGGAGTTTTATAAAAGTTAATTGACTTGCCAACAGTTAAAGAACTAACATGTGTGAGAGGTAGAACTTAACCTGATTCTATGGCTGACCTTCTCTTCATTATACTATACTGCCACTATACCCCAGAACCACTGCACATTGCTGTACACAATGCTGTTCTCTCCTAATTGAAGATAAATAATCTGAAGAATAAGCTTTCAGTCTCAGCTGTCTTTGAATTGCATCAGAATCAACCTGGATTTTAATATTCCTACAATATTCTCTTGGGTAAGGATTAAAGATGGAATTGCTCATTACAAAAAATACAAACAAAGCATCTAAGCTTAGGATATCTTAGAGTTGTTACCATTTGCTATCAAGGAGTAATCTTAACCTTGACAACAAAAAGGAATTCTAGCAGAGTAAAACATACCAATCAATTAAATGATATCATCACATTTCTTGGAAGGCAGACATCATGGTTACATGCATTTCACTTACTAGATTAGCCAGAATGTTTTTTAAATGTGGCCCAAGAGATCTAGACAAGCTGAGATAGCTACTTGGAAAACAGCAGAATCATACAAAAACTGCTCATTTTCACCAAGTTTCTATCAAAATTATTTTATCTCATTCAACTGTCTCAACAAGCTGCCTTATGCCCAGACTTATTTCTAGAGTTTCTTCTGGCAGTCAGACAGGAATGACCAATTAATTAGTGATGGTCTGCTTTGGCTGCACTGTTTCTGTGGCACTCACTGCCTGTCTCATCCAGGTATCAAGCTCCTGTCCCAAGAAGCTATAGCATGCATAGTAGAAACACTCTGGTAAAAACCATCTTGGCAGGTGGCTAAACCAGGTCTCTGTGTGTTAGGGAGATGTCTATCTCAACCACATGGAGATTTTCCTGGATGGAATGGGCAGCTGAGAACATTTATTCCAGTGTCCATGAGTGTCTGTGGCTTCAAGGACATCCACCACATTCCAGGTCATCATCAATATCTGTATCTGTATTTTTGTCTTGCCACTGGACTTTGATGATTCTAGGACAGAAAAATGAGGCTGATGACTTTGTGCAACTCTGCCTCATTTAAATCCGATTTATATACAACTCAAGGTGTCTCTCTCTGTGATGTCATTGATCCTCTTCAAAAATGAAGAACTAATAACAACAAAAAACTCTACCTTATAGAAATCATAGGAACATCGAAATAAACTTGGAAAGGACCTTGCTAGCTTTTAAGTCCAGCCCTCTTATTCACAGATAAGGAAAGTCTGAGAGACATTAAGTAGCTTACAAAGATCACACAGCTAATCAACATGTAGGCAGAATTTGAATTCAGATTTTCCTAACTGTGAATCCAGTACTCTATCTATCTGCAATAGGTAAATGTTTGCAGATGGGTTAAGGAAAAAATCATAGAAAGTAGTATTCCAGTTCATCAAGTTTGCAAAAATAAAATCACTCATAACTCTACAAGGTTTACAAAGCCTTCAGTATATTTGATAATGGACAAATAACTCTGTCAGCCTTGATTTTCTTCTCTGTAAAGTGGGGGATTTGGGCTTGATGATTCCTAAAGGTCCCATCCAATATGATGTTATAAGTTATAAGCCTATCATACCAAAAATTGGAAAATCAAAATTATACTCTCCAGAATTCTATTCCTGTGGGCACACAGTCCTTAATATTGTGGTATGCATGGCCTTTTTGAGGGTGAAGCTTATATATTGAAAAATTACATGTGAATCCTTGACCTTTGTCATTTTAGAAAACATCTTGGACATTATCACAAAGAAGGAGGTATTTTAGAAAACTAAATCAACAGTTTCTGGAATTGGACAATTATTGGTAATTGTCCCATAGTTCCTCAAATGCCTATGATTAAATTTCTGGGATGGAAGAAATTTTGATATTCTAAGAATTTGCTCTTCTATCTTAAAAATGCTTCATTGACCTAGATTCTCCTTCTGCCAAAATCAGTTTCATAATAAGTAGGGCATGAAACAGAATGAATTCATTCTCGAAGACACAGAGCATGGAGCCCCTGCAGCTGTAAAATTTATACATTCATTCATTCATTCATTCATTTAACAAATATTTGTTGAGCATTAGTAGGTAAAGTCCTGTGCTAGAAGGTATGGAAGATAAGATCTCTACCTTTACAATCTGAGGTAGGCGCTTTTAGATACAAATAATAATAATAGAATACAATGGAAAGATAAGAAAAGTGCATAAAAATACTAAGACTTTAAAGAATTCAAACCATAATAAATAGGGAAGGAAAGCTTCATAGAACGAATAACATTTGAGGGGAGAATTGGAGAATCATTAGGAGTTGGAAAGACAGAGCTAAATGGGGTGAAAGAAGAGATGAGAGAAGATATTCTGGGCCGAAAGAACAGAATTATCTATTCACAGAGTAATGAGAACAGGGGCATCTCTGGGTAATAATGAGTAGTCCACATATGAAGAAGAGTAGTGAAAATGAAATTGCAAAAGCAAATTGCGGTCAAATCCTAGCAAGTTTTGACTGTTAATCTAAAGATTTTAGACTTTCAGGGATGTATAATTAGATAGCCATTTGGAAAAAGTCTAAGAGTTTGATTGGATGGCAAGCTCAATATTATTCAATAGTATGAGATGGCAACCAAGAGCATGAGTATTATCTTGGCTGCATTAAAAAGAAGAATAATTTCCAGAAATAAGCATTTAATAAACCTTGAATATTGACTTAGTTACACCACATCAAGATTATATTATAATATAATTCATATTATATTCAGTTTTAGATGTTATGATTTAAGAGGGATATTAATAATCTAGAGAATAACATCTGAATTGGACCTCCCTCTCAAAATATTATTTATTTATTAATATTATATTATAATATTATATTATTTTGAATGTAACTAACCTGAGAGTATATAAACTCCTGGAAGGCAGGAACCGTTTCACTCTTGCTTTTTTATTCCTAGTACCAATTACATTTGCCACATTTATGTTTTTGTTTAGTAATTTCAGTTATGTCTGACTCTTGATCCCATGTTGGAATTTTCTCAGCAAAGATATTGGAGTGATTTGTTATTTCTTTATACATTAAGAAACTGAGGCAAACAGTGTTAAGTGATTTATCCAGGATCACAAAGCTAGTAAATGTCTGAGACCATATTTGAACTCAGGAAGAGTTTTCCTCCCTGAAAGTCAACATTGTATGTACTGTAGCACATACCTGCCCCTGCCTGCCATATAGTAGACATTTAATAAATGTTTGTTAATTGTTTTCACCAGCAGAAAAGACCTTGAGGGAACTGAGAAATATTTAACTTGAAAAAGATAAAACTTAGGGTGCAGCATGATAGCTTTCTTCCAGTATTTGAAAGGTTGTCAAGTGGGAGAGAGATTTGACTTGTTCTATTCAGTGCCTCTGAGCAGAACCAAGAACAATCAGTCAAAAGATGGAAATTTAGGTTTGATATTAGGAAAAACTTCCTAAAATTAGAGCTATTCAAAAATGAAATGGCTTGCTTGGGAAGCAGTGGGTTTCTTTCCTTGGAGGTCTTCAAGCAGAGAGATTTGCTATTTACTCTTCTGTTATGTTATAGTGAAGATTCTTTAAGATATGGGTTTAAAGAGCTATTGATATTTCTTTCAACTCTAATGCACTGTTTTAAATTCTTGTCTATTGAAAGCCATTAGGAAATGGATGTTTGAATGAAACAACTATTCTAACTAAGGGGAGTTATATATACCATACCTAACATGGAGGTAAGAAGTGATACAAAGGCACTCTCAAGGTCTCTCTGAAGAACTTTGGGATTGATTGTATGACATAAGAAATACTGACAAAGGACCACTCAATATGATTGCTCCTATCAAAGAAGCCAATGTGCTCTATAAGGAAAGCAGAATTGCATTAGCTCAAAAGAAATGTGAGATGCACAAATTTAGATCCATCTCCATTCCAAATGTTCATATGTACGATTTGAGCCTGACCGATGGTAAAATATCCAAGCTTATATTGGTATAATCAGCCACAGCTGAACACTGTACCTTGTTTCCAATGTAAATTATTTTATTTTAGTCTTCCTTGAGAATGAAAGACAACAACAACCAACCCATTTTTCAAATAACTGAAATAAAATAAGAGATACCTATCTTTTATGTAAGAGTAACTATAAAAATGACTGTAATAGATTAATTCTTCTTTTGGTCCTGCAGAAATCTGAGGACATCATCATAACTGAGCACTCTGAGCAGCAGAATTCTCTTTGGGTGCCATGGGTATAAAATACATAGAAATAATCAAATTGTAGATTGCTAGAATGAATCAGACTTTACAAATCAGATTAGACTGGATTGGAGGGTGTCATAGAAAAATCACTGAAAATAGAAAATAAAGATTTAGGTTTGACTCAGCATTTTACATCTTGCTACTTGTGTGACTTTGGGCAAATAATCACAACTTTCCAAACCTTAGATTCCTCATCAATAAAATAAAGAGTTGGACAAATCAGGGCTGGGATCCATTAACTTTTTTTTTTTTTTTTTTTTTTTTTTTAGTATTTTATAACTATTTAAAAATTCTTGGTTTTCTTTATAATCCTAAGTGTTTTATTTTATGCATTTTAAAAAGCATGACTCTGATGGCAGAAACTAGACATGGACCCACATTTAACACCACATACTAAGATAAGATCAAAATGGGTCTAAGACTTAGGCATGAAGAACGAGATCATAAATACATTGGAGGAACATGGGATGGTTTACCTCTCAGACTTGTGGAGGAGGAAGGAATTTGTGTCCAAAGGAGAACTAGAGATCATTATTGATAGAAAATTTTGATTACATCAAATTAAAATTTTTTCCACAAACAAAACTAATTCAAACAATATTAGAAGGGAAGTAACAAATTGGGAAAACATTTTTACAGTTGAAGGTTCTAATAAAGTCATCTCCAAAATATACAGAGAATTGACTTTAATTTATGAGAAATCAAGCCATTCTCCAATTGAAAAATGGTCAAAGGATATGAACAATTTTCAGATAATGAAATTAAAATTATTTCCACTCATATGAAAGAGTGTTACAAATCACTATTGATCAGAGAAATGCAAATTAAGACAACTCTGAGATATCATTACACACCTGTCAGATTGGCTAAGATGACAGGAACAAATAACGATGAATGTTGGAGGAGATGTGGGAAAACTGGGACACTGATGCATTGTTGGTGGAGTTGTGAAAGAATCCAACCATTCTGGAGAGCAATCTGGAATTATGCCCAAAAAGTTATCAAAATGTGCATATCCTTTGACCCAGCAGTGCTACTACTAGGCTTATATCCCAAGGAAATACTAAAGAAGGGAAAGGGACCTGTATGTGCCAAAATGTTTGTGGCAGCCCTTTTTGTAGTGGCTAGAAACTGGAAAATGAATGGATGCCCATCAATTGGAGAATGATTGGGTAAACTATAGTATATGAATGTTATGGAATATTATTGTTCTGTAAGAAATGACCAGCAGGATGAATACAGAGAGGCTTGGAGAGACTTACATCAACTGATGCTGAGTGAAACGAGCAGAACTAGGAGATCATTATACACTTCAACAATGATACTGTATGTGGATGTATTCTGATGGAAGTGGATATCTTCAACATAGAGAAGAGCTAATCCAACTTCAATTGATCAATGATGGGCAGAATCAGCTACACCCAGAAAAGGAACACTGGGAAAATGAGTGTAAACTATGAGCATTTTGTTTTTGTTTTTGTTTTTCTTCCCAGATTATTTTTACCTTCCAATACAATTCTTCCTTTGCAACAACAACAACAAAATTCGGTTCTGCACATATATATTGTACCTAGGATATACTATAAGATATTTAATATGTATGGAAATGCCTGCCATCTAGGGGAGGGGGGAGGGGAGGAGGGGAAAAATTCGGAACAGAAGGGAGTACAAGGGATAATGTTGTAAAAAAAAAAAAAAATTACCTATGCATATGTACTGTCAAAAAATGTTATAATTATAAAATTAATTAAAATAAAATATATATTAAAAAAGCATGACTCTGAGAAGAGGTTCATACCTTTCCCCAGACTTTTAAAGGAGTCCATGGCAGAAAAAAGTTAAGAAGTTCCAAACTAAATGAGATCTACTATCCATTCCACTTCCAAATTCTAGATTGTATATCTGTCTACTTACTAATTCTTGGATGTATCTAGTGACTGATATTTTTGGAATAAATCCCAAATATTTGTCTAACTTGTCATTTGTCTATGTCTTATAAAAACAGAATACAGAACAAAACCTATGATTATGTGAGCTTATCCACTGTTTATGTTCTATATAAATAGAAGGTCACCACAGAACAGTGGAATACTTTGTACTGTGTCTGGGCTCTAATGACCTTGGAAAAGTCAATGTCACTTTTCATAGCAATCTTAATTAATATAACTAATAAAAATAATTAATTAACTGTGAACTCTGTTTTTAAAGCAGTATGTTCTTTGTTTTGGAAAATAGAGTTATTTTAATTCAATTTTTTATTATTAATATTTTAATATTGTAGTGGATAAAGTACCAGATATGGAGTCAGGAAGACCTGAGTTCAAATCGTATCCTGTATACTTACTAGCTAAGTGACTCTAAGCAAATTATTTTACTTGTCTCTGTCTCAGTTTCTTCCTTTCTAAAATGTAGATAATAATAGCAACTACTTCTTGGGGTTATTGTGATGATCACAATGAGATTATAAAGCACTTTGCAAAGCTTAAAGTACTTTATGAACATAATTAATAAATAACTAATTAATTGTGGACTGCTTAGAAAACAATATGTATTCATCACAGTAAATTATATTTCCTTTAATTACACAAATCTGCAGTATACATTCAAGTAGAGGGCCATATTTGTTATCCATCAGAGCAACAGGGGATTTTTGATCAATATTATATGTGGAATTTATAGGATTTTGTCATGGCAACTAAAGCATTATTGCATGTTCAGTCCTATCTAACATTTTGCCCTTCCTAACTTAGAATTCAACTGAGAAAATTGCTTTATCTGTGTGAAGATTGATAGTTCATATCTGTTAGCATTACATTAAATGGGTCAGAGGAAAAAAGGTATTTAATTTAATTCCACAAATATTTACTGAGTGCCTACTGTATTGTTTAAAAGATGCCAAATGCTACAGCTACACATAGTTTAAGTGTATTGCACAGATAAGCTGATGTCATTAAGAAGAACTATCTGGAAATAAGCTTCAAAATCTTAAATGTGTGGATTTTAGAATATTAACAGAGGCAAGACATTGGTTTTACTCATTCTTTATCATGTATTTAGTTATGTTTTATTGATTTTTGTCACCAAAGTAACATCAAGAAAGCTATCAAGAAATACATGCATTTTCTCATTCTTCTATACATAAGAATGCTAAAATTAACAACAAAATGGATCAACCTGATCCTATAATACTGCAGCAAAATAAACATTAATAGAGAGAAAAGCTTTTGTGTCAAGCTATTTTGGTATCCAGAAGAATCCAGACTGAACATTAATTCAGGAAAAAGGAGACTCTATCTCTTAATTTAGTCTTGGTTTAGTCATTATCCAAAAAATGGTGTCAGAGTAAATGCAGTAAAATAAGGCCCCTTTTCTAGTTCTAAAAATTATGGGGAAGTTTTGGTTGATCTTGTGCTCCAGGAATAAGCAATCTAGGGGGGAGATACAATAGCATGGAGAGAGACAGCTGTATAGCACAGTGAGTAGCTCCTGGACTAGAAGTCAGGAAGACCAGATGTCATACTATCTGTGTGACTCTAGGCAAGTTATTGTCTAGATTCTCCTTGCCTTAGTTTCCTCATCTATAAAATGGGTACAATAATAGGACTTTACAAGATTGTTGTGAAGATCCAATAAGATAATAAAAGTACACTCTTTGCTAATTTTAAAGTCCTTTATAGATGCTAGCAAAATTTAATGAAATAGGGAAGGGATGTAGGTAAAGGAGACTTTTTCTATCAAAGTAGATTGATGTTTTTTTTCTGCAACTTAGAGTCCAGGAGCACTGAAAGTTTGGGTGACTTGCCTGGGACTACACAGTATGTGTCAGAGATGACATTTAAATCCAGATTCCTTGGTTCTAAGAATCATGAATTCAGAGTTAGAAGGAAATGTAGACGTCATTAAATCCAACTTTTTTATTAAAGCTTCTTAAATTGTGGTTTGTAACCCCATATGATGTCATGTAACTGAATATGGAGGTCACAAAATTATGATTTATTATTAGTAAATATTTGATTTGTGAACTTATTTTATATACCTTTATAACAGGGTCATGTAAAAATTTCTTGAGTGAAAAAAAGTTGTGAGTGGAAAAAGTTTTAAAATTCCTGTTATAGATGAGGAAACAAGGAGATTAATGATGTATGCAGGGTCACACCTAAGTGTCTGAGATAGGATTTAAACCAAGTTTTTCTGATTCCAAGTCCAGCATTCAATCCACTTATTATCTTACTATGATGATAGGATAACAACAACAATGAAAATAACTGACAATTGCATAATATTTTGAAGTTTCAAAAATGCCTTATATACATTAATGGATGCATAAGAGAAAGGCAGTATGCAATAAAATTATTAACTAGTCAGAAGCAACAGTGGGACCCTTATTCATCAAGTCCCCAAAATAAAGGTAAACTTTCCCATCAAATCACTGTTTCTATTTCTACACTGCCCCCTACTACACTCTCCATTATATGTGAATGTCTAACATTCCCTTAATGGCACCCAGTAGATTTTGATACCTAATGGACAGAGGGTTAGGATAATGGTCTTAAAAAGGAAATAAGTGAAAAACATTGCTCCTTTCAATGTATTCAATGCTCTAGCCAAATTGGACAACTACTGACCAACCTTCTTACATATCTTTTTTAAAAATTTAATACTATTTTATTTTTTCTAAATACATGCAAAGGTAGTTTTCAACATTCACCTGTGCAAAACCTTATGTTCCAAATTTTTCCCCTCTCCCTCCCCCACTCCTTTTCAGACATTACATGTCTTTTTAAAAACCTCTATAAAGAAAATGGTACATTTCAGTTTAAGGATCTTCTGTGTTGGGACATTCTTATAAAAATTCTCTAAATCTTCATACTATATTTAAAATCCAATTGATATTGCCTCATGACCATGGCTTTTCAAATAGTCTCCATATATATTGGGTGTTCCTGTTTATTTACCTATGGCCTCCCTGATTAGAACATAATATCTTAAGAGCAGAAACTACCTTTTTAAAAAAAATATTCCCAGTGCTTAGCACAGTGCTTGACACACAGAGTGAGTATCCAATAAATTACTCATTGGCTGAGTGATGGCTAAGTACATTATGTGAAATCAGCTGATATAGTATAAAAATTCTGGGCATGGAGAAATGACAAAAGATTCATAGAGTTTTCACTCCACTCAAATCCCAAAGGCTTATTTTCCTGTATTAGCCTTTTCTTTATAATATGCTAGGTTGCAAAAGTATGAAAGAACCAGATGAAGAGTCTGTTTTTTGATTCCCTGCAAGTGTTCTTTGATTGAACTGTGAGAACAGGAAGAAAACCTCAGAAGGCTCTCAGAAGGAGCCTTAACAAACACATGCACACATCAAGATTACTTTTAAGCTGTTTGGGAGAAAAGATAATAAAGAAGGAAGCAGGCACTGAGAATATTTGGTAGAGGTAATTTCATCCTTCGAAACATGTACCATCATGAATGCTTTCTCTGTGTCAAAGCTGGAAATCAATTCACATAACATTTGCAATCTGATATCTCCCCTGTTAACTAATGGAAGTCCTGGCTCCTCTATTAGCCCTAATCTGAATCAAAATGGCTAATGAGATATCAACATGAGTCACATAATATTATTATCACTTTTTAATTTAAAAATATTCTTTAGTTTTCCAGGATGCAGTAATGAGAAAGAATAAGTGCTTAGCAAGTCATATGATTTTAAAATTATTTTTCATATTTCAAGTTTAAAAAAAAAAACCTCTCAATGAATGGGGAGGAAATAAATGTTCCCCAAAGAGTATGTTTCTGCAAAACTGGGAAGCTGAGGAGATTCGTTTCTTGAGAAAACCCTTAAGATCAGAGAATGCTTTGAACTAAAAACAGCTTCAAAGACATGTGAAAATTCTTTGTCCATTTTATGTGATTACCTAGGAAGAAGTACAGCATAAGACAAAGAAGTATTCCATTTAGAAGCAGTAGGAATTTAAAGGAAGACAATTAACTGTAGGTAAAATTCAAATGCAAGTTCACTTTCTAATCATCAATTCAGAACCAGGATTTGATGTAAATAAATTACAATGTCAAAATTCAGCCTCTTAAAAGGATGGAGTATACACAGTTTAGGGATGGGCAATATATTTCCCTGATGTTAAAACATCTGCAATAATACACATGCGTGAAGTCCTTATACATAAATAATAGGGTCTATGTAATAATACCATTAACCTTCCATGTGTACAATGTTAACAAAAACTAGAATGCATGTACATGGATTTCCATTTACCAAAAGCCCATATGAAAGGCATGCTTATTTTGTAATAACAATTAGTGGTCCCAGGAATAATGATATGTACAGTTTCTCTTTCAAGGTCTGATGGAGAACTGAATATTCGGTGCTGGAATCATTTTCAGCTATAATAAGCTTTGCTTCTGCTTTCACAAAACATCCAATCTCCCAATTTTTTGCATCTTCACTGGCTATCCCCCATCCCTGGAATTCTTGATCTCTATTTCTGGCCTCCTTCAAGGCAACTAAAATCTTTCCCCCTTAATGCTAAGGACTTCCTTCATTGTGACTGTTTTGTTTGTACATAGTTGTTTGTATGCAATCTCCCTCATTCAATTATAAGTTCCTTAAGAGCAAGTTCTATTTTTTGTCTTTCCATTCATCCCTAGTGTTAAGCACAGGAGCTTGTATACAATAGTCAGTGCAGAATTAATACTTGATAAAACTCACCATTCAACAACAACAACAACAACAAAAAATACTTGACAAAAACTGCTTGGAGAAACATAACAGAAATTAGGTAGAGAACATTCTATATACCACATACAAAGGTAGATCAAAATGGGTTCATGATTTAAACATAAAAGGTGATATTATAAATAAATTAGAACAGCAAGGAATAGTTTACCTGTCAGCTATATATATGGAATATATAATCAAATGAGAACATTACAAGATATAAAATTGATAGTTTTAAAAAAGTTTTGCACAAACAAAACCAATGCAACCAAGATTAGAAGGAAAGCAAAAGGCTGGAGAAAATTACAGTATTACATGAGATAAAGGCTTCATTTCCCAAAGATATAGAGAACTGAGTCAAATTTATAAGACTACAACTCATCCTTTCCCCAATTAATAAAATAGTAAGAGCATATGTTCATATGCCTTTCAGAAGAAAAAAATTTTTTAGAAGGAAAAATTAAATTTACTTATATAGTCATATGAAAAATCCACTAAATCACTATTGATTAGATAAATGAAAATGAAAACAACTCTGTGGTACTACTCTACCATATCAGAATGGCTAATATGACAGAAAAGGGAAATGATAATTATTGGAGGGAGTGTGGAATAATTGGGATACAAAGACACTGATGGTAAAGTTTTGAACTGATCCAACCATTCTGTAGAACAATTTAGATTTATACCCAAAGGGCTATAAAACTGTGCATACCATTTGTATGTAACACAGCTACTAGATCTATAGCCCAAAACAGGGGGGAAGAAAGACTAATCTTTCTGCACAAAAAATATTTATAGCAAATTTTTGTGTGTGGTGGCAAAGAATTGGTAACTGAGGGCATGTCCATCAATTGGAGAACAGCTGAACAAATTATGTATATGATTGTAATGGAATATTATTGTGCTATAAAAAGGATGAGCAGGATTATTTCAGAAAAAAGATAAAAAGACTTACATGAATTAATGCAAAGTGCATTGAACAAAACCAGGAAAGCACTGTACACAGTAACAATTATATGATGACCCACTGTACATGACTTCACTCTTCTTAACTGACACAGGACAATTCCAAAAGCTCATGATGAAAAATGCTATCTACATCCAGAGAATGAATTGATAGAGTATGAATGCAGATTGAAATATACTATTTTTCACTTTTTTGTCTGTGTTTTTCACAATATGAATAAGATAGAAATATGTTTTGCATGATTGCACATATATATATAAACTATATCAAATTGTCCATTGTCGTAACAGGGGAGTAAAAGGAAGGCAAGAGCATTTGAAACTCAATTTTTTTTTTAATGGATGTTAAAAATTGTTTTTACTGTAATTGGGGCAAATAAAATAGTGTTCCAAAAAAATAATGCTTGTTAACAACAAATAAATCTTTCCTCAGTGTCCTATACTAGATGGATTATCACTCTCCTCTTCTAAACCCATAATCTTTAATTCCCACAGGAGGTTTTCCTTTTTAGTTCACTTTCACTAACTATTCTAAGAGATAATTACTATTCTCTCTGTCTTTTTCTGTCTTTGCCTGTCTATCTCCCTACCATGGAGAATTCAAGGGCCCTTTGCCACTACTTTGTCAGTACTTGTAAGGATATACTGTTTCCATTTCTTTAAAGGCATGAAGCTGAGCATTCCTGATTCCAAGACTAGTGTTCTTTTCATTGCATCACCTTCCTGCCCCCAGAGTCAAGAAGACCTAAGTTCAAATCTGACTTTATACATTTATTAACTGTGTGACTCTGGGAAAATCATTTAATCCTGTTTGTCTTAATTTCCTCATTTGTAAAATAAATTGGATAAAAAAATGACAAATCACTTTAATATCCCTACCAAAAGGGGTGGGGAAGAATTGAACTTGATTGAAGATGGCTAAAAAGCAAATACTTAATCTATATTAGACTGCTTGTTGTCTTGGGGAGGGAGAAGGGAAAGAAGGGAAGGAGAAATATTTAGAACTCCATTTTACAAAAATGAATGTTGAAAACTATCTTTACATGTATTTGGAAAAATAGAATACTATTGAAGAGTAAAAAAAAAATTACTAAACAAGAACATCAAAGAACACAAAGACCAGTCAGGAAATAAAAGATACAGTCATTTTCTTATTCATTTTGCTAACAACTCAGGAACAGCAAAGTACTTCTATCTCTCTGTCTCTCTCAGTTTCTGTCTCTTTCTCTTTGTCTCTGTTTCTCTTTTTTCTCTGTCTGTCTGTCTGTCTGTCTATGACTCTCTTTCTGTCTCATCATCTTTCTCGGTCTCTCCCTCCCCCTCTCTTTGTCTTTTTTTCTGTATTTCTTCCTACCTCCATACCCGTCTTGTCACTAACTGTTGTCTTCTCTCCCTCTTTATCCCTCTCTCTCTCTCTCCTCTTCCATCATGGATCTATTTAGGGTTCCAGATACTTTGTGGTTGAGGATTCCCTTAAAGGGGAAAACAGTTAAGGTCAACAAAGATCTGAGTCCTCATTTCCTTCCTCACTCCCATTTCCAAAGATGTGGAGAGGGTCAACAAAATCCCCTGGACTTACAGTACTAGCCTTTGACAGAGGATCCTGAAAAAAGGGTAATAATACTTGGAGTTGTTAGAAATCCCTTTTCCAATAGACCCACAGATTCTCCATGCCTCACAGGCACTACTATCTTTATGTCATGACTCTGTCCCTTAATCCTTCTACATATCTGGGGCCACATAGGTCCTCCATTTATCTCCATGTTGCTTGGTCCAGAAATGGGACATTGTCCAAGAAATCCACACTTAATTATACAGGAATTCCTCTTCTCCCCAGGAGTTTACTATGGTCCAGGAGCTTGATCATTAGATATCCACTAGGCTTTCCACATCTTCCTCCTTAGCTCTATAACTACTTCTCCATGGCTACAAACTCTAGGAATTAGAGGTTCTCTAAGGAAGACTGAATGGACACAAAATTCTCACTTACCACCTTTGGACTAAAGTTAATTCTTTTCACATATTATCTTATGTAGCATCTCTCTCAGTTTTGGTCTTTCATTCAACTCTTCTGGTCTCTGGTCTGCTCCCTTATGAAAAAAGTCACCAGGAATGTATCAAGTAATTGCTGCACATGATGTACTATGCTAAGCTGGGTTAACAAGAAAAAGCAAAAGAAGATCCTGCCCTTAAGAATCTTACAAACTACAAGGATGGAAAAATATATAACTATAAAAAACTATTATCATGACAAAGACACTTAAAACTCAGAAGAAAAGAATAACTCTAAAATGTCTACAAGCAAAGTTTCAAAAAGGATGGAATAGGAGATGATACCAAGGGATAGGGATATGAAGAGGAGAGAAGATGAAGCTCATGGTAGATGACCTCTATTTTCTTAATCAAATATAAGACCAGGTCTTCACTTGTGAGAGTAGGAAAAAGGGGAGGGGAGCTGAAAAGTTGGAGGAGATAAGTAAAAGGTTTGGAGTAGCCACTGAGGAGTAAAATAGAGAATCAATTAATAATAAATTAAATTATTTCCTTGAAGCATCCACTTGAAAATAGACAACAAATTTGTAGTAGATCCTAATCTTAAATGCATGGTTGGTTGACTTTCTCCCATCTCTGTTCAGCAGCATATAAATAGAACTAGACAATAAAATGAATGGAATAATCCAAGGTTGGAATTTACCAAGGTATAAGGTGAGATTGGACAAAGGAGCAAGAGTTACAGAATGAAAGTGGTTAAATAAACCATTCCAAATTGAGAAGGGCTGAAAATGAGTCCAGAATGAGTATCAAGGTTGAGATTATATAGAGAAGTAGAAGGATTGGAATTAAAAGTGTGAAAATGAAAAATAGTTTTGGGACTAAATCATAGGGATAAAGGAAATGATAGGAAATTAAGATAAATAAAGGAATTTTAGAGTTCTTGATCATGAAAGGGGAGAATTTCTAGCAATGATGAGATCAAGAGTGTGACTATTCCTGGATATGGCTGAGGTGAAGAAGATGGAATTGGAAGTTGAGTGGATTGAGAAACTGGGTAATTAGAGCATTTGAAGGAACACAAAAATATATGTTGAATCCCTTAGTATAACATGAAGAGTTAGAGTAGTGAAGAAGACTGTGAGTGAGATACTGATTTATTTAAGGAGAAACTGTTGAGTCTAAAATTGCTATAGATAGTGAATCCAAAAGTATTTAACTTCCGAAATATGATAAGAGGTGTGAATTTTCTACTATATTTTATCGCCTGAGATTTCTAGTCCTTGCAGAATAAATCCTTTCATCATAATTGAAAGTAATTTCTTCAGAGACATCAGCAATCATTTTTAAGGATTCTGAATATGTTAGCCTAAAAATGATGAGAAAGGGAGAAGATGGGAAAATTGCACTTGAGTTTGAAACAGTTATTTCTGTCCATTTTCATGATTTAAAATATGTTTACTTACACTGGCAATCACATTAAAATAATAAATAAGTTCATTTGGAAATAAAATAAGATCTTTATCCAAGAAGGAATATCAAAGTTGGATGATTGGTTTCAACATTCTAGATGCAAGGAAACAAATAACCAGTAAACATATCAAGTATCATGCAGTTATGGACTATTTGCATTTGTTTATTCAATTGAGGGTAAAAAATAACTTTATCTCTGAAATTGGATTTCTGAAAACAGATAACTACAAAAAAGCATGCAGAAAAATCAAATTACTTCAAGTTAAGAATTCTATTGAAATTTATAGTGCATGCAGAAATCCATTGTTATCACATGTCTAGGTTTGCCAAAAACTAAAAGTAAACTCTTGGATTTAACATTATTTTGATATCAAGTTGAAACTACTTCATCCTGCAATTCCCCAAAAATTCCCACAGCTTTCCATATTTTCACTTGACCTATCCACATTGGTAGAAACAATAGTTTATCTCTTTTTTCATGACAGCAAATATCAAGAGCTAGTATAAAAAACAATGTAAAGGGAGGGTCGTAGAGGGAAATAATGCATGACCTCTTTATATATGCAAGGATTAAAGGATATGCTGGTGAAATAACTATGTTATCTTTGGCTATCAAGGAACTATCTTTTCCTCTTTGATCTTCCCCTTTGAGTGGATATTGCTTTTCTCTCCTTGGTGTTAAATGTGTAGATGGACTATCCAATTAGACCTGGCTCCAACCTCATCCTACTAGCTACGCATTTCATTGATTCACTTATATAACAATGTATGAAACTATAGGCAGAATAACAAAAGGAATAAAAAAGTAAATTGGTTTATATTTCATAGACTCCTCCTCAAACCATGCTGTGACCCTTTCCTTGGCATAGGTAGGTAAAAATTTTTCAATTCCCCCAAGCATTTCTATGAAAAGATGGCAAGGAATTCACTCAAGGCTTTTTTTTTTTCACTCTGGAACAAAATTTTTTGGTAGATCAGGGTCCTGTTCTTTTATGTAATACAAAAACTCATAGTTTCAGGCTGGTCTCTTCTGAATACATGGGTGGCCCAGAGCTGGTTATGCTTTCACTTTTGAGTTTCTAAGTATTCTTTCCAATTGGCATCACTTCTAAGTGACAGAGTTTCTCTTTGTCTCCCTTCAAGTGTGTGCCCTTTAATTCTATCTATAATTGTCTCTTTCATATTGGACTATTCTAATGGAAATGTCAACACAGAATGAATCTGATTCCTATGGTCCTACCAATGCATTTGGAGGAAGAAAAACCCCATTCTTGCATCTAGGTCAGTTTTTTATGTTCTCCTTCAAAATCCTCTTATCTGTTATGATTTTCATTTTGCTCCCTCATCCTGGTACCTCCCAGGGTTGTTTGAGAATAAAATGAGATATTATTTGTGAGGTGCTTAGCATAATGTTTGGTGGATGCTATATAAATGCTTATTCCCTACCCCGCTTAAGTAAAGCTAACTACCAACATCAAATATTTGGCATTTTCCTACTCTTGAGGGCTCCCTTTAGAATTCTTGGGAGTTCTAAGACCCTCATGATCCCATCAAGATTCCTATTTGCTCTTTCCCATCTAAAAGGTACTTCTTAAGGCCTACTTTACATAGTTTAGTAGAATTTTATTCTGCAGTAATAAGAAAAGTTCACACAATATAACACACCATGAAAATAAGTCCTGCGCCATATGGTTCATGTTCATATATCGTTTGCATTTTGACATGTAAGAGAATGAACTCCAGAGTATGTCCTGGTAACTATCACATTACTCTGCCAGTTTTCTGTTTTTCAATAACATTCATCAAAGGATTATATATGAGAGTACGACTATGAGCTATGTGCCCTAAGAGTCAAATCTAGAGACTGGATCTGTTCAAATGATACTTTCAAATGCTTAGGTTAGATCAGGGTTATCTCCAAAATTAATGTCTACTTCAAATTAGGACTCTTTAAGACAACCCTAAAACCCCTAGAACAGCATATGATAATAACCCAAGTTTCATATTTACCTAAATAACCTCTGATCTAAAAGTAGATTGATCTTTTGACTTTGAAAGTAGAGCCCTGGGAAGAAGGAAGGAGAAGGAATGATGGTTTAATATTAAGCAAACAACCAACTCATTGAATTCTTGTTAACATAGGTTTTCTAAAGCAATGAAAACAGGTCCCAAAAAAATCAGATAGATAAGCCTTGAGAAATATATTCTGTCTATTCCCATAATTTGCTTTGTGATGGCAGTTTGACTACATAAAAGTTCTCAGATAGATCTTGTTGAAAAGATGTAATTCTTTCTCCTTTATCCAAATTAATAATATGGTCAGTCTAAATAGAAAGTAAAGTTGGGGAAGAAAATATAGTAATCTCTTTGGTGGAATATGGTGGAAACATTGTTAAAACTGGCTGGCTTGAGTGTTTCTTATAAACTCTCTGCAAGGATACATTAATTAATTAAGCTAGGATTTATTTATATCACTAGGATATCAATTTTACTATCTTCCTTTTGAAGACAGAGAGATGAGTCTGGCAAATGTCAACATCCCTTTATAAGTACAGAAAGGACCTTTTTCCTTTTGTAAAGCTTTTAACTGGAACCTAAATTAATCTCTTATTAGACTTGCCTTCATTAATTTTTCTGAATGTCTCATTTAGTAGAATCTTTGATTTCCATGGATCTCTTTTCTTATAATTCCCACTGGGGAACTTATGTCTAGTACTTTTTTGCCAAGAAGCTTTTTTAACAAATGAGCAGCCCAAAAACAATTCCCAGGATAGTTCTGATTAATGAAGTCTCTATCCCAAATAAAAGAGGTCTCATTAATTAAGATAAATCTCTGGTAAATATGAAGAGATCTAAGAATTAAAGTTTACCTTTCCTCCATAGAAGAATATGAAATTAAGAAAAACACATTAAAAGAGCTAACAATCACTAAAAATTCAAATTGAGAGAGAATTCTACAATGGAAAGGAATATTAGGAATCATCTAGTCAGTCTCTCTCATCTTCTAATTGAGGAAGTTGTGATCCAGAAAGAAACTATAGAAAGAAATCTATTAAAGGTCTTATCTTATGGTCGTTATGAACCTGAGAATAAGACCAGTATCTCTTGACTCCCAGTTCAATGTTATTAGCATTCTATTATAGAGTATGAATTCCTTTAGGACAGAGGTGATTTTTTTTTTTTTTATTACATCCCATGAACTCAGGACAACATAAAGATGAATTGAATTGAATGAAATTATACTACCCTCTTCCATCCTGCTGCTTAAAAGGAAAGAGTTGAATGACATTTTGTTGTTATTGTTGTTCTTGTTGTTGTTGTGGATTTGTTTTTAAGTCAAAAACACGGGTAATTGAGGAAACATAGGCAAAATAATTAAAACAAAATTCCTGGATAATGTGTTCTTCAGAAATAGGTTTGATAAAAATAAAAGAATATAATCTTAGTAAGATATATAAACTTCTTTAAACATCTTTCATTTTTCCCATTTTCCTCTCATTCTTTCTTATATGGCCTGATGCCTCCTTTCTCCCTCCACAGCAAATAACAAAGACTTCTGCAAGTGAAGAATATACAATTAGATTGCTACTTTCTATTTCCTTAGATTAGTTTAGTTTGTAACTCCATTTGAAAATATTTATAAAGATTTCTGGGAAGCAAGATGGTGTAATAAGTGGTAAAATTGCCAAAATTCTCCCTTATTCACCTCCAAAAAACCCATAAAATAGCAGTGCTAAACAAATCTTGGAGAACCAAAAAAAAATGGGGCAAAATAATCTTTTAACCAAGAAACTTAGAAGATTGGCAAAAAATTTCTATCTCCCTTGGGTAAAAGGAGACGCCAGACTCCAGCAGCATCTCCAGCAACATCATTAACCCCCATACCCTACCCCCTTAGCATAGCTCCAGATACAAGGGTCCCCTGGGAACTTCAGGACAACATCAGTATAGAACCAGGTAAGCATCCAGGGTTGTAACCCCTACCACAAAAAAGAAAGAGTGCCCCTTCCATTCCAAGAACAGACCTCAAATTGAAAAGAAAAGAAAAGAAAAAGGCCAAAAAAAGATGCACAAACTACAACAATAAAATCTGACCATAGAAAATTATTATGGACAGAGAAGAACAAAGCACGAGCTCAGAAGAGAACAATAATGTCAAAACACCTTTGGGCAAAACCCCTAAGAAAAATAAAAAGTTTTTTCAAGCCCAGAAAAACTCAGGGGAGGGCTCAAAAAATAATATGAAAGACAGAAGGAAAATTAGGAAAAGAAATGAAGGTGTTGCAAGACAATTACAAAAGAAGTCAACACCTTAGAAAAAGAAAATAATTGCTTAAAAAATAGACTTGATCAAATGGTAAAGGAGATATAAAAATTCATTGAAGAAAATAACTTTCTAAAAAGTACAATCAAACAAATGGAAAAGGAAATACAAAAGCTAACTAAGGAAAACAACAAATCTTTAAAAGTTAGAATTGGGCAAGTGGAAGTTAATTATTTTATGCAACATCAAGAATGAATCAAATAAATTCAAAAGAATGAAAAAAATTGAAGAAAATATAGAATACCTCATTGGAAAAACAACTGATCTAGAAAATTGATGTAAGAGAAACAGTATTAGAATCATTGGACTACCAGAAAGCCATGTTCAAAAGGAGGATCTGGATAACATCTTTCAAGAAATTATCAAGGAAAACTGCTCAAATATTATGAAAATAGATGGCCAAATAGGCATTGAAAGAATCTACTAATCACCTTAGGAAAGAGTATAAAAATAAAAACTCCAAGGAACATTGTAACCAAATTTCAAAATTATCAGATAAAGGTAAAAACACTGCAAGAGGCCAGAAAGAAATAATTCAAATATTGGGGAGCTATAATCAGGATTATATAGAATTTAGCAGCTATAATATAAAAGGATCAGAGGTCATGAACTATGATATTCCAGAAGGCAAAAAAGTTAGAACTACAATCAAGAATCACTTACCCAGTGAAATTAAGCATAAAACATTAAGGGGAAATAACAGGCATTCAACAAAAATACAAGAATTGCAAGCTTTCACAAGGAAAAGAAAAGAACTGAACAAAAAAAATTGAACTTTGATAAGAAGACCCACTAATAGAAGAGATGGAAGAGAAAGAGAATATGAATATAAGGTGAATTTGAGGGAATGACATAAAAATTAAGAATTAAAAAGAGCACACTGGGTACAGAAGGAAGAGAGACATAGAATGGGATAAATTATTTCATAAAGAGGCACAAATTCTAATAATGGAAAGATAGGAGGGTGGGCAAATGGACATTGCTTGAATCTTACTTTCATCAGATTAGCTCACAGAGGAAATAATATACATGATCCATTGAATATATAAATCTATCTTACCAGATACAAAAATAGGAAAAGAGAAGATTAAGTAAAGGTAGGAGTTAGGGGGAAGGGGAGCTAACAGAGGAGAAAGCACACTGTGGGAGATAGTAGACAGAAGCAAAGCATTGTTGATGAGGCTTAGAGTGATAGGAGAAAGAAGACAAACAGGAAAAATAATAAGATGGAAACAAATACACAATTAATGATCATAACTGTAAATGTGAATGCAATGAATTCTTCTATAAAAATGAAGTAGATAACTGAGTGGATCAAAAAATAGAATCCCACAATATGTTGCTTACAAGAAATAGCCTTGAAGCAGAGAAACACATACAGAATATTAAATGTAAGGGACTAGAGCAAAATCTATTATGCTTCAGATTAAATTTTTAAAAATCAGGGGTAAGCAATCCTGAGGATTCAAAATATATAACAACAATAAAAAATATAATAATAGAAGAAATTCTATTTCTGAGTGTCTGTTTTTGCTTCTTTGAGGCTATTCTTTTGTTCTCTACTGTACACTTTTTACTTTATTCTTATTTCCCCTTTCATTCCCCCCTTCCCCAAGCAGATTACAGTTAATCCCAGATATATTTATATATACATGTATGTGAATCACACACACACACATACAGATATACATATATGTATATACATATATATAGACCTTTATGTATACAAACCCACATATTCTCAGACATATATATATATATATATATATATATATATATATATATATATATATATATATGCATATGCATTTACCCATAAGCATGTCTAAAACAATACTATGGCTGACATATAATGTAGATTTCTCTCTTGATTAAATTTTTAACTTTATCTGAAGTCAATGCTTACTCTTCTTACATTTTTCCCTAGTAAATTCTACTCCTGACTCTCTGTTATATCCCGTATTTCCTATCTCTGCTAACTCTTCTACTTTAATTCAGTTTCTTAACTTTCAATGGATCCCTCCCTTTCTCCCCTAACCCTTTCCTTCCCTCTTTATTCTATTCCCATTAATCTACATATTTTAATCCACTCCAATTAATCTAAACACTCTTCTGTACTTCCACCTTATCTTATGCTACTCTTTTCCCCCCTTTTTATCCTTTGCCCATTAATTACACACCTTGCCCCACTGCCATTAATATACACATTCCTCTATACCCCTTATCCTATTCTCTCTCTCCCCATCACTGTCCCTCTTATTTCTTTATAGATTTTGGAAGGTACTACTATAACCTTCATGGCATACATATAGTGTTGCCTATTTAACCCATTCATAACATGTGTAGGTTTTCAGAACTACCCCCTCTAATGGCTCTATGTCTATTCTGCATTTGTATAATATAATAAGTATTTTTATCTTTTCCTAGACAATTTTGCTTTTTAGAGTCAGATCAACTTTGCCCCAATCTTTCTTTTGAGCTACCCAATTACTGATGTCAATCTTAAACATATAGTATACACTATGTAAAAAAAAAAAAAAAAAACCATAAATGAAATTTGTCCATGTAAAATTAATTAATCTTTGATATTGGCTCTGATATGTTAGATTTTTCTATTAAGTGTTAATTTGGTTGAAAGAAAATCATGAAAATATGTAAATTTGTTGAATGTCCATTTTTTTCAATCAATATTAGGGATAATTTTGCCAAACATAATTTTTTTTGGCCTCAGACCTAATTCTTTTGATTGTTAATATATTTTATTCCAGAACTTGTGGTTTTTTATTGTGGCTGCTGTAAGTCCTATACAATTGTAATTGTAGCTCCAGTCTATTTGAATTGCTTTTTTTTTTTCTTTCTTTTTGCAGAATTTTCTCTTTGATCTAGGGGTTTTGAAATTTGGCAATAATATTCCTATGGGTTTTCATTGTAGGATCTCTTTGAGGTGATGATTGGTGGATTTTTTAAATTTCTACTTTTCTGTCATGTTCTATCACCTCAGAATAATTTTCTTGGATTATTTTTTGTATTATTGCATCAAGCTTCCTTTTTTTTTGTCACAGATTTCATGTAGTCCAATTATACTTACATCTTCTCTTCTCAATCTGTTCTCCAGATATGTTTTTTTCTTATAAGATTTTTCACATAATGTTTTATTTTTTCATTCTTTATATTTTGTTTTGTTATTTCTTGATCTCTTATAGCTTCACTGGTTTCTCCTTGCCTAATTCTATTTTTTAAACAATTATTTTTTTTCTTTAAGACTCTACTTTTCTAGTTGGCCAATTTTGTTTTTATAATCTTCTTTTTCTTTGATAGTTTTTATTTTTGAATTTTTTCTCAATTTCTCTCAATGGATTTTTAAAGTATCTTTTGAGGTCTTCTATAAATTTTCTCTGGGCAGGTAACCATTTAACATTACTCTTTGGAGTAGAAAGGTAAACCCTGGTTTTCTTTATTCCCCTAGTAAATTTCCATGGTTTGGTTCTTTCTTTGCATTTCAGTTTTTGTTTTGTTTTTTAATGAGAAGTATCAGTGTAAACACCTCTAATCATGGGGTATGAAGATAATGTTTCTAGCTTCACTTCAACTCTCCTTTCTTATCTGGAACTCAAAACCAAAACTCCACTTGCCTCAAAGTGCCTGCAGCTAGCAGTGTCCCTGCCCCATTGCTTCTCCACTCACTTGGTAAACTGGTTCCTTCTTCCCTTGGGCCATGTCTCTGGGCCTGGCAATCCTAATTAGTTAAGATTCCCTCAATCTTTCCTAATTCAGACCCCTGACTCAGCATCTGTCTAAGAGGTAAAAGTTTCTGTGAGGCTTTAGCCAAAACCAGCTAGCTCCAGTCTCTCCATTTGCCACTTCTATGGAGCTAGCCTGGAAGTTGTTTGCACTTCACACTGGTTAATCTCTGGCCTGGGGTCTTCTTGGCTTGTATCAGGAGAAACTCTGTTCTGCCCCAAGTCTTCTTTGTGATTTACCAATCTATGTTTGTCCTGAGGCATAAATTTGTTCTGTTTGTGGATAAAATTGGAGAGCTTGAATTTACTGACCTACTCCACTATCTTCCCAGAATCTTCTCCAGTATTTAAATTCTTAAAGAAGAGATTAAGTGAATTACAAATACATAACTAAACAAGAGATAGAGAGCATTGCAAAATATAAAATAAATAATTTGTTTATATTAAATTCAAAAGCTTTTGCACAAACAAAATCAATGCAATCAAGATTAAGAGAAAAGCAAAAAGCTAGGAAATCATCATTACAGCAGTGTTTCTAATAAATACCTCATTTCTCAAATATATAGAAAAGTGAATCAATTCTATAAGAATAAAAGCCATTCCCCAATTGATAAATTGTCAAATAATATGAACAGGCAGCTTTCAAATAAAGAAATCAAAACTATCTATAGACATATGAAGAAGTGTTATAAACCACTTTTGATTCGAGAAATGCAAATAAAAACAACTTATACCTTTCAAATTGGCTAATATGGCAAAAGGGGAAATGGTAAATGTTGGAAAGAATATGGGCAAATTGGCTCACTAATGCATTGCTAGTAGAGTTGAAAACTGCTTCTGTGGAGCAAAGGGCAACCAAACTGCACATACCTTTTGATTTAGCAATATTACTATTCTGTCTATATCACAAAGAGATACATGAAAAAGGGAAAAGGACCTACATATGAAAAAATATTAATAATGGCTCTTTTCATGTAAACAAAATATTGGAAATCAAGAAGATGCCCATCAATTGGGGGATGGTTGAACAAGCCATGACATATGAATGTAATGAAAAACTATTATGCAATAAGAAGTGAACAGGCATATTTCAGAAAACCTGGAAAGACTTATGTGAACTGATTCAAAGTTAAATCAGCAAAACCAAGAAAACCTTTATATAATATCTTAGCATCCAAGATAAGCACAAAGGACTCATGAAGGAAAATGCTTTCCACATTCAGATAAAGAACTGATGGACTCTGAACCCAGATACTTTTTAAAAATTTAGTTTATTCTTTTTTATGTTTTTTCTTTTAATCTATTTCTTCTTTCACAACTGGATTTATATGGATTAATATGGAAAATTTTACATGATGCCCCATGCTGACCCTATATCAATTTCCCTGCCATTTTAGCAAGAAGGGAGGAAAAGGAGGGAGGAAAAGAATTTTAAACTCAAAATCTTGTAAAAGTGAAAGCTAAAAATTGTCTGGATGTGTAATTGGGGGAAAATAAAATACTATTAAAAAAGAAAACAAAGAAATGTTTATATATAAACTTATATCATTAAATTGTTTTTTCCTCTTTAACTTCACTTACCATTGTGACTAAATGTGAAACCATGAAGAATCTAAGATGGTTGAATGCACTTTAGAAAATCATTGGGGAACAAGCAAATAATACATTTTAATCTTTTCTGGATGCAACCTATCTGCCCATTTGTATGAGCCCTGTATAAATAGTCAGAATTTCAGTCTTTGTCTGGAGTTAATGGCCTGCACAGTCTTGTTATGACATCTCTCATTAAATATTAAACTGAATATTTATGAAGTCCTCAAAGTTTACAGCAAATTAGTCTTAGTAACAGGAATATTATGGATTTTAGTATCACTATTAACTTTAGGAGATCACAAGCTTAAGATATGAATGTTTTATATATCTGGGGAAAGGAAGTAAATTATACACTAACAACATAATACAGTACACTAAAGGAGTTTCCTTTATAATGGGGAGGCCTTAGGAGAACATGTAATTTCATGATTATTTACATGTAGAGTCTCTGTTTATGGTTGTGCACCTGCATCTGTGCAGATGCATGTTCTATACTTCCAGAGGGAACTGCCAACTGGAATAGTTTTCTTGCCATAAACATGTATTAGATCAATGGTACATGCACACCCTAATACAGTTTACCAGTCCAGTGTAAGTTTACCAGGAGGAGGTTTAGCCAGTTACTTTAGCTTTTTAATTCTTCCTTTAACTGGGAAAGATAGCCATACTTATATATTCCTTCCACAACTTTTCTATAAGCTTTTTAGAGCATGTGAAGAGGATTTCCTTTTGACTTTGGATATACATTTTAAAATATATACTAAAAATAAAATGCTCAAGTAGCTAAGCTTTGTTTCACATCATTTGAGAAAGATTCAATCGCTTCTTAAAGAAAATTGGCAAGTTCTCTTATTATCATATCCAGAAACCATCTCTGCAGCTACATTTAGAAATATTGGCTTCTCCTTGGGCATATGTGAAAGTACACTAAATGATTCAAAATGAGGGATGGAAGGAAATAAGCATTTATTAAGCACCTGCTGTGTGGGAGGTACTATGTTAAGTGCTTTAAAAATATAATCTCAATCCTTCCAACAATCATGAAAAGTAGGTGTGGTTATTGTCATCATTGTACAATTGAGAAAATCCAAAAAGATATCAATTGAATAATCTGCGCAGGGTCATATAAGTGTCTGAGACAAATTTTAACTCAGATCTGCTTGACATCAGGCCCAACACTCTACCTACTATGCCATCAGCTGAAATTAGTACAAGTTGTAAGGAATCAAAAATCTAGAAACTTCCTTCAGTGGGCCTTCTGGAACCAACTTAAAAACCAACTTAGAAAAATGTAGCCTACTTTTTAAAGACCAAACTATGAAAAAATACAACTGCTCATAAAAATCAACTAGGAGCAAGACAAAAAGTTAATACTTTAGTGCCTGGTCTAAGCTTTAGGATGGTGGCCTCCATCCTAAAATTACCTTATATTTATCATTAATCTATTCCATAAATATTTATTTTTTATACATTTTTCCCCCTAATAGATTGTATACTCCTAAAAAATATTTGATTTTTTCTTTATATTTTTAGCTTAGTATCTTTATCTTTATCTTTCTTTATATCATATCTTTAATGCAATGCTTTACACATGGTAATTGTTTAATAAATGCTTATTGTTTGATTAAATGCTTCTGGGTATGAAAGGAAAAACATCATAATACTTCAAACATAGTTCTTGCCCAGTATAAGAGGGCAGGATTTAAGAATATGATTTCCTAAAGATTAAATGGCAGTGTTTATTGAGGATGATGTTCTGAGGGCATTCTAACATGGAGATGAAGTTCTATGATGATTTTTCTTTGCCAAAAAATTAGAGATATTTTTCCATTCTAACTTAATGAGCTGTATGATAGTAGGAGCTGAATTATCTGCAGTAAGACATGTGATTTTTTGGGGGGAGTTTATTTTAATTAATTAATTTTGTCATAACAAAATAGCTAAAGCACACACTCATACACATGAGAAAGAGATGATAGATATAATAAATAAACTGTACAGATAGTTAATAGATAAAAGATGAGAGAAGATAGATAAGAAATAGAAAGACAATAAATAAATAGATTGTTAGATAAATAGGTAGAAAGACTGTAGATAGATAAAGAGATAGATCAACTAATAGAGAGGATGACAGGTAGGTAGATAGGTAGGTGGATGAGTAGGTGGGTGAGTAGATAGTGGGGGTAGACAGAAAGACATGATGGCTAGATAAATAGGTAGGAAGAAGGGGGCCAAGTGAGACAAAAAAAATAAAAACTAGCAGTCATAAACATCAGTGTGAATGTTTGTACCAGCTACTATTTACTTTTACAATTTGCCATTTGGTTGGGGTTTTTTTTTTTTTGGTTTTTTTCATGGAAGACTTTAATTTAATAGGTTGTAGTCTCTGTATAAACTGCTCTTTTGGCTCTACTTTCTTTGCTCCCTCTTGCTTTTTTTGTGAGTCCCTGAGAATAGCAAGGCAAAAATCAAATAGTCAGTCCTTGCTCTCTTTTAAAGCTCTTATTCTCCGGGGGCTGAAGACAAGTGTATACAAATACTTGATTGAAAAGTAATTTAATGTGAGAAAGAGAAAGTATTAAACAAGTAGAAGAAGAGAAGCTGTGAGGACTAGACACACAAAGGAGTGGGCACCTGAGTCTTAAGTAATATAAAGATTCTAAAGAGAATTGAAGGAAGGGAATTCAAAGCAAGGCAGATGGTAGATGCTCAGAGATGGGAGATAAAATACTAAATTTGGCGAGAAGTCAACAGTCCCATTTGGCTGGACTATGCAGTGTGTGAAGAGGAGTGATATCATATAAGTTTGGAAAGATTGGTTTGAGACACACTATAAAGAGCTTTAAATGTCAAGCTTAAGTATTTACATTTTATCTGAGATGCATTAGAGAATACTAAAGATTTTTCAGCAAGGAAAAGTTATAGTTAAATTTTTTTTGTTTTATTAAAATTATTTTGAAAACTACAAATAATCATTTGTAGAAGGGAGAGAGTAATAGCAAATATTAAAATAATTTGGGCAAGGAATAAAGAAAACTTGAACTAGAATAATGGTTGAGGGAATGTAGCAATGGGGAGGGATGCAAAACTTGGCAACTAGTTAAATAGGGTATGATTAAATAGGGAAAAGTCAAGGCTGACTTTGAGGTTATTTAATAGGAAAATTTAGAAGAGGAAAGAATTAAGGAAGGAAGTCCTGTATTTGACATATTGATTTTAAGGTGCCAGTCATTCAGGTGGGAATATCCAACAGAAATTAAGGACAAGAAATTAAGATACATATATACACATGTGTGTGTGTGTGTGTGTGTGTGTGTATACATATCAGCTAAATGTCATAGTGGCTAGTGTGCTTGATTTGGAGTCAAGAAGACTCATCTTCCTGAGTCCAAAATCCAGCCTCAGGCACTTATTAACTATGTGATGCTGGCCAAGTCATTAAAACTTATTGGCTTCAGTTTCCTCATCTATAAAATAAGCTGGAGAAGCAAATGTATAAAACATTTCAGTATCTCTGTCAAGAAAATCCTAAATGGGGTCATAAAGAGTCAGACACTACCAAAAAATGACTAAACAATAAATACATAGATATCTCATAACATACATGTATGTATACATATATATGTACATATGTATATGTATATATACACCTATATACACAGATACATATATATACATACATAATATTTCTTTCAGTCATTTCTCCATTGTATTATTCCTCAGAGATGGGAGATTCAACATCATTTTTAAGCATCTATAAGTAAACCAGTATATCTGGATCATAGACTATGTAGAGGGAGCTAAAGTAAAAGAAGTCTGCAAAAATAGGTTATAAAAAGCTTTATATGATAAATGTAGGAACTTAATATTTTATCCTGGAATTTATAGGGAGCCACTGGAGGAGCATGATTTGGTCAGACTTATGCTTTAGAAAACTATCTTAGTATCTGAGTAGAGGAAGGAATAGAATGGGAAGAGATCTGAGGTAGAGAAATGAATTAGAGGATTATTGTGGTAATCTAGGCAAGAGATAATGAGAACCAGAGCTAAGGCGGTGACTGTATGGGTGTGAGAGAGAGATCTTGATCATGGATTAGATGTTTTGGGTTGAGTGGGTGATCATGATGAGTTAAGGATGATGGGGAGGTTTCAAGCCCAGGTGAGTGAAAGGATGAGTGAAACATTGGACAGTGATAGGGATACTTAGAAAGGGAAATGGTTTGTGGAGAAAGTTCTATTTGTGCAGTTCTATTTTTGGGTGGAGTTTGAGATGCCTATAAAACATCCACTTCAAGATATTTAAATAGCAAGACATCTTTCCTCCTGAAATACCATATTGTGTCTCTTTGGGTAAGGATATTAGGTTCACAAATTTGGTTTGTTTGTTTGTTTTTTTTTTAATAGACCAAAGAATTTTTCTTATTCTTTTTTCACTCTTCAAGTACTTAAAAGGCTGAATGGGGTCACAAAGAGTCAGATATATCTGAAAAATGACTGAAAAACAACACATGGAGAAGGGGTTACATGTGCTCTGCTTGACCTCAGAAGATACAAATAAGAGCAATTTGTGGAAGCAGCAAAGAGACCAATTTGGTCTTATTATGAGGAAAATCTTAAAAGAAAGAGTCAGCCCAAAGCAGCAAGAGCTCACTGGAGACCTTCCTTCAGTAAGAAATTGGATGACCATTTGATAGGGATGTTAATCAGGGTCTTCTTGGAATAAATGTCTTCTAAAGTACCTCCCAAATCTAGGTGTCTGTGATGCTGTGATTCATTCCATTAACCAAAGAGGACATGTTTAACTAACACTAAAGACATCAGAGTTTCTGCCACCCACATTCTGCATTTTTCCCCCTTGGAGTTCAACATATGTTCAACCTAAAAATTTCTTGGCTTCAGACTTCAGCAATTTCCTAGAGAATAGCAGATTGTCCAGGGCAGTCAGTGACTATTAGAAAAATATACATAGTTATAGTTGAGTCCTGGGTTTGAATATGAATTGGAAGTACTTCCTCTTTAATACTAGTATTTTGTATCTAAGCCTATTCATATTCATCATCTTAGGCTTTTTCCCAGATTTTTTCAGAGATGTGCTAATTTAGAGAATTGGGTATAGTCCTAGCAGGGATGCATAGATTTCATTTCCTAGGTGTTAATGAATACAGCTAATTAGGAAAAAGGGAAAAGAAATAATATCATCTAGAAAGTAAGGATAGAAAGGTATTGGATGTAGACTACTAAAAATTTAACAGTGAAAGTGTTGATGGAGCAGAAGAGTCAAAGAAATTCTCATTTTTCAAAGCAGACATGCATTCTCTCTTTCTTCAGTAATAATGATTTAAAGGAATGATTTAAACAGTAATAATAATGTGGCATAAGCAGTGATTTTCTTATTGGCAGGAGATTTAGCAGTTAATAAGTGGTGGGTCCCAGACTTAGGCACTGATTTCACTTCAGTTACTAAGTGGCTAAGTGATTTGGGATTAGTCTCAATTTCTCTGGGTAAAATAGTGATAATAACACTCTCTAAGACCTCCCAGAGTTGCTATGAGGACCAAATGAAATAGTAGACATAGAAGTATTCTGAAAAGTCTCCACAGATTCAAAGTGTTATTTTCATTATTATTAAAGAAAGAGAAAATATGAATATATTCTTAAAAATGAGAGTTCCCTTGTTTTTGCTACTCCTTCAAGACATCATTCTATTTCTCTCCCCACTATTAAATATTTTAATAGTTTGTATTTGCTGCCTCTCCATCCTTATTTCCTGTTCACTTCTAAATATTGAATATTAAATTTAGAGATGCGATTGCTAAAGTCATTCTTGGTCATCCTTAAAACCGTGGAGAAAATGCAATCTTAATTTTCCAAAAAGGGAAATAAATAGAATTCTTCAAACCATAGGATGGCAAACCACTTCTATTTCTTTGCTAAAAAATTTCCAAATGAGTCTCAAAGATTTAAACATGACTGATGTGACTAAAAAACAACTCCTGACTCCAGATAGAACTCTTCCCATCTCATTATGTTGGTCATCACTGATCACATAATTGCTGAACCAATGGTACCTTTTCCATCTTTGTGTTCCTTGAGAGACAATGTATAGGGTGTGGTTCTTGTAATCAAGAGACTTCGATTTCAATTTTCCCTTATTACCTGTGGGATCATGGAAGGGTGACTTCTCTTTATAGAGCCTCAGTTTCCCCATTGATAAAATGTAAACAATAACATTTATGGTACTTTACCTGTGTCATAGCATAATGTGGATTGCATTTTCTTCAAGTGCTATATAAATTTACATTAGTATTATTTGCTTTTGGATAGCATTTGACAATGATAGCAATGAGGGGCACATTCTGCTTCTATCTATTTCTTTGGCCAAAGCATCTTGGTCTCCTTTCACCCCCTACATATGGCCATTTCCCCAAGGTCCTGTCCTTAAGTCTTCTTCTCTTCTCTCTATATTCTCTACCTTGAAAATCTTACCCACATCTATAGTTTACATCATTATCTCTGTACAAATACCTTTTATATCATTGTCTTTAGCTTTGAATTCTTTCCTTTACTCTAGTCTGAGAAACCCAAATCTCTACTAGCATCTTTCACTTGTGTATTCTGCTGATTCCTTAGTCTCAAAATGTCCCAAACTAAACACATTAATAGCCATCAAAATCTTTTTTAAATTATTTATTTTATTCTGAACATAAGAAATAAAATAAGCATTCCCATGGCTTAAAGTTTGGGGGATAAGAATTCATAATTTGGTAAAAAAAAAAAATTGGGAAAACTGGAAAACAGTCTGGCAGAAATTGAGCATAAACTAATATCTTACACCAATTACCATGATAAGGTATAAAGAGAGACATAACAAAATCTTTTTACATTCTTATTTCTATTAGTGGAACCAATCTCCAATCCACCAGGATCAAAACGTCAGTGTCCTTTTTGACTTTTCTTTTCCTTTTAGTTCTCATAACCAAACCCAATATTGCTAAGTTTTACCTACTGCATACAAAATATTGTAATTATCTTTCTCATCTGTTCTTTCTTTACTACTTTCATTGCCACTATCTAGTCCATCTTCAACTTCTGTTATAATAGCCTCCTGATACATCCCTTATTCTACCATCTAATTTAACACTTCAGCACTTAAACTTTTTTGTAAACGGTAACATATGTAGTCATTAAATTTCAACGATGTACCCCTCTAATCACTTTTATCCCCTGTTCAAAAATCTACAATAGTTTCCCATTACCTACATAATAAGGCCCTCTACTCCAATCTACTTTTCCAGCTTTCTTTAATAGTTTTCTCCTTCATCTACTTTCTGTTCCATCTAAATTGAACTATTAATTGCATCTTAATCTCATCCTGCTCTGTCTTGCCTTCAAGCTTTGGTATATACCATTCTCCATGCCTGAAAATCATCTTCTCTATTTCTCTCTCCCATCTCTAATTTTTGGTATTTTCCTCCTTTTTCAAGGTTCATCTCAGATGTCACCTCTTCTATGAAATCTACCCTGATAGTTCTAAATTAAAAGTCCTTTCTAGAATTTCTCATGCTAATTTATTTGACTCCTACTGTGTACTTAATCATTTTAAAACTGCTATTGTGATTATTTGTGTATATGGCTCAGGTCTCTAGCTTATAATTTTGAATAATTTTTCATTATTTGTTTTCACAGAGTCTAGCATAATGGCTAGAACATTTTTCTTCCTTTGATCCTGACCAATGATTTCATGCTGTATAGAATTCCCATTTTGGAAACTTTCTCCACTGAATTATATCAGTTTCCTGAGGCACTAAAATTTTAAGTGACTTGCCAATGATCAGAAACCTAATTTATGTTGGACATAGCTTTCAAATCCAGGTCTTCCTGGTTCATTCAGCTTTGAATTTTCACCCTGAGGATAAAATGCTGATGGAAAGAGAGTAAAAACTTACTTAAATCATAACTAGACAGTCCCAGATCATGATTCATGCCATTAACCCCAACAGCACTTCTTTCTATATCCTTAATACCATGAGGATACCCTCTACTTTCTATCTTTTTCTCAAGAAACAGTAATAAAAAAATACTATTGTTTCTAGAAAAGATGGGACAATTATCTGCATTATAGCCTAATTTATTATCCTTGTAACGCCATAAGCCAAAATTCCTCACTTGATTCACTCCTTCCCTATAAGTTTTGTCTCCATCTTTTAGAATGTAAATTCTTTGAAGTCAAAGATAGTCTGTTTTGTATTTGTATTTCCATATCATACAGTAAGTACTTACTAAATAATTTTTATTCATTCATTTCTGACTTCAAAGCTAATCCTAAAGCATATTTGAATATATAGTTGAAACCAGAATAACACATAAGCATATTGAAGCAGCTTAATAAATGCTCACTGAAGTAGAAAGAAAAAAATAATTGCCCTCTAGACATCATTATCATCGCTGCAGACAAAAATAGAAAATGATGTCATTTCCTCCTTCTAGTTCTTCAGAAAAACTCCAAAATGGATAATTTCTGCTCCCATTGTACATGCAATTCTTATTGAAGTTATTGACAATATCAAATCTCCATCACATTCAAAGTCTTAATATACAAGACTTAAAAGATATCAATAACATATGTCTTAATAATGGATAAATGGATTTTTATCCTTTTTGAGAAAAATATTGAGCTAAAGTTCATTAGCAATTTCATGTGTGTCTTTTGGGAGAAAAATTTGACTCCATATGATACATATCTGCAATATACCAGCCATTTTAGCTCTTGATGCTCTAGAATAAAATCTGTCCAACACTATTATAAGAGGCTTTATAATACGGATAAGTATCCATTAGGGACTCAGACAAGGTAATTACTCTAAAGTTCACTTCCAAAAACAATATCCTGAGTAATATAAGATAGGTAAAATAATCCCCACAAATAAAAATAGACCCAGAGCTCTCTGCTCATTTTATGACGAAGAAGCCAACAGATCTGGTTTGGTGATTAGATTAACAAAACCCCTAACTAAATTTGAAATCTGATTCTGAATATATTTGGCTCCTTAACTCACTTTTTTATCTCTTGAAGTTACTTCCAGAACAACCTTGTTACAAGTTAACCTTATTTTTAAAATGAAAAATAAACTTGTATGATTCAGCCTTACTATGGTCACTTTCACCACCAAAGGAATCTTCCTATCCAACTTTTACCATTATATAGTAACATAACAATGTTTTTATGAACAGCTATTTTCCCAAAACTTCATTGAATAAATAGCAATATTGCTATTCAATAACAATATTGCATACCTATTATGAAAAAGACTCTAGAGATACAAAACCAAATTTTTTAAAGAGTCTGCCCTTAAAAAGATACATTTAAATAGAAAAATACAATCTAATTAGAAATAGAAGATATTAACTACTAAAGGGATGAGGAAAAGCTTCTGTTAGGTCAGCAGTTATCAAATTTTTGGGTCTCAGAACCTCTTTACACTCTTAAAAATTATTCAAGATACCAAGAGTTTTTATTTATGTCGTTTCTATCCATTTATATTTACCATGTTAAAAACTAAAACTAATATTTAAAAACATATTTATTAATTCATTTAAAATAATAATAAATTCATTATAGTAACATAATGTTTAAGTTGTTTCCCAAAACAAAAAATATTTTTTAAGGATAGTGGCACTGTTTTACATATTTTTGTAAATCTCTTAATGTTTGGCTTCATGTATTATGGAAAACAGTTGGATTCTCATATCTTCTTTTAAATTCAATCTGTTGTGATAAGTTTTATTGGTTTAAGTACCTGAAGAAAATCCAGTCTTACACAGTTATGTAGCTGAAAAAGGGGAAAGTAATATCTTGATATTATTATGAAAATAACTTTGACTTCTTCAACTCCCTAAAAGGGTCTCAAGGAACCCCAAGAATCACCTAACTATTTTGGATTATCCATTATCCTTGAAAGAACCCCAGGATTCTAAAAAGGGAAGTGTGGAGTAAGTGCATTCAAGATGTACAGGATAGTCTGTGCAAAGACATAGAGGTGGGAGATAGATTTCCATATTCTAATAAGAGCAAGTAAGACATCTAGACCAGAGAATGAAAAAAAAAAATAATGAGAAATATCTGTAAATATAGTCTGAAGCAGACTGAAAAATAATTTTAAATGACAAGATCAAATATTTGTATTTTTTTTCCTAAAGAAATTAAAAGGCACCAAAAATCTATGAGGGTCAGTTTTATGTTTTTGGAAGTTGTTTTAGCAGTTATGTGGAAGGTTGATTGGCGAGAAAAGAAAACAAAATTGGGTAGAAAAGTTGAGAACCCTTACAGTTTTGCTTGTAACTGGGAACATAAGTTTGGAGCACAGAGACAACTATTTTAATTAGCATTAATTAAAATTAGTTAAATTAAATAAATATAAAAATAAATTAATTAATTAAAATGAACTTGGTTGAAATCTGTATAATTCCTCTTTTACAAAAACTTATTAAGTACCTACAGGGCATTGTAATAGATTGTTGACATATGTAAAGAAAAAAGAAATAAATAATTCTTGCCCTCAAAGAGCTTATAAGGTAAAGGGGCAAGGGGATGCATATACAATATGTATTCAGAAAAGTAAATTGAACATTTATGCAAATTAAATACAAATAGGAGATTACTAAGTAGATCAATTAGATGAAGCTTTGTGTAGGATGTAGGTAGCTCCTGAAATAAGCCTTAAATGACCCTTTATATTATAGGAATTATAGGAAACAGTGATAGGATAGGAGAACATTCCACATATGAGAGATAGCCTCTGTAAAGGTATAAGGGCAAGAGATAATAGCAAGTAGGAGAGTTTGGCTGACTGCAGAATACATGATGGAAAACAATAGGAAATAATTCTGGAAATACAGCATGGACTCAGATTGTAAAGAATTTTAATTGTCCAAAAAAGGAATTTATATTTAATTCTGGAGACAAAGGAATAAATTTGTATTTAATTCTGAGCATGTGGGGTGACATAGTCTTTAGAAATCTCAATTTTGCAGCTGTGTGAGGGTTTCATTAGAATGAGGAAAGACCAGAAGCAAGGAGACTGATCCTCTTCCCATCAACCTACACTTTGTGAATAACTCACAATAATAGTAGAGAACAAGGTACTGGTCTTCTGCCAGTCCATGCCCTGACTTTCATAGTTGTACAGCTCTTCCATCTGTAAGTTCATTTTCTCAGGAAATCTCTTTCCCTTTCTCCAGAAGGTCATATGAACAAATTCCTTAATTTGAAGTTACTTTCAAGGCAGGTCCCAAATTAGATGCTACCCCCAAAATCTCCCTTTTTGACTGCAAGTCTGGATTATGTGATCATGGTGTCCATGAAATTTTCTTCTTCCTAGTAAAAAAGCAGAAATTTAGGAACGACATTATCTATAAACTACATGCAATCCCTTTAAATATTTCTCCAGGCTCTATAAGTTTTTAGTCCTGAACACTGATATCTCTTGTACTAGGAAAATCTACTCTTAGATTCTCTACTATATGATCAGAAAGGACAAAAGGAAATCAAAAATCTATAAACTAATCTCCTAGACTACACGATCAATGCAGCTCCATATGCTTTTACTCCAAGACAGCCATTAATATAATCCAAAAGAAAGACAAAAAGGGGGAAATGACAGAACAAGCAAAACAAATCTCTCAACTTACTTTTTTGTAAGTCAGCAGGAGCGATTCCTCCCAACAAAATCTCAAGAGTACAAAGCAACTCATCATGGGATCACCCATACTCACTGAAAGTTTAAAAAGTCCAACTTTAGACACATTATATTTTGACCAGGTATTGATGTACATTCCATACTCTCTTTCAGTAGAGATTTTGACAATCAAAATTTCCAAACAAAGGTCCACTTTCCAAAAAGACATCTCTTAATGGACCCCTTGGACAAATTTTGTAACAAAATCTGAAGGCAACTAGCTATAACTTGGATTTTTCAAAAAGACCAACATGATCATAGATTTAAAACTAGAAATGTCCTTAGAGGAATTCAATTCCATCATTTTCCAAATGAGAAAACTAAGGCCCTGAGTGATTAAGTGATTTGTCTATGATAACACAACTAGTAAATATTGAAGGCAGGATTTGAATCCAAATATACACGACTCTAAACCTTGTGTATATATGGGAGCTTCTCTACTACATCTGGCTGCTAAGAAGCAGCCAGATATTTAGAGGAACATTTTGATCTTCCCTCCTTTGGTAGAAAGATAAAAGCAGATGTGGGAAGATGAACAAATTTTCTGCTTTTAAAGTATGGCAACATGGGCTAAGCAAAGAAACAATGTAAATCTCATTTAATCTCTGAGTTAATTTTTGTCATAAAAATGAATGTAAGATTTTTTTTAAAGCCCACAATATTTTAACTCTAAAGTGTGAAAACTTCTAAATAAGCCAGTATTATCTTTTTTGTTGTTGTTGTTCAGCTGTTCAGTTATATATTTATATATGTGACCCCATGAACATGGGCATGTCAGGCCTAAATAGGAAAAAAATGCTGTGTTATCACTAACAAAGAGAATATGCAATTATAATAAATGCCAAAAGCAGAGTTATAAGTCACAAGCATCTTTGCATACATCATTTTTTGATGTTCATAACCACTCAAGGAGGTAGATATAATGGATAGTACTACCTTCATTTATAAATGAGGAAAATAGGATATGGTGGGGAGGCTTGGCTAGTAGAAGCTAAGTGGTAATGTGACTAGAACACTGGATTGTCAGAAAGACCTGAGTTTGAGTCCTACTTCAGACATTTAGTAGCTATGTGACCATGGTAAAGTAATTTTTTTTGTGGTTTGGGTTCCTCCCTGTGAAAAGGGGACAATAATTACTGTATAGGGTTTTTAGAGGAATAAATGAGTTGAAATATATAAAGTGCTTTGCAAATCTTAAAGTGCTATGTAATACTAGTTACTATTATTATTCAAGACTCAACTAAATCTGAAAATCCAGTGTCTTCATTTTTTTGTTTTATTTTGTTTTAGTTTAGTTTTTTTTTTTTTTTGGTTTTTTTTTTTTTTGGGGGGGGGGTGTTTGCTGAGGCAATTGGGGCTAAATGACTTGCCCAGGGTCACACAGCTAGGACCTGTTAAGCTGAGATAAGCTCTGACTTTAGGGCTGGTGCTCTATCCACTGCACCACCTAGCTGTCCTCAATCTCTTCATTTTACATATGAGAAAAATCAGATCCAGAAAAAAAATTAATAATATCCCTACTCATATGGTATATACATACATATATATGTGTATATATCTAATATATTTATATTCTATATTTGTAAACATATTAATGTCATATGTAAATGTATTTATTATAGTAAATATGTGTATATGTACACATATGTTATATTTTATCTTATAATTATAGCCATAATATATAGTAGATATTGTATATGTATATGTATGTTTATTTATGTATTAGAGCTATAATAAGAAGTCTGGTCCTCTGATTCAACATCCAGCATTCTCTCCATTTTACCCCAATGGATCTGAGTATGTTTAGTCTAGATCTATGACTTAATTTGTGGAGGAAATTCCCTTTGAGGAAACTTTCTTTACTAATCATCAACTACTCAATAATTTATAGTCTTTCCATATTCCTTTTTGAGTTTTCCATGGCACTTAGAGATAAAATTATTTCACTCAAATTCATACAGAAAATAGATTGGTCAGCAGCAGAACCAAAACCCACGTATTCTTGACTGAGTCCAATTTTCTATTCATTATACCATGTTGTCTCTCCATGTAAGCTCTTAGAAGAGATAGTTAAGAACACATAAAATTTTCTTAATTTCAAAGTTAAAATATCTAGTGACAAAATAGAGAATGTTGCCATCCTCGGAGGAAATTATATTTCAATTAAAACATTAGAGTGTTCTATTAACAGTCTCAACACTTTGCAGGAGGAAAAAAAGAATGTGGGAAGTTGAAATTAACTGACAAATTAGAATGAAGCCAAACAGCTCTCAATATTCTTCTACAATGCCTTAGACTTAAAAGTTTATCCTGGGTTCTCAAAGTCAATGACAGGATGTCATAAGCTTGAGTAGATCTTCAGGCTTCAGTTATAGCTCTGGTGATAGACTGTATTTATCATCCAAAGACCAAACAGTTAAATTCGTGGTTATCTACTAGGACTCTAAAGTCCATCAGACTCAGTGGTTTGGACTTCCATTTCAAAGAGAATTGATACTGGGATTATCATTGGGTTATAACTCTGATATTCATCATCAGAAACTTGGCTCCCAGTGATGATTCTTTCTGACCACAGAAAACACATGAAGGACTCTCCATTAAGATGTGGAGGGGTTGAGATCTTTGTCTCTAGAGAGAATACTTATACTGGGGAAATCACAGCTCTTTGGACCTCCTGAGAAGTAAGAAAGCAGAACACCAATTAAAATAATTTAGATGAGTTTCTCAACAGCAGGTATTTATGGCTATATTATCCAGATTCTCCACTATATAGCTTATTTTAAATAGATTCTAAGATTTTAAGGAAAAAGTAACTTCTCAAAGCCATCAAACTGCAAAAACAACAACAATAAAAAGTTAGAATAACATGATGGCAAATCAATTTTTATCTTCTATATTACTCTTCTGAGATAAAATTGCTTGAATACTTGCCCAAATCATTATGAGAATAAATAAGCATGCGTTTTTCTCAGAACACTCTCTGATTTTTGCATTTCTTTATTTAGCTATGCAGCCAAAAGTTCCAAGTGGTCCTCTAGACACAATATGATTGAGTAACCTGGGAAAACTGACTCAAGAAATACAAGAGCTATTATACTTTGAATTCAGCTTAAAAAATATTAGCACTACACAATCAATTCAAGCTCACTTTATGGCCCACTGGTTTCAGGTCTAAATTATCATTTTATTTTTGATTGCATATTTTTAGGGTTCAATATATGAGAAACAAAAGTCACTGGAAAGTGTACAGTAAGAATGAAAACATCAACTGTGTGTATATGCATAGGTTTTTTATATGTGCATTGCACACACACACACATATGACCTATTCCCCTATGTGTGAATATATAAGACAATGCAATATGAACTCATTTATAAAATCTTGGGAAAATTAATGATGAAGAATGACTGAGCAATATTGTCTCATAAACCTGAGAGAAGCAAGAGAAGATAATGCCAGTGTATATAATCCTTTGCAAGATATTCCTGAAGCAAAGAACTTGGGAATTGGTCTAATCCAATGTCCATCTGTAACCATTATACTAAGAAGTAATCTCTGTGGAGATATTACCTGGCAATTGCTGCTGAAAGTGCTAAAGACAGACTAGGAAGATAAAGAAAAGAAAGTTCTTTCTACCAAAGCCCATTGCATTGGTAAATGACGATATGATTTTTGTCAGTGAAAATGACAATAAAGAAGCAGCATTCACATCTATTTTGCTGCTGTACCCCAAGAACCATGAGACTTTTCCATCTGAATTGTAGCTGAAAATTTCCATATATATTGTCTCCCCGTTGGAACTTGAGCAGAGACTATCTAATTTATCTATTTGTATCTTCTGCATTTAGCACAGAGCTCTGTGCACAATAACCAAAGTAAAAATTAAGGCCATTTACCATGAGCTTTTCTTCTCCTCTCTTACTCATTTCTTATCACTCAGATGTTTTTGGAACTGTCTTTTCCTTCATCCTTGTCTCACATGATGAAGTGGCTTTATTCCTTACCAAAGTTACCTGTTCAAGTGATTCCTTTGCTTTCCATCTCCTCCAAAAGATTAACCCTTCTGTCTTCCCATTGCATCATTTGTTTTCAGTCTCTCTGGCTTATTGGCTTTATTTCCTACTGCCAACAAACATGGCCATGTCTACACTAGCCTGAAAAAACAAAAACCAAAAATATAAAATTCTAACCTTACTCAATCCACCCATCTTTGCTATCATCCTATATATTTTCTGCTCTTTTTTTTAGCTAAACTCCTTGAAAGGGCTATAATAAGTGCCTCCACTTTCTATTCTCTCTTCTTAATCCTTTCTTTATAATCAGCTTTCTACCTTAAAGACTTACATGAACTGATGCTGAGTGAAATGAGAGAACCAAGAAATTATACAATAATCAATTCTGATGGATGTGGCTCTTTCCAACAATGAGATAATTCAGACCAGCTGCAATGATCTTGTAATGAAGAGAGCCATCTATACCCAAAGAGAGGACTGTGGGAAATGAGTGTGGATCACAACACACTATTTTCACTTTCTGTTTTTCACTTGTATTTTCTTTTCTTACTCATTTTCTTTTCTTTCTGATCTGCTTTTTCTTGTGCAGCAAAATAACTTATAAATATATTTATATATATTGGATATAACATCTATTTTAACATTTATAACATATATTGTATTACTTGCCATCTGGGGAGGGAGGTGGGGAGAAGAAAGGGAAAATTTGGAACACAAGGTTTTGCAAGGGTCAATGTTGAAAAATTATCCATCCCTATGTTTTGAATATAAAAAGTTAATTAAAAAGTAAAGTACAACTGAGCCCATGTTACCCTCCACCTTCAACTCAATAAACTCCAGTGACTCCTGATGACCTTTCTTCTCAATCTGATCCATTCCTATCTGTCCACGGTTCTTCTACTTTATTCTCTTCCATGCACTCTCCAATCCAGCTACATTGGCCCACTTCCTCTTTTTACATGGCACTCACTTTCCAGTTCTAGCCATTGTACTGGCTGCCCTACATGCCTGGGATGTTCTCCCTCCTCACTTCTACTTCTTAGCTTTCATGGTTTTCTTCATTCAATTCAGAGCTCAATTCTCACTTTCTACAAGATACATTTCCTGCTATACCTTTCTATCTCTCCCAAGTGCCTTCTCTCTGAGATTTCCTTCATCTATTCTGTTACCTGTGATCTCCTTCCAGTAGATTGTGAGTTTTTTTTAAAGGCAGAGGCATTTTTGGTCTTTTTTTGTATACCTATATCTTTAGTATAGTGCCTGGGACATAATTAAGACTTAATAAATGCTTATTAATTGATTAACTGGACGGAACTCCTGAATCTATAAGATCATAGATCCACATCAATTAAAAAAAAAATCTATAAACCTAGTGTGAAAGGCAGAAGCTGAAATGACTAAGGAAATAAAAACTTGAGTTTCTAAACATTGATTTATTAAGTAAGGCATGTCAATTGCATAACAACTCAGGCTTCCTCAGCTTTGGCAGATGCAGGATTTCTATACATTGAAAGATATCAATTAACAGGATATATAAACCAAGATACAATTTAGTTAATCTGATTTCTAACTGGAGGAAGCATTAGAGGCTTTCAAAATTGGTAGGGGGGAAGCAAGCAAACATAATCAATTCTCTGAAATCAGAACAAATGTCTTATTCAATAAAAAGGAACAACAACAACAAAAAAAAAAAAGATTGACCAGTCAGTTTTTAGGGAACACATATGAGTTTTTTGAGATGTATCATTATGAGAAAATTCCTTACATTAATCTTTGGAACTGACTTGGTTTCTGGTCAGTATAATCTAGATCCTTAGTTAAGGGTTTTTAAGTGACAAGTAGAGGTGATCCAGCTTTCCAAACACGCAAGGACATGTTCAAACAATGCAATAAGGTTTTCTCACATTCTCCATAATTGAATAAGATTAGATTTTCTTGCAAGACAGAAATTTAAATTGACCCATAATTGAATAGGAAGAGAACTGAACTAGATCCAGAATTGAGTCACAAGATGGAGTCAGTATAGTTCACTCATTTCCCACAATTCCCCCTCCAAGGACAAAAATAGTATTTTATATTCTAATAGAATCTGTCTAGCAAAGATTTTAAGCAGAAGAGGGATTCCCCCTACATATGGTGAGGGTTTCCATATGCTTCAGTTTGCAGATGGCATTACACTGATTTCAAGCTTTAAAACAGGCAGCCTCCTAAATAAGATTTATAGTCATTCGAAAGATTTCAGACTATCTTACAAAAAGAGAAGATAACAGCAGTCTCTCTTTGTGGCAGACCATGTTTTAATAGATACACAATTAGCTAAAAGGTAGGTGCAGAAAAAATAATCACTATATGTTTGCTGTTTGTTTATTATGAAACAGTTTTTGATTTAGTAGATAAAAATGATTCACATTATGAAAGACCTTCAGATTGACAGTCCCATAGAATTAGCTCATAAATATCTTAGTCTGACATTACCAAGGGAAAATGCACTGGGCCAAGATTAAATAGAAGGAAAGGTGGACTAAATTGTACTTGGGAAATTGCATAGCACTTTTAATGACTCCAGACTTTTACTTAAAATAAAATCTTATCTTTTAAATATGAATAGTCTCTCAGAGACGTTCAAATGGTTGTGAATCATACTATAGACTCTGAGGAATAAAAATTTCAGGTTATAAAAAAGATAATGGAAGGTCACGTGGTAGATTTGGGAATAGGCTGTAGTATATTGCAAATGATTAATTGGACACCCAAAGTGGTGTAAAAGATTTCATCAAAAATAACAAATGTTCTTAACTCACTCTATCTTCATCTCCTTTCCAACCTTATTACCTCTCCACCAGGAGCCTGCTTTTCTGATTAGTGGGCCCTAAACACACTAACCTTATTCCCAGCTCACGGTCTACAAATTGCTCTACCTCTTTACCAGCCTTAATGGATCCTTACTACTCCCTCTTCTGCTTTCTAGCTCCCCTTTAATTTTTTATTCTTTTATTTGAATGTATTTTAATGTACAATTGTATATTATTTGTACTGTACATTATTACATTACATAATTTGTAAATACATTCTTATTTGAATGTATTTGAGAGTGGGAACTGTCTTGCCCTCTTATATTTGTATTCCCTAGCATTTAGCACAGTCTCTGGCACATGGCAAGTATTTAATAATGTTTTTCTCCATCAATTTATTAAAGAAATATATGATAAAAAGGAAATGGACTGGTTATGTACAGAAGGTAAATGAATAGCCTGTGTTCTCCATTAGAAACTATATGTCAAAACATCTAGAGGACAGTCCTTAGAATATATATTAGGCAGACTTACTGTAGAGAATGTGTAGGAGGACACAGATTCACATAGACTATGAAAATGTGGATGGTTTGCCTTCTTTTAGGTTGAAAGATTATCCCATATTTCCAATGTCACCAATGTTTTGAAGTTTTATAACAAATGACATTTCTGTCATACTTTGAGATTTGTGAAACAGTTTCTCCACAGTTCTCAGGTAGATAGAACAGAGTTCACTTTCAGGAAGTAATGAGCTCTCCTTCCCTGAAAATCTTCAAGCAAAAGCTAGAAGACCATGAGAGATATTACAATAGGATATTACAATAGTTCCTGTATGGGTAGGATTACATGGCCTTCACATTTATGCAGAGAGAATTTATTTACTAAAGTGGATAAAATTCTTCCAACTCTGAGATTCTGATATATGCATTTTATAAAAAAGGAAACTGAAGCTCACAGAACAGAAGGGGTGAAAATGTGACTTATGTGAGTGGGGGTGAGGGTGAAAGGGTTTGTTACAATAGGGAGATCCCTCCTCATTCACACAGGGATTATTGACAGACCACTTTACATATGCCAAATGTCTAGGAGCACTCAAAAGCAAAAGAGCTATCCCTCTCTAAATAATAGTTTCCAAAAGGTTACAGACTTAAAACAGCATTCAGAAATAAAAATAATCAGTCACTTATGCTAGAAGAAAGAACACAATGATGGAGCTTTGAAATTCCTTTAAGATTATAAAGTATAAATCATATAGTTTATTCTTGCCAGTGGGTCCAAGTGAATTCCAGAGAGCATGCAATTATTCTGCTCCTAAGAAATTGTTGGCAGCCTGATAAGTTACTAATTTCCTGGTGAAAATGAAATATGTAACAAAGAATTATTAGCAATTCAAGGAAGTATGATATATCATAATTCCCTAATCCACTGAACTATGGAATTAAAAGCTTAAATAACCACACATGTCAAGGAAAAAAAAGAATTGCTTCTTTCACCAAAAGTTTCTGATTTTTTTTCTATTCCCTTTGGTTTGTAAGACTGCTCTAGTCTTTTTAAATGGGCTACATTGGTATGTTTTACAGGTAGTTACTTTCTGTCCATTTGAATTACCTTGTATTCAGCAAAAAGAAAAAGAATGCTTTCTGGAGGTTAGCCATTGAAAGATTTGGTTATCCTGTCAAAAAATAAAGTAATCATTACATTTAAAGTGATTTCCCAGGCAAAAGTATCAGCCTGGTGCTATGGGAGAAACAGGGATTCACAACTGGGAGAAACATTAGATCAAAAGCAATTGTTGCTAGGAAGAATCTCCTTCTATTTTGGGATCACTCATTTTCTATCTGTAATAGTCAATTATCCTCACTGCTCCTTTCCCAGCTCAACAGGGAATTAGAACTCATTTTGGAACTCTTGAATCAATAGAGTGAATCAATTCACAATTTGAATTCTCCTTTCAGTCTTTCCTTTCCTCCATATCTTAAAAGGAATACCTAAAAATGGTGAGGATATATTTGTACTCAAAAATGTTCTGAAATATATTTTCTCCTAGAATATTTCCACTTCCTCAACATGCACACTCCTCAACTGCCTGTAGTTTAGCCCCTACCTCCACTTCTCTGTTAAAACTGCTCTTTTCCAAATTGCTAATTACCTCCTGATTATCCAATTTTATAACCTTTTTTTCAGTCCTCATATTCGTCTGATTCTTTGCAGTTTCTGAAACTGCAGCTCATCTCCTTTTTTAAAAATAGTGTTTTATTTTTCCAAATACATGCAAAAAATAGTTATCAATATTCACCTCTGCAAAACCTTATGTTCCAAATTTTTCTCTTTCTCTTTCCTCACTCCTCCCCAAGACAGCAAGCAATGCAATACAAGTTTAAACATGGGCAATTCTTCTAAATATATCAGACATTAGTCTGAATTTCAGAAAAATTATATTAAAGGGAAAAAACCCACAAGTAAGAAAAAAAACAAACAAACAAAACAAAGATGGAAATACTATGTTTTGATTCACTACTCAGTCTCCAATTCTCTCTCTGGATGCAGATGTCATTTTCCATCCCAAGTCTATTGGAATTGCCTTGAATCACTCATTGTTGAAAAAAGCCTGAGTACATCACAGTTTATTTCTTCCTAGTAAAGGTTCTCCTCTTGATTTTCAAATCACCAACTAGTTCTTTTAAAATATATAAGCATAGGAGATAATTGCCTTTCTCAACTCTCCAGCTTACAAAGGAAAAGTCAGAAATCTTTTTTTGTGAAGAATATTACAAATTTTACACTTATTTGGCATGGATGTGACTGACAAGTGATGAAGGATAAGCTTTCTTCTAGCTTTCTAGTCCTTCTCTGTCTTATTTCCTGGTTTCTATCCTTTCTGACAACTTAATGTGGGTATTTCTCAAGTGTCTGTCTGTCCTTAGCGCTTTTTTTATTCTCTCTCTCCACACTTTTGCTTGGCAATTCACTCAGTTCAAGGGCTCCAACTACCACATATATGAAAATCATTCTGAAATCTCTATCTCCAGCCTCATCCCTACATCACACCTCCAGACACATGTCTCCAACTACTATAAGTGTGTCCCCATTAGGACTTCAAAGTCAGTAGTTCTGAAATAGTTCATTATTGTAGGACTATAGCTATGCACTGCCATAGAGCTAAAAGAAGATTATAGACACCATCTAAGACTGATCTCTTCATTTTACAAATGAAGAAACTGAGGCACAGGGAAATAAGTGATTTGCATAAAGTATATAGATAGTGAATATAGAGAGAAGCTCTGTACTCACTCATGTGACTCCAGTCTCCTTTAGTTATACTATCCTTCTCTCTAACCCCGATTCTCCTTTGCATTTTACTATCTCACTTTGTGGTAGCATGATTAATTTATTCTTCTTCCATCTTAGAATTTCTCTCACTTACCTTTCATATTCAATCAGTTACCAAGTCATATTACTTATTTCTCCACAACATCTTTCTATCCTTTTTACTTCCATCTATTTTCACTGCCACTACCTTAACAGTGGCTCTAGTTTACACTTCTTTGTGTAATAATAACACTTACCTCATAAGGTCTTTGTAAAGATTAAAAGGAATACTATTTTTAAAGCACTTACCACAGTGCATGACATAATAGCAATATTAGCATTAGTATGTTAAAAAATTCTTAATGATTCCCATTTGCCTTCAACATAATTACCTGGTACCATCTTACCATTACAGCCTTATGTTTTATTGTTCCTCTGAATGTATGCTGTGTTCCAGTCAAACCAAAAATTTCCTCTCCAAGCTCAACCTTGAACATATACATTATTCTCATATATTCATGCTTTTGCTTTGGTTCTTCCCTAAATATGAAATGCCATTCATTTCCATTTTCTCTGAAATTCATCCTCTGTAATCCAACTCAGAGGACACTTCCTATAGGACAATCATGAAGGCTTTTTCAGGATATGGATAGTTTAGTGATTTTTCTGGGCATAATTCTAAATTGCTTTCTAGAATAGTGGGACTAATTCATAGCTTCACAAACAATATATAAATGTGCCTTTTCCCATAATCTCTTCATTTATTATCTTCCTCTTTTATCTGATGAATGTAGAGTGGAATCTCAGAGATGTTTTAATTTACATTTTCTTAATTATTAGTAATTTGAAGCATTTTTAATGGTTGTTAATTGCTTAGATTTCCTCCTTTGAAAACCAACTCTTCATATCTTTTGATCATTTCTCTATTGGGAAATGAATCTTAGTCTTTTAAGTTTGAATTAATTTCTTTTATATCTTGGATATGAAATGATCAGAGAAATGCTATAAAATTTTTACTCTTTCTGTTCTAATTTTTATTATATTATTTTTGTTTGTGTAAAAACTTTTTAATTTTATATAGTAAAAAATTGTCATTTTTATTGTCTGATTCTCACTGTTCCCTTGGTCATGAACTCTTCCCTTTTCTATAGATCTGAAGTGTAAAGTGTTGTTGTCTCCAGAGATTGCCGATTGCTCTCTGGGAGGAGATCTGCTGTGTCAACTCAAATCTCTTGGACAGATTCTTCTTCCTGTAGAGAACCCTTGTCTCCAGACAGTTGATGTTAACTCTCGTCCAGAGTAGTGACTTCCCTCTTTTATCCTCCCAGAGAATGGGTGTGGGATAATGCAAGGGCTTCTGGGAAAAATTACTTCAACCAATGAACTTGCTCTTCCCCAGGAATTCACAAGTAAAAACTCCCAGTAAAGGCCAGAACTAGAGAATTGTCAAGTACCAACTTAGCACTTAGTAAGAACCTAATATCTCATTATCTCATTAGCACTTAGTAAGAACCTAACACTGAAGGATATTTTTTTCTTTATTCTTCTAATTTATTTATGATGTCACCTCTTATGTCCAAGCTATGTATGCATATGGAGTGTGAAATGCTGGTCTATACAAAATTTCTGCCAAGTCGTTTTATCAGCTTTTCTCAAAAGTTTTTGTCAAATAGTGAGTGCCTGGGGTCATAAAGTTTATCAAACATTATGTTACTGTGTTCATGTGCTTTTCTATATATACTATAATATATACTATATACTCAATTTGTTCTTTCTGCTTTTTAACAGTGCCAAATTATTTTTAATGATTGTTGTTTCATAATTGTTTATAATTTGAGATCTAGTACTTACAGACTCTCTTCCTTTTATTTTTTCATTATTACTTTTTGAGATGTTTGACCTTTTGTTATTCCATGTGAACTGTGTTGCTTTTTATTCTTGCTACAATAATGTTATGGCACTATAATTGGTATGACATAGAAGAATTAATTTAGATAGTATTGTCATTTTTATCATGTGGACTCTACTTAACCATGAATTATTAATATAGCTTCAATTATTTAGATATGTTTTTTTTTTCTTTAAAGATTATTTTATAGTTATATTTGTGGACTGTCAAGGTGTAACTTGGAAGATACCCTCCTAAATACTTTATACCTTCTTTAGTTATTTTGAATGGAGATTCTCTTTCTAGTTCTTCCTTTTTTGTTTTGTTAGTAAAATATGAGAATGCTATTATTTTTTCTAATTTTACATCCTGTAGTTTTTCTGTATTTATTGTTTCAATTAATTTTTGACTCCTGGTTTTCAAAGAAACTATCACATCATCTGCAGGAAAGTAAAAGTTTTATTTTTCTCTTTGCTACTGTTCCCTCAATTTTTCTTTCTTGTCTTAGTATTATAGTTAGCATTTCAGGGTCCACATTAAATAGTAGTTAAATAATGAGCATTCTTGCTTTATCTCTGATCTATTTTCTTAGTCTATCGCATAAACTACTTTGTCAAACATCTGAAGGGAATGGACTTATAACTGAATTCAATCAAATATTTCAAAGTACAATTACTTCTATTAAACTATTTGTAATAATAGTAAAGCAAAGGAATGCTTGTGATTTCTTCTATGATACACATATCATCTTGATATTTAAGCTTGGGAGAAATAGATTTTTACTTAGCTCTCTGCTTCTAAGAAATACATGTAATTTTAATTTATATTTATCAAGATGTAAGTATATAGGCTTTTTTGGGGGAAGGAGAGTTTATGGTTTTCAGATAGTCCAATTATTCTTAGGTTACTCCTATTTGATCTGTTTTCTTCCTCAGTTCTTTTTGATGTTATAGTTTATATTTATTATATTTATATTTCTTTCCTTTTTAATATTTTTATTTTCATATTGTTTTCTCATTGAAACATTTTCTGTTTGACTTGTTATAATTTTCAGCTCATTTAGTTCTTAGATGATCTTTTCCACAATCTGTCCTAAGGTGTCAATTTCACTTGCCATTCTTTCCTTCCTAAACATTCCATTTTGTAGCTCTTGTTCCATTTCTTCCAGATTTTTGTAACTAGGACATTTTTCTTTCCAGGTTTTCTTCCCAGATTTTATCTCTTACTATCTCTAGATCCAAAATATTTCTTCATAGTGTCCAAGAATGGTCTGTGGGTTAGGATCTGCATCTGGTCCTCCCTTCAACTGGACTCTTTTACCTAAGTTCCTTTTATCATAGGGCTTTAAGTTGCTATACTGGACTAAATTTCTCGGGGGTCTATGGTAGGCTTTGTCAAGAATGCTTCCCCCTTGTTTCTAAGTTCTAGATCCCTCCACCACACTTCAACTCTATGCTGCATTCCCCCATAGGGTTTCAGGTTGTTCTCTGGCCATTTGAATCAAGAGCTGTCCACTGAGCTTGGTGCTACTGGGGCTCTGGGCCTTGAGAACTCCAGTTGACTTAGTGCTGGTTATGTTGAATTTTCTACCCAGCTTATATACTCCAGAGTTCCCAGAGGTTTCCAGTGGTCTTCCTATATAACATTATATAGTAATTTGTGGGGGTTCTAGACTTCTCTAGGTCATTTATCACATTATTAGTTGGGTCACAATGCCTCTATGTCTCAGACAACTGTCATTTGGATTATTTAACACAGGAAAAAGTATCTGATCAAATAAATAAATCTTTATTGTTGTTGTTACAAACAAATCTTGAATGATTACTTTGTGTCAGATATTATGCTTAGATAATGGAAAGAAATGTGATGTGCAGCATACATAAAAGATGCAAATCAAGAGGAGAGTCAAGTGGAGAGTATGCTTTAGCAAAACAGATTCTGATCACTGCCTTATGAGTTACATAGTCTCTTAAAATGTTTTTTCATTATGAACTTAACAATGAACAAATAAAAATATTTCAAATCAGAAAAAACAAAAAAGAAAAGTCTATTTGAAATTGTAAACTGTTATTTACAATTTATTTGTTTTTTAATTTTCATTTGTAAAGACAACTTCATGATTCGTTAGAATAATGCATAGTCCAATGGAGACAATTTGGAGATTATAGAACTGGAACTGCAAAGGGATATTGAGTCTCATCCCCTGGTTCTTTGATAAGAAACTGGAATTCAGAAAAGTTAAGGGACTTGTCCATGTTTTTACATATAAAAGTCTATTTGATTTAAACATTTTCCCTCAACTTTGATTAATTTCTCTGTTGTGTTTTCATTTGATTAACTAACTGCTCCATACATTCCACATTTAATCCTTTCTCTTAGTTTGTCAGAGACATCCTTTCAGGGCTTTTTTACTTTTACTTTTTTTAATCACAACTCCCTACAGACCATTTGAAATTTGTTTAACATATACAAAGATCTTTTCAAGTACTTGTCTCTTATCCTTGTTGATAAAAATCTCTTGTATTCTATTATGTTACTCTCACTTGACAGGAACTGAAACTTCAAACTTCTATCCTCAAGCATGAAATCAATGGGAAGTCCTCTTGAATTTGAACTTTAGATGGACTCCCACACTCCCTTCCTGTAGCTGCCTCAGAAACTTTACCACAGTGAATCCTTAAGTCAATTCAAATGTTAAATAAATTCATAATTTTTAATTCATAATTCTTGATTTGTCTTTTGCTAAACATCAGCAAATATTTAAATGTCCTCTCTCAACACTTTTATTAAACCTTCCCCATGTGTAATTTGAATGATAAATTACTAAATAAAATTTCTAATTCTCTACCCTCATTCTTGGGACAAGTAGGAGGCACAGTGTTGACCCCAGAATCAGGAGAATTTGAGTTCAATTCTGAAGAAGGGCTGTACAAAGTCTTGGAGCTGGAGTCAGTCCATTCTCCCTGGCTATGCATTAAGTCTTTGCCTGCTCCACTCACTCTGAGATAGGCTCAGGATCTATCTACTTAAGTGAGGCTTGTTGCCAGTTTTCTGGGACCTTCCTGTCCTAGGTTGGGAATGCAACCCTTTTATATGAATGAAATAAATCTTTCTTGCTGATCTTCCAAGTTTCTTAGGATCAAAGATTGTTTCACTCCATCTTTTTTCTTGTTCTGTTCTTCCAGGATTTGTTTTGGGATCTATTTTATGTAGATTATTAGAAGTGAATAAGGGAGAGTTTTATTGATTTACTGCAACTCCTATTTGCATTCTTCATCCTCTATGAGTATTTTTTGTGGAAAGAACATGGGTAATTTTGAATGAATTCATGTGTTTACTATAAAAAATGTTCTAATGAAACAAAATATTGGTTTCTAGGGGGAAAGAGTTGTGCGGGGTTACTTTGTTTTGGGTTTTTGTTGTTATTGTTGTTGTTGTTTTAACATTGGTTTAAATGTTTTTTTATTCCCACATTGTTCCTGGTTTTGTCAGAGAAGCAGGAAAATCCTTTATAGTATGATAGCAAAGTATAATAAGGTATTATGGTTTCTCCCAGCAGTTGATGTGGATTGGACTGACCCTTTCCATTAAAAGGTGCCCATAAATTGCTCAACTCTATTATTCTATAATTGACTTTGACAAAGACCGATTCTCATCATTTTTTGGATACAGTTGCTCTCATTTTAACTTGGGAGAAATCCAGCATCTAATTTTCTCTTTTATCTTCCCCACTTGATTGTTTTTTGTGAGAAATATGTTACAGGTATCTCACCTTGGGTTTTGGTAATTGATTAAAAGCATCTGCCCCTTGCATGAGAAGCTCTAGTCATGACCAGACAACCCCACTTGATTGTGAAGCCATTCTTCTCAAAAAGTCACAATCAAAGTATACACAATACATAACCTTGGATCCATCATAGTTTTGGCATTACTCAAACTGCCCAGGGAGCATCACAGAGAGCAAATTCAAAAGGAAAGGGGAGAAAAAGGTTTTATACAACACTGTATCCAAATGTCAAACTAACTCAAGTAAATACTGAGTGTAGGAAACAGTTAAATAAAACTCACCCTCAAGTCCTTTCAAGTTGTAAAGAAGTGGAAATTATGGAGATGCCCATTAATTGGAAAATAGTTGAACAAGTTGTGTTATATGAATGTGATGGAATAGTTCAGTTCCATAAGAAATAATGAGCAGGTAGATTTAAGAAAAACCTTAAAAAGACTTACATGAGGGACAACTAAGGGGTGCAGTGGATAGAGCACTTGCCCTGAAGTCAGGAGGACCTGAGTTCAAATCTCTCCTAGCTGTGTGGCCCTGAGCAAGTCACTTAACCCCAATTGCCTGATGGGGGGGAAAGACTTACATGAACTGATGCTAAGTAAAGTGAGTATAACCAGGGATATATTTATATATATTTTAAAAATGTATATCTATAAAATTTTTAAATAGCACAATTCCTGGCACATGGTAAGCACCATATATGCTTATTCTCTTTCCCTTCCACTTAATTTAGTCAGCAAATAATAATGGATTAACCTCAACAGTCGTTTTCTGATTTCTGCCATTGTTGCTGACAAGGCTAAGCCATTGAATCCCAGTTCTCTGTGGTTAATCTCTTAAAATGTATGTGATGGGATTATTTTTTCTGAATAAGAGATAATTCTCACAAGGATTTATAATATACAGGAAACATATAATCAAACTGAGTTCACAAGCAGCCAACCACTAGCCTTGGGGGCTAGTTTGTTGTGTTCTAGAGAAGGAGACAGGGACTTCCTAATTAACTAATATGTCTTTAGTCTCAGACATCTGAGACAAGGTAGCATCTGTTTATCATTTCAAAACAAACAAATATAAGGGCAGTGTCATCTTAGGTTAGCTTTTCAAAAATCATTTATAGATGGAAAGTACCTTGGGTTAGGGGGCAGCACAATTGGATTTAGTTTTACAGTCGAGTCTTTATTATGATACTTTATAGAATTGGAGAGTTGGAAGCAACTTCAGTGGTCTTCCATCAAGTCCATTCTCCTCCTTTTATAAATGAGGAAACTGAAGCCCAGAGGCTTAAGGATTTAAGCTGGAGTTGAACTGAGATCCTCTGATTCTAATTTAATGTTCTTTCTCTTGAACCATGGAAGCTCATCTAGAACACTACTGCTTCATCTTGGCCAGGTGATTTGAAATCATTAATAGCAATTGTGTTTTCAGTTCCTCTCTCCTTATAACTTGAGTATGAACTCAACCAAACACACAAGTGTGTGTGTGTGTGTGTGTGTGTGTGTGTGTGTGTGTGGGCGCGCGCGCGCGCGTGTGCGCTAGAGAGAAAGAGAGAGAGAGAGAGAGAGAGAGAGAGAGAGAGAGAGAGAGAGAGAGAGAGAGAGAGCTCAAGCACTCGAGCTCTTTACTTTTCATCATAAAAGTTGTCTGTCACCAGGTGTCATCATTTTATACACCTTGAGCAGGTCACATTTCTTCTTAGAGCCTACACTTTTCTCCAGTATAGCTAAGAAAAAAACAGAAACAAAAAACTTTGTTAACCTTAAATTTCCTCCCTTTACCTTATTCTGAATTTATTCTGAAATGGTTCTTAATTGATTTCTAGAGGCCTATGGCACATTTATATTCATTCTCTATTACTTCTTGCTTCCATCTTCTCCAAATGTCCATTTAAAATCTAAGGTGCTTTGATGAATATTCTGTGTATCTCTAAGTCTTAAACAATTCTTTTTCTTTCCTTCTTGATCCAAATGGAAAAGTTCAGTTGGGCAATTTAGTTTGTTGTTTCTTTATCTTTTTTTCCTTCCTTCCTTCCTTCCTTCCTTCCTTCCTTCCTTCCTTCCTTCCTTCCTTCCTTCCTTCCTTCCTTCCTTCCTTCCTTCCTTCCTTCCTTCCTTCCTTCCTTCCTTCCTTCCTTCCTTCCTTCCTTCCTTCCTTCCTTCCTTCCTTCCTTTCTGAAAACAGTTTAGGAAATGGAAATGATATGCAGATAATCTGACAGCCATCACTATTATATGATGCTTTAGGCCAGGCTTGCTTTTTTTTTTTTTTTTTTTTTCTTTTTCAAATTTCTCATCTATTTTCTCTTGCTGTCTAGGAAGTCTATTGTATAATCCAGTGATTTAATCACTGCCATTTTTATTTCTGCCTTGATCATTCAAATGGTTTCTATTATTCTGGTTCCTGGATTTTTTTACAAAAACAGATTTTATATTTTAAGAATAAATAAATATATATAATTTTATTTTAAGAATTCCTATTATTCTCAGATCTCTCATAAAATTTCATCCCTTAGAATATATGAAATATATAAACTTCTTTTTCTATCTCCATAGAAGTAAGGCAGTTTCATCTTTTAAAATATCTACAATTGATAATGATATCTATATTGGATATTTTCCAATTACATATATATATATATATATATATATATATATATATATATATATATATATATATATATATATATGTATGTATATATATTTCGATACAGAATGCTAACCTATGTTCCCTAATCTCTTTTGCCTATCCTGTTTCTTTTTAACAAAGTATACCTTTTCAGAGATAATTCCAATTATTGATCCTATATCATCATGTCTCAATTATACTTATAAGGTTAGACTTGCTTTCTTTGATTAAGATATCAAGTTCATTTTTATTTCTCCTTTTCCTCTCAAAGTCTCTATTTTCTCATTTGTGATATAAAGAGCATTTTGAGCCAGGTCTTGCTCAAATCAGTCTGGTAATTCAGGCTCAGAATTGAAATGGAATATAACACTTATGAGCCATACAACTCAATAAAAATAAATTTTCTTGAAATAGGAGATCAAACAAGATACAATTACCAATTCAAATAGAAGCTGTTCCTCTCTGCCTCCACATTTGCCTTGACAGCCAATACATAGGTAAGAATTATTTTCTTTCTATTTCACAGAAAGGCATCAGAGGGGCTAGGAGAATTCTGCAAAGCTTCCAAGGCTTTGCCATATCACCTATGTAGGTTTTTTTTATGCCTCAGGCAGAACAGAAGTAATATCAACATTTCAGGCCCCAGGCCCCAGGACTTATAATATCCTAAAATCAATTTTTTTGCCCCCTTAAAGGGAAGCCATCCTAGCTAACATCAAATAGATACATCTTGTAGCAAGCAGGTGTTGTTTGTTGGACAACATCAAATCCATGAATTGATTTCTCCATTTCAGATTATGAAAATCTAGCTTAGTGCTGGTGGAAATAGAAGGAAAAACAACATCATGGGCTTCTGAGCAATCTAAGCAGAAGACATGGATTTTACATTTTGAGCCTATCTTCCATTCACTTGAATGATGATAAGTTTTTCAGTTAAACACTTTTCTTCAGAAGTTTTCAAATTGTCTTATTGAATAATATTTTTATTTATAATTGGACAACCTAGGAAATAAGTGATATAGTTAGTAATTTAAATTTCTGATTTTCTTCCTTCCAGGTACATTTTTCCCAAGTTTTGTTTATGTTTTGGTAGGTCCCTGATTTCAATGGTATATATATTTATTTATTATTTCCATAGATAAAGCCTACATATTTTTTTTTTCCTATGGGACTTTAGTTTCCCCCAAAGTAGAGGATTTATCGAAAATACAAAAAGCTTCCTCTTTTTTTTTTTTTAAACTATCTTGGAGACCCCAATGGAATACCTAGATTGTTCATCTCCTATCTTTCAGTCTCCTTGCCTAATTGACTCATTTCTTCTCTACTCCTATACATTTTCAACATGCTGCTTGATGCAAACAAGTCATTACAAGTCATATGCTACAGTCTTTTTATACCTGCTAATGTTCTTTTCCTATCATTCTTTGTATTTTTTCATTCTTCTGAGAGGGGGTGTTTAATGATTTGTAACAATGCAACATCACTATAAGAATATTGCTATTAAAAAAGACATGGGCTTTTCAGAAGTGCTAATTTAAATAATAGTTGGATTTTCTTCATTCATCTTTATGTTGATGTCAAAATTAAACAGAAATTTGGAAAGTTACCCAATATAGATATCATTATCAATTGTAGAAATTTTAAAAGATGAAACTGCATTATCTTTATGGAAAAGGAAAAGTATATTTGAAATATATTTAAAGGGCTAAAATTTTATAAGAGAGTGATTTGAGAATAATAGACATAGTGTGTAATGACAAAACATTTATTCATCCATTTTGGAATGGAAATAGTGTATGACTGAAAGGGTTTTTTTTAAGGATTTTGTTAAGAATTAAATTACCAATTTGACACAACTTCAAGTAAATAAACCTATCTTATGTATGACTACTTCTGAGATCAAGTGTATAATAATAACATTTGTAGTTCTTCAGAATTGTTAAGTGTTATAACTATAGATATAGATATTTAGTTGATAATTTTATGATTAAGTTAAAGTACAAGTATTTTTATTTCTATAAACCAGGTTTCCAGCCGAGCTTGGAGTATATTTTCATGAAACTCTCCTTAATGGTGGAGAGAATGCTGATGTGGTACTAGGAGGAAAAGATAGAGTTGTTGAGAGACTTTTAGGAAAGGGATATATTCCTTATCCTTTTTCAAGAGAACTTCTAGTGATTCTTATGAGAGTGAAGACCCCAGATTTTTGATAGTTGGGCAGGTCCTTGATAGTTGGGAATGGCACAACTGAGAGAAAGCCAGAATTTTACAGTCCAGGTTATGCTCTGAGGCAAGAAGGAAAGCACTCCTTAGTCAGACCTTTTGATATTAATTGGACCTTTTGTTCCCTTTAAGTGGACTTTTACTATAGTCTCATCCTAGGCTGAGGACCTAGTTTGAATTCTTAGACAAATTTTTTCTTTGAAACTCCACAGTTAAAGAATCCTATCAGATATTCAAGTTATGATATCATTATAATAATCCCTGAAGTTATATTTATCCTATAAAAGAATCCACTTATAGCTCAATCCCCTGTTAACTCTTTAGGGTGCTAAATCCTTTGTAGGGTCAGCCCACCAGTCAATGGTGTAATCCTGCTAAACTACTTTTTATAGGAATTTAGTCCATTCCTCCTGGTTAATTGTGAGTTTCACTATGATGTAAACTGTGTCCCTTTTAATCTTTGGGGGGGAAAGGTTGGAAAGGAATCTTTGGGGAAAGGGTGCTCCTGGGTCTCAAACCCTCCTGAACTCTGGGAGCAGCCACATCCATTCTTAGGGGAAAATCCCAGATAAGTAATCTCATTCAATAGGAAATCTTGGCTTGGGGCATGGTGAACTCTATTGAGTTGAAGGTTAGTCTCTCAATTGAGGAGTTTGCATAAATAAAACCCATTCTTGCCACAAACCTTGAACCTGCATTCATTGGGGTTTGTGAATTGTTTTACAAAACCTGCAAGGATAGCTAGGGGATCCCATTGCTGTTAGAGGGTCTCTCAACCCTCAATTCTCACACCTCAACAACTAGGGAATGTAACTCTTATTCTTCCCCTTGTTAATTGCTAAAAAAGCATTTTAGCAATTATTTTGCTAAGCAAAACAAACAAAACAAACAAAAAAGTTCTTATATGGAATTTAGCCTGTTGTGATCAGCTTCTTGATTTGGAGATGGTCTAAGCCTATAAATTCTTTTGAAACACCCTGTAGTACTGAGGTGCTGAACTCCATATACTCTTGGGATCCAATACTTCTTTAACCTCAAGTTTTGATGATAGACCCCATCAGTTCCAGATTTTCTTTGGGAATGATTCTAAGAAGGAAAAAGAAAAAGAGTATCTTACAAACATGTAGGAAAATCAGTTCCTTGATTTCTAGATTATCTTCCTAGAGACTTTGATGGAGTTTCCCTTGGGTGAAATCATGCCTTCTCGCATAGTTGAGTGAGAGCTCATCAAATTTCATGTAAAGGACTAATTTATTTTTGTGTGTTTTCTGGTGGATTCTTTTCTGTATAATTTCTCTGATTTCATATGTTCACTCATTATTCACTCCCTGTGTTATGACTGTTTCCCTGAATTGCTCTGCCTCAGTTTCCCTGGTGGCAACCCCCTCCTCCCTTTTCTGGCCATTAAGACTAAGATAATTAGGGCTTTGGAGCTCTGGCCACTCTGGCACTCCAAAGAATCATAAAACTCTTGGGGTTACAGACTAGTACTACAAATTGTCTCAAAAGAATTTGTAAGTTTAAATATTCTCCAAATCAAGGGACAAAGATTTAATTACACTACTAAGAGCAGGCTAAATCTTTAACAAGGAAAAGGGTTTTTTTTTAACAATTAACAAGGAAGAAGACAAGTTCCCTAGCAGATGCCATTAAGGAGAAGATGCCATTGACTGTCAAGCTAAATTCGTAGATGAATTAGCAATTTGGTGAAATACAATTAAATCCTTTTGTAAAGGAAATAGAACCTCAAGGGTCTGATATCATAACTTAGCTTTCTGATTGGTTACAGTAGAGGTGGAGGTTTTCCAAGAGCTCCACCCAAACTGTGGCTATAATTAAAAGTCCATTTCAACAGAAGCCCCACTTAAAAACAAAAGGCCCACTTAACTTTAAAATGATCCTATCAGTGCTCCTCCCTGCTTACCTCAGGGATTATTATAATCCTATCTGTACTCCTTCCTGCTTACCTTCAGATTGTTCACTATGACTCAGACTTTCTCTGTTAATGCCTACTTGGCTCCCCAGGACCTCATTACTATATTGAATGATTCAATAGGCTTATAGATTCACCAACAACCTTTCATTTGAAACCAACAGATTTGTTGGTTGGTTGGTTGTAGTTTATGAGGTACCCTTATACTATGAAATCTCAATCCTGTCCGCCAATAATAGATTATTTTCTTTGATACATTTTAAAGTTGGAATTTTTATTTTGCCAGGTTAATTATCTAATTTCCAGGTGGATAGACCCAGAAGGAAATAATCAGGAAAGCAATTTCTTCAGGAACTGCTTGATTCAAGTGGCCACAAACACATCTGGATTTGGCAGCATTCAAATGCTAATCATCCATTGTAAGAATATTGTTATTTAGTACTTACTACATTTGCAGGCTTCTCCAGAAACTCTGAAGCACTGAGTACTTGGGGATGGGGAATGGGAGGGAAGGAGAGGCAAAAAAAACTGTTTTAGAATTTCAAATACTCTTTTTTGACTGTCTTTGAGTCACCTGGGACCAGCTTTTTTTTTTTTTCCCCCAGTGACCTGCTGCAGTTCACACTAAATAATACTCCAGGATCATAAAATTGTGGATTTAGAACTAGAAGAAGCTGTGTCATGGTGGATAGAATACTGGATTTAGAATTAGAAAGGTACATCTTCTTGAGTTCAGATTTACTAACTATTCTGGATCCTGTTTGCCTCATTTCTTCATCAGTAAAATGAGGGGGAAGGAAATGGCAAACCACTTCTAGTATCTTTGCCAGGAAGACCCTAAAAAGTTATAGTCCACCACAACTGAGCAAAAGTTAGGATCATCCAGTCCAATGGTCCTCAAACCTTATCTATATTATTAGATTTCTATTTTATTGGCTATGATTTTATCTGTATTATTTATGTTTTTATCAAATCCATTCCTATCAATCACAGTATGCAATATGTTTTGTAACTTCTGAGATTATAGAAATACTGGTTGTTGGGAATTTTTTCATTTTCTTTTCAATGGAAAGGGATTCTGTTGGTTCCTTAGATGTAAATGCTCTCCACTAATACAAATTATCACCTTATTTTCACCTGGTTTTAGGTTGGCCAGGGACACTGAAAGGTTCTGAATTCAAACCCTCATAGCAAAGCTCTATTTGTTGAGATGTGAGAAATGAGGGTTGAGAGATCCCCTGACAACAATGGGGTCCCCTGGCCCTTGCAGGCTTGTGAAAGAATTCGCAGATGAGAATGAATATAAGCATGAGGTTTGTGGCAAAAAAAAGGTTTATTACACTAAGAAACAATTTTCTTAGAGGGCAAAATCCTGTTAGGATTATTTGCAAAGGTCTGGGCACACAGTGTTTGATTATATTGGATTTTTGTTGCCCCCAGCCAGAGAGCAATTTGAGGGACTAATTTTCTATTCAATAGACCAGTAGTGATTATGCCCCAGGCCAATATCTCCAATTGAATTGAATGAAATTACTTAACTTGGAAATTTCTCCTATAAACAGGAGGGTGGGGCCCCTCCCAAAGGCCTGAGGGGTTTCAATTCAGGGCCTTTCCAACCCTTCCCCCACAAAGGTCAGAAGGATAGTTTACATCATATTTAGTAAGCTACTCTGCTTTCAAATATGAATTACAAGAAGATATAGTTGATGAAGGTGGTTGAATCTCATTCCTATGACTGCTTAACTATATAGTCTGCACTAACTTTTACAACTTATGGATCCATTATCATAAGATTCAGATAACTATGCTGTGGGATAATGTTTGATTTTGAAGTTATGAGAACACTAACATAGGATTCTCTTTAAGTCAAAAGCTTTTTTTTTTTTTCCCCCCTTCAAAAAATCTTGGTGGGCCAAATAGCATGGGTAAATAAATAATTAGTAATTAGGGTCAGGGAGAGAAAAACTTATATACCAAAATTGTGGCTCTAAGCCATGTTAGGAACGCTAAGGCCTCTAAAAAACCAGAATCTTTTCCAGACAGTATCCCAGTCATAGTCTGTTAAAAACAGAGTCAGTCAAAACAGAAATTTGATTACCTGGATTCAAAGGAACAGTTTGCTGAGCAATTGTTCCTTCTGTGGTCTCAGTAAGTCTAAACATATTGATATTAGTGTTTTAGAAAATGTTAATGTTATTAATTAAATGTTTATGTTAGTAATTTTTATAAGCTAGTCCAAGGCCCAGGGTCAGGGTCCTACCACTGGATGAACTAAAGTTTCTGCTAACATCTCATTTTTGTCATACTTGTAGAGATATTGCCTCAGAAGGCTGGTCTTAAAAGTAAAATTTAAAATTCAAAGTTTTCATTTTGACTGTGATTATTGAAAATGAAGCAGGTTGTGGTCCCTTTAAGAAACTGTATTTCTTATTGATTTGTGATTCCTTTCAGATTGATCTGTGATTCCTTTCAGATTCCTAGCCCCTCCTGGCTGCCGCATATCAGTCTCTAGGACGCCAGTCTTTGATTCACAAATCAATAGGAAATACAGTTTCTTAAAGGGACCACAACCTGCTTCATTCCCCCCATAAGCAGTTAAAACTTAAATTCATTTAAGGAAAAAGGATTTGGGGCAGGGTCTCTTATTGAGCCAGAATTGAAGGAGATTTTCTCCTTCAAGGATTTTCAGAGTTTTGGGGTCCCCTCTTCAATATGACACTAGCCATGTATTTTGTTTCATTCATCTAAAAATGAGGTTGGTATGACTTGGCTCCATCCATTCATTCATTATTCAATTACTACTTAATGAGCCATTATTATAATTTTTTAAAATGTGATATACTTCTTAGAAGATAATTATTAACCATGATGGGATAGTAGAAATAGTAATGGATTGAAAATAAGTAGAGTTGGATTTGAGTTCTCATTCTTTTTTTTTTTTTTTACTACTTGTAAGACCCTGGGCTAATCTTTATCATTCTTATCTTTAAACCTTAGGGTTGATTTAGATCAAAGTGTCTTAAACTGTGGGTCATGACCCCATATGGCAGTTACATAACTGAATGTAGGGGTCAAGAAAAAATTGGCAATAGTAAAAGGTTTCTGAATGAGCTATACCCACCACTAACAAATATTCCACCAAGATTTAATTGTTTATGTAAAAATAAGCACATTCGTCTTATTGGTATACAATTTGTTTTCATCTTTAATAAATGGCAAATTTATATCAAAGAATTGTTTTAAAATAATTTTCATTATGATTCATTATAAGTAAATGTTTGATTTGTACATCTATTTTATATATCTCTATATCTACAGGTCAAGTGAAAATTTCTTAGACAAAAAAGCATCTAAAGTTTAAAAAGTTTAAGAAATCCCGGTTTAGATAGTCTCTGGTCTCTTCCACTTCTAACACCTGTTATCTTAGAGATTATAGTATTTTCTAAATTTAAAATGTTAATATATACCAACACTCAAAATTGATATGTGATTTCATTGATTAAGGAGTTCTTTCCAATTATGCTGTTGGGGTTGTATACTGGGATTATGGACAGGTGTTAAAGGTGTCTTAAAATTATTTGTAGGTTTAGAACTTCTCAAAATCAAGTGCCAAAGATTTTATTATGGTGCTAATAGCAGGCTGAATCCATGCCAGAGTTTTTGGCAAGGAAAGGGGGTACAGATAGGGTTTTTATAGGGGAAAATAACCTCAGGGTTTGGTATCATATCTTGGCTTCCTGATTGGATACAGCTACTGTGGAGTTATGATGGTTTTATTAATGCAAAGAATTCAGCCAAGAATTCAACCAAAGGCATCCTCCTGGGGTAGGACTGTAATAAAGGTTCAATTAAAGAACAAAAGGCCCAATTAAGATCCAAAGGTCAAGATAACCAGTACCCCTCTTTGCTTGCCTCAGGGAGTAGCTTGGTCGGTAAAATTCAGGCTTGCTTTTGGTGTCATTCCTTGCTATAAAGAGCCTGCCAAGATTCAGGATTTCATTGTCAATGCCATTCACACCCCATCTATTCCAGTCCATCCTATGGGACCCTTAACCACATTCTTCCCAAAGTTCCCTACCATGAAAGGGTAAAATGATGTCCACCTATAAAATGTTTGAGTCCTCTCTATTCCTTCTGACATAGGGATACCAAACACCATCCCATCTTCTTTTATTTCTGTAATTCTTTGATGATTAATACTCATACATTAGCTTTAAAATGCAGCCACCTCTAAACCATCCCTTGGGGGATTGTCTGCATTATGACTTATCTGAAGCAAATCCAGCTTTCAAGTTTATCAGTACTCTCCTTAAGTAATTAATCTGTTGATATCTTAGTGCTCTCTTTCTAATTACCTCTATTTTATATGCAGCATGACTCCCAAATCCTGTTAAGAAATAAATATAAATAAGTGCCCCAGTGGAGGGTTTGCTGGAGGACATATATGGAGGGTGTGTCCTGCACTTTTGGAAAGTAGTATTCATAACAATAAGGGTGCAGATTTGTTCTGAATGTAAGATGCAGTTGTTACTGATATTATGGAATATATAATCCCCCAAATCCCCTCTTTTCTTTATTATCCTCCCAAACCCTCTGGCTCCCATCCTAGGAATGTTGTTAGATTCCTTACTACTATTTTTCCATATCCAAGATGTTGCCAAAACACCTCGATTTTACCTTTGCAACAGCTCTTGAATATCCCCCTTCCATTTCTCTAATGTAGATCTCCATCACCTCATGTCTGGATTATTACAGTACCCTACTGGTGGTCTGCTTGCCTCAGATCCTCCCCATTCTAAATCATCCTTCAGTTTGTCACTAAAGTAATTTTCCAGTAATGCAGGAACTCAATAAATTCCAGAGGCTTCCTGTTGCTTTCAAAAGTAAATACAAAATGCCCTTTGGCATTCAAAGCTCTTCAGAGCACACCTTTCCAATCTTCTGGAATTGGAACTAAGATGTACTCCTCCCAAGATATAGTCTTCAATCAAATGACACTGGCCTCCAGGTTCAATTGGTTCCTGTGCTTTGTATCATTTTAATAGAAATTAATTTTGTGTTTTGTAAAAAAATTTTGGGGTTTTTGTTTTATCTATTAATATAATCACAGGATTTTTTGTGAGTTTTGTTATTGATATAGTCTACTATGCTTATGTCATATTACCATTATGAAGAAAAAAGTTACTTGGTTCACAATAAATTTCCTTAATTTGGCTTCACTAATTTGTTGAAATGAGCTTCCAGGATAACAGATCTAAATCTTGTCCCCTCTGGAGGGATTTTCTTGGCAAAGGTACCATTTTCTTCTACAGTTCATTTTACAAATGATGAAACTGAGGCAAACAGGGTTAAGGGATTTGGCCATGGTCACCCATCTACTCATGTCTTTCTGATTCCAATCTTTGTGCCCCATCCACTATGGTCTAGTGGCCCTTCTGTTGGCATTAGGAAGCCAAGTGCTATATACAGAGAGGTGAAACTGATGATTCACCAGAAAGATGATGATAGATAAGGATTGAGAGGGATAGGAAAAAGCATGGAATTTCATAGATGGTTGGGACAAGTCACCTTCTCAACCTTATGCTTGGATCTATGGAAGGAACATCTACTCAGCCATCTACTCCATCTCATGGGCCAAATTTCTTAATCTCTCAGTGCTTCAATGTTTGACATCTGTTTAATGGACATAAAATTTCCACATGCTATCCTCTTCACCCAAATGTGTCAGAAGGGATTTTAAGCTAAGTTTTCCTCACCTTTAGGTCACCTATTGTTACCACTCATTTTTCACTGAGCAAATAAGTGGTGCAATGGACAGTCTAGGCCTGGAATCAAGAGGACCAGAATTCAAATTTAACCCCAGATTTTTACTTTGTCATCTGGCAAGTAATTTAACTCTGTTTGCCTCAGATCCTCATCCATAAAACGTGCTGGAGAAGAAAATGGCAAACCACTTCATTATCTTTGCCAAGAAAACCCCCAATGAGGTCACAAAATGTTGGATACAATTTAAAAATGGCTGAACAACAAAGACACATTTGGAATCTACTTGTTTGTTTATGGCACCAGCTTCTGGCTCTCTTGACTGAAAACTGAACAACTACTTGAAAAATCTGACTCATGTAAAATTGAAGCTGATTATTTTAGGAACCCAAACCAAACTTTATTACTGATGACTCGTAGTTGTTGTTTTAGTGGAAGTTTAATATGGTATTGTCTCAATGCTCTTTTTCTTGTAAACATAGGTTTATATGGTTATGAGTTAAAAGATGGATCTAAGATTTCCAACCCCCTGGGTCTATTTACTTTTTTTTCTTGCTCTTCTTCATGTAGTTCCTTCCTTATGATTCACTAGCAGAAAAATGGATGTCCTTTTTTTGAATCATTCTTGTCTTGTACAATGTTTTTTCACTTCATGGTAGGAGAAATAAGGTGACTTCTATTATTAGGCTTGCTTATCCATAAATTTTCTAAAATGTATTATTTTCTCTTAAATATTCATAGAGATGCATCCTCTTGGGGATGCATGAATGGGTACCAAGATATACCATATGTCTGTCATATGGTCTTCTAATATGACCCAATCATCTTTTTTTATTTTGTTTCTAAATGTGTTATGGGGACTCTACAACCTGTTACTAGCATTATTGCCCAGCTTTTTGCAAGTTTTTATATTTGAATGAGTAGTTTTAGGAAGGCAACTTGGTCTCTCATTTAATTCAGTGTTTTTGTTTTTTTTTTTTTTCCAGTTAATCCTCTATGGAGCAGCTCAGCTTGAAATGCTTTCAAAAAGCATATCTAAAATGCAGAAGTATTTCTGCAGTACTTATCACAGTAGTATGAGATGCTTTGACAAATGTGCTATTTTAATATGAAGGCAAAGTACATAAAAGAAAATAAAAAAATGACACTCTGTCAGAGCTACTGTTTATGGCTTCTTTTGTTGAATTCTACCGATACACAAAAATTATTTCAGAGGAAACTGTTAAGAAATAAGATCTTTAATGTAAGATAATCCTCCCTTGGTTTTAATTATTCTTCAACCCCCCCCCCCATAGGACAAAAACTGATCTTGAAAATAATTTCCTATATACTACAAAACAATGTGGAGAGTTAGCTTTTTATTTTCCAGTAAGGAATTGGATCCTATTTTATTTAATACTAAAAAATCCTTTGAAGCACATAGATTGGGAGGGGGGGAAAGGGAGAGAGGGTTTAGGAGTAGGAACCAGGAAATAAAAAAGCAACAAAGGGCAAACAATATCTTTATTAGGAATGAAAATGCCTTAAATTTATTGATATAAACAAATGTACTGTAATTCATCCACTGAAAAATTGGCTAGAATCCAGGAGATATGACCCAGAAGGCAGTGATTCCATAACTAAACTAAATTATTTTTCCTCTGTCACAATTTTCAATCAGCAGCAAGCATATATTTTACAGAGACTACAGAGTAAGACTAGGAAACCAACTAGAAACATCTTGGGTAAATACACATAGATGCTTTTTAAAAGTGCAAAGAGCTTCGGGTCATAAAAGACAGCCAGACCAGGAACAGACTTCAAAAAGCAGAAAATAAAAATCTATTTTTATTAAGAAATAAAAAGACAGACTATATTATTTACTAGGAACAAGAATACATATTGAGTTTGCAATATCTCTCGAGGACTGGCTACAATAATTACATTTAAAAGTGTGTATTCAAGTATCAATACACATTAAGCATATAAACACAGCTAAATAAAAAAAAAAAGAACATGATGCATAGGAAAGTCAGATAACTAAAACCACTTCATTTGGTTTACATGTTGAAAAACTAAGGCCATGTTAATATGGCAAGCTTTCCCCATAATACTGCATTTTTCTCTATATACATTATTTGTCTCTCCAGTCTTAGAATGAATTTCAGTGATTTGAGGGGATGGGAATCTGAATAGGTGAAATCCCTGTCTCTGAAAATTAATAAATTTTTTTTTAGAGAAATGAATCCCAAGATGGTAGAAACAAATTGGTTCAGTTGAAAAGTTTGATGGTTCAGAATCAGCACCCCTAGATAATAAACTAGCACCAATGCCCATGTGCACTGGTTAATTTCTTGCCCAAATATTTTCTATTTGTCACTTAGATATGCCATGAGGCAACTTCTCACTTTTCTTAGTGTTAATCTTTTTGCTTTTCTAAAAGCTATATTCCTGGTTTCATTCCCAGGTTGAATGGGGACCTGGTTACAGAAACTGCTTTGAAAGCAAAACCAAAACAAGTTTGTTTGTTTTATAGCATTAAAGAATGAACACAGTGCTTGGACAGGTATGCATGAAATGAGTGTCTTGTGTTTTTAGAAAGGAAGGCTTTATAATTCCATAGTAAGAATAATTTTTTCCCCAAATGAGAGGAAAAGCCAATCAGTAAAGGAGGATCATTCCTATTCAGAAGCTTACAGAAAGCAATACCGCCACAGGAACGCACAGTGTGCGGGTCGGATATGCTGGCAGGAGTGTTGGCATTCCTTGGGCTCACCCAGCCCACATTCTATTTAACTATAATCACAATCTTATCTATTCCAGCAGCAGAATAATACAAAGAAAGTGAGATGTATGTGTTTACCAAAGAGACATATTAGAATCTGAAAAGATTTCAAGAAAGAGATGACTATATTAGCAATCTAGAATAAATTTAAATAAAAAAAATTGGACTTCAAACGGTTTTTTCTTGATTATTGTTGCTGTTCAGTCTTACTTCAAATAATTCTCTCTTGATTTGAGCTTGGATCTCAGGTTTTGATAAAAGTTCCTTTATCTGTTTGACTTTGGACAACACACCCATCCTTTCTCCAAGCAAAGCTTCCTTAACTAAGTCCATGATTATGATAGGTTTCTTGCCTATAGGAGGAAAAAAATTACATATTTTTGCATTTAATGAATGTCAATGAAAAACATAAAAATACAGCACAGTGATTTATCAAAAATGATTTTTAAAAGCCTTTAAAATGGTCCGTATCTTATAGAAAAGGTAACATCATATGAAAAAATAGAATTTACATGATATCTCGTACTGTAAATAACAATAATGGCAGGGAGACAAGACGATCAGAACAAATGTCAGAAAAATTACATACAGGACGGCAGTACTGATGGTGATCACTTCTACAATGGCCACGTTTAACCTTAGCACTAGTTGGCTTTATAATGGCAGAATTTGCGATTTTTGGCCTTAGAACAAGCAGTCAAAAACCCTGCTGTTCAGCAAGGCAGATGGCATTATTTCCACTTATGGCAAGGCCTCTTCCATGTCCATAAATGTGTAGCGTGGACAAAAGTCTTGTCCCCCTCTCTCATAACAGAAAGGCATCCCAGCAAACGTGTGTAGACAGAACTCGAGTCTCTTTTTTCATAGCTTCGTGTCCACTTATTCCCAGCACTCTATGTAGACTCCTCTTCTGGCAAAGTGTATTAGGACAGGGGCCGCATTTCAATGAGACACACTTGGACAGCCAGTCCAGGGCAATTCAGTCAATGGGACTTCATACATCAGCCCTGGGAGGTGTCTCGTAGGCATTTTGGGAAGGGACAATCAGTTCTCATTTCCTGTTATTATCGCTGTTGTTTCTGTCTGAGTGCCCTGGCTCTGCAGGTTTCACAGGGCTTCCATCCACCTGCTTAGCTTTGTTCTGGGTTTCTTCTAAATACTGCTGCACAGCCTTGAGGACGGCATTCTCCACCAGCCTCTTGCTGAGTCGCATCAGTTCAGCATCATCTGGTTCTCTTCCATTCTTTTCACCTATGTGCCATAATAGATAAAAGAAGTCACAAATATCATATTGCCATAGAAACTGGGCATGCATGGGGACTTATTGGTTCAGCCACTTTAAAAATGGACAGTCCTTAACAAAATTAAATTGGATTCAACATTCCCAGATATCAGCTTTGTTTTTCATCTTGCATTTGGCACAGCAGGGGCCTGGCTCATTTCTTAAAAGGTCATCTGAAAGGCAATTCATTAGTGCCTCTATTTAGAAATGCTGGGGAGCTCTATGTACAAATGTTCTCCTCATATGTAAAGCCCAATCACTCTAGCCCAAGTCCATTTGCCCACATGGACACATTAGTCAGCATTTCATAATTTCCTATTAAGAAAATTTCTTAAAGCTGATTGTTTTGCTGTGTACCCTCTGTACCTCTTCTCCCCTCCTTCCCACTCCTCTCATTATTATGCAACTAAAATTTCCTTGTATTCTAACTATTTAGGAATACTTAAAGTACTAGTGGATTCGTTTTTGTTTTTTAATAAATTCTCCATGCTTTCAGTTGAAAGGAAAAAAACACATAAAGTACTCCTGTTCAGCTCTAAATTGGCTCAAAGAATCATTGGTTTGTTATAAGCTCATGAAAGGAAGAGTGTTTTTAATCTTGTTGCTGTTGCTATACTTTAAGAAATTGCTCAAGGGAATTTTGGAGCAGCAGTCATGACTTACTAAATGTTAACATGACTATAGCTATGACTTAGTGGCTGGTGATATTAAGAAAAGACCGAATAGATGAAACTGCCCTGCCCTTTTCTAGGGTAAAAGGTCTAGTTCACAATCTAGAGAGACTAAAGTGATTAGTTAATTTTCTTGGACTCAAGTAAGCAGCAATTTACTCTACAAATCAAATGGTAGCTGGAGCACTTAAGCCTAATAAAAAAAAAAAGTCTAAAGTGACCTATAGTTTATATGGATAATGGGTACAAATATCTAGCTTATTTCTTACAATATCTATAATTAGGTCAAATTTCCTTTTGTCATCACGTTTTGGAAAAACTTCCCTTTAAAGACAAACCAAAGATAAAATGTATCATATCATATCTCAAAGAACCAAGTGTCTTATAAGACTCAAGGAAGGGAGTAAGGGAAGGAAGCCATCCTTCCCCATCTCAATAGTCTATAACACTGGGCTGAACTTATTTAGATGGAATTCAATGGTGAAAAATATAGATCAATTTCACAAATAGAAAATAAAAGAGATGTCCCGTACTAGATAATGTACAATTAAGACATATCTGAAAAAGACAATTAGTGGATTGCAAATTAAGAGTCAATAGTGAGATAAGGTAAATAAAAGGCTTAATATAATATTAGACCATATTAAGATACACTTCAGCAGACAGGTGGTACAGTAGGTAGAGAATGGATTGCATAGTTGGAAGATCTGAGCATAAATCTGGCCTCAAAAACTTACTAGATGTATGACCCTTAGTAATTCACTTAATCAAAACTTTTTAATCTGTAAAATGGGGATAACACTAGCATTTGCCTCATAGAACTAGTTTGAGCATCAATAATATAATAAAGCACTTTGTGAGCCTTTAAAATGCTTTGTGCATACTGGTAATAATAGTAATAATGCTACTAATAAGAGGAAAAGGAAGAGGAGGAGGAGGAAGAAGAGTCCTCTACGGTGCTGATTAGACCATAAATGTTCAGTTCTTTGTACCACATTTTAAGAAGGACATGATATTCTCAAGAGCATTTACACAATGGCAACCACAACAATGAAGGGTTGTTTTTTTGAGTTTGCGAGTTTATAAAGTTTATGGATCTTTCAGGATATTTAATTTGGAGAAGACTTGGAAGAATATGGAGGCTCTCTTCAAGTTCTTGAAGGAGAGGTTTGAAGTTCCAAAAGGGAAGATATGTATGGTGGATAAACAAAGGTTGAACAAGCTTGAGAGAAAGCAGGTACAAGTCAAGCCTGAATGACCATGTGCAGAAGATTCAGGCTGGTCCCACCGGCCTCTGAATTCTCTTCCTAAACTGAGATGCTGTGCTGCTAATTCTAAGACAAGTGTTAATCGTGGAAAATTCTAAGTGAGAGTACTACTCTCCCTCTCCCAAAGAAAAAATAAAATCTAGAGATAAGCTATACTCTTTCTAAATCTTCATTAAGCTGACCCATAATCTTTAATTACTCTGCAGACCTTTTAGCATTTATAATTTAAATTAGCTATTGTCAATTCTTTATCTTTACTACGAGATGGGAGTTCAGGGTCACAATTGGTATTCCAAAAATGGTAGGAGTTTTTTGCCATTCAAATACAATATGTAGTAACAACAAGGTTATTTTAAGAATGACTTTGAGAGAATAAATTATTTTGACTATAATAAATGTCTAGATTAATTATAAAGGATATATGAAGAAAGATGCTATCCAATTCAGAAAAAGAACAAAAAATAGATGTATAGAATAATTTTGCATATATGTGTATTCGATAATTTTACATATACTAGATAGGAACATAATACGTGTGTGCATGCATGCACATATATGTATGTGTATAATATGCACTGCATACATCCATTTTTGTTTAATCAAGCACCTCTAGGGCTAGTTGGAGGGAAAGCAGGGAAAAAAAGGACATAATTTTGTTATTTGGAAGGAAAAACAATCAAATTGTGTATAGTGGATTTGCAGTTTCATGTACAATCATCTTTTTTAATTGTACTATGTTATGGGAAATGCTTGTTTTATTCCATATATTAATGTAATAAAATAAATACAATACATGGTGATTTTTTCAGATTTCTTTTTCTGTGTTTTGCTTACATTTATATTAAATAACATTCCCAGCCACCCCCAGTTATATACCCAAAGGAGCAACTGTGGTATACTGTTAAGAGCTTTGAATCCTGAATTTGGAAATAAATCAGAAGAAATTATGTATAGTACCTCATGTCAGTATTAGTAATAATTAAGTTATTAATAAATGACAATATCAAAGAGGCAGCCACTTGGCATAGTATTGCAGAAAGGGTTCTAAGTTTGAGTTTGTGAGGACCTGGGTTTGGATCCTGATTGCTATTTACTCTTGAGAGCAGAAAAATGAATTTTGAAACCTTACTGGCTTAGGTAAACCAATTAATTTCCCTGAAACCAAGTTTCTTTATCTGTAAAAAAAGAAATAATAATATCTTCTACTCTAGCTTCATATGACAGATTACATTCACACTACACACAGTATCAGCATCAGTATTAATAACTGACAGCCACACTGTACAAAGCAGTATGTGTCAGAGCAAAGAGTTTAAAGGGAGTCTTCCTCACTCTTTGTCCAATACTGTGTCATGCTCCCTCTCCCTAATATAAAAATTGTGCCACTGATAAACTACAACGTAATCTAGAAATGTCGATGAGATTAAGCAGAACATCATGGTATGTGGACAAAAACACTGCTTAGTGAAAAAGAAAGAAAGACTTCAATTTCTAGCTCTGCAATTTAGTAGTGATATGCCTTTGGTTTTCACATTTTGATACATGTCTTATTTACCTCACTGGATCATATCAAGGATTAATTGAATTAGCTAATACCAAATGTCCCAAAAGCTTTAATAACTGATTTTGCAGATGCTGTATTGTGAAAAAGCTTTGCAAGGTTTAAGCCATTTTACAAGTGCATCTTGGAAAAGGTAACAGGTTCTGTATTTATGAAATTACAAAGTCCATAACATCAGAGAATATTTCTATACTAGCACTCTCAACAATAATGGGTGTTTATAAATGTGAATGAAGAGATGACCAATGATTTTCAGTATTCTAATTTTTTTTCTCTATTTTGGGGCCTTCAGGAATACTAAAATTCATTTATGGAGATCCAAAATATATTACTGATTCCTAATGTTCAGGCATGGGTTTATATATACCGGCTTTTCAAATCAAAGGCACTTTTTGTACTCCTCAAAGTATAATGAATCATAACAATACAAAAAAGTGGTTTAATTATCATGAATGGAAATGAATAATCATGGTCCTGAACTGAGAAGGAAATTCACCTTCATTTTGTCAGAACCAGGAGGAGGATTATAGTATGGTTATAGAATCCAGTTATACATTGTTGGACTGGGAAGTAATAAATGCCTTTGCTTAATTAGAGGAAGAAAGGGGAGATGAAAGGGAAATGGAATATCAAAGTTTTTAAAACAAAAGGCAACAATACATTTTTTAAAAAATGCTGGCTAAGTTCTCTTCAGGAGTAAGTCCATTATGAGGACTCATAGGGCCTTCCTTCTAATGGCACCATTCTTCTTACTCTAGCTAACTCAGTCTAACTTGCCAGACAATGGCTTTCTCCTACCTCATAGAGTATTTCCTTTTTCCTGGTTATTTGCGAGTTCTCCTAGGGGAACTTGTCTTTTTCCTTTTCTAAACTCTATTTCATTTACCATTCCTGATGTCTATTGCAGTCCTTCATTCTGTCTGTAACCCCTTCCCCTAAATAAATCTACTTTTTGTCAACAAATATATATTTTCGATTATTGGTGAATTTTTCTGATTCCTTCTTTGAAAAAAAAATTTTTTTTTTTAAATTGTGTGACCTTGGACAAGCTATTTAGCATTTCAGTGCCTCAATCACTGAGACTTTAAAATCTTAGAGAAGGTAGGTAATCTCTATGGCTAATGAGAAATTTTGAGTCAAGTCCAAAAAACAAACAGAAAACTTGAACCCTCAAAGAAAATGACCAAACCCCCAATATTTGTGATCACTTTAGCATGAGTAGGATTCACCAAGACACTTGTGCCTAAACTAAACAAACCAGAACTACTACAGACATCACAGCCATCAGGTTGGCTACATGGCAAGTCTTTAAACTTCTCTAAGTTAACTCTTTAAAAATTCTAAACTGCCAGGAAAGTACCAGTATGCATTAAGAAAAAGAGTCAGCTCACCCAGAAATTTCTTGTATCAATGAAATCTCAAGTCCAGACTTTATCTTTATCCATATTATGTCTGAATTTAGTAACCATACTTTTTTTTTTTTTTAAACAAGTTTTTTCTTAACCAAAAAAGAAAGACAACCACAAGATAACTAAGATTATTTAGTTTTGGTGTCAGCCAGGAGTTTTTATTTTATTTTTTTTATTTTTACCAGAGGGTAAAAATGATGCTAGATCTGAGTTTGATAGAATTTTAGTCTAAAAATGTAATCTAAACTCAACCTCATAGGAAAGACAAACTGGTGAGCATGTTCTCCAAGCTATGAACTTTGAAAACCTAATAAACCAAGGTCAGATGTATCTTCTACTTCCTGTTTTTTGAGAAGTTTGGCTTAAATTTCTTATCTCTTCTCTGCAGAGAGCTAAGCAGTCCCTTTCATGTAGTAGGGACTTAACAAATGATTATTGGTTGACTGAACTGGAGAATTTTATCTTTTATTGAACACTGGATGCTAGAAGTTCCTTATTATTTTCTCTGTTATGTTACTATTTCTATGATGCACTTACTTTTCTCCTTTAAAAGAAGAGCTTATGGCACTCCAATTCTATATCAGGTCTGCCTTTTTTTTTTTTTTTTTTAAAGGTTCCAGCTTGGAATGTAATTCAGTTCAAGGGTCCTGGATTTCAATCTTTGCCTCAGGCATTATCTTCATGATCTTGGGCAAGCCACTTAAACTCCCTAGACTTGTTTCTTTAAATATAAAATGACTTCTAAGATAGCTTCTGATTCCGAGTCTATATTCCTTTTTCAAATCACATAACTGCTTTGTAATATGTATTTGTAGTATTGATAATTTGCATTTCCAGCAGAATATAAGCTTCTTGAGGCCAGAAATTGTTATCAATTTATTTCATAATTCCCATCACCTAGTACAGTGCCTTGCATGCAGTAGGTACTTAATAAATACTAGTTGGATTGGCTTATCATTTTCTAGTCAAGTAAATTTTCTTTACTCCTTTCTGGAATTCCTACATTTATCTGTCTACCTAGTTTGAAAACACTGGATTTTTATCATTATACACTTCAACAATGATACTGTACGAGGATGTATGCTGATGGAAGTGGATTTCTTCAACATAGAGAAGAGCTAATCCAATTCCAATTGATCAATGATGGACAGAATCAGCTACATCCAGAAAAGGAACACTGGGAAATGAATGTAAACTGTTATTTTTACCTTCTGAATCCAATTCTTCCTGTGCAACAAAAAATTCGGTTCTACACACATATATTGTATCTAGAATATACTGTAATATATTTAACATATATAAGACTGCTTGCCATTTGGGGGAGGGGGTTGGGGGAGGAAGGGAAAAAATCTGAATAGAAGTAAGTGCAAGGGATAATGTTGTAAAAAATTACCCATGCATATGTACTGTCAAAAAAAATGTTATAATTATAAAATAAAATAAAAATTAAAAAAAAAAAAAAAAGAAAACACTGGATTTTTTTAGTTCAATGATTTATGAACAAAATGTTAAACTAAAAACTTTTCATTAAAGTTAAAATCACATATAAAGTATGGGATGAAGGGCATTTACTTGATTTGGCCATTTACTTTGGTTTGCCTGAAAAAGATATTAAATAACTATAATAAAATTAAACAAGAAGGTCAATTCATGGGTTTCTTTATCCCACAATCTTTTCTAACACTCTCTGAAATGAAATAAAAATTCAAAACTATCATTATCTTCAAATTCTATTTCAGATGCTTATCAGCTAAATGACTCTGGTCATCTTATTTAATATCTCAGGTCCCTCATGTACAAAAGAGACATTTGAGTATCTCACAAATATAATAAGATTTCATAACACTTGAATTTCAGTTATTATTTATATTATTGCTATCTTCAATTACCAACAATAGTCTAAGGGATAAAGGATGAGTTAGCAATGACCAATATGCAGAAATCACAGACAGTTTTAAGTAAACTGAAGCTCAAAAGAAGAGAAGTCACTTACCCAGGACTTCCAAAAGTAATTACAGTTACAAATGATGCTGAGACTTAAGTCTTTTGATTCTTTGTCCAGTGATCTCTCCAAAATGGTATACTAGTCCTTTCATTCAAAAAACAATTATGCAATTAAGTGCAGGTGTACTTAAATTCTATATACATCCATTGTAAGACACCGTGAGGGGATAAAAATATGAACAAAACCCCATCATTCCTCCCTTTAGCACATTTACAATTACAATGACTATATCATTAAATACTTATACAAAGCATTTGTATATTACTTTAAATTTCACAGAGTAGTTTTTTTTTTTTTCTTTTGGTCCTTTTAAAAATTATTTTATGTTTAATTCATGGAACAAAAGTGTTTTCAAGACTCATTTGATCCTCACGGCAATGTTAGGTTAAGTTTTGGGGGCATTTATAACCATCATTTTATAGATGAAGTGATTAAGAAGGTTAAGAGTGGATGAATAACTTATTCAAGGTCAAACAGCAGAGTTGAGAACCTCGGTCAGGTGATAAAATGATCATACAAATAAGTGTAATATAAAATAGAATATGAGAATGAAAGAGATTAAACAATGCTAAAAGTTTTCAAAGGAGGGAGGGATCATTTTTGAGGACAGAAGGCTATATAGAAAAAAAGTGGCATTTTATCTAGACTAGGTAGAACTTCAATTTAAAGGAGGAAGGGGTTTATTGGACAGAGACTGTTTTTGAAAGATACTACAGAAAAAAAATTTTTATGACCTTATGCTGCCACCACAATCATCATCATCATAGCTAGTATTTATATTAGATTTTAAGATTCCCAAAGTACTTTTGTATCATCTGTAAATTTTATTAATATCCCATCTATACATTCACACAAGTAAGTGATACAAAAAAAAAAAGTTACAAAGAATTAGCTCAAGGACAAATCCTTGAGATGCTCCTCTAGGAATGTCCATACATGTTGACATAGACATAAATGGCCATTCTGTGGGGCTGGAAATTCAATCACTTCCAAACTCACACAAATGCATTATTACTGTCTAGGTCCTATCTCTCTAATGAGTTCACAATCTTTGTTAAAGGCTTTGCAGACATCAAAACCACATTTGTGGCACTTCAATGGTCTATTGCTTAGCAGATCACTCATTATATTAACATTAGTGAGACTATCTGCCTTCATAACCTGTGGTAAACAATGTCACAAAAGTGATTAAAGATTATAAAGAAATAATTTTCATTGCTCCTCGGATAAAACGTAAAATCCACTCTTTGCCCTTTGAAGCTCTTCACAATCTGGCTCCTGCCTGGCTTTCTAGGATAATTACACATTTCTCCTGCTAATATACTCTGTGCTCCAGGGACACCGGCCAACTTGATCTTCCCTAAAAATGACATTACATTTTCTCTCTAGGCTTAAATGTTCTCTTAGAATCGCTAATTCTTTTCCACATTTATGCCAGCTCTTTGAGGAGGCACCTTTCCTGATTCTCCCATTTATACATACCCCCTCCCAATATTAAAATGTGCATGAATACATGGACCTGTATTTATTAAAATAATTATTAATTTAATAATTAATTGCAATTAATTAATGTGGTACTCCCAGTGGAAGATAACATTCATGGAGACAGAGATTTTAAGTTTTAGTTTCTGTAAACCAAGCATCTAGCACAGTGCCTGACACACAATCAATACTTACTAAATGTTTCTTAATTAGTTGGCTGATTGGTTGACCAATAGAAGAGGTAACAATTGGAAAACTATATGAAAATTCCTTATCTTTGTCTACTCTGCTTAGCTGATATCATGCTGGGTTGGGAATTCAATGTGGTCTATATGTTGCAGTATTTTTAGGTTAGTCCCACAGTAAATCAATAAGCATTTGTCAAGAGCTTTACTATGTGCTAGGCATTGTGCTAGACATAGAGGATTCAAAGAAAAACAAAAAAACAGTTTTTGCCTTCAAGGAGCACCATTCTAGAGGTAAAGACTCACAAAAAATCTAACCAACCAAATTAAAAAAAAACATTCATTGAAAATATAGACAGGAGATGAAGAGTACATTGACCTTCATTGGAAGTACCTTATACATCATTCAGAAATAATGCTTAGCATGGCAGCCAAGGCTCTTTTCTTTCTGAGAAATTCAAATGATGATTTGCAAAATTTGATTTAAATTCTGAACACAGAGAAGTAAGTACTTGGGAATGTTTAAATGGCACACTTTTGGAAAAAAATGCTGTAGCTAAATAAGTTATGGCTACAAAAGAATATCTTCAGTGGGCCACAGTAGAGAACATTATAAATGCAGAGATTACTCATCAATGTTTTACAATAGATGAGGAGCTTAGGTTATGTCCTGATTGGGAAAACAAAACAAAACAAAACAAAACAAAACTATTTGAAGATAAAAAGCTTCAGTAAGGCAAGACTGGTCACAAATGGTCAGTCAAGGAAGCAGTCAGAGGAGGCAGACAGTTGAAAGAAATTGTTTTTGATAGATACTTTTACATTCATATAGGCATGAGAGGGCCAATTCAAATTAATGGAGGAAATAGAGCATATTTACAAAAGAGAGTAGTTTGTTGAGCCCACAAATTTGTTGCATTAGTATCCAGAAACACAGTTGGGAGAAGAATTCAGAATATCTATTTTCCTTCCATGTGACTTACGACTATCATTTCATTTCCAGAAAGGAAAAAGGGGAGGGACAACCCAGACCAAATTTAATATTTTGGGGGGCCTTTTCCTATATCGAAAATTGAGTTGCTAAGGCAAAACATCTCCTGGAAGCAAATATCTAATAACACAGTTCATCATTCACTATAACACAGTCCATCATTCACTATATTTAATATATTCATTAAACATACACACAAACACCCAAGTCAAAGTTATCAACCAAAGTTATCAACCCAAGCCCTTATCATTTATGGGTGCTGGGGGGCACAGTGGATAGATTGGTATACTTAAAATCAAGACACTAGTCATATGACCAAAATGAGGTTACTGAGCATCATTCTTCTCAGCATAATCTATCAAAACTAGACAGATCCTAGAAAATTAGGAAGACCTGATTTTTATTGTAACTACTATTATGTCCATATTTTCTTCACTAAGATTTCAAAATTAAATTCATTTTTTTCTCTTTGAAGCATTAAATTATACTAAAAATTAAAACATGAAATAGGCTCTCTGCTCCTCCTACTTAGTATTAAGGGATAATTCTGGCACTTCCTCAGAGGTCCTTCTTCTACAAGCTAAAAATATTGTGCTAGTACAATGCACAGGATAGAATATTTGTTCACCTTTCTCCTAGGTGACTTTTAGTCTTATAATAGGGCTTTCTTAACCTGGATTCCCATGAACTTGTATTCTAAAATATCTTGATAGGATGGTGGAATAGATTGGTAAATTTTAAGCTCTCCCAATTTCCTTCCCAAATAGAAAATTTACACCTCGAAGCAAATAAGGACTAGTGAAAGATCAAGAAATCTTGGAGCAGAACAGGGGTCCTCCTGGAACAACCCAAGAAGATCCAAAAAAAGATCCCTGGCCAAGGATTAACTCATATGAAGTGCAAACACCTCTGGACTGGCCCCACAGAAACACCCAGGAGGGACTCCTGGAGCGAGCCGGGCTTGGCTGGAGCCTCAGCAGGAACCACAGGAACTTTTACCTCCAAGACAGCATGCAGAGTCAGAATCTGGGAAGACAGTTGGGTTATTAGGAATGCCAGGCCCAGCTGTGCTGCTGAGAACCTGACTCTGGGGGAGAAGGAGCCAGCACCTGGTAAGGGCAGAAGCAGTGGGGCAGGGACGCTGCTGACTGTGGGCATTAGTGGGAGTGGGGAGCTCATGGTTTGGGGTTCCAGGTCAAAGGGGAGAGCTGAAGTGAAGCTAGAGACACCATCCTCCTCACCCCAGGATTAGAGGTGCTTACCTCTTATTAAAAAAAAAAAAAAAATGAAATGACAAAGAAAGACTCAACCATAGACATTTACTACAGGAACAGGGAAGACTGGGGTTCATCCTGACAGGAGGACATTCAAGTAAAAAAAGCTTCTTCTACCCCAAAGAATAACATGAAATGGCTCCCTGCCCAGAAAGAATTTACAGAAGAACTCAAAAGTAACTTTAAAAATCAAATGAGAGACACTGAAGAAAAATTGAAGTATAAAATAAAATAAAATCAAGAAAAATAAGATTACAAAAAAAAGTTAATCAACTAGAAAAGGAGACAGTCTTTTTTTTTTTTTTTTTTTTTTTTTTTTGGAGGCTGGGGTTAAGTAACTTGCCCAGGGTCACACAGCTAGGAAGTGTTAAGTGTCTGAGACCAGATTTGAACTGGGGCCCTCCTGAATTCAGGGCTGGGGCTCTATCCACTGCACCACCTAGCTGTCCCAGGAGACAGAGTCTTAAAGAAGAAAATAATTCTTTGGAAATTAGAATTAGGCAAAGGGAAGCCAATGAAGCTACAAGAGACCAAGAAATAATAAAACAAAATATAAAGAATGAAAAAATAGATTATGTGACAGATTTAAGAACAGATCAAGAAGAGAAAATGTAAGAATAATTGGACTACCTGAAAGCTGTGACCAAAAAAAGAACCTTGACACAATAATGCAAGAATAACTCAAGAAAAATGTCTTGGAATAATAGAACATGAAGGGAAAATAGAAATAGAAAAAAATCTACCCATCACCATCTCAAAGAGATCCTTTGCTAAAAACACATAGAAATATCATTGCTAAATTTCAAAACCCCCAGATCAAAGAGAAAATTTTGCAAAAAACAAACAAACAAAAAAATTCAATATCCCGGAGCTACAATTAGAATTATACAGGATTCATCAGCAGCCACAGTAAAAGATCACAGATCATAGAATCATATATACCAGCAATCAAAAGAACTAGAACTGTAGCTAAAAGGATTCCATCCAGCAAAATTATCCAAAATATTGAATGAAAAAATTGACATTCAACAAAGTTACTGATTTTCAGGACTTTTTTAATCAAACCCTAACTAATAGAAAATTTAACATGTAAGAGCCAATATCAAAGATTAATTTCAAGGAATTTAATATGGACAAAGTGTTTATGTTTTTTACAAAGAAATAAATGTATACCATATGTTTAAGATTTATATCAGTAATTGGTTAGCTTAAAAGATTGGGGCAGGGTTCAGTATGATCTAACTCTAAGAAAGCAAAACCATTGAGGAAAAGGTAAAAATAGTAAGTAGGATACACAAATGAAGTGCAAAGGAGAAATAAGACACAGGGGGAAGGAGGGCTTAAATTCTTAAAACCTACTCATATCAGGAAAGAGTTAAATAGGCAACACTACATATATACCATGAAAGATATAAAGTATATTTTAAAAAATGAGGGGGAGGGATGGGCAGATGGGGAAGCAAAGGGTGAGGAAAGATGACAAGGGAAGGAGCCGTGGGTACAGGGAGGTTAAGAAGCAGAATTAAAGAAGACTTATGGGAGATAGGAAAGAAGAGATATACTCAAACACTACAACAAAGATCAGAAGTAAAATTTATCAGAAAAAACAATTTGGCTAGTAATCATTGATATTAGAGAAATTCAAACTTATAGATTCAATAAAGAGAGAAATCTGTACTATATGTCAACCATATTAATACCATTGCAGATGCATATTTATGTGTATGTGTGTGTGTGTGTGTGTGTGTGTATATATATATATGTATAAATGTGTGTGTCGGAGTATATGTAGGTATGTATGCATATTGTTCTATGTATATAAATATATTTATATGTGTGTGGGCCTATGGGTGGGTGTGAATATATGTGTGTGTGTATATATATAAATATATCTGTAGTTAAGTGTAGCCTGCTTAGGGGAAGTGAGTGGGATGAAAGAGGAAAAAAAGAATAAAGTTTAAAAAGTATGCAGTAGAGAACAAAAGAACAATTAACAAAGAAGCAAACAAAATATGGACACTCATGAATATAATTTCTTATATTATTATATATACTTTCTTGATTTGGAAATGTATTCTTATATATTTTTAATCCTCTCTGATATTCTGTTGGACACATGACAATGTTCTGTTTTATTTTATTTTCCTTTTCTGTTTTTCTTTTTTCTATTTTTTCTTATTTTGTATTTATAGCAATAAATAATTAAAATAAAAAAATAGCAATAAAAACAAAAAATTTTTGATAGAATTAGAATAATTTGATGTAGTTACTGATTTGATAATGTATTTTAATATAATTATTTATTGTAATTGGTAATTTCATAATCCCATAAATTTTATTCAATTTAAAATAGAATTCTTAGAAAGCGAAAGATAGGCTTTATCAGACTGCTAATCATGCCCATGACACAAGAACGTTAAAAAACTTCTGTCTTAGACAGTTGGTGGGGAGAATTTAACTACTTAGTTGAGAAGTTACATGACTTGAACTGAAATCTCAGCTGTCTTCAATGATCAGAAGTAGAATTTATTAGAAAAAAAAATTAAGGCTAATGACTGCTCTTAAGACAGTCAAACTTAAAGATTCAATGAAGAGAGAAATCTACTATGTTATACATCAGCCATACTACTATTATTGTTAGCAATACAAATAGTGAAAAGCAATAGCTAGTCATGTAAAAACTCTGATTTAAAATAATTAAGGGAGATCAACTCCTTTCTAATCCATCTGTTATATTCAAAGGCAAATAGCATAGTTATAAATATCTAAGATAACTGCCATGAATTTTTAAAAAAAACTTAAATGAGTTTGGGGTTTGATAGAGAAAGCTTAATTGAACACTGTACAATTCTATTTTTTCTACAAAAAGTCTATAACTTACATAAATTATATGATGAGAACTGAATATTAGTGAAAAATTACATAGTTCTAGTGTGTTTTAATGAATAATTAACTTATAATTAATTTAAAGGATACTTTTTTATTACAATTTCTAAGAAATCGATAAATCTAATTAGAAAGAAATTTGGAAACAGTTTGTAATAGATTGATCTTAGAACATCTATTATAGCATTGAACACAGTAGACGAAGATTAGTGGTTGAATGAGACTACAAATTCTGATTTTCTATAATCTTCAATTAAATGGAGCCTACATTAAGCCATGCAAATTCTCCTTAATGATAAGGAGTTGTTAACCTTTTTTGTGTCATGGACTCCTTTGGCAGTCTGGTGAAAACAATGGAACAATTCTCAGAATATTTGTTATCTACATTCATAATTGAAGAAAATATTAAATTTTAGTTATTGATTAAAGAAACTACACATGAAAAAAAATTGGAATGGGGAAGAAGGGCTTATCTGTGATCGCAAAGTCCCTGGAATCTATCCACATAATCCTAGACCTCTGCTGTAGATAAATTTTGCAATAGTCAAGATCAAATAAACTATATACTTGAGTCTAGAAGCAATTATTAGAAACATTGATTACTTATAATTACTAGCAATTTAGAAGTATTAAAGGAATATACATCTTTCATAAACACTAGCATTATTTTATTTTTAATTTTTCAGACTGGAAAGGTGTAACCTAATATTAAACCCTAAATTACCCCTTTCCTGACAGTATGAATTAAGAAATTTAAAAATAAAGCCCAATTTTAATATCTTAAGTCTTGAATGTTATTAATGAGCTTCAGTATTTTGATTGTTACAAAAATTATGCTATCACAAGTATAATTACTATAACACTAGGCTTAAAGTATCTCTGTTACTTGGCTTCTTAGATCATTTGAACTTTTTTCCAATCAGCAAAAGTCACTACAGCAGTCTTTTTAAAAAGAAAAGGACAATTTTGTATTCTTTATATTTATTTTCACATGGAACAACAATTTCTGTGGCAGGTACTAAATCTCAAGGACACTGTCAGTCTGAATAGCACGTCCCTCACTACTCCTTGCCATCACAGACTTGTTTTTGGGGGGAAGGGATTGGGGTTTTTGTTTTGTTTTTGAAAATATGCTACGGGCTGTCTGTCCCTTTAGCCAAACCTCCAGGCTGGCTGAAAATTCCCATGAAAAGTATACCTGAATGTGGAAATGGTGTCAAAACTCAATCCCATGTCTGTCTGTGCTGCCTCCTGACATCATTCCCCATTAAACATTTGCTTGACACAAAGTGCTTCTTGGAACTCAGTTTACCATTGTACCAATCCTACTGTAAGGCAGTTTCTTCCTCTGTAAAATAGGCTAGAGAACAAAACCACTCCAGTATCTTTACCAAGAAGTCAAACACAATTAAAATTATTAAATAGCAACAACAAACAAAACAGGGATGTTCATAGTAGCGCCTACCTCACAAATGGAATGCTTTAAAAAATTTAAGTACTGTATAAATATTAGCTATCATTACTGAAGGAGACAATACATAGAAAGCATAATGGATTCAAATTTTCCTGAAGGAAGGAGCCTCTAGCCTTTTGTTCCATAGATAGGAGTCAATAGTAATGACAAAGATAATAGAAATAGCTGGCAAAAATGCAGTAAATGAGCAAAAGGTTAGAGCCTGGAAGAAAAGAGTGAAATGGATTCTCTTTCGTATCCTTTATCTTTGTGCTCTATCTCTCCAAACAGGAAATCTGAAGTATTTATGATAGATTTAAAAAAAATTAGGACCTAGGAAATTCTATGTAGTTAAGATCTTTGGGCCTTGGATTTCTAAGCATCTAAGTGACCTTTATCTTTCCTGGGACAGTTTTTAGCAACCAGACAATTTTAATGGTTCCCTATTTCTGTTCTTTTGTCTTTTCTGAAGCAGGAAAGCCTTTAGGCTCCAGCTGCAGCATCTGAGCTGTGGATTTTCTGGGTAGTTTATATTAGTAATCTTTTCCTGGATTCTGACTATTTTAGCCTGTTATTCATCTTTCCTTCCTATGAATTTCTATTGTTACTTCAGTCTATAAGACCGATTTAACACTGGGTCGGTCATATACATTTGTTTTTATCTACCATATTAGAGTATGGTCCTTGAAGAGTTTCCAGGCATCTTTCCTGAGACAGTTTTTAGCAACCAGACAATTTTAATTGCTCCCTATTTCTGTTTTTTTTTTTTTTTTTTTTTTTTGTCTTTTGTGAAGCAGGAAAGCCTTTAGGAGATAAAGCAGCTGAGCTGTGGATTTTCTAGATAGTTTGGATTAATAATCTTCTCTTGGATTCTGACTATTCTAGTCTATTATTCATCTTTCCTTTCTATGAATTTCTATTGTACCTTCAATCTGTAAGACACTGGGCCACATGTATTTGTTTTATCAGCCATCTTGGAATATGAATTTCTTAAAGGCAGGGGCTATGTCCTAGTGGTGGTGGTGGCTTTGAGTCAATCTTCATGACCTCATTTGAGGTTTTCGCAAAGACACTGCAGTGATTTGCCACTTCCTTCCCCAGGTCTGGTGAGGAGACTGGGGCAAACAGGGTTAAATGAATTGCCCAGAGTTATGCAGCTAGTGAGTGTGTAAGGCCAAATTTGAACTCAGGTCTCCTTGACTCTATGTCTATCATTCTTTGTCTTGTACCATAAACAATTTCTCAATCTCCTAGAGCATCCAATATGATGCACATTGCAAGGTCTTAGTAAGTACATACTATACATCTTTTAAGAACACTTAAAATCACTGAGTTGTACATTTATTGTTGAAAAATATAAACAAAAGAATCCTATTAAGCTGTTTTATGACAACATCTGTGTTTGGACTTAATCTTATTATTCCAAGAGCTGTCCAGTGAAAACTTTTATTCTAATCTAGGCTAACTTGCTTCTCCCTGTTTAGCACATGACATAGTACCTCCCATTTCTGTATCTTTGCAAGGCTATTTCCCAAGCCTGAAATGAACTGCCTTAATTATATTTGTTCCCTTTATAAAACTGTGGTACACAAGCATTTCATCATACTAAGAGCTGTCCAATGTAGAAAGACTGACTTGCTTTCTTTCCTCTCTTTAGAATATGACATTTTGCCTTCACCTCTGTGTCATGCAATTCTTAGCTAGCTCCATTCAAGGCTCAGGTCAAGGACTTTTTCAAATACTAGGTCTTTCCTAAATCCTATTTCTAGTTGTTAAAGGTCATTGTAGACAAACTATTATATATTTACTTATTTATGCATATGCCTTTTCTTCCCAGTAAAATGGGAACATAGGACTGTTTTGTTTTTTTATCTTAATTTTAAAGCTAGTGCCTAGGATCTATTTAGTCAGTAAATTTAAATCAAGTAGCTTTCTTTTACCTTTCCTCTGACATCAGAAAATTTTAATAGGCTATCTGGATTAGTTCAGATGAATTCCCCTGCAGTTATAAAAAGTTTTTGAACCCTTGTCATGGATCCTAGGATTTGTGGTCCATAAGAACTGGGGACCTATTGTAGACTCTAAGGAATAAGACAAATTTTCTACCTGTGATATAAAGAAGCACAGACTGGGAGTCTGTGACTGACACTGAATGTAAGTGGCTGGAGTCTTCCCTGGCTCACCACTCCATTCACTGACACAACTGTTTTTCCATAAGAATTCAAATAACTGGCAAAGTACCTCTTTTCCCCTCCATTTTCTTATCAAAGGACAGACACATTTAAATTTATATTTTCCTTTTTTCAAAGCTCTTCATTAACTATTTTCAACAGTATTTTAAAAATTGGTTTTCTAAGTAAAATATTAATTAGCTCTGAGTTGTGTTATGCCTTTAATTGTGGACTTAAGAGTATAATTGAGATGATGCCAGTGACTAGCTTGAATACAGAATTTAAATAAGTCAGGGGATTAAATAATCCATCTCAGAATAAATTTTTATTCTGACCTGGGGCTACAGGCAGTGATAGTTCTTACTAACAGACTAAAAGTACGAATTTACTGTTTATTACAGAGAAGTTAGAAAGTTCTAAACATGGGCACTTTAGATAATCTCTATTTTCTGATGTAAAAGAGAAACCAGGAGCCTAAAGCAGTGATCAAAGGTAAAATTACATCTTAAGCCAGGCCAATATAGAGAAAAAAAATATGATCTGATAGAGAAAAAAATATCTCTTTTCTGTTGGGCTACATTCATTGGTTATAATATCAATACATAATTTAAGGTAAAATGTAAACATCAGGAGTATAAAAATGAATAAAAGAATGGTTAAAAAAAACTTGACCAAGCCTACTTTGAATACCTAATGATATGGGTTAAGATTCCTTTCTAATTCCCAGCCCCCTTGAATCCCAAAGGAAGATATCTGGGCTTTCCCAGCCCCCACTCTAATGATCTGCTCAGGTTTCTCCAACCCCCACCCCAACACAAACAATTCCTTATCTAAAAACCCATTGAATTCTATTCAAATTCTAACCTGAAACCAGTTAGGAGCCAAGATGGGATTCCACCCATGGGCCCCTTCACCAAAAGCTGCCCCCCCATTATAAAAGAGGTAAACTGGAGTCCACTCTTTGCAGGAGCCCCAAACATAGCACACACCAACTATGCCAAGAGTTCCTGTCCGCTCGGCGCCAGCCCTGGCTCTGGCGTCTTTCTATCTTTACCTTTACTTCCAAACCTCAAATAAACCTTTTTTTTTTTTTTTTTTTTTTTTTATCAATCTAGGTTTTTGGGTCTGTAAATTCCTTTACAGAGAACTCTTGCGTCACTACTAGACCTCATTTAACTCTATATCCTTACGCTGAATTCAAAGGGGTTGCAGGAGAGCTCTATTGGACTCTCTGTACCCCGAATTTGCCACTAGACCTCAATTAACCCTAATTTCATCTAGGTACCCCTTACCTAACTCTCGTCACTATCAGATGCATTTTAGAATCTCAAGAATCAAGTACAGAAACTATCTGGCTTCCTTTCCTATCTGTCATAGCTCACCTATTAAAGGGATACCTTTACAAAGGAGGGGAATAAATTTTAATATTAATCTTTGAATCCCTCACAACCATAGTGTTTTGCACATAGTACATGTTTAGAAATGCTCGTTGATTTGATTTGAATTGTCTTTAACAGAGGCAGTTGGGGCATAGAGGCCAGAGGTTAGTCTTTTTGAGTGAGGAAATATTGAGTTAAATCTGGCTTCAAACTTTTATTAACTGAATGATCCTAGACAAATCATTTCTATTTGCCTCAGTGTTCTCAACTGCATATATATCTCATAGGATGGTTGTGAGGACTAAATGAGATAATATTTATAATGTACTTAATATAGTATCAAACACTTAATAAAAGCTCTTTTCCTTATTAAGAACACCTTTCCCCTAGGAATAACATTCCTATGCATCCTATCTCAAAGAAAAGAAAGCTGAAAATATAAAGGAAGCTATAGAATTCTAACTTCCTCCTGTCTCTGTATGAAGTTGCTTCTGAATTGATTTTCTTGATAGAAACACTGGAATGGTTTGCCATTTTCTTCTGCAGCTCATTTTACAGATGAGGAAACTGAGGGAAAAAAATTGGTTAAGTAACTTCCCAAGGATCACACCACTAAGAGTCTGAGAACTTAGAAAGATACACTGCACTACCTGATTGCCTTTTGTTCCTGTAAGAGACCCCTAAATTTTACTAAGTTAACATCCATTTTAATTATATTTACACAACACTTTCTTTTGTTAGTTTTCTATATGATATCTTCTTGGACTACTCTTCTACTCGGAATAAACAGCTGATGAATGGAAAACTAGGATTTATGTTGAATCAATTTTCAAGCCCTAAATTCATAAGGAAGTCTGACTTAGAAATAGCAGGAAATGACTCCAAGATATGCTTCTAATAGTGCTGAGAATAGCATCTTGCAATTAGATATAATAGGAACATAGCTTTATCTCCCATAGTTGATTATTGTTGAATGCCAAAATTCTATTTTTGGCGTTTCTTTTGTGCATTTTGAAAAAAAGCTAATTTTCTCCAAAGAGTAGTACATTAAGTCACTATCCATTAAAAATTTTTATTCATTAGTTTATCAGATGTTGGGTGAGACAAGTAGTTGAGAGAATCTGTGACAGGGAAGAAGAAATAGGTTGAAATTAAGAGAGGAGAGTCAGAGAGACAATCTTAAACATCTTTGATAGAGTATAAAAAAAAAGGAGTGCGAAGACTATAATAGCTGTCTTAGGGCCTGAAGAAATCTCCAGGCACCCAAGAAGCCTTTACCTTTGGACACTTTTAGCAACTGGAGACTTTCAATTTTTCCCTATTTCTCTCTCATCTTCACTGATATAGATATCTCATCTTCTTTACTAGATTGTTAGCTCCAGCAGAGGAAAGAGTATTCTTATATATCTTCTTATTCCATATACTGTTCTATACAATTTTGTTTTGGTTTGAATCTATGATTTTATTGATTTAAGGAACTTTCCAGAGAGAACAGTTAATAATTACTACAATTTACAATAAGAGCATTGCCAAGAGCACTGAGATATCAAGTGGCTAATTCATCGTAGAGTCATTAAGTGTAAAAACAGGGAATCTGAACCCAAGTTTTCTTGCTTCTGACACCAACTCTGTAATCAATGTTGTTTCTCAAATAGGAGGTGCTTTACAAGCACATTAAATTGAACTGAACTATCCTTTACTACAATTCTCCTCTAGGGGCAAACTTCAATTCTATCCCTCCTAATTAAATGGGAAATAAAAGGCACAAAAGAAAAAGTGAGAGAGTTTTAATTTCCTTGGTAGGTTATGGCTAATTAGAATGCAACTATCTATCTTAAGTATAGATTTAGAAACTAAAACTGTGAATTGGGATGACCAAGCATAGAAAGAGTAGGATTTATGTGAGAAGTACCCTGAAGGCCATCCCATACACCAATAACTCCATTATGACTTAACTATCTCACTGATGTCTAAATATACAATTTGGATTCCTCTTGTGGTTTTATAAAAGGAGGAATAAAATGTAAAGGCCTAGAACTGAGTAGATACACTCAACAGAGATAACCTAGCACTTCAGGCTAATTACCAATTGGACAATTCTCTATTAACAGGCTTGGAGAATGACCCTACTCAACTCTGTGCTGGCTGGATTTGTGAGTGTGGACAAAGAAGGGGAAGAGAGATCAGAAGGTTGGAGTAGGAGAGGCAGGATCTTTCTTTGGTGGTGGAGAGAGAGAAAGGAGGTGTAGAGATTTCTAGATCTAATCCCCTGACAGCGACCCCAAAAGACCAAGAATAAAGACTTTTGCTTATCCTGACTTCGGCTGATTCTAAGATATCTAGGGTACTAACGCGATCACTACAATAAAAATCTTCTTTCTTTATTATATTGATAATGCTTTAACCCAATCATCTTCTACCCTATCAATCTGCTACTGCTACTCTAACCCTCTGAACTAGACCACTGGAGATCATGTTATTAGAAATACACTCAATTCATCTTATAAAATAATAAGAAAAGGTAGAGAACTTCTTGGTGTATATATGGTTTGGTAACTTAGAGTAACAATTAGAGGCATATCTATACTCTTCCCCTCCTTAATTCATAGTAGACATAGTTTAGGAGATGAAGGTCAGTCTGTTCTTGAAGAATAACATTTAATTTTATTCTATACTGTTCACAATGACAATGGAGATGCTGATATCATTATGCAAGATTCGGGGAACTACTGCAAAATGCAATTACAGTCTCCATACAAAATCACTGGCTTTTCTATCATTTCACTTACAAAAATAGGGATCAGTAGCTGATATTGCCCCTGGCAACACCACAGGAAGGCTGATGATGAAACTCCTATCCAATTCTCTGGCTTCTGGCTATCCTCTCATCCCCATTCACTATTAGTTCCAAATATAATAGTGGTGAGAAAGAAATACATTTCCAAACTTTCATAGTTATTACTATTTCCTTTGACTTACTTAAAAGGTAAATATAGAATAGTTTATGTAGATATGTGACTCTATCTTTAATAATGTTGATAGCTAATATTTACATAATACCTACTATATGCCAGACACTATGCTTAGCTATTAACAACTATTATCTTATTTGATCTTGGAAAGTAGGAGCTCTTATGATTTCATTTTACAGATGAGAAAACTGAATCAGTTAAATAACCTACCTAGAATTGAACTAGTAAGTAATGGAAGTAGAATTTGAACTCAGGTATTGAATTCCTTTTGATTCTCAGAATACAACCCTGGAAGGTGGGAGCTATAATCCCTATTTTTATAGATGAGGAAACTGAGGCAAATGTTAAATTATTTGCCTATGATCAAACAGCTAAGTGTCTGGGGTCAAATTTGAACTCAGGTGTTTCTATATTCAACAGAGAAGAGAAACTGTTATCTCTAATAAGGAATTGATTAGAGGTAAATCCTTCAGACTTAGCTTCTTTGTTCCCCTCTCCCCACCTTAGACAGAGGAAGATCTTTAAAACTTCAAAATGTCTGGAAATTGTGGGGCTACCCATCTTCTCAATGACATCTTAGCACCAATTCTGGGATCGTAATAAATTGGTGGCAATGTCAGTATCAGGAGGCAAGAACAGACTGGTTTATATTTTCTAACAGAGTGCAGTAAAAATAAACAAACAAATAAATTACACAGACCTAAAGAGAACGTATTGAGGATTCCAGGAAAAGGATTTTCAGGAACTGTGATACCCCTTTGTCATGTATACTTTCTAAGTTTGAACCCATTTTTCCCTGAATTCTCTATGTGGGAAAAGGTGTCAAAACTTTGAGGAAAATGTTTGTAACAACTGTATAAATTATCTTACATTAGTAAATATACTTTTTTAAAAAATCTAATTAAATCTGGATTGCTAATTAATGATCAACTGACAAAATCACAAGGAATATGGCATTAGGAGATATATCACTTCCTCCTACCCCACTTTATTGTCTCTCCCTCCTCTCATTTCTTCACAGCTAACTTGCAGATCTCTAAGAAAGACAACATAACTATGCCTTGGGGATCTAACTAACTAGTTTGAATAGAAGGGTTAGATCACCATGGCAAATGTTACACATACAATGATAGTGTATGCTTGAAAATCTTTAGGTAGGGGTGAATTTCAAAAATGTTTGGAGATTACTAGTGTAAAGAATACAAATTCCTACTGTGTTTACCTTTGTTGACCACAAAAATGTCATTTCTAGGTAGTAAAACTCTGCCTTAAAGGTTCTCCTCCAGAAAAGTATTTCCTATTTTTCAAGATTCCTTTAAAAGCATGCTTCAATATTTACTTTTGTGTTCTGAAGTCTCATCAAAATGGGGGCTTCCTTCAAATATACACAAAATGTCCATCTGAAGAGGGGACCCCGAAACTCTGAAAATCCTTAAAGGAGAAAATCTTCAACTCTGCCTCAGTGAGGGACCCTGCCCCAAGGACAGTTTCATCTTTGTTATCTGGGTGGGGTGGGCTAGTCCTGAAACTCATTGAATTCAATTCAAATTCTAGTCCTAGCTGAAAGCCAGGGAGGAACCAATCTGGGACTCCACCCATGGGCCCCCCTTTAGCTAAATCTCTCATTATAAAAAGAGCCAAACTAAAATCCTCTCTTTGCAGAGGTTCCAAACATGTCAGCCATACCATGCTTGGCATCCCAAGGAACCTCTGTCCACTGGAATACTCTTTCCAGTGCTATCCTCTCTTTACCTTCACCTATTTCCCTAACCAGACTTTAACCTTACTTCCAATCCCCATAATAAACCTCTTTTTTACAGAGAACCTCTGCACCTCCAGAAGGGAGTCCCCAAAACTCCCTACCTTGTGCTGAATCCTAAGGGGTTGCAGGGGAGACAAACCCCTCCATTTGGTTCCCTGAACCCCGAACCTGCCACACTAGACCTCATTTAAACTCCCTGACCACCAGAAACCCTAATTTCATTTTGGTTCCCTAAATCTAAACCTCATCACATCCATGACTATTCATCCCAAGTGGCTCTTGTGTATATTCTATAAACCTCTATCTAATGTATTAGGGACTTTCTTCTAGTTTCTCTGACATTGTGTGGAAATTAATAAAGTGCTTGGGTTATCTTTTGTCAATAATGAGCTATCTTTTCTGGTCATGAATCTTTCTGATGACAATTCTTTATATCATTTCTTTAGGGTAATTCTCCTGGAATATTTCTACTATGTATCTTTCTGTTACTGAGTGACACATAATTTTAATTTCTCAATGACTGTGCAGAGACATATAGTTTCATTATAAGAATACTGTACTGCAAAATAAGATGGAACTTTTTGTTACAAAGACATAAAACATGAATAACTTTGTTTAATAATCCTTTGAATAATAATATCAAATGTAGCTTATGTAGAAACCTCTCTGGAATACTTCTTCAAATATGTGCTCCCAGTGGGAAACCACTATTTTGAATTTTAGGAGGAACATATGGGTCTCCGTTGCTCATAAAGTCCCTTCAGTTTCTCTAATAGTAATACCAGTAGACACAATTACTTCATAGCAAAGTCATTTACAAGTGACATAGGAAGTACAAAAGCTACAAATTGGAACCCTCCCATAAGCCTAAGGTTCACTCCCCCACAAATATACACAATGTCTTCAGGAAATGTGGATACAAATTTGGAGGACACTAGTAGTGAGATACACACATAAATAGAATATGTGGCCAAGGAGCCTCTTGGCTCTTCTCATGGAATCGTCCCAAAGTTCCCTCTTAGACTCTTAGTGTCTCTGCTAAGCAAGTTGCTTAGTCTGGTATCCTGGGTCGCCGGGTTACCTCATCCATCAATTTTCAGGGCTAGCCCTCTCTTGAATCTATAGCCAGCTCTCTTCTCTGATGACAAAAGTCACATTGCTTGAAGATACTTTTTGTTTGAGGGACTGTATTTATTTCTCTGCTCCCTCAGTTGTTCCTTTAACTTTTATAAAAATCCTCAACTGCTAGATGTCACTGAGAGAATGATTAAGGGTAGTAGTTGAGGCCATGGCAGATAGGGGAAGGAAGAGGAGAGAGAAATACCTTGTATTTCCTAAGAGTAATTCCTTTTTAGGAACCCTCCTTTATTACTGATTCTTGCTATAACTCTCTACAAAGTTAATAATTTCACTTTTTAGCCTCAGAGTTATGCTTTATTTTGAAGTCAAACAATGGTGTTGATCTTTCCTATTTAACAGGAAAGATGTTTGAATATTGTTAAGGAGATAATTGGTAGTTAAACTTTATTAACACATTTATAACTCCTCATTTGTGATTTATCTTTTGACTATATCAACTGAGGGAGGAGGGATTTCTCCCTCACTTATGTAAAGTTTTTGGCAACGTCACTTTTTTCCAGCACTAAAAAATCTACCTTTTACACAACAATATTCTTCCACTGAAGCTGTAGATTTACCTACAATTCACAAAATATCACAGACTTTGGGGAGAAAAGACATTGAATGTTCATTCACCCAATGAATGAACAAAAGGCATATAATTTCCAAACAAAAAACTGTGTAGCCAAAACAGCTACTAACAAGATGTGTGATTATGAAATGAGACTAACAATAATTGATGGTAAAAAAAAAGCTCCAGGGCTCTAGGAGTTTCATGTCAAAAGAGCTAGATGGCTGCCCTTAGCTAGACTTCTAAATAGGAAGAGAAGAAGGAGAAGGAGGAGGAGGAGTTCTAAGAAAACATAGACAAGGGTCTCAGAATGAGACAGCATGGGGAGGATCTGCATTCTTGGAGAGAGTATCTCCATCGATGAGATTGAAGATGCAATACTGTATATTCTAGGTAAACTTTCCCTTTTAATAAATTGAGGAGGGAAGGAAGTACCTTTAATATGAACTTTAACGCTCTCAGTGGAAAAGGAAGGAGGAAAAGATTTTTTAGTAAATGATTTTCTTAATACCAGAAAACCAAAACAAAATAAAACTTTAGGTCTGGGCTCCCACGCTGGCCAATAAGGGTTTTATCCAAAGAACAAGTCCCCAGAAATTTCTGTATATAAATGCATGATATAGCAATGGCTTGGGTCTTTGGGGGAATTTCCTGGTTATGTCTGGCCATAAGGTAGCCCAATACTGAAAGACATTTTAAAATGCCAAAATGAAGTGGTAAGCCCTAAGTGGACAAACAGTACAGGGTCTGTTAAAAGAAGATCAAGTATTTCCTTTGATTTTCCAGGCTGTATCATGAGACTCAATTGAAAAATGAGGGGAAGACAGGCTCTTTAACTTGGCGTCATAATCACCTGACCTACATGGAAGCAGGAATTAGGCATATTTCCAAGTGGCTTTTTTGTCTCTTTTATCTTCTTTCCTAGTTTGTCAGGATTTAGAGGCTACTACATGAATCCAAAGCTTCAGGAAGTCTTAGATTCGATGAGATCTGGCTGGTGGCAGGGGAAGCTTCTGCATTTTTAATAACATTTTTTTTAGTCTAGCTGTTTGACCAGAATTCATGTACTAAAAATTGTTAAAATAGTATTAAGCCAAGATGAAAGACAAAATGCTTAAAATTTAATAAGACTTAAAACAGTCTTACAACTCCTTAATGTTCTGATCAGTTCAGAGTACTAGCCTCTTAGCAAATTTTACCAGTAATTATAAGTTCCCATTACTGAATTCTGTTCTGTTAATATGAATTTATGATTCTTTTAGGCTTAGCATTTTCTCTATATATGTATATCTCCTCCATACTTGATTCATATTATACACTAAAATTTAGGGATTTTTATTACCTCTTTTTGGGGAAGCCCTAGCTAGGTGTGAATTATAATCTAATTTACTATATTGAAAATAGTACCTGAGAGTTGAAGAAAGGTTAATGAGTCCCCCCAGTGATTATGAAAAAAAAAAGAACCTAACCATTCATTAGAGAAATGCTCTCCTAAGATTGAAACCAGTCCAAACTACATAACTTGGTACAGGACAAAGATCAGGATAAGTGGTCTAGCCCTTCTGAGATCAGCCAAATGATTCTTCAAGGTTAAAAAAGGAAAGAAATATATACATCTCCTGCCATTATTTTTGGGGGAGTGAGAGAAAATTGGCTGTGGCTATCATATATTTGCTTAGGGTCAACTCACTAGTGGCATGTGAAGTTCAATTATATTATTTGTTCCAATATATTAGTTATTCAATCCTCTCTGAAAAGTCAGCAATATTGAATTGAGTTATATAATAAATTCAGCACTTTGATGACATTTTTTATACTGAAGTCTATTGTGTTCAGCAAACTGAGAATTGGTGCCAATAATAATCATATGTAAGAATAGTTTTTACTTTTTATTCATCATCATAATTACTATTGTCATCCACATTTCAAAGTTTCAGAACAAGAAGAGATCTAAGTGGACGTCTAGTCCAATCCACACCTTTAAAATAAATCTTGTCTATTTAATACATGAGACATGAGCAATCATCCAGCCTTTGTTTGAAGATTTCCAATCAAGAGAAACCCCATCACTGCCCAAGGTAAAAAAATCTATTCTTTTTGTTTATTTTTATCTTTTTTAAGTAGCATTTTACTTTTTCCAATTATATATAGAGACAATTTTAAATATTCATTTTTAAAATAAAATTCTGAGTTCCAAATTTTTTCCCTCTTTCCCTTCTATCCTGCCTCCTTAAAACAGTAAGCAATCTAATATGCTTTATATGTGCAAACATGTAAAACATAGTTCTTTTTTCTCGTTTGTTTTTATCTTTTCTTTTAATTGATATTTTATATTTCTAATTATATGTAAAGACAATTTTAAACATTCATTTTTTAAAATAAAATTTTAGGTTCCAAATTTTCTTCCTCTTTTCCTTCTATTTTCCCTTCCTAAGGCGGTAAGCAATTTGATGTTATATATGTGCAATCACAGAAAAAACATATTTCTATATTTGACTAATTCTATTTTTTAAATAGTTCCAAATATTTTTCCTTCTAACAAACCTAAATTTGCTTCTTAGCTGCTTCCATCTAGTTTTGTTCTCTGATGACAAGTGGGATACTTCTAATCTTTTTTTCCTAATGACAGATCTAGTATAGAGGAGAGAGCACTGATTCTATAGTCAAGGAACTTCATTCTAATTCCACCTGTTACACTTACTATGGTGAGAAAGCATGGGGAATAAAATGCAGAACTTGGGGAATCAAGAACACATGAGTTTGAATTCCATCTTGGGCATTTATTTACCAGCTATGCAACCTAAGCCATCCATGTCATATATAATGGGATTCTTATGACGGTCAACCTTGAAGTGCTACATGAAATGTTGGTTATTTTTGTGCAGCTTGAGAAAATCACTTGGCTTTTCTAGGCCTCAGGTTTGATGTACATGAGCTTCGAGGGTCCTTCTAGCTTTGGATCTATAATGCTATGGTTCTTACAGAACTTGTAGGATACTTCTCAGTTTATCAACCTCATCTTTAAAATGAAGAATACAGAATCAAATACAATATTCAGATAAAGTCTTACTAAAGAAATAATGGCTATCACCTCATTATTACTGCAAGCTATGTTTTATAATGCAACCAAAGAGAACATTAACTTTCTTGGATGTTATATCACACAGTTGATTCATACTGAATTTGTAGTCTGTTAACAAGCAAAAGATAATTTTCACACAAACTACTTGACTGTCTAGTTAAGATTCTCCATCTTGTACTTGTGAAATTTAAAAAAAGAATTAAACCCAAGTATCGTGTAGTCTCTGACCAAAGCATTGAGTGTACAAAATGAATAAAATGTGGCTCTTATTCTGAGAGAAGGAAAGAGAATCAATACCTCAAAATATATCATATTCTAAAGGAAAATAAGCAATTTAAATAATAAGTGCTACAGGAGTATATAAAAATTGGAAATTATTGAGACTGTTAACACCAATCACCATATGTATTCAATGTATATAAGGAAAGACGCCCCATCCAACAAAAGGCCAATCTAGCCTAATTTTTACAAATGAGGTGAGAACAACCAAAGTTGTCAGACAAAAAAGGGCTATCCTGAGATTGCTGACTCATCTTTTGAAATGCATGAATTCAACCATACATATAAGGTTTATATGTGAGTATATTTATTATAAAGTATTAAAATATTCCTAACTTATTGAATGTGAATGCAAAAATATTTTGCATTCAGAATTAATGAAATAATTAATATTTAAGGTAAAAGACTTCCATTCATAAAGATACCAGTTTGCAGCAAGAAAGGAGCATGCAGAATGTTTGTTCACTATTTAGAGAGCTTTTTGCTTTTATCCTTTGATTTCTTCTATGAGAAGAACTAAGTTAATTAAGCGTATACATCAAAATTCCAATTAAAATGAAACACAAATGTAGACACCCTTAATTAACTGGAGTATTTTTCCTCCACACTTAGTTTCTAAGGATAAGAGATAAATGAAAAAAGCTTGTATGAAGTATTTATTCAAAACTACAACTTGCTTCATAGTATACATTTATCTGAATTTCTTATATTTTTCACATCTCCATTTCACACATGAATCTCTGATGTTCAAAATGATGATTCTGAAGTACTACAATTAGTTGTTACAGAAAATTCAAATTAAATTCTACATTTACTACTAGATTTATTACAAAAGATTTAAGTAGGAAGTTTTTCAGAACACAAATAGAACTTCTAATTAAGTGAATTAATTGAAAATTTAAATTTACTCCTAAATTCTATTCTGGGCTATTTTACCTTGACCTTATTTGACTATCTTTCCTAAAGATTTGAGGGGTCTGCATGGGATTACAACAGTCTGAATTTCTTTTTCAAATCTGGATGCTTGTGGATTTTTTTTATACATAGATACCAGCAGCAATAATATGCAAATGACATTTAAATTTCTTCTATCACCACCACCAAGAGAAAAAGGAGGAGCACAAGAAAAAGGGAGGGAAAAAAAGTTAATGAACTCTTACCACTTTGCCATGGGGCTATATTGCTCCTGTATCCCTGTAGCACTGCTGAGTTCGGGCTTCTCAACTCACCTGCATTTTGAGAATGATATCCACAAATTCAAACATTCCCCTACAACATGTTTTCATCAATTACCCACAATTCTAGCTCTGCTAAACTCACTCTCAGGGCCACTCCCTTATTCAAATCAAACTGTATGTGAACAATGTGAACTACACAGTATATATTCCTGGTCCATAGTAGACAGTTAACAATGTTTATTGGATAGATAGATAAATGAAAAGCTATATGGATGGATGAATGGATGAAACATGCTCGATCTCTTTCTCAGATATTCAATGTCCTTGTGGCTCCTGAACTTAGCTATTTTTCCCTTTGAAATCAAACCAATTTGCAGGATTGGTGACCTCATACTTAGAACTAATATATATGCTGTATGTGGCATTATGTTCAAAGAATTTCTAACAGTACCTTCTGGGCACTGGATAAGTACTTCTCAAAAAATGTATGAAAAGAATTCTCTGATGATTTTTTTAAAAAGCATTCTTAGTATGCATTCCATGCACAGCATGGGATTCATCTTTCCACCTGAGCCTTTACCATAGACACTCTTAATCCTCCCTGCAGCAAACAAAAAGCTTTAGGAAACATATATGGTAATATATGGGGGGAAGTCCCCAAAATAAAAACAGAAAGTCAAACAAGGAGAGGAGAAACCCAGCAGAAGAGACAGGAGCACAATGACAAGACTAGAAGAAAGAGTATGAATGAGAGGGAGCAAGCTCAATGACTGATCCTGACAGTGGTTTGTTTTGCTTGGATGAGATCTCTTACTTCAGACACCTTCACTTTCTTTTTTAGAAATGAGATTATGACTTCACATGCAGGGTGCACCACTTGCTGACAGCCATTTATGAATGAGGACATGCCTCACATAGTACAGGAGACATGGCTCTCAGCAGTGGCGTGAGGGAATCCATAGACATGGAGGGAAGGATACAGGCAGTAAGAAATAACTTTGCTTTGAAACCTGACTTCAAAGAGAATGGAAATAAACTTGCATTTGGAAGAAGTCAGGAAGAAGGGGCAGCCCAGTCAACAAAAAATGTGTGTTTGCAGGGAGCACCAAGGGAGGAAGGCTTCTGCATTCCTAATTGTTCAAGGCAAAGTTGTTTCAGGGGGTGATTTCACCAAAAGATGAGTTGATAAGAATAAACTGAAAATGTTCAGGAAGTACAAGCCATTTTGAGAGATGTTTGAAAATGCAAATTGCCTATTTCATAAATGAGACATCAAAGCTAGTTATTGTGAAGTGATAATATGGAGCTGGTTGTATATAAGGTCAATGTGAGATTCTGAACACAGGACTATCACAAATTGTACAGTCTTTTTTATAAATAATATTCACAACACTGCCTCTAAATTCCAATCAAAGCTCACGTTTTCAATGTCCACACTATATTCAAAATATGTTGTGTGGCTGGCTTGCAAGCTTTATATAAACTGGTTTATTTTGCAAATGAATAAATGAAGGGTAAGCTTAATTATTTAAAAAATTTGAGCCTAGCCAGTTTCCTGAGGATTAAACAGCAGGAAATATAAACCAGATGCAGAAATTTTGATTCTTTGGATGAGTTACTGCAAAATTCTGTAGACCTGGGTGAAATGGAATTTAGTCATAACGTGACAAAAATTTGGCTGCACTTTTTAAAGGAAGATTGGAAACATACTTACTAGAAAACGAGGCAAAAGTAAATATTCTAGTGAAGAGCCAATTTATGGCAGGTACTGCATCTAATAAATTAAAATACCAAAATTCCAGCTAATTTAGTAAAACATGAATGAATATACACCCTGACAATGAATAAAAAATTCCAGTGCATTTCTCATCATTTCTACTCATGCCTGCTGTGCATACCACAAACAGATGTAGAACCCTTGGTGTTCCTTTAAAAACATTCAGTTAAGGGCTTTTTATCAGCAGAAATGCAGCCCAACTATTTCATTACTTGTTCAAAGTAACCTGATTACCTAACTGAATTACTTCCATAAAGAACAAAGCAGAGACAGCTCATAGTATCAACCTATGCAAAATCTCTCTCTCTAAATCCAGCTTTAAAAACTCACTATATGTTATCACTGAGCCTGCCCTGAGAATATGCTGGTTTTAGAGAAGAATATGTAGCCCACTTCCTACTATGTATCTTATGATCATTTTCCCCCTAATTGTGAATTTTAACATCTCTAGTCCTAAAAGTAAAGCTAAGCTTTCAGAAACTGAAGGGGGAGGGGGAAGCCAGAAATAAGTTATTTTAATATCTCTTTAACATCCCCTCTTGAGCATGATCTTACAGATGATTGTGAACTCCACACCCATCAGTCGTTTTCATTCACACACACACACACACAGAGTTGATGATTCTGCTCTTTCCCCACGGCACTAAGAACTCGCTTAGCAGACAACAGCATGAAGGAGTCGGGCACTCATCACACACACAAGTCACACTTACTGATTTTTTCCTCATCTCTCGAGAAAGGAAAGCAGCAGAGCTGGCCCATGGCACCTGGTGCTTTCTTTCCTTCTCCGTGCTCTGTTCACTGTATACAGCCCAAACAGAAACTGCAGGTGATTCTAACAGGCTGCGAGCAGACTCTTACTCCACCACCCCAAGGAACGGAAAGAGACGGAGAGGAGGGAGGGAGGACGGGAGGGACGGAGGGAGAGAGAGAGAGAAAGAAAAGAGGGGTAGGGAGGGCGAGACAGAGACGGAGAGACAAGCCCGAAAGAAGGAGAGAGTGCGCAGGAGAGAGAAAAGAGAAGGGAACCAAAAAGCTCCACCTACCTCCTTGCCCTCCAGTTCCTTATGATGGCTTCAGGACTGACAGTCACTGAAAAAAGTAGCCCTATGCTCTACTAACTCTCCCATGACTGTAGGTTAAATCAGAGCCACCCATACCTGCTGTGCAGATTTCTTTATGTGCCTTTAAGAAAAACTGAGAAACACACAAAAAAGGACGCAGCCCCTCCCCATCCCTGCCCACCCCCATACTAACATTGCAATTACATACGGAACAGAAATGAAAACTGAAACAAACAAAAAAAAATCTTCCTGTGCACTGTTTTAAAAAGGAAATACTTGCTTTTCTCCCTAAGAAACAATGTGGGCAGGGAACTCAATGTGTGCCGGAAAATGAGGGCACAACTCCTATGATGAAGTTCTGTTAATGTTTTAGAGTGATGCAAGGAAGCAACTCAAAGAATGCAGGAGATGAAGGGGAGAGAAACAAGAAAGAGTCTGCCCCCTCTCCAAAAAATCTTTTGTTAAATGTTCTCCTCTGAAAACCTCAGGATAACCCGGCTACTTCAATGCTGAGACACTCCTCTGGAAATCACAGAACTAGAGTATCCTAGAGATCATCTGAACCAATTCTCTCATTTTACAGATAGCAAAAATGAGCCTCGGAGAAATGAAGTGTCTGGCTGAAAGTCACAGGGTTAGCTGTGACTGGGAGCCCGATCCCTTGACTCCTAATTCTGTGGTTCTATTCCCACCCACCCCCCCACGCAGTAGACCTTATAATCAAAAGTATCCCAATTACCTGGATAAACCTCAAATTTATAGGCACAGCTACAATAAGGAAAGAAAAAGACCCAGACATCATTTAAAGAGAAAACCCCCTTGTGGTTGAGTAAATTCAGGGAGTGAACCAAATGCAGCTGAATTCATGAAATCAGCTTGTTTTTAACTAGACGATGCCTCTTTTGACTTAATGTTGCAATCATTATCATGTTGACAAGGAATATTATTAAACCCTGTTTCTCTGCTGAATAAGATAATTTTGAATAGAAAAGTCATAGAAAACTCAAAGATTGTTCTCAATCCTTTTTCTCCTTCCATACCCTTCCCCTAACATTAATAAGAAATAATGAGGGTGATGATGGTAATTTGTTCCTGTAGCACATAATGGCAAAATGTCCTTTTCAGTATTCCTCAAGAAAGAGGGTGAATGTGGCAGAAGAAAGCAACTTGGGAATTTCACAAATTAAATGTCACACTTTTTAAAAAAATCTCACTGTGGTTGATAGCCACTAAGCATTTTTTTTTAAAGAAGTAAGGTCATCATCTGTTTGAAAGTAACAGAGTAGGTCTATTTTTAAATTCTATATACATAATATATATTTATAAATTTAGAGGAAGAATGGGGAAATATTTGAGCATGCATCAATCAGGTATGCCATACATTTTTCCAATTATAAGAAACTACCCTATTATGAGTTTTCAGAATTGAAAAGACACAAGGCTGTGTTCCATGAAAGAAAGATTTGTAGAGTAAATGGAAATATCTGCTACAATCAGACAGATTAGGCCGAGGGTCCAAATAAGTATTTTAAATGTTCTTCATATTCTCATAAATTTATTTTAAATTTAACTTCAATATCAATGAATCAAATATATATCTTTACATGAATTCATGAAGGATGTGTGATTTCATCAGTATAATGGTCTGGTCTGGTCTGAGAGCTCCCTTCACCAATTCAGGCAACCTAGTTTCAATAAATCTTAGGGTTACCCTAGGCCCTGAGTCCAAGTGATGTGCCCAGGGTCACATAAGTACTAAGTGGCAGAGATGAGATTTAAATCATGGACTTCCTGACTCTCAAATCAAACACATAATCCTCTAGATAGTAGTATCAAATTCAGATGGAAACAAATGGATAATGGTCCTTAGAAAACTACAACTTTTATCTATTTTGTATTGTATTTTCATTTATTAAACATTTCCCAATTATATTTTAATCTGGTTCAGGCCACACTCAGGCATTTTGCTGGTGCTGGGACTGATACTTCTCTATACTCACTTGATGTACAGTGACATAATAATTGGACTTCTATATGGGACAAAAATATTTAAATTTTAAGATGTGAATTTTTAAAGCCAAATTTTTAAAATATATAATCATAGAGTATTAGAAAATACAGTTGGAAGAGATCCATTTTAGGGCTTCACAATTTATCAACCTCTCAATTGTAAATGGTAATTACTCAAAATTACAGCATAAATCAGTGAAATATTTTACATTTATTATTTTAAAAACTCAATATAGATTTGATTGCATCAGTGTGAATGCAGATCACAACTCATTCAAGCCTGCCCTTTAAGTACAATGATTCCTGTAAATGTCTTTCAAGAATCAAAGTAAAGGATGTAATCAAAGAAAATGCATAACGGAAAGGAAAAAGAAAACAAATCCTAATCTCTGCAAAAGTAAGGCTTAGTAGGGCAGCTAGATAGTACAGTGGATAGAATAAGACCCCCGAGTTTGGAGAACCTGAGTTCAAATCTTACTGCAGACACTTTACACCTACTAGCAAGTCACTTAACCTCAACTGCCTCACCAACAAAAAAAAAGGCAAAGAAAAAAAGGGATAACTAATGTATTTGTCCATGTGCTTCAATGGTGCTCTCTTGCTGATAAGAGGAAAAACTCACATATCCAGTGATCAGAAGTTCAATTCTAGTTTTAAAGATGAAAGATTATTTGAATTTGGATAGTTCTGGAACATATTATAATTATCAAAACTATGAAATCTCTGAAGGCAGAGAACATGCCATATATCTTTGCATTGTCCTCAGCATTTAGCAGAGTACTTTCTGAATGCAACAGACATTAAAAGTATACACTGACTCAAATGGGAAAGAAAGTGATTTCTTTTGGGTGTAATCTTAATAGTCAGTAAGGAAAGAAGCATAATAATAATAACTTGTCAACAGGTTAAGTTCAATCACAGTGTATTGGGCATAACGTACATTATTTTATGCATGAAGGGAAGTAAATTTTTCCAATCAATAACATTGATTGAAGAAAACAAATAGGCAACATTTCTTAATTTATTCTGTGTACTCTGTAGTGGGGGGAAATATCCATCATCTAATAACTTAGTTATTTATCTCTGGAAATTTTAAAATAAATCAGTTCTAATCTAAATAAAATGCTTTAATTTGAGCATTCTACAGATGCTCATATATTCTACAAATGTATTATTACTATAGCTATATCAGTAACAATACATTTTATTAGACGTGTTCAATTCAATTCAACTCAACAAACATTTGTTAAATACCCACTTTGCACAGAAAATTGTGTTTCACTCTTGGGATTACTGAAAAATCAAAATCTACTCTCTTCAAGTTTAAGGTCTAGTAATTATACTTTAGGGTAATAATATTCCTTATCCATTAGTCATCACCAGAACCTCTGGGGAAAAGGACCTAAGCTAACTGTACTAAAAGCCTCTGGCCCTCATTCCTGTCCCATGCATCTGAATACAGATGGAATCTCAGAAGATATCCCAAAGGGATAACATGCATCCAGGGGAGTATATGTGTAATGGGGTCAATAGTGTAATCATCACTCAACCAACCTTTGAATCTCTGTCACTTTGCCATGATATGTGCATATATATATATATATATATATATATATATATATATCCACACATATATATACATATATATGTATATAGTATATACACATATACACACATATACACACACATGTAGGGGGAGAGAAGAGTTCATTATATGTTGATTACATGTATAGAAAGAGAGCATGAGCTCTTTTTTTTTTTTAAGTAAGTAATAAAAGTCAAGGTTACAAGTTCCTACCATATGGAACTGTAAAGTAGTGGCAAGACAGGTATTGTATACATAGGTTTGTAGAGATCTACCTGAAGAAGAAAATGGCACAATATGTCAGGATGGAATCAGGAAGGCCTGAATTCAAATCCTATATTAATTCTTAGTAACTGGTTGAACCTGAACAAGTTACTTAACATCTCCTTGACTGAAGTTTCCTCATTTGTGAAATGGGCATAATAATATCCACTTCCTAAAGTTAAAAGGGTCAAATGAGATAACATAAGTGTTTTGCAAACTTTAAAGCACTAGATAAATATTAGTTGATGATGAGAGAGGAAGAGAGAGAGAGAGGAAAAGAGAAAGAGGGAAAGAAAAGAAGGGAAAGAGAAAGACAGAGATAGAGACAAAGAGAGAGAGAGACAGAAGAGGAGGAGGAGCAAGGAGAGAGAGGGAAAGAGGAAGGAAGGAAAGGAAAGAGGGAGGGAAAAATAAAGTGCAACATGATACAAAGACTGAAGAGTTAGAATGAATAGGTGTCTTGAAGGTTGTGTTCTTTTATGCTATAGTTTTAAAAAGTACTAGTGTTAGAGAGCAGCACCTTATAGACTAATTGTGTTATGACAGGTCTTATTTAAGGTTGACATATTTCAAGAGATCTGAATTGACCTAGAGGATATTCAAATCTGTTTTATTGTAGTAAAGTAAAGCAAGACATTCCACTGTGTTCCAAGCATTCGATACTAAAGCAATCTTGTCCAACATAAATTAATAGAGCTTTGTACAAAGGCACAATTCTGTCCTTTAAGTGCTTCTACGTGCTAGATAATTTTCTTGCAAAATTCCTAAGGATGTGAATGTGATCTCTAAAGGAACAACAAAGACTTTTTTGACAGCATACTAAGATTGTAGAATCACAGGTCTGGAGCTGGAAAAGACCTTCTACCAACATTTTACAGATCAGGAAACTGAACCCAGGGAGATCAAGTGAATTTGCTTAAAGTCACACAGGTAATAAACATCAGAGAGATGTTATCTCATTTGACCCTTAGACTTCAGAGTCAGTATTCTTTATACTATTCTAAAATCTTTTGACAGAACAGATAACAAATAAATCACACTAGTTATTTTCTTGTTAACTAGCCTGTGTTAACAGTTTTCTTTGAGCATTTAATTGTCTGCTTATTAGGATTATCCCTAATGGTCACACTTAGGGTCACAGGTTTATAACTGGAAGGGAACTTTAAAGTCACATATTGTAATCACTTATACTCTGATTTCTAATTCTTTCCACAAAATGAAGCAACCAGCAGCCATCAAAAGCAGAAGAAATGTGTTTTAGGGGGGAAAACTGGGACACAGAGATAATTTGATTGTAGACACTATGAAATTTAGGACCATTGTTTCCAACTTAATTTATTTCCATAGGCCATTGACTTTCCACGTACTGGACATCTCCAATACAGCTCAATAATTGGTCCACTCAGAGGGCTTCCATTCCTCTTTTGTGTAATTCTACAAATTACATGGTAGCATGTATACTCTACCTCTCTAATATAATGTAAGCTTCTTTATTTTGTGTAGTAGGCATTTGATAAACACTTATTGGATTGAGTATGATGCAACATTTATATTTTCTTCTCTTTAGAAAGGAGAGCACACACTCACTGGTAGAGGTTTTTATTTTATATGCACAATATTGCACTTACCTATTTCAGGACTTTATGTGTCTATGATTTTCATCAGTATAAGTTTTCCTACTAAAGTCGATTACAGCATCTCTTCACCATCCTTTATTCTGTGACCAAGACAATTGTTTCCAAACCACCTGGTAGCTAGCTTTCTGAAAACAAGCTTCATTAACTTGGTTAATTTGATTCTCAGATGAAACACATTTAGTTCACTGATAGGTCCATATTCCAAGCTTGAAGTAAACTAGAATAGCCTATAAGAACATAGGATCACCTCCCCCACAAACACACACACACACACACATACACATACACACACACACACAAACACAACTCATGATGAAGCAGCTGAGCTGAACTTCAGGGAAGAAGTATTAATACTATTAGTTATTAATAATGGAAAAGGTATTTTCTCCAATGCCACCTATTATGTTAAGTGAAAGAAAGCATAGCTAGAATATTGGAAATTCATAACTGAGTACATTAGAATTGTGTGAAATATCAAGACTGTCATCATAGTATACTAAAAGTCTTTTTCACATTCATTTTAGGTCATTTATCTTACTAACACTTGATGGGAACATACTATGCAGGTGCATACCAGTCCACTTTCTGTTTGCACACTAATACAGATATTTCTGATTTTTAAATGTTGATATTCAATTCCCAGTCAATTAAAATTGGAGAACCAGCTTAAATAAGGTGTTTGGAAATTATTTTCTACAACTATAAACAAACAGCTACAAACAACTGCATACTTCTTCAATGTGCTTATAGATCTGTGCTCCCAATACAGTAAGTACTTCTTCCACTAATATACTAATTCATCCATAACCTCTCAATCTATGTAATTAAGTGAAACAAGAAGATACTACATAAAAATCTTCAAATCAATGAGGAATAGCTTCCTTACCATTCAATCAAATAAAAGAAGGTTCTTCTCCTCAATGGGAAAAAAGGAAAGTTGGCAAGTTTGGCTTTGTGGTAAAAGAAAAGACAAGAAGCATGATTTCATGAGATACTTGCTCACCACACCATGCACTATTCATAATAAAAGTTGTAACCACAATGAAGACAATTACACTTTTTTCATCCACTTATACTTCACAAAATTGAGAAGTAAATAAACTCTATGAAAAATGTAAGCTAATTTGCAGCAGAGTATCATAATGGAAAGAATATTGGATTTGGAATTAGAGGAAAAAAAAGCATGGATCCTGGCTCTGCCATTAATAATCTGAGATAATGAGCAAGTCTTTCAAAACTTTGGGTCTAAGTTTCTTCACTATTAAAATGAAGGGGTTAAAGTATATGACATCTAAATTTTCTTTTGGCTTCAAACCTAACATTATATGAATTTATACCTTGAATTATATCTTCTATGAATTTATACTCAGTGACTTAAGTGTACAGGTTGGTAGTAGGGAAGATGGTAAAAATATGTTGGGAAAACATGGCTTGAAAGATAAGAAATATGAGACCAAAGGCTTCTAAGTAAAGCATTTTCAGAGTGGAGGAAGGGTTCTCTATTAAATGCTTACATTTATTAGGGGATTGCAAAGCAACCAAAAGTCCCATGAAAAAAATTGCTTCTTGTTCCCAGGACAAAAGCAGTGGCCAGCAGTACCTTTTCCATTTCTTTGTGAGATCACCATCGCTTTGCCTAAAAGTATGGTATTTCTTTAAGAACTTCTTTCTACGTATTTTCTTTTGTAATCTTATAAGCGATTTGATGATCTCTAGGTGGATAACTCAAAAACTGATGTATACACACCTAAATGTTCATCTGAACATCAGTCTTTTAACACCAAATCCCTATGAGACTTAAATGTGTCTAAAATAGAATTCATCCTAATTTTCCTCTAAATGCTTTCCTCCTCCAAACTTCCCAATTTCTGCTGAAGGTGTCACCATTATTCCAGACACCATATCATCCTTCATATTTTCCTTTCCTTTGCTCTCCCAGCAATCAATCGCCAAGTTTTGTCCATCCTATTCTATCTTCTCGCCATCCTTCACATGTCACTTATATACTCACACAGCTTCTACTCTATTTCATCCCCTTTTGTTTGGACTTTTGAAACAGCCTCTTAATTGGTTACCTACCTTCGAGTCTCTACCCCTAATACTCAAAACACCACTTAGCTGCCAAACTGATATTACTAAAATGTAGACCTGAATTATGTCATTTCTCTACAGAAAAAAAAAAAAAAAAAAAAAAAAAAAAAAAGTCTTTCCTCTTACCTCTAAGATAAAAAGCAAATTCCTTAGCATTGCTTTTGAAGCCCTCCACAATCTGGCTCCCACCTACTCTAGACATATTTTCTATGACTCATATTCCATTTGAATCAAACTGGCCTGACAGCTACTTAATCCCCAAGCACGACACTCCATCTGTTGCCTTGACTCCTTTGCACAGGTTCCCTCCTCACTGTGTCCCTCCCCAGAATGAATTTTCCACTTCTACCTCTTTGAATGGCAGCTAGGTGATGCAGGAATAGAACCAATTGGAACTGGAGTCAGAAACACTCATCTTCCTGAGTTCAAAACTGGCCTCAGAAACTTACCAGCTTCGACCCTGGACAAGTCACTTAATCCTGTTTACCTTGGTTTCCTAATCTGTCAAATGAGCTTGGAAATGACAAATCACTCCATTACTGTGTCCAAGAAAATCCCAAATGGAGTCAGGAAGAGTGGGACATATCTGAAAAGACTCAACAACAAAAGCTCTTGGAAAGCCTTTCTTCAATTATAGCCCAGGTGACATTTTCTACACAAAATTTATTATCTTTCCAATTGTTAGTGTCCTCTCCCTCTTGATATGACTTTATGTAATTTTGTATATCTTGTGTATGTTTATATGTTGTATTCCTTCAATTGAATATACTACTTGAAGAAAAGGACAATTTTGGTGTTGGCTTTCTAGAGCACAATACTTTACATATAATAGGTACTGAGTAAGTATTAGTAGGATTGAATTGTTGAACTTGACCAACTTCTCTCTGAAGATAGTCTGTTCTACCATTGAGCTACAATATTTCCCTTCAGTGTGTTGGTTGACAGCAAAAGATTAGAACAAGGTGCTGAAAAGGACTAAATAATTTTCCCCCTTAAGGATTTCAGAGTAACTTTCTTAAAGACTAGACTTATTTTCTTTTATTTTTGTAGCTCCAGTACTTAGCACAGAGTAAGCACTTAATAAGTACTGGCTTATTATCAAATGTCAAAATCAAAATTTCTCTTCCTTTATTAGCATTTCACGTAATTTCTCTTGGGACAAAAATCATCTAACTTAACTTATAGACATTATTATTTATTAATAACTTTAGTTAAATTTATAGTCAATCTTAAATCTGATTTTAGATGAATGACAATTCTTAAAACCCTTTTGTCCTCCTTCTAAGCTTTTATGCTTTATATTCTTACTGCAACATAGAGTATTATATTATAGTCATTATATAAGTAGGAACAGGGTCACCAAAAACTGTGGGCCATTTTGTACACTGATTTATTTCATGGGTTGTACTGGTCAAAGACAGGCTAGTTCTCAGAGAGTAGATATAATCCAATATTAGAACTATAGATTCAAAGCATCTCTAGTTCAATAAAATGTATCATAGCTTTGAGAACCTAGAATTTTCTCATATTGACACACATTTTACATACATAATCTTCCTTCCTCCAAAGACCCACCTCTAAATTTCTTTTCTAAGTGTGAGGGAGGAGAATAAGTATAGGACAAAGAATTGGGAATACTAAAGTTTGAAAATCAAAAGAAGTGGAAATAAATGAGTGTCTTATATTCTTAATTCTCCTTATTCTTCACTGATATCAGAAAAAAAATAGAACTATGATTTGAATTAAAATCAATTACTTTTTTTCATGCTAGCATTCTTCAGACAAACTCACCTCTTTCATCTGTATACATTTATACAAAGCATTCCCCAAGGCTGGAATGTACTCCTTCTTCACCTGTTTCTTAGAACCTAGTTACTCTTCAATTTAAGCTCAAACTTCTCCTCTCCATCAGGCCTTTCTTGATTAGTCCAATCATGAGTATCTCATTCTGCCCCTCCCTCCCAAAATTACCTAGTATTTTGTACTTATTTATATGAATATAGATTTATCCCTAAATAGAACATAAACTCCTTAAAGTTAGAGATTGTTTCACTTTCACCTTTGTATTTCCTATACCTTTTTGGGGTGGGGGTAATAAGACATTAGTGATTAGTAAGTTTGGAGGAGGAAAGGCCTGATGGAGAAGTGTTTGAGAGATTAGTTTTGAAGGAAACTAGGACCTGGTATATTTTAGGTGCTTCATAAATGTTTTTTGAATAACTGATTTATGGAATGTCAGAAAGTCAAGGAAATAAGCAAATATATTTATTTGTATATATTTAGTTGTGTTTTTTTTTTAAAAAGGTTAAAAAAAATCTCTTCAGCCAATCCCACCTATCTTTCATTAGTTATTCTCCTATCCTATAATATGCCCTCCCCAAGGTTTCAAGCATTCAGAAAAGCAAATTACTCTGAAGATCTGGTCACAACTACTGAAAAGATCTAAATAGTTTTGTAAGAATCTTTTAAGAAGGCATCATAGTAGTTATTCTTACCCAGACCTCAAAGATTCTTCCAAGGAGAAATTATGCCCTAGTAAGCTTCAAATTTTCCTTGTCCAAAAAAGTCAAAAGTAATAAATTCCATCACCTCCATTGTTCTATGACTTTCACTCCACCCCACCCCTAAACACAACTTCCCCTATTTATAGTTGTAAAATATTTTACTGAAGAGAGGGATATAGAGAATTGCAGATTCAGACGGAATGTGATGGAGGGGAAGGATTCATTACTTCTCCAACAATCTGTGAAAGTGTTTTAATTAGCCTACTTTACCCCAAATGAATAGAGCAAGTCAAAGAATCCTAGAATCATAATGCTAAAAGGAATTTTAAGAAGCTATTAATTTTTCCAACCTAAATTATATTCAGCCATCACATAAATATTACTACCTTTTTATTTTAAAAGATACATATTTATTTTAAAAGATAAATAGTACATTGTTGGTAGAATAGTATACAGAGTCAACCATTCTGGAGAGAAATTTGGAGATATGCCCAAAGAATTATCAAAATGTGCATACCCTTTGATCCAGCAGTGTTTCTACTGGGATTGTAACCCAAAGAAATCATAAAAAAGGGAAAAGGATCCACAAGTGCAAAAATATTTGTAGCAGCCCTTTTTGTAATGGTAAGAAACTGGAAACTGAGTGGATGCCCATCAGTTGGAGAATGGCCGAATAAATTGTGGCATATGAATGTTATGGAATATTATTGTTCTGTAAGAAATGATCAACAGGATGATTTCAGGGAGGCCTGCAGAGATTTATAGGGACTGATGCTAAGTGAAATGAGAAGAATTAGGAAATCGTACTTGGCAACAGCAAGATTATATCATGATCCATTCTGATGGACTTAGCTCCCTTCAACAATAATCTTGTGAAGAGAGCCATCTACACTGAAAGAAAAGAGTGTAGGAACTGAATGTGTTTCACAATATAGCATTTTTACTCTTTTTGTTGTTGTTTGCTTGCATTTTGTTTTCCTTCTCATTTTTTCTTGTTTGATTTAATTTTTCTTGTGCAGCAACTGTAAAAATATGTATTCATGTATTGGATTTAACATATATTTCTACCATGTTTAAAAAAATGAAAAATTTGAAAAAATAGTCAATGATACTATATTACACTCTCCTTAGCAACTTTTTCTGGCGCCTTATAATTATTAATATGAGATAATTCCTCTTGGTGATTGAAATATTAATTGTATTCTCAGAGGATTTCTGAGAAGATATTTTAGTCCTTTCCTTTGTAATAACCCATATAGCACCCAGAATATCGCTATTCTAAATTTAGCAATCCTAGTCTCTAATAAATTCTCATAAAATTGATAGTTTTTAAATAATTTTTATTCTACTGATTCTCCTCAAATTTCTTCATGTTCCTTTTATATTCTGAGTCCCAAACTAAATTCTATATTACACTAATGGTTTGACCCATGTCGAATACATTAAGTAATCCATATTTTTAATATATTAACACCTGGGATTTCTTCCATTATCACTTTAAATTTAGGGGGTGTTTGTGTATGTGTGTGTTTCTATGATAACAGCTTTAGAATGAATAGCTTTGAACTCAGTAGTTCTATTTCCAAAGACCTTAATGAGCCACGGTTCTGTATCTTTAAAAAAAAAAGAAAAAAGAAAAAAAATCCTAAAATTGGCTAAAGTAATTTAAATAAGCATCACAATAGCATACATACATAGATATATTTATATACACACACACACACACACACACACATATATATATATATATATATATATATATATATATATATTTACACATACACGAATACCTGTCAAATAATTTTAATGCTGATTGTCTGTGATTAAGAGGGTGGTAATAATAATGCAATTTTAAAAAAATGTTCCACTGGGATGATAAATGCATTTCAAAGTATTACTATTGTGGCTTTAGGCTATTTGGTATATAATGTATGCATGACTATGGTTTTACAGCTAAAGAAGCTAACTTCCTCTTTTATCATATTTTGACTGCTTTGTTTAATAGATTGTTTATTCATAAAGTTGTATGTAAACAGGTTTTTCCTTATTTGGTAATTAAATGTATGATTTTATTGATCTAAAATTTAATTAAAATTGCACACTTTCAGGAGAAACTTAGTGAAAATAATTTCAAAGCAGAATTATTTCTACTTAAATTCTCCTTCAACATGCTTTCCAAAATACTTAAAATAAATTTCATAAGTCTGAAATCAGACCAAGGGATGGCTTTATTTTTAAAATGACCTAAAACATATAAAATGCCCTATGACAACATTCAAATTAACAGTTGGCAGAAAGATATACTATCAATTAAGATTCATTTCCTCATATAACTCTCCCTCCCTCAGTCAATGTCAAGAAACACACTAAGAATCCCATTTGTTAATTGCTTCTAATTTTATTAGAGGCAAACAGTACCAATCTTTGAAACATCACAAAATTGTTTTCACAGCAACAATATTTTTAATAGAGAAAGTGCTTCTTTAAAGAAATATTTCAATAGAGAAACAGCATTTATAAAAACCCAAGATCAATAATTAAAACATTTCAAGATATAAAATATACTGGCCTTTCAAAAATATGAAGTTTTACATAGAAAAAATAAATTACAAAATGCCCTACCCTGGGCTCTTACTTTAGGTAATAATGTCTTTTCCTGCAGCAACTTTTCGACAGCTAACACCTTTTTTTCAACAGAAAAACTATTTACAATTCTCTCAGATGAGAGATCTGGTGTCATTTCACTTCTGCCCTCTTCTAGCACGCTTGGAATTGGGTCCATCTTAATCAGTGCAAGTAGAGCTGCAATGTTCTTTATCACTTCCCTGTCAGCCTGTACAAAAGAAAATAAGACATTCCTTGCTTCTGCCCCACCATTATTCAGAAGTTTATGTATGGCAGAGTGCTAACTCACATCATATCTTAAGTAATCAGTTCTATATTATTCTACAGCTATCAGAGCATATTCTATCCAGACTTTGGTGCTGCTACCAGAGAACAGGGAACAAATGCAGGGAGGAGAGCATCTATGCAAACTATCAATTAGACTCTTTTCCTCAGAATAAACTCTGGGTAAAGTTTGTGTGTGTGTGCGTGTGGTGGGAACATTCTAAGAATTAAATTTGATTTAAGTGAAAAAATGAACAAAGAATACAAAAATAAAAGTGCAAAAAAGATACTTTAACAATTACTATAAGCTTAAATAATTAAATCAAAAAGATGTGGAATCCAATAAATATGTATTTAGCATATATTAAGTAGAAAAGACTGCTGTGCATTGGGATACAAAGAGTTAATGTGACAAAGTAGGTACAATCTAGTAAGTCAGATAAGGCATCATTGTCCGGGCTCTTCACTACCACATCCAGACAACTGATCCAATCTCACCCTTTTCTTCCTTTGAATCGCATATCATCCATTTATTTTATCTTTCCCAAATTCTTAACACTTTCCAAACCCATTTTCAATATACTTCGGGACTTCAGAATTTGATTTATCCTTCTTGTCTTCATCCAACTCATCTCACCATTTCAAGTATCTGTTCCTATGGCCATCTTCTTAGTCTTTCTTGATTCAGATATGGTATCTTTCCTCTCTAAAGCTAACTCCCCTAACATATTCAGAATTGTATCACTTTTGACTTCTTTGTACCCTCAAATTATACCTTCTTCTATCTTTCCCTCCTCTGTTTATGAAACAATCCCTTTTAATTTTTTTTTCTAACTTAAAAACTTTCAAATTTCTAGGACATATATGTGGTCTACATCTTTTTCCTTCATTTCTCCACCAATCCCCCACTTCTTAGTCCACTGTAATCTGGTTTCTATCCCTACCCCTCTACTGAAATAATAATATTAGAAAAATCTTTCTAACAATAAAAGCTATCTTTTTTTCCCCCTGAGGCAATTGCCTGACTTACCCAGGGTCACATAGCCAGGAAGTGTGAAGTGTTAAGTGTGTGAGGTCACATTTGAACTCAAGTCCTTCTGAGCACCAGGGCTGGTACTCTATCCAGTATACCAACTAGCTGCCCCTAATAAAAAGCTTTCTTTAAAAAGAATCACTTTCCTTGTTAGGTAGCAATTTCCCTCCCCCCTTTTTTGACCTGTTCAAGACAAGGTTAGATGACTAACCATTAACCCATCAAAGAAGTTATAGTGGAGAGTCCTGCATTTGCACAGGAAATGGGATTACATTACTTTAAATGATCTATCAAAGAAGTTCAGTGTATCTTGATAAAAAATAAGAGTAACTGATTACAGACAAAAATGATTTCAGAGTCACAGTTGTTTGTATTGTCAACTCAATAATTAGTTAGAAAAAGTAAAATAACAAATAGAAGAATAAAATGAAAAAACACTGTGATGAGACTAATTTTTTTGTTGTTGTTATTGTTGAGGTAATTGGGGTTAAGTAACTTGCTCTGGGTCACACAGGTAGGAAGCATTAAGTGTCTGAGGCCGTAGCTGATTTCAGACTCTCATTACTTTAGGGCTGATGCTCTTTCCACTGCACTATCTTGCTGCCCCTGAAACTAAAGGAAGAATAGGAGGGGCTTCAAGCACTAAAATTCTGAAAGGGGAAAATAAGCCCAGGAAAGATAGGAATCACAAGCAAAAAATTCTAACACAAAAAGAAAATACTTTCAATAAAATGTAACCTAATAAATCTGTAAAGCTTCAAGTCATGGGGTATTTATCTCCAAAGAGTTAAAATTGAAGGTTATGCAAAAGGACAAAATGAAAAGATCATAGGGAGTGTGAGTAGGTTTCAGCACATAATCAATAAAGAAGTGATGAGGAGAATGCAAGCATAAAACATATCAGAGATGTGTGACCAGAAAGAGGTAGCTCAGTCAGTGACATAGTGAAAGAGATAACTAATGGGCAACCCAAGTGTTCCCTTGGTCTTCCCACAAAAGAAATCTGGAAGAAAATCTTTAATGTGACAATAGAAAACCTTATAGGCTATCCTCTGTGAGGACTGCCTTAGAGAGCACTTCCAGGAGTACCATCAGAAAGGTTATCATTTTCAAGGGAAAGAGGGAGTATTTAAGTTGATAAGCTCATAGATCTATCAAAGTATCCATATTGGTAGAACAGAAGAGAATATAGAATAAGGTATTTAGACATTTGCAAAGCTACTGACAAAAGTTTTTCATGCCATACTTTTGGATAAAATGGAAAGGCATAAGGTAGATGATAATATCGGTATAATCAGGCAAATTTAGAATTGACTAAATGACCAAACCCAAAGAACAGCCATTTGTAGGCCAATGCCAACTTGAAGGATAGTCTCCAGTTAAGTTCACCATGGATTTGTTTTTAAAACTATTCTATTCACCATTTAAAATCAATGACTAGATTGTAATTCTTATAAAATCTGAAGAAAACACAAAGTTTTTTGCAGAATGACCTTCACAGGTTAAATTTTATGAACAAAATCCAATATGATGAAGTTTTTAAAATATAGATATAGAGGTTTATCCAGATTCAAAAACAACTTTACAAAGACATAACTGGAAGCACAAATGGACAGATACAGTTCCTGTAGAAAAGATCATTGTTTTATTGTACTGTAAGTTCAATGTGAGGTAAACATGAAACATGACAGCCAAAAAAAATTTTAAATGTTCCCCTAGGCTGGATTAAGAAGTACAGATCCAGAATTCTGAATATATTCTGCTATATTCTGCCCCTGTTGGGTCACATGTACTCAGTTATGGACAATACATTTTTTAAAAATACAAAGTGTGTAACTTTTTACGCAAGTTAAAGTGTTTCTAGAAGAGGTAAGCAGGATAGTGTAAGGACAGAAACCACATGTGGGTTAAAGGAAAATATGATATCTGACTTCATGTATCTGAGATACTGTCATGTAGAAAAACAATAATTGCATTCTCCTTGATCCAGGGGATAAAATTAAGAATGATGGACAGAAGTTGCAAAGGGAAAAGATTTTAATTCAATGTAGAAAAAAACCTGAGAGAGCTTTCCCAAAATTATGAGAAAGTACCTCAGAAAGTAATGAATCCTCATTCCTGATTGAAGGTCATACATTATAAAAATAATTGAAGATATCATAGGAGGAATTCTTATTGCAAACATGGGCTCTGCAATGACTACACTTTTTATTAGAACTTCCCTTCTTTACACAGAAGCAGGGCAATGGGGTTATAAAAAAAAGCCAATTAGAAGATTTTTGAAATCTAAAGCTCCTTGACATACCAGTGACTTTTTACAAGTGAACTCTAGATGAATCTGGAGATGAGGGTAGCTGTCAGAAATCACAGGACCAGCCTTGATCAACTCAAAAGCGACCTTGAGCAGAAGCTACAGACTCAAGATACTGCTTAGAACTTTGTAAATATCCTGCTGCCTGGCTTACTGTGTCTACAGAAAGCCTCTCCATTAACTCCTGCTCCACACCTGAAAATCTCTAGAAACTATATCTCACCTCTTTTCTGCTGCCTACTGAAAAGATGAGAACTATCTCTTCCTGCTCTCTTATAGGATCTTCTTTCCCCTACAAGTCTTTCTCAGACAATAAGTGCTTTTAATTGGTGAGAGGATTCTGTTTCATTTCAGATTCTTTTATGGACCTGGGGGTCATTTATTAACATTACTGAGTTCTGAGAAGTAGTAGACTAGATTGGCCTCTGTGATACCTTCTAACCCTTAACTTTAGTTAATTCTCAGAATCAGCGGCATTTTAGTTTTGGTGTCAATGATCAAGAAGGATTTTTGCAAATCAGTCTGAATGCAATAAAAATCCAATCAATCAATCAATATTTATTAAGTGCTTATTGTGTGTCAGGCATTTCATTAAGTGCTTTTACAAATATCTCAGCTGATTCTCACAATACTACAAGGTAGGTGTTATTATTGTTCCCATTTTACAGTTGAGGAAACTGAAGCAAATGCCGATTTAAAGGACACACAATTGTTAAATTTAGTCTGAGGCTGATTTTGAACTCAGGTCTTATGACTCCAGGTCCAGAATTCTATCCCAGCACCACAAAATTGCAGACTTATTTTTAAAAATCTAAAGATAGCAAAATTTATATCCTATATTTTTTCTTTCTGTCCTCTTCTCATTTTCTGGCATTCATGGCTCCCTACAGAAGTAATGGAATTCTTTCCAATACTAAACAATGAACCAAGAAAAGGAGTTGGCAAATACTTTGATCTCCATTGCCATCAGTGTAGAGACCCCTCCCTGTATCACTATCACTCCAGCAACTTTCTTGTAAGATTAGTTCTGTCCCAATGAATCATCTTGTCCAGATCCTGGTAACCATTACCTATTAGACTTTTATACTGAGAAGCATCACTATACATATTGATGTCCCTTAAAATACCACAGCCTGCCAATTAATCAATCTCTTTCAGTCAATAAATAGATACTTAGAGCTTACTATGTGCCAGGCACTGTGAAAAGAACTAGGGCTACAAAGAAAAGCAAAACACAGTCCCCTACTCCCAAAGAGCTCTCTTCAATTCCTTCAACCCAATGGTTTTCCCAATTGTTTTGTTCTTCCTCTCCTTAAACTTACAAAACACATCTTTTCCTTACAGGAAACCTTACTTTACTTACTTTAGTGTGAAAAAAAGACCATTTACAGCAAGCTCTTCTTGTCTGGTATTCGAGATTTAAAAACTCGACATTATCCCTCATCTTTTAAATAATGCCTATCAGTTGGGGAATGGTTGAATAAGTTATGGTATATAGATATTATTGTTCTGTAATAAATGATTAGGAGTCTGCTTTCAGAAAAGCCTAGAAAGACTTACAGGAACTGATGATGAGTGAAATAAGCAGAACCAAGAGAACACTGTATAAGATTATATGATGATCAACACTGTGATGGACTTGGCTATTCTCAACAATGCATCAATTCAATTCAAGGCAATTCCAAGATATCTGGAATAGAAAAATGCCATCCAGAGAGAATTATGGAGATTGAATGAAGCATAGTATTTTCATCTTTTTGTGCCTTTTTCTTTCTTATTTTTTCCCTTTTGATTTGATTTTTCTTGAACAATATGACAAATATAGAAAGATGTTGAAAAAAAGTGTACATATTTAATCTACATCTGATTGCTTGCTATCCTGTGGAGGGGGCAGAAAAGGGAGTGAGGGAGAACAATTTGGAACACAAAGTCTTACAAAAATGAATGCTGTGGACTATCTTTTATTTGGGGAAAAAATTCTATTGAAAAAAATTTTTAAAAAGAAAATAATGGAGAAGGGAAGAGGAATACAATGGGGGTGGCAGGAAAAGAAAGGAATGTTAGAGAAAATTATCTCACGCAATCAAGATATGCAAGTAGACATCTATACAAATAAGGAGGGTAGTGGCTCACACTTGAACACACCTTCATCTTTAGAAATACATTTCACTCAACTTCAAAACAGGAAGGAAAGGGAAAAATATGGAAGGAGGAATTTGAGGAAAGGTAGATCAAGAAAAGGAATGATCTTAAGCAAAACAAACTCAAAGGATGCACAATAATACTGATAAGTCTTTAAAGTGGCAAAGAATGGGAACGGTAAGGTATTCATAAATTGGGGAATGGATCAATGAGTATATATATATAATTGTGATAGAATACTATTATGCTGACTTCTTATTTCCAGAGAACTAATAATAAAATAAGCTATCCATATTACTAAAATGAGGTAAAGGAGTCAAAAAGCAGAATGGGATATTTTTTTAAAGACATGGACAATATTGACAATTTTATTTATTATACAAGATTTTAATGGGTTTTGTTTTTATTGTATTCCCAATTGGGAGAAAGGGATATCTCTGAGTGATTATGTACATTTTCTTTTAATTCTTTTATAGTTCATAGATGGCTTTTTAAAATTATCCCTATTAAAATATCCCTAGTGTTTTCCTTTTTTTGTCTTATGATTAAATATACAGGTAAAAAGTGATTACTTTGGGTAATTTGCCTTCTCAAATAATAACTAAACAACAAATCTTATAATTGTACTCATTTTTGCCAATGCTTTCTTACACATGAAATCCTCAATCAAAGATATGACTTTCTGAAGACTAGGAAAAGCAGACATTTATAATATGATATATAAGGAACTTTTAAACTGGATAGCCTCAGGATAAAATTCTTTTCTAGAAGACTTACTTGCAGATGAAAGTCTTTGTAGAAGTTATGTGTATAACAGATTTATGCAGAATGCTTTATACACAGTAGTCCAAAATAATTATGTTCTGTAGTAGCCAAAGTGTGAGCAGAAACAGCAGTTGTGATGGTTTAGGAAATATAATTTCAGGAAAGGAATGAGTAGGACAAGTTAGTTTCTCAATACTTACCCAAGTTATTTGGAAGTAACTGCCACCACTTTGAAGTAAATTTTATTTAGAAATATTCCTTCATTTGTAATCATCATTGTCATCATCAATATAGATAACTATGTGCCTGATGTTTCCACTTACTAGGGAACAATATTATCTCTAAATCACATAAGACATGTACTCCATATGCCACCTACAGGACCATCTGTCCATCTTACCAAAAGACATTCATGTATATATCAACACCTCTTTTAGTCCTGATGATGACATCAACATTTTCCTACAAAATTACTAAAGACAATTACTTCAGTCAATAGATCATTTAAACAGGATCCTTATGATGTCCTTTATTCTATTTAGTCTTGGGAAGGTAGATGATAATATAATTTATAAGCAGCTACTAGAGTATCAAAATATACCAGAAGATCAACTGCCAAGGAAATGCTCCAACCAGAGAACTATATGCTTCTTTTTCATCTCTAGTACTCACTAGCCAGGTAGCTGTTTTCAATTTTCACCTGGCAGAGGTCTCCAAGCCAGCCTTATTCAGGACTCCCTCTCAGCAGTATGAGTATACCGATTTAGTCTCTTCAAGCAGCTTTGCTGCTGGTGCAAGCTATTCTCTTCACCAAGTCTTCTTTCAGCTCCTGAGTATTTCCAAGTTGTGGAATCTTCATGGAGTTAAGAATTCCCACCATGATGTACTGGTATCTGTGTCCAATTAATTTTCTTTTTTTGCTTATGACTCCACTTCTGATCTCATCACCACCAGCTCCATTTTGCAAGTTTCATAACTGCTTTGTTTCCTGACCTTCAGTGCCCTCATCTCATCTGACATGGTGTTATATATCCATTCCAATGAAGGAGAGCATTCCAGAGCTTGACTTAAAATAACAATTGATTTCTTTACTTAATGAAAAGGCCTAAATATGAATGTTACAAGATCTTAAAAGTCTCAGTGAAAGTTTCAGCATAGTTCAATTTAATTACAACCAAACTTGACTGACAAATTAATAAAAGCAAATTCACTCTGATTAGGATATATGGAGAGCCTTTTCTCATTAGAAAGTGTACCCTGCCAAAAGCTGAAATTGTAAAGTGCACAATATACTCAAACAGTTGAGTATTCATTTACCAATAAACTATTACTTGATTCGTAGAAATATTACTTGAGGGCTTATAGTACCATTACTAATTGTAATGTCTTTTGTTCCTCTAGGGTTTTTTTTTTGTTTGTTTTTTACCTCTAGGATAAACCTGCAATTACTAAGATCTTTGCCTTCTTCCCCTTTGTCAAAACTTAGCAATTAGATGGGGATCCAAAAGACATTATGTGAGAATTCAACCCTCTTTGAACAGAAATTACAGTTTTTGAGATAGAAGAGAACTTCAAAGTCATCTCAAAAATCCCCCTGTTGTACAGTTAAAGACAAGACCCTGAGAGTTGGGATTTGCCCAATATCACACAATAAGTAATAGATGCAAGATTTTAATTTAGGGTCTCTGACTTTATTAAAATATTCTTACTAGTGAAAGTTTTAGAGTAAAAAATTTAAGTTACTTGTAGAATCTCTGTTTTATTGAATTCATGCTGTGGGGAGAAAGATGATGGCTCTCTTGGATACATTCACTATTGCAAATCTGGAAACAGGGTTATTTCTTGGATATTTTTCAAACTCTTTAATAAATTTCAGACATCTAATCCTTTCAGGATAAACAGTTTTATAGATTTCCTTCAAAATCTGTCTTTTCTGAGAAGATTTATCTTAGTTTAAAAATTTTAGAGTTCTCAGGTAAATGTGAATCTTTTTTTGCATCTCTTCATATTACTTTAATGAAAATTAAACCAAGCAAGTTCTCATTTAAAAAAAAAAAACATTACCATTGGAGTTAAAGACAAGTTAAATTTCAGCTGATTTGTTTCCTTTAATGCATGCTTTAAGATGTAGAAAATAACCTTCTTCTAATTAAAGTGTCCCCTTCTAATAAAAACCATTTTTTACAGAAAACACAAGAGTGAGCCACTTTCCACAAATATCTTTGCTTAGACCAATAAATTCTTAAAGTGATTTGTTCAGGGATGAATTTTTCCTGAGTAGAACATTTTAGGAGCAAAGAAACAGTTTTCAATCTTTGCAATAAATTTTCTTTTCTTTTCTTTTTTTTTTCCTCACAGTGAAATTCTGACTTGGACAATGTTATCTCTTAAATATATCAAAAAAAAAATAACCTTCATTGCCTCTTTTCGAAATAAAATATGAAAATATGTGGTATGGAAGGCACTATTGAAAAAGACTTCTCTAGGAAAAAAACTTTCATAATATTCTTTCATTAAAATGGACAAATTTAATACATATGAGTTTTGACTTATAATGTTTTGCTTATTTTTGGCAATCCTAGATCCCAAGCCTTAGGATGAAAATCATAGTTCCTAAAATCTCAATCCATAAAAACGGCTATTGTGCAGAAGAAACTCTATAAATGTTCAAGTACTGTTTCTAAAATATTACATATGAAAGAGTTTGATAAATACATACCTCATAAGCTCTAAATATTTATTACTAATTACTTATGCCAATTGCATAGAAGAAACTCTATGAATATTCAAGTATTATTGCTAAAATATCACATATGAAAGAGTTTGATAAATATACTTCACAAGTTCTAGATACTACTACTTACTTATGCCAATCACAATATTTGAGAAGAAAAAAAAAAAAAGAAAAAATCCAATTGAACTCACCAATCACAATGGAAGACTCACAGTAGTAGTAACCATTGCTTTGCTTTTTCTTCAGCATAGAACAAAGATCTATCCGGTACAATGATTCTTCTCCAAATTTGTGGTCTGCAAATTCTTCATAGAGTTCAGGGTCTATTTTTTTCAGTCCCTTGAAACAGCAAAACAAAACCATATTATTTTGTTAGGAAGCCAACTCATACATGCATAGAAATGCCTATATACACATAAGTATATTTATAAACATGTATATACAGAGAGGTGAGGAATAATGCAGTAAATCCTGTCTGCCTAGAAGTTGTATAATGGAAATGTTTAAATCCTGTCTCCCTGGAAGTTGTTCAATGAAAATGTTTATCATTACTACTTAAATCTTGAGCATGGGGAAACATGCAGATTTTCACACACATTAAAATCTCATAAACATTAACATATACAACATATATAAGCTGAAATCCAGTATGGTGAATATAATGTTAATACTGGGATATTAACCTTTAATTGTAATGGCCAGAGACTTAAATTAAAAAAAAAATCTGTATATTGGCATTCTACAATAGAGAAACTTTTCTTTTGTGAAATATGCTTAATCTTAAACATTTTAATTAAGGCTATTATATCATAAGATATTTGAAGATAAGTTGATTGTATTTTATTCAAAGGGTAGCTACGAGGCACAGTGGACACATTATAGGAAGTCAGGCACTTCTTTAATAGATATGTGGCCCCACTGGACAAGTTACTTAACTCTGTCTCTGTTTCTTCATCTGTAAAATGATCTGGTGAAGGACAAACCACTCCAGAATCTTTACCAAGAGAATTCCAAATGGGATCATAAAGAGTTAGTTGGACATGACTAAAAAAACATTTTATTAAAATATAAGGAAAATTTCTTAATCTACTTTTCTTCAAAATTATCTTATTTTCATTCTCATAAATTGGAGAATAAACTGTTGGAAAGTTTATGCAGGGCATTTTTAGCACTTCTGATAATGCTACGCAACATAACAGAAAATACCTCATTCTCTTTTTACATATACTCTGGCCCATAGCAACTATTCAACTATTTGGGTCCCACAATCCCGAAAAAGTATGTGTTTAGAAGAAGACTGAATAAAAAGACAGCACTCCACAGCATAGGTTTTCTGATCTCCCTGGGATGTCCCATAGGGAATATTCCAAGTACAAAACATGTTGCTGAATAACAAAATGACAAGTTTATCTCTAGGCAGAAGTCAGGTGAGTCTGCAGCCACAGCCAGAAAATAATCTGGGAAGGAGTCTGCATGAGACTACTTTCCCCTCTTTAACACAGCATTGTAGCACCCTCCATAGTTCAAGAGGAGAATAACTTGTTCATTTACTACTTAATGCTTTTTTGTGTTAATTGGGTTCCACATGAGTGAACTGAAGTATTTTGTTTGTTTGTTTGTTTTTTAAACAACACTTTGAAGCAGCCTCACAGATAAATGCTAACAGTGAAACTGATTTGTAAAAAGACACAAAGATTCTCTTGAGCTCAAAGGTCTTAGATGATGTTAAAAGAAAGTCATAGGAGTGGTACAGAGGACAGCATTAGGCTACAGGAAGCTTGGCTCAATCTGGGTATGTGCCTCTACTATCCATTAATTGCTCCCCTCAGAGGTGTCCTGGCTTTCTCTTGCCCCTTACTACCCATTACATTGCCAATGCTCACCTTTATTCATATCAAGAAATTTCAGGCTAGTGAGCCTGAAACAGTGAAATTGAAGTTTTTTTGTTTTATTTTATTTCATTATATTGTATTTCTATTTGGGTGATAAGTTTAAATAATAAAAAAAAGCCAGAATTCAATTCCTATGATTTCATACTTTCAGCAGTCAAACTAAAGGAGTAAGAGACAATGTATCATAATGAATAAAGAAGAAGATCTGAACTAAAGTTCCAGTCCTGACACTTACTGGCTGAGTGCCCTTAATATATTCTGTAACTTCTCAATATTATCAGACAATTCTATAAAACTATTTCACAGAGAAGGAAAACATGAAATGAAATAGATTATACAAATATCACTTCTATTAATCATTACATTTGACTAAAGATTTACTTTAGCTAGTCAATTTCTGTCACAAAGAAAAGAGAAGTGTTAATCATGTATGTCAAAAGATGCCTGAAGCCCTCTGACATTAAAAACCAAAAGAATCCATCACTTGGAGTAAGTCGACCATAAAACTGATAATTATGATGATAATGATGATGTTATATCCAGATCAAAGATTTCAATGGCATAGGAAATTCCTTTTTGATAAAGAAATTCTCTTCATCAGTTCAGGGAAGAGATACATAAAGTACTGAAAAGTTTAGTGACTTATCTATAATAACAAGATGGCATCTGTATGTCAGAGGAAGGACTTGAATGCAGGTCTCATCTAACTCCTGGGCCAGTTTTCTGTATACAATGCCGTACTGCCAATGTTGATAGTGATGGCACCAACTTACTTTTATAAAGCACATCATAGCTTATAAAACACTGTGTATATAAATTATTTGATTTGACCCTCATAAAAATCTTGAAAAGTCTGTACAGTAACTCTTCTATAGCTGATTATCAAGGCAATTAACTAACATACTTAAGGTAACACAGCTAGTTAGTGGCAAAGTGAGAAATTAAACACCTTAAGACTCTCAGGCCATTGCAATTTACTGTGTACCATGTTGCTTGCCTATACATAAATCATGACGTGAATGAATTATTTCATATGATCATAAATTTAGATGGATACTGGAAGTTGTCTAGCTCAACTTCCTCATTTAATATGAGTAAATCCCAGAGAAATTAAGTGACAAGTTATCAAGATATTAGTGACATTATTAAGATACTTTGCATGTTTATAAAACTGAACATAAAATTCATTGAGATAACTGAAGGATATACTGAAAGATTTTCCTCTTTTATATTTATGATAATTCTGATATAGACAACTGAGGGTACAATGGAAATACTGCCAAGTTCAGGCCTGTTCTTGTAACTTCCCCAACCATTGTGGAGATATGGTGGAAAGAACACTTGGCTAGGAATTAGGGAACCAGAGTCACTATCCAGTCTATGCCATTAGCCATTTCATGTCACCTCACTTGTAAAATGAAGAAACAGGGGTAGAAGATCTTTAAAAGTTTATTGCTAGTTCTAATACTCTGTAATTCTCTAATGTAGGTTCTGCATTCTGGGATCCTTGTTCCAATAATGTAAAGTTTCTAAAAGTATGGTTTTACATTTCAGCAAAACATAGCTATATGGCATCATTCTGATTGATATATTCAATGATCTCTGGTCAAGTATTATAATGAACCAATTGCAGTTTCATAGTCATGTATCTAGTTAGCTATTGCAGTTCATTAAGGCTACTTAATGTATGAATCTTGATTACAATTTCAGTATAACTAATGAAATCAAATGACCTGAAGGGACATCACAACTAAATATGGGGAGAGGAGTGTTGGCCTTTTTTTGCTATATTATCTTGATGCAATGTTTACAGAATCAGGCTCTTCAGTCCCTGACTGAAGAGAAGGTTCTTTCATCACTTGTCATCCCCAGAATTGGAGTCTTCAGTTGATTTAACTAAGCTCACTGATTAGGAAGATGGGATCTTTGTGTAATTTTTTGCTAGTAGCGACACCAGTGAACTGGTAACCTATGATGAGGTTTAGTTCCCAGAAAACTGTCTGAAACAGTAATCTGAAACTCCACTTTTATTTGAAATAGGCAGCATGGAAGAATGGTGTCAGGATACAATAACAAAGACCATGAACAGAGGGATGTCAAGGTCTTGGGGAGGTTTCTTTCATTGGACTAGTTTTAGTTCATATATGTTTACTGATAAACAACAACTTCTTTAATGAAAGTATAAAGAAGATCTGGGCTCAAATCCTTCCTTGACACTTTTTGTGTAACCATGGACAAGTCATTTAAATTCCCTGAGCCTCATATAATATGAGGAGTAGGTCTACTTAAAATTCCTTACAACTATAAATCTATGTTCCTATGAAAAATACGCTTTGTACTACTAATATTAAGTTTGGTATTTTGTAGTCATCTCTAGAGCCTTTGCTGAAGCTTTCCATTATTTTTATCCCTCTGTTGTGCAAGTAACTGTATAAAGGATTTTTAATTTCCTGTGAAAATTTGTTGAAGTCAAAGCTGTTACATTATGTACACAAGAGAGAACACCATCCAAATCAGCCCAGTGATACGCATTTTGATTTCATAATTTTAGACAGCTGCTGTTATAAGACATTTTGAGCCTTAAATATATTCATCAAAATTTAAAAACAAAAACACATTTATTTCTATTTGATTTTTGTAAGACCAAGTATCACATGAGTGAACATATATAGATATAGAAAAAATTTTTATTTTATAAAATAGTTTTTAAAACCTCACAAATTTGTTTATGATCCATGGTGACTGAGTCTAAGTAATTATACATACACATATATTCAATCCAAGATAATTTACAATAAAATATTTCTATCATGAATTATCTGAAGAAAATCCTGCTTTCTGGTTTTTTTTTTTTTTATGCTGACATTATCACCTATTTTCCTTCACAAGTTCTTTATTATAATTGGATTATTACCATTATAATTGGTCTTCTGCATGAAGCTTGCAACATATCACAGCAAAAACCTAGGATGGAAATGTTTAATTACCTTACTTTCCCACATATGAGACACAAAACAAAGGAGAAAGGAAGAAGGGATAAAAAAAGATGCAGAAATGAAAGGCAGTGGTAGGGAGAGAGACAGGATGAGGAAAAGAGAAGGAGGAGAAAGAATAAGGAAGCCAGAGGATGAAAGGAAGGAGAGAGGAAAATAAGAAACAGTTCAAATACATTAAAAGAGATAGCTCACATTTATAATGTTATATATGCCACATTAATACAGTAATCCAAAGAATTTTACATACATTATTTGATATGATTCTTGGAACAACCTGAGTTATGGTGTTATTATTATCCCCATTTTACAGATGAGGAAACTGAGGTTGAGAGGCATAAATGAGTAATACAATATTAAACAGATACATGAATCAGAATACATCTACCTCATGATCATTTCTCAGCAGCTAACTTTACCAATCTTCATTTCTCCTCAAACTACCAACTTCATTATCCCTATTTTACTCTCAACAAATAACCATCCTCCTGTTTGAGACCATCCAAAATGAACTACTTCATATTTTCCCTCTATTTGTTCTTTGCTCAATCCTTCTTTCTTTTCTCTAGTCTCAAAGGAAATGACATCATTCTTATCAAAGGTAATTTCCTCTTTTATGACAATTACCACTGCCTCTGAAACCCTTTATCCATCTTTTTGTCTCTCATCTATTTTTTTTTCTTCTTACCTGTCCTCTGTAACTACTTGAAATTTTAAAATAATAAGCTTTTCAACATGTTTTCTCCCCTACTTCACTGATAAACTTCTGAAAAACAGTAGTGCTGCTTTCTCCATCTATCTTTAATTTCACTCAATGTCCACAGAATAAAGTGAACAGAGCACCCTGGGGAACAGAGTTAGAAGATGACACAGGAAGCACAATATGTGATTTCAGGGCTTGAGACAACAGTGGACTATGTGTAGGCTAATGGCACAGGAACATCCACTAGTCTACTCTAGAGCATTTAAGAGTGTCTTGTAGGAGGAAAGAAGTCAGTATATTATTGTTTTAATATATGTCAGTAAATGGGTTATTATCTGCTCATAATGTATTAGAAAGAAAATAGATTTGGAGTCATAGATTCTGTGTGTGTTACTTTCAAAATTGTTCTATTTTTCTCTGCTTCCTTCTGAATTCCTTTATGCATTTTTAAGAGTCACAATGGCCTCTTAGTTAACAGAGAGTAAAGAAGGGGAAAACTTTGTAACAAACATAAGCAAAATGTATCTACACAATGGCCATGTCCAAGAACATGTGGCTCTGCATACTATTTACACCTCCTTTTCAGAAGATAAGTCTTCATATATACACATCATAGGCCACACAAAGAATTGATTGATCATTGCCTCAATCACAATTTCCATTATTTTTATCCCTCTGTTGTACAAGTAACTATATAAAGGATTTTTAATTTCCTGTGAAAATTTCAAAGCAAAAAATGCTTTTCTTTATAATATTGTTGTACTTATAAAACAGCTTTCCCTGGCTTGGTTCACTACTCTATATACATCACAATTCTTTCTTGATTTTCTATCAAAAAAAACCTCTCAAAGATGCTTTGAAATAATTTCTTTTGGCACAATATCATCCCCTTATATTTTATATACCAAGATTTTTTTCCAGCCATTCTACAAACTAACATTCATCCTATCCTACCCCATCTGAATTCTAATTTATTTTCTCTCTTCTATTCCTCCCTTTAGATCACAAACTTTGTTTTACTTATGACTATTTTTCCTTTAATACCATCCTCCCTCTTGATCCATGTATTTCTACATCACACTGTTGGACATATTCAACTCTCCTTTATTAGTTTCAGGTTAAAAATGAAATTCATCTTATAACTATCACCTGTACTCTCTTTGTTTTATGTTGTATATTCTTCCCAAACAACTCAATTATGAGAAAAAGAAAGTTAAATCCTCCAGTCTATACTAATTTATTTCACCTTTTTTACCCACTGTTTCCCTTTTTCATGTTTAAACTCTGGAAAACAAGTCCACCCCCTGGTCCTCTGTTTTTCCTATTTGTTCCTCAATACCAAGACTACTGTGATACACAGAGAATTATAAAGTATCAGAGTACTACTTGAACTCTTTTCTTCAGACTTCCTTATCTATTAACTACTCTTCCACTGACAAAGCCAATAAAGTTTTAGTCTGCATATGAATAGCAATTGTATCCAAATGTAGAGAGGAAACAGTGAAACATGAGCTACTGTCCATTCTACTGCATGTGTGCTTATTTAAGAATTTGCATAGTTTATCCAGCAGCCTCCATAGTCCCACAAGAGCTTGTGACCCAAGCAGGAAATTGTTCATTTCAGACTATTTTTCTAAGTATTGTTTGTAATTTCCCCAATGAAATTTTAACAATTAACGAAAAGAATTGAAAAGGAATTCCTCTACACAGAAATGAGAGGAAAATTTAAATTTAAATCACAAATAGATAAATATAAGTCATAAAATTTATAAATTATAGATTTATAAATTACAAATTATGAAATTTATAAAATTTAAATTAAAATTTAAATTGACTCAGCCAGACTATTGTTACTGTTGTTTAGTTATTTCAGTTTCATTTTACTTATGATTCCAATTGAGGTTTTCTTGGCAAAGATATTGGGCTAAAGCCATTTTGGTTGGCTCTTTGTTTCTCCAATTCATTTTATAGGTGAAGAACTGTGAAGCAAAGAATGTTAAGTGTCTTGTCCTGGATCATGTAACTTATAAGTAAATGAGACCAGATTTGAACTCAGAAGAGAATGAGTCAATGAATTATCCTGATTCCAGCCCTGCACTTTACTCAATGTGCAACCACATGTTGTAATCATGATCTATACGTCTTCATATTTGGTTTAATAACCTCTGTCCAAACCCGTGTTTTGGAGAAGCACCAACAAGGAGTAATAAGACATACTAAGCCTAGAATAACTAATATTTTCCCCCTAAGGAATAGGATCCCAACTTAATTTGCTAAACTAAATAAAGCTAAAGGTATCAGCTCTCCTAATAAGAGCCAGCTCTTGTCCATCTTACACAATAGCTAACATGGACAAAACCATTCAAGAAGGATGCTCTCAAAGAGTTAAACATTCATACCAACCTTTCATGCCAGGAAAAGTTGATTTATAAGATTCAGTCACAGGAAAAATAAAAACATACAAAATGGTTTTACTTCCTAATTTTCTAAATTGTTTCTCAATTGGTTAAGTGACAATGTATGAAAAGAAAAAAAAATTTATTCCAAGTTTATTTATCATTGTCACTACATAGGAAGAAAGAAATTAGGGATTTTCTCCCACCAAAATACAAGCTCCTGAGGTCCTATCTTTTCTCCCTCTATTCTATAGTATCTCTAGTAGTATATCCATCTTTATTACAGTCAAACACATAAAGGAAGTTAAGGTATACAGCCAAAATTATTACAAGATAAGGAAAAATTAGCTTTATTAAGATAAGCAAATTAAATTGAGTTTCAGTTCCACAGGGGAAAAACATTAGTCACTCCAGTTTTATTATATCCTGTTACTCCTTGTTGGTGCTCCCACAAAACAATGGTGTGAATAGAGGCTATTAAACCATTTATGAAGACATATAGATTATGATTACAACAAGGTGATGGTACAATAGGTGAATAAAGTGCAGGGCTGGAGTAATTATGACTCATCTTCTTGAGTTCAAACATTTGCTGTTTTATCTGCCCTAATAATTCGTAAGTCTTCTTGTTCTTTGTATTGCATCATTGCCTTTAGTCATTCATAATATTTCAGAATATAAATTCTATATAGTAGAGATACTTACATTTATTCACTATACAAATATATAATAAGCAAAGCATCATACTTCCGGGGGGAATATGAAATACTTAAAACAGTACCATATGGGTACAAATAGTACAATATTAGGTTATAAATAAGTACCATAAATTATGAGTAATACAAAAGTTCAGAAAAATAAAATATGAACTAGAGATCACTGAGATTGCTTCCAGCTCTAAATCACTGTTTGTATGATTCCCAATGTTCAATCATTTTCTATTGGTTCAACTCTTGGAACCCCTTTGGGATTTTCTTGGTAAACATACTAGAAGTTATTTGCCATTTCCTTCTCCAGCTCATTTTACAGATGAGGAAACTGAGGCAAACAGTATTAAGTGACTTGTTCAGAGTCACCTAGTTAAAGAGTGAGAAGCTAGATCTGAACTCAGGAAGATGAGTCTTTCTGATGCTGGGCCGGGCACTCTGTCCACTGCTCCACCTAGCTGCCCTCTTGATTCATGAAGAAGGTGGCAACTGAGCTAAACCTTAAAAGATGGATAGCATTCATGGTGGCATGAAGATGGTGAGGAGAAAGTATTACAGATGAAGAGAACAGAATGAGTGAAGGTACAGAACTACAACAATTAAGGAGATAGGAAAGCAACACATAAAAGAAGCAACAGGACTATTGGGGAAGTATACATAGTGTCATGGAAGACAAAAGAAAATTTTCCACTATCAAAGGCATTCAACATCACTAAATGCCACCAGAGAGTAGGAAGACTAGAAATGAGAAAAGATATCTGAATTGATTGACCTTTGAGATCACAATTTCTCACAAACAGTTCATATGATTCATGTTTGTTCAGGATTAAAGCCCTGGATCTCACCACTAGGACTACAGACTGAAATACTACACAGTTTTTTCCAACTATAATCTGTGGTCACATTCCTTTATGTAACAGTCTGAATTGGCAGTCTAGAGAAGCCTATGGTTTCCTTCCCAGAAAACTGTTTTTAAATACATAAAAGAAAATAGAAAGGAACCAATTACAATTTACAAAAGAAACCAATTGTATTGAAATACAATTTTAAAAGTTCACGAAACCATACAATAGAGTCCTGACCCTTTGTTACGATTCTTTTTTGGGATGCCTAATCTATTTTCCAGTTTTAGGCCAAGTTGTCTTATCCTGGTTCCTAAAAGAATAAGGTTTTTTTCTTGTTGTGCATCCCTCTGCCTGAATTTAGACAAAATGTCTTCTAGTGGATGCCTATTTTTCTGCCTTTTAATCTAAAACATAATAGACATTCTCTGTTCATTGATCTCCAGTTCTTTCTATAAATAGGCTATGTTTATAAAACCTGCATTCAGATATGCCAGTTTTGAATCTTCCTATAATTTCTTCCCTCTCATTTCTTTCTTTTTTTTCTTTTCTCAGCTCCTTTCCCCCAAAGCTTTGTTCCTAATCTAGTTTCTCTAGGTGCCTCCCACTCAGACAAGGTCCACTCAGTCTATTTCTCCTAATCTGAACACTAAAGTCTTTTTTGATAACCCTTTTCAGCAATTCAGCAGGGTTCATTTGTTACACATGTTAAAATTCCTAATAATTCATATTTACATTTTTATTGTTATTTTCTCTCCCTTCATCTGATATGTCTACCTTAAATTTATAATCATCAACCTATGAGTTTACAAGATAAAGAATTCTTCATACAGTTGTTTAAAAAATATTGAGTGATTGACTAACTAAATTTTCTGACTTCACCAATTATACCTTTTCTACCTTACAAATAATCCAAAGTGGCATCAAAATTACTCTTTTCACTTGATATTTTGATTATAACATGCTCCCTGAAACTCTCTACCGAATCCGCATTAGTCTGTATATTATGTACAGACAATTTACTTAGTCATCAAAGCCCTCCATCAGAAAAGTACATTGTTGAATATTTGACCATTCAATATTAGGTTATTTAGTAAAGCTTCCCCGAGATGGAAAATGCCAATCACATCCAGAGAGAGAACTATGGAGATTGAAGGTGGATTGAAGCATAGTTATTTTCACTTTTTTTTTCCTTTTTCATGGTTTTTTTTTCTTTCTGATTTTCTTTCACACATGACAAATATAAAAATATGTTTAAAGGGATTGCACATATTTAACCAATATCAGATTACCTACTGTCTTAGGGAAGGAGAAAGAAAGGGAAGGAAGGAAAAAATTTTAGAATACAAAGCTTCACAAAAATGAATGTTGAAAATTATATTTAAATGTATTTGGAAAAATAAAATTTAATTTAAAAAATAAAGCCTTCAAATCATTAGGGGGGGGGGAAATGGAAAGTTTTCCTGATTCCCCCTATCCCAAACAGATTTAATCTTTCCATTCTCCAATATTCTACTCTACTTTTTGGTTTTTTATGTTAGTTATCACAGTCTACATTTTAAAGTTATTTTGAATGTTTTATCTTCCAAATTTGTAAGCTCCCTGAACATAAGACTCATATCTTTGTGTTCTTTGTATTACCTCATTCCTTTCAGATTTTTGTAGAATTTCACCAGGAATATTTGAAAAATAGTTTAATATTGCTTGACCTACATTTCTTCTTTAAAGGAACTTATTTTCACATTTCTGAGGCCTTGAGTAAAGAGAAAAAAAGGCGTGTATTTTGTTTGTTTTACATCTTTCTTATCTGAAACAACCTTCCAAAGAATTCCCTTGATTTTGAAATATTCAAAATCAATTCAAAATAGGTATGCCTCTCTCCATGTTTACTTAGTATTCTAGCTATGCTGGGATTCATGAGAACAGCCCTTTTGAGTACATATTGATAATAGTTGCATTAGAAGTTTTGGGATACCAGAGAACCAAGACACTATAATGAACAGAGATGCTATGTTGGCAGACCTAATTACAAAAAAGAACTTGCATTCTCTTTTATTTTGCCATGGCAATGACTTATCTTCATATTCTTCATTTAGCCTCTCTTTGATGATTCTTTACCTTATAGTTCTCACTTTTCTTCTCTTTTTTCACTTAGTTGTCTGAGTACAACATTATGGTAGATTTGGTTGTTCTTAGATTTAGTGCTGTGGTTTTAAATATTTGACTGTATATAATCAAATCTTTCACCAATAACAAAGTTTAGTATTTTTATTTCTACTTGTTGTCTAGCATTAAGACTCTAATCTTGCATTAATATCTTAATGCAAATACTAATTAAAAGCTGAAAGTGGATCCCAATAACCTTCATCATAGTTTTGCTGTGCTAAAAAGGTTCTAGGTAATAACCCTCTAACAGAAAAAGTGTTAGGTATAGTTCAGAAATGCTAAAAAGGCACTGAGTCTATCTTGCCTTCTTAGAATGCAAGCTTCCAATGGGCATGGACAAAAACATTAAGAAGCCAGTATAGGTACACAAACAATACTTATAAGACGTATAAGTAAAGATTTAATAAATATTAATGGATGAGAATTTGGTCATGATATTGAATGAATGCATATTTCTATAGCTACAATTTTTTGAAATACTTATGATATTGAAAATGTTATTTTGCTCAATTGTCAATGACCCTAGTATAACAACACATTTCAAAATGAAAAACTTCCAAAAAGAACTATGTGTAGTAATAAAATGAGTCATTAAGAGTTATCAGGAAAAAAAAACCTGTCAAAAGTAAAATATGGTAAGATAATGAGCACAGGCTGCAATTAGGATGACAACATTGTAATTCACTCAGAAACACAAGCTTTTTACATTTTCCATCAACTCAAAAAAATACAGGCTGTCAACTTATGGTTTGCATTTACAGTATTTTTAAAAATTCTATAACCTAATTTAGTGAAAAAGGACAGAACAACTCAATAATCCATGAAATCAGTTTTATTCCATTCTTTAGATATCTATTGTCTTAAATGAATTTCATAAGTGGAAAGAACATTCAAAAGCATTAATAAAACAATCCAGATTATATTTATAAAATTCAATTCAATAACAACCATAGTTTCAATATTAGGTATAGTTCATGGACTATTCTATCCTTATTTTTAGTTCAATGAGTCTTAACCCAGAGTCTATGAACTCTTTTTTTCTAATATTTTAAGAACTTCACTTCAATATAAGTAGTTTCTTTTGTGATCTCATGTATTCTATTTTAGTTATTTAAAAATATTATCCTGGGAAGGCACTCATAGGTTTAATCAGACTGCCAGAAGGATTTATGGCACAAAAATGATTAAACCATGTCCTTCTACTTTTAGTTTAAAAATGTAATATTTACATTTTTAATTATCAAGTTTTTTTAAATTAATGTGGTTCCTGTACTTGCCTTCTCCAAGGAAAAAAAAAATTAAGCCCATAATAAAAAGATGCATAGTCAAGCAAAGAAAATCCCACTTTAGCTGTTCAAAAACACATTCCTCTTCCCTGTCAGAAGATGAATATTTTATCTTTATAACTTTGGGCCAGTGGTTCATCATTGCATTGATCAGAGATATAAAGTCTTTTAAAGTGTTTTTTTCTTTATAATATTATCATTGTATACAACATTTTATTTCTGTTTACCTTTCTCTGCATCAGCTCATAAATGTCAGGTGACAAATGGGAGGTGAGAATGTTTTCCTTAAAAGAGATATTAGGCAAAAATAACTATAGAGACAAAGTACTTGTTGCCTTCACAAAAGAAAAGCAACAAAAAATCCTAATTCTAATTCAATTCATAAAATTCTTCCCAGCTTCTTCTAAATGTGTTCATGTCATAATTTTTCATGGTACGGTAATACTCCATTACATACATATACCATAATTCATTCAAGGATTTCCCAATAGGAAGACAAATTTCTAATTTATAGATATCACAGAAAGAGCTGTTTTAAATATTTCTGTACCTATAGATCTTTTTTCTCTTCCTTTAATTTCTTTGGGGTAGAAGACTAGAAATGGTATCACTGAGTCAAAGGGTATATCAAGTTTAGTATTCTTCCAGGCAATGCTCCAAATTATTTTCTAGAAAGAGAAGCAATTCACCAGCAATGCAATAATATACACTTTGCCAAGAGCCCTTCCAAATCTTTAATTCTAAAGATTAATATGTATTCTTTTGATAGGGAGCCAAATAATTAAGATTTGATGGGCAAAAAAAGTTCATACCTCTCTTTCCATTCCCATTTATTAAATGTTAGAAAATGAAATCTTTGGCCCATGGAACTAACTTCAACTGGGTTGATTTTATGTTGCCAACCCAATCCATTCCAAGTTGAAACTCCTATTGTCAACATTCTTGATTATAAGTTTTACTGTGACCTTGGGTTAAAATTACTACCACTTAATACCTCAGTGAGAATTTTCAATTTTCCATAATTTCAGTGTTTCATTATTCTCTCAACTAGCATAAGAAAATGAAATTGTGGAACTATGCTCAAAAAATTCTCAAACTGTGCATACCCTTTGACCCAGCAGTGTTACTACTGGGCTTATAACCCAAATAGATCTTAATGGAGAGAAAGGGACCCACATGTGCACAAATGTTTGTGGCAGGTCTTTTTGTAGTGGCTAGAAACTGGAAATTGAATGGATGCCCATCAACTGGAGAATGGCTGAATAAATTGTGGTATATGAATGCTATGGAATATTATTGTTCTATAAGAAATGACCAGCGGGATGATTTCAGAAAGGCCTGGAGATACTTACATGAACTGATGTTGAGTGAAATGAGCAGAAACAGGAGATCATTATACATGGCAACAATAAAACTATATGAAGATAAACCCTGATGGATGTGGTTCTCTTCAACAATGAGATGATTCAAACCAGTTCCAATTGTTCAGTAATGAAGAGAATCAGCTACACCCAGAGATAGAACTATGGGAAATGAGTGTGGACCACAACACAGCATTTCCATTCTATCTGTTATTGTCTGCTTGCATTTTTGTTTTCCTTCTCAGGATTTTTTCTTTCTTTCTAGATTCTATTTTTCTTGTGCAGCAAGATAACTGTATAAATATGTATACATATATTGGATTTAACATATTTTAACATATTTAACATGTATTAAACTAACTGCCATCTAGGGGAGGAGGTGAGGGGAAGGAGGGGAAAAGTTGAAACACAAGGTTTTTCAAGGGTCAATGTTGAAAAATTATCTATGCATATGTTTTGTAAATAAAAAGCTATAATAAAAAAAATAAAATGAAATTATCTGATGGTGGGCATTTCAAAATGTTTAATGAAAATTTGATAAAAATAGTTTTATTATATGATAAAAGACTGCACCAATAATTTCATACTATTATTAATTACACTGAAAAGCACAACCTGAATCCCTGAATACTGCTTTATTGGCACAACTGTTACACCCATTCTAAAGCAACCAGTGATTTTTAAATTGTGCTTTTTTTGCCTCAGTTATTTATTACAGGTTAGATTATTATAGATTTAGGATTGCAAGATACCTTCATTTTACAGATGAAAAAACTTGGAAGTTTAGCAAGGTCTATTTAAATCCAACATTACAAAGATAGTAAATTGATTAAAACTCAAGTATTCCTGACCACAAGTCCAGCTCCTTCTCTACTATGCTATCCCTAATAACTGATTATATCCCAAGAACTTCATGAGGAAATTAATGCTAAAGAGAGCGAGTGATGAAGGAGAACCTATAGGGCTTGGCTTGAGAGAAGAACTTAATGAGGAAAGGCACAAATCCTGATTAGAATGATCAAGACAAGAAATGGTACTTGGACAACTCAGAATTCACTGATATCAAATCCAAAGACAGACTGAAAAGAAGGGAATGAAGCCTATTTATTATATCAAACAAAATCCAATTCAGAGAAAGATACTGCGGAGCTGATAGTCTGTGCTACCTGGATTCTCATGTGATACTGAAAGAATTATATGATAAACAGCAGGGTGAAATGGGAGAAACTGCTGTATCCTGGATACTTCTGTTCAAACATCATTCTTTGTCTAACCACTGGACTGGATTTTCTAAGTTGCAAAACTCTGAATCTTTTTTTTTTTTTTTTTTTTTTCCTGTCTTGAGGCTGGGATTAAGTGACTTGCCCGGGGTCACACAGCTAGGAAGTATTAAGTGTCTGAGACCAGATTTGAACTCTGGGGCTCCTGAATTCCAGGCTGTCCACTGCGCCACCTAGCTGCCCCAAAAACTCTGAATCTTTACCTAGAAAGCCATAAATATCACAATGCAGAAATGAAATTAAGGACAGTAATCAGAAGAGAGATAAACTGGGCAGATGGTGGAAGGAGAAAATTTGTTTTAGAACAGATTAAGTAGACTTAGGGATAGGAGATCTAACAAAGGAGAAATGAATCATCTTGATCAAGAATCTACCAAAATTATAATAGTTTCACATCCCTGAGATGGGATCAGATCTATGATAAAATTTGCTATACCATCACACAAGGCAGGAAAGGAAATAGTAGATATTGCAACAAGCCAGCCAATATCTCTATTGAGTCCCTGACTCAGACACTCCCTAAATAAGACTAGATACACTAGCAGATATGTATTGTTTGCTTATGCTTTTATTTCTATAGCAAAGCACAGTGCCTTGTAGTAAGCACTCGATAAATGCTTGATCATTCATTTACTCAGACACTGCACAGGAGTTCATTAGTCATTGGCCTATCTTGGCCAGACTCTACTGACTAGGCCACTTAACTACTCTACATTAAAAAGTAATATCTACTTGATCTGGGGTTAGTTAATCTTTTGGACTATAATAATGGAATTCCCTAAAATATGAGAATGAGAATGAGAATGCTGTACTCCCTCAAGATGTTTTCTTCATATTGAAAATAAAAGTAATAGAACAAAAAATGCTTCTCCTGTATTATATAATTTCTTCCCACAATGGTAAGCAAGACGAATTCTGTGGAGGAATGCTCTTCACCTTCTGACAGAAAAGTGATGGATTCAATAGAAAACAGCATGGGATAATTTTTCAAGTTGTCGTCTAAAATCTGCTTCTAGCATTTTATTAAATACATATTCAAATAACATCCAAAAGGATAAGTTCTCTATCTTGATGGTGCTAAAAATAAATTAGTACTGTAGAGGAAACTTTGATTAGAAGTCCAGAGATGGCCTATGTCTGCTTGCAATAAATGTATACTCCTGATAAGGTTCTGGAAATCTAAAAAAAAAAAAGAAATGTAACCTTCCCCAAGTCCTACAACACCATTCAGAAAAAGAAAAATCAGGTCATATAGAGATTGAATACTTTGTAACACATTCCTGTCTAATCCTCAGGTGTTTAGTTTACAGGGTCACTGGAGAGTATACCCAATCAATTGGTTCAATAACTATTAAGGAAATACAATGGGAGGAACTGCCCTAACTAGTGGCATAAGAAAGTATTTTTAAAAAAGAGTCATGTGGCTATTAAATGATTATTAGAGAATCCATAAATATAATCTCACAAATAGCTCTGAAGAAATTACTTTAACCTAGCATTAAATTTCACTGGCTTTTAAGTTTAATAAGCAACTAAAATACCTACTCTTTTACATATACAATTAACTATGGTAAAATAAGCTACTTAGTAATAAAAAGATTCCCCAAAATATTAATCATTGTTTTCAAGTTATAGCCAGAAATTTCTAGACACCTAAGTAAAGGGATAAGAAATGCCTTAGAAACATTTAAACAGTAGGTAACCAAATCACATGGGGCTGAAAAATATTGGAATAGTCTGCTGAGAAAGAATACAAAAACTCTTCCCTGGGAATATTTAAATTAAAGACAATTCTCTATCCAAAAGACTTTAACTATATTACTGCATGTAGGCAGGTACATGAGCTAATTATTCTTTTTTCCATTCTCCTATTCTGAATATACATCCGAAAAAAAGTATTTTACCTACTTAATTAAAGGTTAGTGTCCATTAAAAAATCTCAAACCCACAATTTTGTCATTTCCTTGTTAAATTACCACATAGAATAGCTTCAAAGACCAGTTTAAAAGTATTAATAGATGGACAAATTTAAGCCCATTTTCAACAACAAGGTATTTTGGTTCAATCTCTCCTCTCTGCCTTCATGGTTCCTCTATTCCTATCTTCTGCATGAAGCCTGTCCTGATACCCCCATTATTATTTATATTTTCCCTCTGAAACTTCCTTATATTTAGCTATTTGGTATCCATTTGTGTTTGTTTATTTTATATTCATGTTGTAAATACTTACATTTGTACTTCATTAAATGCAAGTTCCTAGGAAAAAATTTATAATCAAACAAGAGACAGAGAGCATTACAAAATATGAAATTGATAATTTTGATTATATAGAATAAAAACTATTTGCACAAACAAAACGAATGGAACCAAAATTATAAGGAAAGCAGAAAATGGTGATGGGGAGGAAGAAAGCTTATAAAGATATTTCTGATAAAGACCTCATTTCTCAAACATATAGACAACTGAATCTAATTTGTAAAAATATAAGTTATTTCCTAATTGATAAATGGTCAAAAGATATGAAGTTTTCAAGCAAAGAAATCAAGAATATCTATAATAATATGAAGAAAATATTCTAAACCATGTTTATTAGAGATATGTAAAACAATTTTGGGATGCCATCTCACACCTATCATATTGGATAATATGACAAAAAATGAAAATGTTAAGATTTTTGGAAAGAATATGGGAAAACAGGAACTTCAATATACTATTGGTGGAATTGTGAACTGATCCAAACATTCTAGAGAGCAATTTGGAACTATGTCCAAAAGTCTATAAAACTACATACCGTTTGATCCAGTAATACCACTGCTAGGTCTACATCCCAAAGACATAAAAAAGGGGGAAAGGACCTGCTATATAAAAATATTTACAGCAGCTCTTTTCTGGTGACTAAGAATTGGAAACTGGAGGGATGTCTATCAATTAGGAAATGACTAAACAAGTTATGGTATATGATTGCAAAGAAACATTATTGTGCTGTAAGAAAAGACAATAGGATAATTTCAGAAAAAAACAAGATTTACATAACTGGATGCAAAATGAATTGAACATAATCAAAAGAACATTTTACACATTAACAGTATTGTTTGATGAAGAATTGGAAATAATTTAGCTACTATCAGGAATATAATAATTCAAGAAAATCCCAAAATGGCTGTGATAAAAAAAATACCAACCACATCCTTATACTATTTGAAAACAGATTGAAACATCTTTATTTCATTTTTTGATTGTTTTTACTTTTATTAAAGTCTTCTTGTACAAAATGAGTAATATAGAAATGTTTTCTATAATTGTATATGAATAACCTATATTTGATTGCTTACAATATCAGGGAGGGGGACAGGAGGAATAGAATTTCAAACTCAAAAGTTTAAAAAAAAACAAATGTTTTAAAAATTGTTTTAACATGTAATGGGGGAGGGGCAGCTAGGTGGCGCAGTGGATAGAGCACCAGCCCTGAAGTCAGGAGGACCCGAGTTCAAATCTGGTCTCAGACACTTAACACTTCCAGGGTCACACAGACCCTGGGCAAGTCACTTAACCTCAATTGCCTCAGAAAAAAAGAAAAATTAAAAAAATATATATAAAACATGTAATGGGGGAAATAAAATACATACATATATACATATATATATATATATATATATATACGCACACACACATACACACAACACACACATATATTTAGTTCTTTGTGAGCAGGGGTTTTCATTTTTGTTGTTTCATTTTTCATTTAATTGTTTACTTTTTCTATTTATATCCCTACTTTACCACAGTGTTTGACACATATTAAATGCTAGGTTGGTCGACTTATTAAGGGTCCATGAAAATACAGTGGAAACTCCATAAGGACTGCTCTTGTCACTGTGAAAAATGTTTTCCCAATATTTTTGGTCTATTACTAATGGAAGATTTTACATCTACACTAAAGGTTATAGCAGGCAGTTCTTATTTTAATGTGAGTTCAATAAATCAGTATTTTTTTTCTTCGTTACACCAGAAAGAATATATCCTAAAATATTTAAGTACTTTTTGCATCAATCTTACCAGATTTATCAGACACAAAGCTCCTTATCTATTATACTGCTTTCAAAATTTACTTATTAAAATTAAGCACTCATAATAACAAATTATTTTTAAATATATCTAAGAGGGAAAGGGGGGACACTAAGCAGGATCATAGTAGTAAATTGTATTTACTCTAGATAGTGACACAATAAAAACAGTGTTGGAGTTCCTCATTATTCCTACCAGCTTCACGTTCACCTAAAGTTCTCAGTTTTAGGAAGGGAATTCCAAGGCAAATCTATGATTTCATTGTAATAGATATCATCTACCAATGCAGAACAATTCATGCCCTGCAACTTATAGCTTTATAGAATTGCTTGGGATACTGAGAGTGATTTTTTTAGGGCCACTCATTAAGCTAATAACAATAATGATAATGGTAACAACAGTTATCTATATAACACAAAGTACTTTACATGCTAACTCATCTGATACAACAACCCAAATGAGGAAACTGAGCACACATAAGTTAAATGGCTTGTCCATGGGCATACAGCCACAGAGTATCTGAGGAAAGGACCAAATTTAGGCCATTCTGATTCCAAGTTCTGTACTCAATTCATCTCCCTACCTGGTTCAGGATCAGGCTTAGAAAATGGCCTTATTCCTTGTCATGAAAAGGTTACACTAGTAGATGTTGTTGAGTATTCAGCACCTATTTTTGAGCTTGCCCTAAGCTAGTACACAAAGGCTCACCACCACAACTTCCCCTCAAAAAAGAGCCCATGCAAACTGAGTAGATCTACCCATAAATATCTGACAAAGTCTATAATGGGTCCTTGGTTAATTAATGATCATGACCCTTCCTCAGAGAACATTCTGTTATCCCCTAAATGTGAGGAACTTTAATAATTACCATTTTGTATCAAAATTGAAATGGATTTTTTACATATTACTAAAAAGTCTAAGAAAATGTCAAGTCAAGTCAGCAAGCATTTATTAAGTACCTACAATGTGCTAGGCACTGAAAGTTCTGGGGAGACAGCGAAGGATACAGTTTTGGATCTCTAAGAATTCAATCACACACAACAACAACACACAAACAACTACAGGCAAAGAAAATATATACAGGATAAAAATGGAGACATTAACAACAACTAGCATTAAGGGGAATTAGTAAAAGCTTTTAGTACAAGGTAGGGATGAGATGGAGCTCTGGGGCTGACGAGATTTTATAAGATGATAGATTAACCCAATAATAAGTTTCCTGGGACATGATAGAAAGATCTGAGAAGTCTCAGAATAGTAAGTTAATTCATTGCTCTAAAATTCGAACTTGCAAAGCAACTAATCTGCAATGAACAGAATTTTCCTTTTTTAGGAGTTTCCTCCATCAATGAAATCAAAAGTCTGGACCTACCACAACTATATATTTTTTAAAACCAAGTCCCTTCTCTTTCTCTCAAACTCTTTGATTTTCCAAGCCTAAGAAAATCTATTATTCTGAAATTGGCAAAGTCAACAAAAATGGAAAAATAAATGTTGAAGGGGCTATAAGAAAACAGATAAACTAATACGTTGTTCTAACTCTGAATTTGTCCAACTTCTCTGGTTAACAAAATAAAATCATATAAGAAAAAAAAAAACCACCCTTTGACCTAAAGATTTTATTACTTTAGAATGTAATGCCAAAGGAGTCATAGACAGGAAAAAAAAAAAAAAAAGGTTCAATATACATTAAATTAAAACCTTTTTATGATACAAAACAACATTGGTACTCCTTGAGTAGGGAATGTCTGAAGAAAAGGAAAATTCAAGAGAGTATTTATTTAGCAAGAGGGGAAGCTAGACAGTGCAGTGTATGGAGCATTGGGCTTAGAATCAAAAAAGGCTCCTCTTTGTGAGTTTAAATTCAGCTTGAGACACTTCCTAGCTGTGTGACCATGGGCATGTCACATAACGCTATTTGCCTCAGTTTCCTTATCTATAAATAAGCTGGATAAGGAAATGGCAAACCACTCCATTATCTTTGCCAAGAAAACTAACTGGGGTCACAAAAAGTCAAACATTACTGAAATGACTGAACCTTTAATAAGAAATGACAAACAGAGAGAAGACTCTGAGAAGATGGCAGAGTAGGTCAGAAAATTCCAAGCTTTTCAGACTTCCACATAAGCAATTGCAAATGGTGAACATAGAGTGGGAAAAAAAGGAAGTATTGGGGCAGAACTGGAGCCATCCTCCTGGGACAACCAAGGAAAGATAGAAGAATGGAGATTTGGCCCCATGAAGTCTAAACAACTCCAAGCTAGTTCCCCCCATTGAAACAGCAAAAAGAGAGTTCTGGGCTGATTGGTTGGGAGGTCCCCTTGGCCCCAACCACAAGAATTTTCACCTCCCAGACGGTGTGGGAAGTCAGGCATCTGAGCTGGGGAAGATTGAGGGAACCTGAGCTGATAAGGAATGGCAGGCCCATCTGTGCAGCTGAAATGTAGCTCTGGGGGAAAAGGATGCAACACATGCCTAGTGAATGCAGAAGCAGTGGGGCAGGCTGGCTGCAGGCACTTAACAGGAGAACTTTAAGAATAATTGGGCTACCTGAAAACTACAATAAAAAATAAAAAACTACAATAAAATTTAAAAATTTAAAAAATATACTTGATAATAATACAATAAATAATTAAAGAAAATTGTCCAAAAGGGTTAGAACAAGAACATAACCAAAGGCTACTTTCTTTGTCATATTCCCTAAATTGGGATACTGTATAGTTAGTATTTAAACAGTTTGGGTTAAACAGTCTTTTTACATGTTAACAATTTTATTTTCCAACTCTTTGGATTTCTCCCATCAGGATGGATTATAGCAGGCAAAATTACCTCCATGTATCCATAAAATCCAGGAGAAATCCCATAACTCAAAAAAAAAACAACATTAAAACTTTTTTTTTCGCACAAAATGTTCATTATTTTTGCACAGTTACCCTGCCTTATTGTCTAAATTTATCTAATATAGGTGTTGCATGCTTAAGACATACTTGCATAAAGTAATTTTCTTAGAAACATGGATATTTGCAACCATAGGTTTCAAAAGAATTCTTGCACATACTTCCTATTTTCTAGCATTCTCAGCAAGACTTTACCTATGTTAATTCCAAAGGCTTCTAATTTGTCTGCTAGTGAATTGATAACCAGTCTTACCTGCCTGTATATATTAGAGATTTCTGTGTTCATTGGAAAAAAGAAATCGTAAAATAAAAAGGAATTTGCAAACTTAAAAAAAGAAAGAAAGAAATTGGTGTTTTTCTGCCACCAAGTGTCAGCAAATAGTTCTAACCAACCAATTTACAGTGGGATTTACTGTAGAAAACAGAAAACCAAAGGTCTATTGTTTAAACTGAATGACAAAAATAAAACTATATGTCATATATAAGTATATAGCAAAATTTAAAAGTCCTTTTTTTCCTGTATACAAGTAGGAAAACAACAATGTAAATTATATTGACAATTAATTACAAGAAATTTGAGCTGATCTGATCAGACCTCAATCTAAAAGTTATTCCAAGTTTTCATTTCCTGACACATTAATCAGAACTCTGAAGGCTCAAGAATAATCGAAAGATGAGAATTATAATTAAAATACTCAGAGATCATCCAACACTGCACTCCCATCCTTTTCAATACGATATCCAACTAACTTAACATATCACCTTTTACTACCCGCCACTCTAGAATCTCATAAAACTAGAGGGCTCATTGTACAATGATATTCTAATATACTAAATGAACTTTCTAAATCACCTATCAATCACACAATCCTACAAATCAGTCAACAAGTATTTATTAAACTTATTATAACTAGTAAGTCTAGTTACCAGAGCACTCAAAAATGGTCAGAAGAAAACATAATTTCACTAATAACAAAATGTTTGATTTGTTCTCATAAAATTAGGTTACTCTAATTAAAGATAAATATAATTTTAAAGCTGAAGGAGAATTTAGTTGTTATTTGTCCTTTGTTTTTAAGTGGACCAATGACATACAGAGTGGTCTTAACTTGTGCATGATAATTCATTAAAGTGAAACAGAACTGTACAATGTGGTCAATCTCACTCTCTCTTCCTGAAGAATCATTAAAATTCTATGGCAAGACAAAAATTAGGATGACCACTGATGGCTTGGGATGCCAAGGATGATCTTAGCATCTTCAAGGCTTGACAAAGTTGTAAACACTCCACTGCACCACCCTTAGCCACTAGAAAAAGTGTTCTCATCCACCCATTCTGTGGAAACAGTCTTCACATGTTTGGACAAGCATTCCCTCAACTCACAGACAGGGTGGGTTGAGGCCTGTGAATTACACTCAAACTGGTTTAGTTCATCTGCCAAGGTGGTTTACGAAAGTATGACTATTGCACATATTACAGATCCTTAGAACCACAGGTGAGAGATGGATGAAAATGGACAACAAAGATGGAGCGGTTTACGAAAATATGGCTACTGCACATATTACAGATCCTTAGAACCACAGGTGAGAGATGGATGAAAATGGACAACAAAGATGGAGCCCTCACACCAGAGATGCCAGTCCTCCCTGAATATCCCATACAGCCCAATGAAGTTGAAAAATATTATAAAGGGCCAGTGAATGAAGATGAAGTAGAAGCAAGGAGAGTAATTTGGCTGACAAAGCTAGGGCAATAATGATAATAGAATCTAATGAAGACATTTTTTTTTAATGGATGGAAGAGTCTTGGGCATGTTTGAAGGAACCAGTAGATTAGGGAGAAGTGAACATTAGAAACAGGAAATTTGATTAGAGTTTCAATCTGCTGGAGAAGAAAGATTGGGATCACTACCAAATATGCAGGGAATGAATTTGGCAAAAAAAAAAAAAAAAAAAAAAAAAGAAGAAGAAGAAAGAAGAAAAAGGAAGAAGGAAGAAGAAGAAGAAGGGTTATCTTATCAGAGGAGAATTTAAATGAACATATAATGCTAAACAAAGTGCCCAAGAACTAGTTAACCATAGTTCAATATAGTAACAACATATTGCTTTGAGGAAAATTATAAATAGGAGGAAGATGGAGGATTCTGAAAGGATAGCAACCCAAATTTCCCCCATAAACAAAACAAAATTCCACCTTAAGGAATACAGACAAGTAAAAAAACCAAATCAGACTTGGGAAAAAACCAGGGTCCTCCTGGGTTTAACCACTTCTAGGCTAACTCTGTAGAAACAGCCAGTGGGAAAACCTGAAACTAGCTAGGTTTGGCTGAAGCCTCAGTCCAAACTACAGGAACTTTCTCCTCCTGAAGAGCCAAGGGAATCACGGGTTTGGGTCTTGGAAAACTGAGGGATCTCTGCTGATTAGGAATACCTAATTAGGGCCCACTTGGGCTACAGAGACATGACCCTGGACTAGAAGGAGCCAGCACACCTGTGAATGCAGTGAGGCAAGGATGTTGCTGGCTGCAGGTACTTGTAGGAAGAAGGAGCTCTTGGTTTGGGATTACACTAATAGTTCTCATTTAAAAAAAAAAAAAAAAAAAAGAACAGGTATACTATTACCATGGTAATAGGGGAAATGGGATTCATCTTCAGAGGAGGACATTGAAGTAAAAAAAGCTTCTACCCCAAAAAGTAACATGAAATGACTATCTGCCCAGAAAGGATTTATAGATGAACTCAAAAAAAGACTTTAAAAATCAAATAAGAGAGACTGAGGAAAAACTAAAAATTAAATAAATAAATTAGAGCCATTCAAAATAAAACAAGATTATGGGGGAAAAGTTAACCAACTGAAAAAAGGAGAACCAGAGTTTTAAAGAAGAAAATAATTACTCAAAAATTAGAACTGTGCAAGGAAATATTAGTGAAACTAACTATAAGAGACTAAGAACAAAACAAAATACAAAGAATGAAAAAATAGAAAAGAATGTAAAGCATCTTATAAGAAAAAATAACAAATTTGTAGAACAGATCAAGAAGTGAAAACGTAAGAATAATTGAACCATCTGAAAGTTGTGACCAAAAAAAAAAAAAAAAAAAAAAAAAGATCCTTTGCACAATAATGTAAGAAATAATAATCAAAGAACATTGTCCTGGAATGATAGAACATGAAAGGAAAATAGAAATACAAAAAAAATTTACTGAGCATCAACTCAAAGAAATCCTAGAAAAAATGCATAGGTACATTGTTGCTAAATTTCAAAACTCCCAAATCAAAAAGAATATTCTCTAAGAAACAAACCCAAAATTCAAATATGGTGGAGCAACAATTAGAATTATACAGGATTTATCATTTATTTTTATAAAAGACTGTAGGTTCTGGAGTAATATATCAACAATCTAAAGAATTAAACTCGCAGTCAAAAACATCATAACCAGCCAAAAAAAAAAGACATAATATTAAATGGGGGGAGGGGGGAGAGAAGGATATTTAACGAACTCATAAATTTTTAGGAGTTTGTCTCAAACCTGAACTCAATAGAAAATTTAACATGTAAGAGTCAACATCAAAGACTAATTTAAAGGAACCCAACAAGGACAAACTGTTTTATGTTATTTTTACATAGAAATGTAAACCATATATTTAAGATTTAAATCAGTAAGTGGGTAGTTCAAAAAGAAAGATTAGGGAAGAGTACTCTGGCACTGAAAAATAAAACTGTCTCAGAAACGGTAATAGTAATGATGTTATACAAATAAGTTGCAGAGGAAGAACCAACACAGAGGAGGCATTAGAGGGGAGAGGAGGACTGATAGTTCTAAAAAACTTATATTAGAAATGGATTAAATAGGGAGCAATAGATACGTGTGCGTGCACACACACACACACACACACACACACACAACACACACACAGAGTGAAGGGTACAATACCCTCCAAAATAATATTTTATTATTTTTTTGGGGGGGGATAAGATAAGGTGTGATATAGAATAGATTTATGGCAGTGGGACAAGGTGTGTAAATTAAAGAATCTTAGATTAGGAAAAAGATAAAGAGGGAGGGAAAGAATGGGGAGAAAAAATAAGGGAAGGATACATGCATGGAGGGAGGTTAAGAACATAGCAAGGCAAGTTAAAGAGTAGAATCGAAATTAGAAGAGTCAGCAGGGATCAGAAATAAGGTGTAAACACTATAATAAGGATCAGGAGTAGAATTTATTAGGAAAAAAAAGTAGGGCTAGTTATCATTCATCTCAGAGAAAGTCAAACTTCAAAATTCAATCAAGAGAGAAATCTGCATTATATGTCAACCATATTAATATTATTTTAGGTATGTATAAATGAGTATATGTATATGTGTGCATGTAGGTATGCAGGTAGATATATGTATGTGTGCATACAGATAAATATATATACATATATACACCTGTGGGGGGCAAGTGTATGTGTGTGGGGGGGTAGGTGTATTATGTGGGTATGTGTGTAAATACACACACACACACACACACAAATATGCCCTTCTAATGTACTAGTAAAAGACTAGCCCTCATAAAACCTGTAAAGAACTCAAAGCCATGATATAGGGTAACAGAAGATCTATACTAATAGGAATATAAAATTGTTATTCCATTAATACTATCTAATTCAATTCCATTTCAAGGACTATTCTGAAAGCTTTATGTGTTTTCTATACCTGCTTATGGACTCCCATAAGTCCTCTTGTATCTTTTGAGGAAAAATCAAAACTCAACTCTCCTGATACTAATATTTTACATTAAGTGCTTACACAAAAAAGCTGAAAACCCTGTTACCCAAATGGAATTATATATAACTATATATAAAGCATATTTGGAAATTTTCCAAAGTAAATTATAGGCACAATGGTTTGATCTTTTCATTCAACCTCAAAAACTAAACTGAACTTTGAGCCCAGAGTTTAGGGATCCTAGGCCACCAGTAACATGTATGTGCCACTATCTCCAATTGGTATTTAAAAGATTCTGAAAATGTAACATGTCAGAGGACTTGAGATAAGATGACCAAGGTTCAGGTCTTGTCAATAATTCTAAGGCTCAAGCAACTTTCCAAGAAAATAAGTAATAGACAGATTACAATGTGAATACAAGGAGGGAATTTTCACACTAACAAAATGATACATCCTTTATGTACTGACCTAACCTTTTTTTTTTTCTTGTACCCCTTTTACAATATAATGAAGCCTATTGATCCCTTCTCAGAAAGTTGTTCTTAAATGAATAAATAAAATACATAGGATTACAAAAGAAACTAATTGTGCCGAAACAGAGTTAAATTTTTCAAAAATAAAATAAGATCAGACTCGAGGTTAAAACCCAATAATTTAATGCAATGGAGTAGATTCTCTATGGAAGATTTTTAAGAGGACATGAACAAATAACATGTAGGTAAATAAAGTATGGAAATGTTATAATATGTTCTTAGGAAACAATATCCATATAGATAATATCACAGATTCATTTAGTTAACTAAGTTTATATTTTCATGATGTCAATCATTTACTTCCCCCAAAGATAGAAGATTAAGGACTTTCAAAATGCTGCTATTCTTAAAATTTTAAAGTATATTTTATATGAAAAAGGAAATAGCAAAACAGGGCAAAACTAGTTAAAATGATTTTTATAAATGAAGTGCTATTATCTGTAGTTTTTAATCATGATAAGAATCTAAAATTCTCAACAAATCCCAGGTTGGCTTTATTAAGGTTTTTGCCTCAGTAAGAATTGCTGATATGAACATGAAGAAAATTGCTTACTAAATGAGCAGGCAGTTTTAAATGCTGAATTGTGGATTCTGGAGTATTTTTGATAAATATCTCCAAAGGGCAATCTCGCTTCAAATTCAATATTCTTAAAAAAAAATTTTAAACCTAAGATATTGACACCATTAGTTTGTCTAGTCTGTCATTTAAGACAACTGGGAAGCGAATAATTCAATTGAAAGAAAAATGAGGACAATGAACAAAGGAGAAATCTGTTAGTCTGTTTTACTAAAGCATTCCTAATTGTGTAATATTATATCTTAGACAAATAATTTTCTATTATATACTATTCTAGAATCATATTTCTACTGTGCAGCACTCTAGAATAGTTCCCTTTACAAATAATTTATTTTTTTCATTTTTTTGTAAAGACAATATTTAAGGCTTTATTTTTTTAAGATAATCAAAAAGAGCTTGCATAAAGGGAACAATTTCTAATTTATTATGTACAATCTGCATTCCCAAAGCCCTTCTGTGTCCAAAGGTACCAAGCTGAAAGTTACATCAAAGTATGGACAAAAATTAAAGAGAACTCCTTATTAGGACAAATGTTCTTCATTTGCAGAGCTGTGAATCTGTCATTTAAAAAATACAAACTAGGTAGCCAACATGGTAGAGTAAGCAATAAATCACCATAATTCTGGAATATTTACTTCCAAGTAAACATAAAACAGCATCCCCAAATAAATCCTGAAACAATATAACTAGCAAGGAGACAAGGTGAAAATCTTTAAGCCGAGGAAAATTGGAAGATAGGCAAGAAAGGTCTATCTCACTCAGGCAAAAGGAGAGCATAGTCAAGGACAAAAAGGTCCCAGGAAGCCAGAATCCAGTTCTATCCCAGCAAACCAGGGGAGATTCCAAGCTCCAGTGCAGTGGGAATTTTTTTCCCCATTAATTCTCTTGTTATTCTTGACTTTTTTGTTCTTCCAGAGGAATTCTGTTGTTATTTTTCTAGCTTTTTAAAATAAATTTTGACAGTTTGATTGGTATGGCACTAAGTAAGTAGATTAATTTAGGTAGAATTTGGGTTAGCAGATAAACACTAACACCAAGACTTCCTCATTATGTACAGGGGAATGGGCAGACTCTAGCTCTGAGACTTCCAGGAGCTCCCTCATAGTCCCAGGCCAGCAGGCAAACTCCACTGGTCAAGATCTCCACATGCTCCAGTGTAGCTCTGGGTAAAGGGGCAGCCACCAGCAGCTAAAACTCCATGTGTTTCAGTGTGTTCCCAGGAATGGGAAGAAACACCCCACCTGCCTCATCATTCACCAGACTCAAACACTAGAAATAAAATTGACTCACTTCTCTATATATTTTAGAAATGAGGTCTTTATCAGAAACAATGACTGTAAAAATCGTTTCCCAGATCTTTGCTTTCCTTCTAACCGTGGCTGCATTGGTTTTGTTTGTACAAAGTCTTTTTAATTTAATGCAATCAAAATTATCCATTTTGAGAACAGCTAGATGGCACAGTGAATAGAGCACCAGCCTTGAAGTCAGGAGGACCCGAGTTCAAATCTGGTCTCAGACACTTAACACTTCCTAGCTGTGTGACCCTGGGCAAGTCACTTAACCCCAGCCTGGGGGGGGGGGGGAGAAAAAAATTATCCATTTTGCATTTCTTAATGTTCTCTACTTCTTCTTTGGTCATAAATTCCTCCTTTCTTCAGAGGTATGACAACTAAACTATCCTTACTCTCCTAATTTGCTTATAATATCACCCTTTATGCCTAAATCATGAACCCATGCCAACTTCATCTTGGTATGGGATATGAGATGTTGGTCTATACCTAGTTTCTGCCATATTATTATCCAGTTTTCTAAGCAATTTTTGTCAAATAGTGAGTTCTTATGCCTGAAGCTGGAGTATTAAAGTTTAATCAAACACTAGATTACTGTGGTCATTGAGTTCTGTATCTTGTGAACCTAATCTATTACAATAATCAACTATATTTCTTAGCCAGCACCAAATGGTTTTGATGACTGCTGCTACAGATAGTTTTAGCTCTGGTATGGCTAGACCATTAATTCTCTTGATATTCTTGACTTTTTTGTTCTTCCAGATGAATTTTATTGTTAGTTTTTCTAGCTCTCTAAAATAATTTTTGATGGCTTTATTGGTATGGCACTAAAAAAAAAATTAATTTAAGTAGAATTGTCATTTTTATTACACTAGCTTGGCACACTCATGAGCAATTACTACTCCCATTTAATTTTTTTCAGAGTTCTACCATGTCTAAATCTTTCTAAAAGTCTGTTCATTTCCTTAACTTCTTTCTTGTTTATTTCCAATTGTTCAGATCTAATTTTATTTGTGAAAAGTATTTTGTAATTGTATTCATATAGTTTCTTGTTTTGGTAGGTAGACTCCCAAATATTTTATACTGTCTACAATTATTTTAGATGGGATGTCTCTTTCTATCTCTTGATGTTGGGCTTTGTTGGTAATATACAGAAATGTAATTTTGCTAAAGTTGTTCAATTGTTTCAAGTAGTTTTCTAGTTGATTCTCTAGGATTCTCTAAGTTTACCATCATATCATCTGCAAAAAAAATGAGTTGTTTCCTCATTGTCTAATGTAATTCCTTTAATTTATCTTTCTTCTCTTATTGCTTCAGCCAACATTTCTAATATAATACCAAATAATAGGGGTGTTAATGAGCATCCTTGTTTTACCTCTGATCTTATTCAGAATACTTCTAGCCTATCCCCATATATGTAATGTTTGCTCATCGTTTTAGATATCATATCAGCTGCTTATCATTTTAAGGAAAACTCCATTTATTCCTATGTTCTGGGTTTGCTTTTTTTTTTTTTTTTTTAAAGAATGGGTGCTATATTTTGCTCAAAGCTATTTCCATATCTATTGAGATAATCATATGATTTTTTTTTTTTTGTTACTGAAATGGTCAATTATGCTGATAGTTTTCCTGATATCGAACCAGCTCTACCTTACTAATATAATTCCATTTGGTCATGTGTATTATCCTGATACAAACTTCTCTAATCTTTTTGGTAACAATTCACTTTAAATTTTTACAAAAATATTCATTAGGGAAATAGTCTATAGTTTTCCTTCTCTGTTTTGGCTTTTCCTGGTTTAGGTATCAGCACCATATTTATATCATAAAAGATAGTTATTAGGAGTTTTCCTATTTTTCCAAATAGTTTTTTATAGTATTAGAATTAATTGTTCTTTAAATATTTGGTGAAATTCATTTGTAAATTCATCTGACCCTTGAGATTTCTACTTGGGGAATTCATTGAGAACTCGTTCAATTTCTTTTTCTAAAATGGGGTCTCTGATAAAGGTCTGTATCACAAAGAGATCCTAAAAAAAGAGAAAGGATCTATATGTCCAAAAATATTTATAGCAGCCTTTTTGTGGCATTAAAATATTGAAAACTGAGAGGATAGGGAATGGCTAAACAAGGTGTAGTATATGAATATAATAGAACGCTGTTTGCAACAAGAAATTATGTACAGGCTAATTTCAGAAAAACCTGGAAAGACTTGTACAAACTGATACAAAGAAAAATGATCAGAACCAAGAAAACACAGTACACTACACTATCACTAACATTTTGTGATGATCAAATATGAATTACTTGACTCTTCTTAGCAACACAATGATTCAAGAAAAGTTCACAGAAGCTATGATGAAAAATGCTGTCATATATCCAGATGAAGAGCTGATGGATTCTAAATGAAGATCAAAACATGCTTTTTTTTTTCTTACTTTAGTCTTTTCCATGTTTTTTTTTCCTTTTGATCTGTTTCATCTTTCATATCTGTCATTAATATGGAAATGTTTTATATGATAACCTTATATCATATTGCCTACCATTTTCAGAAGAGGAAAGGGAAGGGAAGGAAACAAAAAAAGCTAGAACTCAAAACCTTATGAAAATGAATGCTAAACATTTGTTTTGGTTGGGAATAATAATAATTGATGGAAATATTTTTAAAAATACAAACTCACCTTTCTTCTGAGCTCCGGTGATTTTGATAGTTTCATGAAGGTCAAATGGGGCTTGAAACTTCTGTTTTCTCCTGCCATGATACCCTTTTTTTGAAATGTTCTCTTAGCTACTTCTAAAAAATACAAAAAATTTTATCAATTGTGTACACATTTACTTCTTGTGAGACAAGGAAGAGATTCTGAAAAATTATTTTCTATTTCTGGTTAAATTAAAAGTAATATCTAAATAGTATTATAACTTAAATTTTATATGTGACAAGAAAATTTCATTCTGATATTTGTAAAAAGCAAAGAAACAATTATTTTAAAAGCCAACTGTCTACATAATTAGTTGTTGGGTCAATATCATGACTAACTAAACTGAATGAAACAGTACACAATTTATGTTTTTGTTTTATATTTATCAAAAAGATTTTTCTAGAAAATAACATTTTAAAATTGGCATAAAATTCCAATATTTTGTGATAAGAGGAAAAAAAGATTATGAATTTTTTAAAATGGCAAAATATATAATATACATATACCCATGTAATATTATCCTAGTACAAAATTACCAATGAATGTTGTTCTGCTGCAAAGTAAAAAAAAATTGCCTTGAAAAGTTTCTAATTCTAAGTATAAAAAGAAAAGTTTGGCAAACTAAATTGAGTCTATCTACAATTAGCTGTATAACGGTGAACAAGTTTTTATCCTATATTAGTTTTCTCATCTATAAAATTGGGCAGCTGGAGTATGGTAAGATTTTTCTTAGCATTAACATCTATGCTGTTTTAAACAACATTTTTATATCTTATTGAAAAATAAAATGTATCAATAAGTTTAAATTTCTACATGAACAGTGAAGAGAAACATTTTAACATATATAAGACATACTCAAAATCTTAGTATAGTTTTAAGTTTAATTGCTTTACACATACTAAATGTTATAGGACATCTATCTGTATTAACTCTATGATCACTGTCTTGAAGAGCATCTTTGCAGTCAAATAAACCATTGTCTTACCTGTAAAATTTCAAATAACCAACAACTTATTCATTTTTTTGATATGAATGATTATTTCACTCAGAAAATAATAATTCCTTTAAGTTGCCTATATTTAGCATATAATAGGAGCTTAATGAACACTTATTGATTGAATTACATAGTAAAGAGGTTGGCCTAGATGATCTAATAGCCCTTCCGTGTCTAATATTCTATAATTCTACTATGAAAGTTAATTTCATATTAGAAAATAACCTATACTAATAGTTTTGGGGAAAGTTACTGTTTTATTTTAAGAACTGAGATCACAATGTCCAATTTCCCCCATTACCTGGTCACATATCTTTTACAAGAGTATGTAAAGTAATAATCAATCAACACTTATTATCAATAAATGATAAGTCACTATGGAAAGAAGTTAAAACAACTCCTAGACTGAAAGAAGTTATACTCAATAGAAGGAAACATGTATACATGTTTGTATTTTTATAAATTTTATATTTACACAAATATAAACAAATAAATAAAAGGCAATTTAGGAGGAGAGCATAGTAACTGGGAGACAGAAAAGGGTCTACAAAGTTTTCATGTAGAAAGTGTTGCCTGAGAAGAATTTTGAAGAAAAAAAGGATTCTAAGAGGTAGAGGTAAGGTGAGTGCATTTCCGGGTAAAGGACAAAGCTTTTTAAAAACTGTGGATCACAACTCAACTGGGATCAAATAATTGAATATGAGAGTTGCAAAAAATTTGGCCAACAGTAATGGGTTTCTGAACACAATAATCAAAAATGAATTCAAAATTAAACAGGTACTGAATCTGAGGTGTGTCTGGCAGCATTTGCCCATGTTGCATCATACATTTGATTCTGAACACATAACACATATACTTTTGCTCTGTGCTTGCAGGATGCTGCCAAAAACACCTCAGCTCACATTGGAGACCAAGTTAGGTAAAAATTTCTCAGGAGAAAAGGTATTGTGAGTGGAAAAACTTTTAAAAATAAGTCCTGGCATAGAGGATAGACAGAACAAAATCAAGGATGGGAGATATGTGTTAAGTTAGGAACAGCCAAAAAAAAAAAAAAAAAAAAAAAAGCCATTTTGGCTTGAATATAGCATCCATGAAGGCAAAAAAATGTAATAAAATGCTAAATGAATGGATTGAAGCTAAGTGGTAAATGGCTTTCAAAGCTCAACAAACATTTATATTTGATCCTGCAGATAATGAGGAATCACAAAACATTTACAGAATAAGAAGTATTATGGTCAGACCTGAGATTTTAGGAAAAACAGTTTGGCAACTGTTTGAAGGTTAAGTTGGACAAAGTTGGGAGTTTCTGTGATAGACATATTTCCCTTAGATATAATCACAAAACAGTAGATTTTCTTCCATCATTATTTCCATATTAAGTCTTAGAGAAATATGAGAGTAATGAACATTTTTCTTTTTTGTGGTAGCAAAGAATGGGGGGGAGAAGATGTCCATCTATTGGATGATAGTTAAACAAAAGATGGCACAAGAAAGTAATGGAATATTAATGTATGTAAGAAATGATATGCATGATGACGAGAGAGAAGCATGAAAGACATGAAGTAATGTAAAAGGAAGCCAGCAGTCATGGGGGAAAAAAAGCATGACTACAATAATGCCAATGAAGAGGATCATTCCAAAACAACTGATACATTTTATAATGAAATTGTAAAGAGTAAACTTGGTCCCAAAGAAGAAACACGAAAAGAAATCTTCTACTGCTCCTCTGCAAAAGCCAGGGGGCACAAATATAGAACACAACATAACAATATCAAATTTTTTTCTATGTATTGATTGATTTTAATGATTTTTTTCTCATCTTTTTTTTTTCTGGAAAAAATTTTTCTTTGTTATCTAGCATAACTGAGAAGGAGAAGTGGAAAATATATGGGGGGAAGGGAAATATAAAACTAAAGATATGATGTCTATGTATGAGAAATGTGAGGAACATGTGTACACAGGAAGAATCAGCTTTTCTACATCTTTAATCTAAAAAAAACTGTATCTGAAATAATAAATTCAAATGATACATAACTGAGATCTGTCCCAATATTTGTATTTCTACCCTAACCCCAACCACCCATCTCTTCTGAGGCCAGTCTCCCACACTGCTTTTAGTTTTTTTAAATAATACTTTACTTTTTCCCTCAATTATATGTTAAAACAATTTTTAACAATTTTTTAAAATTTTGAGTTCTGAATTCTATCTTTATCCCTTCTCCCTCCCTTTCCTTTCTTTAAGTCAGCAGTACCAAACAAACCACCTAAAACTATTTTATAGAGCTAGAAAAAATAATAATAAAATTCATTTGGAAGAACAAAAGGTCAAGGATATCCAGGGAATCAATGAAAAAGAAAATGCGAAGGAAGATAATACCAGATCTCAAGCTGTGTTATAAAACAGCAATTATCAACATAATCTGATACAGTCTAAGAAATAAGAGTGGTGAACCAGTATTTGCATCTTAATCACTTCTAAGGTTCTCTATTCAGAATCAGAATTTAAATTACTAGAAATAATGAAGGATCAATAGCTTCCCTAGATTTTTATTTTCTCTAAGGACATATCCCAGAAAGAGGACTTTATTAGAGGAAAAGGATTTTCTGACAGTTTTTGTTAAGTTCAATATGAAAAACAATAAAGCTAATATAATGACAGGATGCATTAATAATGGCTTAATGTGTTGGAGTAAAGAAATGCAAATCTCTATTTCATCGTTAATTCAACAATGTGGAACTTTTTTTTAATTCTGGGATCCCTAATTGAAACTATGTCTAGCCATATGAAAAGATACTCCAAGTCATTACTAATCAGAGAAATGCAAATTAAGACAACTCTGAGATACCACTAAACACGTGTCAGATTGGCTAGAATGACAGGGAAAGATAATGTGCAATGTTGGAGGGGATGTGGGAAAACTGGGACACTGATACATTGTTGGTGGCATTGTGAATGCATGCAGCCATTCTGGAGGGCGATGTGGAACTATGCTCAAAAAGTTCTCAAACTGTGCATACCCTTTCATCCTGCAGTGTTACTACTGGGCTTATATCCCAAAGAGATCTTAAAGAAGGGAAAAGGACCTGTATGTGCAAGAATGTTTGTGGAAGCCCTCTTTGTAGTGTCCAGAAATTGGAAACTGAGTGGATGAATGGCTGAATAAATTGTGGTCTATGAATGTCAATGGAATATTGTTGTTCTGTAAGAAATGACCAACAATATGATTCCAGAAAGGCCTGGAGAGACTTACATGAACTGATGCTGAGTGAAATAAGCAGGACCAAGAGATTGTTGTATACTTCAACAACAATACGTATGATGATCAATTCTGATAGACGTGGCCCTCTTCAACAATGAGAAGAACCACATCAGTTCCAATAGAGCAGTAATGAACTGAATCAGCTACACCCAGTGAAAGAACTCTGGGAATGACTATGAACTGTTAGGATTACCAGGTGAGAACTCAGGTTGTCTGGACAGTGACAAGGTGAGAACTCAGGTTGACTTGACAGTTCTCTGGCTCAGACCTTTGGTTCCCGCCTTTAAAGGGAATTTACACCTTAGGAATTCTAAGAGGAGCAAGTTCATTGGTGGAAGTATTTCCCCACTCCCCGTTGAGTCCTTACACGCCCATTCTCTGGGAGGATAAAAGAAGGGCAGCATTGGGTCTGGGAGAATCGACTCTGGGATAGAGTTTTGACGCCAGGCAGGCTGAAAGGAGACCAGTCTGATTTGGGGAAGGACAGGAGTTGGAGGAGATTCAGAGTTCCCAAGAAACCTGTGCACAGAGGAAAAGATTTTACAAATCTCCCAGAGAAGGATTATAATTGAGCAGACTACCAGACCCGCACAATTCAAGAACTTTACAATGAACCACTACATAGAATTCCCAATCCCTCTATTTTTGTCCACCTGCATTTTTAAATTTCCTTCACAGGTTAATATATATTATTTCAAAGTCCGATTCTTCTTGTGCAGCAAAATAACTGTATGGACATGTATACATATATTGTATTTAACATATACTTTAACATATTTAACATGTATTAGTCTACCTGCCCTCTGAGAGAAGGGATGGGGGGAATGAGGGGAAAAAGTGGAACAAAAGGTTTTGCAATTATCAATGCTGAAAAATTACCCATGCATATATCTTATAAATAAAAAGCTATATTAAAAAAAGATAAGAAAAAAAATTCCAGGATCCCTATTTTAAGACAGAACTTGATAACATACAGAGCAATTCATATAAGGGTATCTATAATAGTGAATCACCTCAAGATCATGCCATACAAGAATAAGTTTAATGATCTAAGAATATTTATTTTACTCATAAATTCTGTTCCTTCCTTTCACAAAATTTATTTTTCTTGTCTGCTTCTCAGCATGTAAGGAAGATAGGTTCCCTCCAGTGGCAAGATTGATACAAGTAACTCTTCATGGGCAATAGCAGAAAATAATTAAAATTAATGCATGCAAAATATCTTATACTTCTCAAATTCAAATGCTTAGTAGGAAAAGTTTTAATTCTTTATTTCTTGTTAATGTCAAATATCACAGCTTTCCCAACAATTCAATATCATGAACCTATAATAATGCAATGTTTCTGATAAAAACTTACACTTTTAAAAAGTTATAATTTAGAGCAATTTTAGTCTTATAAATTCTGAGAAAGCCTCGATACATATAATATACACAATTATAATCCAAATAAAAATGAAACCAACAATATTTTTTATCCTGTCTGGATACTTTCTGCAAATTATAGTGCCCAATTTTTTGTGAATTTAAAAAGATCACTATATTCCTGTATAAATAGACCATAAAATATTCCTGTATTAGAAAATGGAAGATTTGCTAGAATATGAATGTTATAGAGTACAAATACAAGCACTAAATGAAAAGTTCTATTTACTATATACCCATAATATTTATTAAAAATATTGTTAACATCTATCTACATGTCATATCAGGATATGGGTGACTACAGTACTAAGTTGATTAGCTTAATCAGGGACATAATGACAACAAGATGTCTGAAAAGCATTTAATAACTATTTGTTAACTGACTAATCTATCATTTTCAAAGATGCAGATAAGTAAAGCAGAAAGTTTGGGAAAACAAATAGGTTGAAGGAGCCAAGGATTCAATGGCTTACCTGGCTAAGAAGAAGGAATATGTTTAGAAGTCAGGAGGCAAGCTAAGGAAAGAATAGAAAGATCTTATAGGGAAGAGAGACCAAATTCAAGATGTCCACAGATCTAATCATATGAGGATCAAATCAAATGATCACACAAATGATCTTATACCCTATTCTTTCTTCAACTGCTTACAGTGGCATTTTTGCCATTAGCATTTTGCTGAAACTATTTTCTCAAAGATCACCATTGGTGCTCCTTAAAAAAACACAATGTCCTTTTTTGAATCTTTGTCTATTAGAATATGTAATACTTTTGGCCTTTCTCCAGTTTAGTAGGGTCTCTTTCCACTCTTGTCTTCTGATATATAATAACATCCTGGTTTTTCTCCTATCTCTCTAACTATAGTTCTGTATCCTTTCCTTATTAAGTAAATTCACAGATTTTTTGTAAAATTTCAGAATTGGAAGAGACTCACATACACTGTCAGAAGACGCCATTGTGTCACTTTTAGATGTTAGAGTGTTTTTAAAATGCAATATAAAAACAAGAGGTATTAATACAACTTCCCCCCCTCCCCTCAGGCTAGGGTTAAGTGACTTGCCCAAGTCACACAGCTAGGAAGTGTTAAGTGTCTGAGACCAGATTTGAACTCTGGTCCTCCTGAATTCAAAGCTGGTGCTCTATCCACTGCGCCATCTAGCTGCCCCTAATACAACTTCTTTTAAAAACACAAGTAGAGGTTGTGTGAAATCATGCTTCTGTCAAGCATTTGGGGAAGCCAATTGATTACAGTAAAACAAGGCTATATGAAATTATATATCATATGTACATGATAAATATGTTAAGTTTATAGTGAGGAGAGAATGAATTGAGTTCAAAGAAAAATCAGTACAAGAAAGAAAGTAATGATCCTATGGTTGTCTGGATCTCCTCCACTTTTGTGATACAAGCATCATTGTGGCACTCAGAAATATTCAAAATTGGCAAAAATAAATGAAGTAATGAGGTCCATCCTAGAGCTGCCTAGCTGATTTATACAAATTCCTTATACCTTGAAACAAAAGCCCAGCAGTGAATCAAACCTATATGTTAATAGTATGCCTAAGAAAGGCTTATTAACTACACAGTTTTCTGCAGAGAATGCTAAGGACAGTTTTACAAGAAAAACTAAGTAGTAATAGATATATTGCAGAGCAGTGGCTACAATTTGATAGTTTGGAAGCTCACAATGAAGGTTCAATAAATTTGGGTCAAAAATACTTTAATGGCATCTTAAGCTATAAAATAATTGCTCAATTATATTACAAATATTTTTTTTCCTCTGTGACAACAACCATTACAGGTTTGTTTCTGCAGGATTCTAAACTATCTTATGTAAATAAGCTTTGGCTACATAAAACTGACCACTTCTCATTAAGTTCAACGTTGTCTTAAAAGTATCTCAATCTGTTATCAAATTGTTTCCAAACCCACCACATGGACACTGAAGGCAAACTAATTTCCAGTAAAACTGGTCAGACATATGCTAATACTCTCACTTTTAATTCAGTATACTATCAAAGTAATTCCCTCATTCCCAGAGTAGCTCCCTCATTTCCATTACCTCACCAGTTGTATAAACACATGATCAAGACATTATGAACATTTCCATTCTCAAAATGCCATGCTATGCGAAAACCATGATCACAGGACATACGTATAACAAGTCATTTTGAAACCACTATGGAATGTCACAAACATTCTGCAGCAACAAACCTTATATTACCTCTCATTCTCTTATTGAGACTATATCCCAATTTAAGCTTATTCTCCATTTATGTTACTTTCTTTTTATAATATTTTCAAATGAACTGCAATACTAGGCAATTGTTCATTAGTTTCTGTAACATAGCCAGTGTGCCAATGGTAGGAGAAAATAAAGGCATGTCTAAAGAATTTCATCCTTTACAAAGATCAGTTTACATGTAAATACTGCTAAAAACAAAGCAACATATTTATCTGAATTTATGTACACTTATATTTTAATAAAGAGCTTTTCCATAGCCAATATAGAAGTAATTATTTTATATTATAACTAGCTATTCATTTTCATTAAGTGGCCAATAATAAACAATAAATTTCTATAGCTCAGTAAATAAACTTGTAATAGTTTCCCATCATTTTCTACTACATATTTCTGTGTGGGCATTTTCATTTTATCCTTACTTTAAAGCAAAATGCAAAAATAAACAATGTAGAACTAGATTTAAAACTCTTTGTGGTTGAACCAAATATTACAAATCTTTGCTAAAATAAAAAAGTTCAACATCAAAATTATGTGTATGATAATTTAAATACTTTTCAAGTTATAATTTGACTAAAATATTATTTGTATTCAACAAAATTTGTAAAAGTAAATAAATTTAATATGAAGTCAGAAAGAGAAGAGTAAGCATATGAGTTTTTTTAATAACTTCTTTAAATACCTATATAATGTTTCAAGTAAAATATTTGGTAAAGGCATCAGAGGTGGTCAGTAAACTGGACCCAAAGTTGAATTAAGAATGGGCTAAATCATAAGTGGGAAATTGTTTACAGGTTTAAATAATTCCACACTATTACCTGCCACAAAATCACATCCTTTTAACATAAATATTATCTCACCATCTCAAGGATGATGTGGGATTAGAGAAGTTGGAATAATTATATAGGAAATTATTCAATCAACAAGCATTTATTAAATGTCTCCTACATATTAAACACTGACCTAAGTAAGCCCTGTGGGTGCAAAAAAAGGCAAAAGAAATTCCTATGCTCAAGGAGATTACATTCCAATAATGGGGGAAAGGCATATAAATAAAGTTACATACAAAATATACCCAGGTACATGGAAGGTAATCTTAAAACAAAATGCTAAAGCACCTGAGAGAAGTGGGAAGTTTTCTACATAAGGGGTTGAAAATGAGTTTTGAAAGAAAATAGGGATTCCCTGAGGGAAAGAGGAAGGGCATTCCACCAATAGATACAAAGGCAAGGAGATGAGAGAGTCAGGGTATGTGAAATTAAAAGAAAGTAAAGCTGTACAGAAAGATCAAAGAATGCACAGACAAGAATTATATATAACAAGACAAAAATGATAGAACAGAAAAGATTAGTAATTCAAGAAATATTAAGAGAACTAGAGGAAGGCTATAAAGCAGTGGAACAGATTAGATAATAAATATTAGAATATATCTATATGGAATTTTCTTAAAAATAAGACATGAACAAAAATTCTACAGCATGGAAAGACTGAGAAGGCTATACAATAGAGACACTTCGATTAGATAATAGGGTTATCTGGTTTCAGAAATGCTTTAACACTTCTCTTGTTCTCAAGTTATCATCCTATATCCCTCTTCCTTTTCACAGGCCAATTTTAAGAAAAAGCTAGCTGGATATTTTGTTTCTTCTTACTCTATTCTCACTCATTTTCAGCATCTCCCAATGATCTTATTCATCTAAAACAATCCAAAATAATCAAATCATTTATTATTTGCTAAATCCAACACTTTTCTCATTTTTTTTCTTGATCTCTCTATAGCAGTTACTATGGCATATTACCGTTAACTAAGCCTTCCTCCCAAAATTCTCTTAAAATTTCTTTTTTCTCACTAGTTCTTTATTCTACCTGCCTGACCACTACTTATTCTCCTGTGCTGGATGATTATTGATTGTGTCCCACTCTAAGACTCTGCCCTAAGCCCCTTTCTAATTTTTCTCTGAATCCTGTTTCTTAGTGATCATCTCAAGACAGATGACTTCAAGATCTATAAATCCAACTACAATATCTTCTGAGATACAGCCCTATGTCATTAATTATCTATTGGCTATTTCCAAATGTATACTCAATGTATCAAAAACATAACATCATTACTACTATTATATAAACTACTCTACTTGTTCTAGTCATTTGCATTGCATCAATTAATATAAATATTTCCAGGTTTTTCTAAAACTCTTCCTTTCATTATTTCTTCCTGGACAATAGCATTTTCTCCCACTCATATACCATAACTTCTTCAGCTATTCTCTACTTTGTAAGCATCCCCCCTAAGTTTCCAATTCTTTGCCTAGACACAAAGAACTGCTAAAAATATTTTTTTAATATACATGAGACTTTTCCTTCTTTCTTTGATCTCTTTTAACTATATTAGAAATGTCCTTGGGCTAACAGGCATATATAGTTTAATAACTGGGAAGGCATAGTTCCGCACTGTTTTCCAGAAAAACTAGTGCAATTCACAGCCCTGCTATCAGTACATTAAAGTGCCTTTTCCTTCACAGCCCCTCTAGCATTTGTCATTTTCAATTTGTCCCTCTGATTAGTGTGAGGTGTTAACTAAGAGTTGACTTTATTTACATTTCTCTAATTATTGGTAATTTAGAGCATTTTTTAAAACAAAATATATAACTATTGATAATTTCAGTTTCTTCATCTGAAAACTGACTACTCATATCCTTCCACCATACACTTATGGGAAACAGTGCTTATTCTTATAATTTTAATTCTGTTCAAATTAGAAAAAAAGATCTTTATCAGAGAAATTTGTTTTGTTTCATTTTGCAAATTTCCTACTTCTAATTTTAACTACATTGTCTTGTGTAAAATACTTTTAATCTCATACAATTGTCAGTTTTATCCTTATGAGTCTTACTTCTTGTTTTGTCATGAATTTTTACCTCATTCATTGAACCAGCAGGTGATAACTTACTTGATCCTCTAATTTGTGATGTCACATTTATGTCCAAATTATATACCCATTTAGAGATTTTTTTTACCTTTATAAAATAAACCTTTGGTAGTCTGGTTAGTAATGGCACAGAATTTTTTTTTTTTTTAATATTGCGTCTTTTCCCCAATTAAATGTCAAGACAATTTTTAGCATTCATTTTTATAAGACTTTGAGTTTCAGATTTTTCTTCCTCCTCTCCCCCCAAAATGTTAAACAATTTCATAAAGGTCATATATGTGCATGTATGTAAAATATTTCCATATTAGTCACTGATGTAAAAAAAAAGAAACATTAAAAAGCAAAAAGAAAAAAAAGTGAAAAGTATGCTTCAATCTGCATTCAAAGATCACCAGTTCTTTATCTGGATGCACATAGCATCTTTCATCATAAATCCTTTAAAATTGTCTTGGATTATTGTGTTGCGGAGAAGAACTGATTCTGCTCATTGCATCAATTCATACAAGTCTTTCTGAAATCTGCCTATTCATTTCTTTTGCACAATAGTATTCCATTACATTCATATAACCACAACTTGTTCAACCATTCCCCAATTACATGGGCATGCCCTCAATTCCCAATATTTTACCACCATTAAAAAAAAAAAACCCTACTGTAAATATTTTTGCACATAAAAGTTCTTCTCTCTCTTTTTTTATAGCCTTTTGGTCACTGTTCCAAATTTCTCTCCAGAATGGTATATCAGTTCATAACTCCACCAATAGTATATTAGTGAACCATTTTTTCCATATTCTCTCAACATTTTTTATTTTCCTTTTCTTGTCATATTAGCAAAAGTGGTTTAGAGAGCTTTTCTTCACCTCAAAACTTCTGTTTATATCCTTTGGCCATTTATCAAATACAGAATGGGTTATATTCTTTTTTTTTTCATTTTATAATTATAAAATTTTTTGACAGTATATATGCATGAGTAATAATTTTTATAACATTATCCCTTGTATTCATTTTTCCAAATTTTCTCCTCCCTCCCTCTACTCCCTCCCCTAGATGACAGGCAATCCCATAAATTTTACATGTGTTACAGTATAACCTAGATACAATATATGTGTGTCAATCCAATTTTCTTGTTCACATTAAGTATTAGATTCCGAAGGTATAAGTAACCTGGGTAGATAGACAGTAGTGCTAACAGTTTACATTCAGTTCCCAGTGTTCCTTCTCTGGGTATAGTTGTTTCTGTCCATCATTGATCAATTGGAATTGGATTAGCTCTTCTCTATGTTGAAGATATCCACTTCCATCAGAATACATTTTCATACAGCATTGAAGTGTACAGCCATCTTCTGGTTCTATTCATTTCACTCAGCATCAGTTGATATAAGTCTCTCCAAGCCTCTCTGTATTCCTCCAGTTGGTCATTTCTTACCAAACAATAATATTCCATAACATTCATATACCATAATTTACCCAACCATTCTCCAATTGATGGGCATCCATTCATTTTCCAGTTTCTAGCCACTACGAAAAGAGCTGCCACAAACATTTTGGCACATACAGGTCCCTTTCCCTTCTTTAGTATTTCTTTGGGATATAAGCCCAGTAGTAGCACTGCTGGATCAAAGGGTATGCACAGTTTGATAACTTTTTGGGCATAATTCCAGATTGCTCTCCAGAATGGTTGGATTCTTTCACAACTCCACCAACAATGCATCAGTGTCCCAGTTTTCCCACATCCCCTCCAACATTCATTATTTGCTCCTGTCATCTAAGCCAATCTGACAGGTGTGTAATGATATCTCAGAGTTGTCTTAATTTGCATTTCTCTGATCAGTAGTGATTTGAAACACTCTTTCATATGAGTGGATATAATTTCAATTTCATCATCTGAGAATTGTCTGTTCATATCCTTTGACCATTTATCAATTGGAGAATGGTTTGATTTCTTATAAATTAGGGTCAGTTCTCTATATAATTTGGAAATGAGGCCTTTTTTCAGAACCTTTAACTGTAAAAATATTTTCCCAATTTATGGGTTATATTTTCTAATAAACTAACTCAGTTGTCTCTATATTATTTAAGAAATGAGGCCTTTATCAGAGACCATAAAGAGCGTTTCCCAGTTTTCTGCTTTCCTTCTAAATAAATTTTGTGACATTGGTTTTGTTTGTACAAAAGTCTTAACGTAATCAAAATTAACTATTTTTCATTTTCTAATGCTCTCTATCCCTTGTTTGCTCATGAATTCTTTTCTACGCCATAGATTTGGTAGGTATACTATTCCTTGCTCTCCTTATTTAATTAGGCAAATGTCTAAATCTTTTACCCATTTTGACTTTATCTTGGTATATGGTATGAGATGTTACTTTATACCTACATTATACCCTATTGTTTTCCAGTTTTCCTAACAGGTTTTGTCAAATAGTGAATTCTTATCCCAGAGGCTGGGGTCTTTGGGTTTATCAAACAATAGATTACTTATGGTTTACCAAACACTAGATTCATTTGCTACTGTCTTGTATACCTAATTTATTTTACTGATCTATTTCTTAGCATGTTCTAGATAGTTGTGATTTAATAAGTAATTTAGGTAGTTTTGTCATTTTTATTATATTGTAATCACATAAGAAAGTTTAGAGGATCCCTTCATTGTCTCTCTTATTTTTCTAAACCATTTTTGTACTATTGGAAGTCATTGTTCTTCAAATGTTTAGTAAAATTTCCTTATAAATCCATCTAGTATACAGTTTTCATTTTGGAGCTCATCTGGGAACTTGCTCAATTTCTTCCAAAATCACCTCATTAAACACTTGGTTTTGTGTTTTTGGTTTTTTTTTTCCCTGAGGCTGGGGTTAAGTGACTTGCCCAGGGTCACACAGCTAGGAAGTGTTAAGTGTCTGAGATCAAATTTGAACTCGGGTACTCCTGAATTCAGGGCTGGTGCTCTATCCACTGCGCTACCTAGCTGCCCCCGGTTTTCTGTTTTTATGTTATAAGAAACTTATGGATTTTTTGTAAATATTTATCCATTTCAGTTAAAATTGTTCCATTAATGTACTGTTGGATGAAATAGCTACTAATAACTTTATTTAAATTCCTTTTTTATTGCTTGCAAATTAACCTTTTTTTGTTCTTGATTCTGATTACTTGGTTTCATCTTTCTTTTTTTAACCAAATTAGCTAATAAGGTCTTATTTTTTCTGTTATGAGATACTTTACATTTTCTATCTTTTCATCTTTTGACTGTTTCAGTATTTCTTGTTGTCTCAAGGAGTTATTTGGTTAATTCTAATTTTCAAGAAATTAATTTGATCTCTTTTTCCAAGCTGCTGATTCTCTTTTCTTTGATAACTCTCACTTCTTTTCTTATTTTTTCTTCAACTCTAATTTGATTTAAAAAATCAATTTTAGTCCTTTTTAAAAATTGATGCTTTAGCTATTGCAAGAATTCTGGCTGGACTTATAATCAAGCTGCATTTTTTCCTTAAAGCGTTGCTTAAAGAAGTTTTTGAGCGATTTTTTTCTTCTGAGTTTGTGATATAAATTTCCTTGCTTCCATAATAATTCTTTATGGTAAGATTCTTATTTTTAATTTCTTCCATTCCACTTGATTTTGGATTTTATGTTAAGATTGGACTCTAGGCACTTCTAGAAAAATGTCTGGGCTGAGTGTTTGTGTTTTTGTGTTTTACCATTTTTACAACTAAGATTAGGAAAGTATAAACTTTCAGTGCTTTCCAAAGTGATGTGATCTGGGACCAAGCTTACTCAGTACCTTCTTCAACTGACTTCAATAACCTCCTGATCCATGTTTGAATCTGTTAATTTTACCTTAGTTGGAAGTTTTAATAAGATTATTGCTGGACAGTCACAAATGAACCATTGGAAAGCTCTCCAAATTCAGAACAGCTTAACTGCAGGTTCTCCTTTGGGGTGGAATTCCTGAATGGTTATTCTTCTATAAGCTTTAGCCTGAGCCTAAAGATTAGAATTTGCTTCTGAACTTGACCACAACCAATTTATTCTATCAGAGACAAGTCAGTCCCCTCCTCAATTACTGAATTGGGTAGTATGAGACAGAGCTGTCAGATGGTATTTATTCTTGTATCTTGGGTTGGTATTCCCTAAGACTTCTTCTTGTCCCAGGGCTTCCTGCCCTGATGCCCAAACTCAGCTCTTTCAATCTCTAAGGCATTGGAACTGGGAAATCCCTAAAGTAGCCTTCATCCCAAACATCTACAATTCTGTTTTCTTAATCTTATCAAAGCTAACAAAATAACTTACTGACTTTGTTTTATCTTTTCCATCAGTTTTGTATGTTTTCTAGGTCTCTAGATCTAGAGGATCTAGAGGACCACCTTTAGAAGAGGTATGATACAGACTCCAAGCTACACTTCTTCCTGTTACTTAACCATCTTGATTCTTCTGAGCTAGAAAAATCATTTCATTTCTCAGTACACTACAGAATTCTTTTAAGATTTCCAAATAAAGTGCCAACTTTCAATGGCATAAGGAATTTTCTCATTTAAGAGTCCTTATCGTCTGCATAGATACTAATTTTTAAAAATACAATAAATTTATACTAAAATTATATTAATCACTAAGTCTTGAGATCATCCTGAATATATTGACGTAAGTATATGATAAAAATGTAGCATTGCCTTTATTTCAATATAAAATGAGAGACCTGAATTAAATGATTTATACTATTAAGACTTACATTAATTACCATATAAAATTCCATTTTAATACAGTATCAGTTTGCTTATCATTTTTCTTTCACATAAATATAAAACAAAGTAAATTCTCATTCATTTGAACTTTCTGCTAATCCTCATAAACAGGAGTTTGATGTTTATGTACATACATATATGTGTGTGCACTCAATTTATAAACATATACACATATAAACATTTGAATATTATCTATATATTTGTATGTAAACATATATACATGTGAACAAATGTGCATATAGCTATTAAAACTTAAACTTCCACTATGACTTTTGAGAAATGTAATGAATGCATATAAAATACTGTAGTAGTTTAGAAACAACAGTACTTCAAAATATATGGTCTTATGAGGGCAATTAAAGCATTACCATTGTAACTAGTCTTTGCTAACATATCAAAATGCTTTGGTGACTATCCATAAAAGATGATTTGATTTCAAATTCCCCAGAGACAAAGATTCTTTCATCAATACTGGAAACCCTCTTTGAGGGAATATTTTCAAGGAATGGATGGAATTCTGGATGTTGTAAGCAGTCTCTGAATGATCTATAAGAACAATGAATGATTAACAAGAAATATTTCTTGAGTTCAGAGATCTAATAAAAGAAGACCTAAGCCTGGTATTTTCTTCTTTCATGTTCTTGGGAAGTACACATGGAGTATGCTTGAATAGGGGCATAAGCTTCTTAATGAAGAACCCAGACTTTTCTAGATGTTTTATCAAAATAAAAACGGCAACAAACTTTAAATTAAAAAATATATATATATATAAATGGATCAGTAATGAGACAAAAGATGTTAGGCATAGAAGGCAGACAGATGGAAGAAATAATATAAATGATTTTGAGTACATAAAAGGGTACATAATAGAAAAATAATCAGGATCATAAAGCCATAAAAGGAACCCTACAGTTACAAACTTCTCCAACTTTCTCATGTGATGGATAACCCTTCCTCTTATCTTCCCCCTCCCCCGGCTTAAACAGGTGAAATAATTTGTCCAAGTTCAGAAAGACTGTCGCTAGCAAAATCAAGATTCAAGTCAAGTTCTTTAGACAAATCTGGTACACAGTCTATCCAACATAGCTGCATGCTGATTATCTTCTCTTTGTATACTTACTTTCCTTTAAAATGCTATAAGCCTGAGATTTCTTGAAAGGATGCAATTACCTCTAAAAGATATGCAATAGAGGATCTAGCCAATCATGGCCAAGCCCTAGGAACATAGATATCTAGTAAGTCTCCTTATGGAAAATCTCAGTGATGTGGGATAGAGTAATCTAGACCTCCATTTCAAAACTGGGGCTATTCTAAGACTGATACTTGTCAAAGTATGTTAGATAGAAGAAAAATCTCTTGATTGGCTACTGAGTCATTAACCAGTCAAATCAATTGTCTCCTCCCCAGCTACATTTAAATAAGGAAAATAACTGCTTAAGATATTTGGGTGGGAAAGAAGACTCCAGACCTTATCATCCAGAATTTTCATGAAGTCAGTGAGGATATGACTTTCTGTATTCAAGCCTTTACTCTAGATGGGACCCCTTTCTGTCTGTCTTCTTTCCTTTAGAATAACAACATATGAGATCTTAAAAAGTCAAAAGATCATACCAGAGTTCCAATAGTCAAATCAAGTAATATTCCCATATACCCTAAAAGCAACCTGGAAGAGCCAGTTCAGAATAAGCTGAAACACCACAATTTGCAACAAGGAAACAGCTTGTCTAGTGTTTGTACGATATTCCAAAATGAATGTGGTGAGCTAAATAATATTCTGTAACATCCACTTGAAATAAGAATTCACTATCCCTAAGGACCAATATGTAGAAGGTAGAGTTGCACTTCAAGGAGATTTTTTTTGTACATCTATTCTTGCTATATCCCAAATGAAATCATAATTCCAAGACGCACTGACGTGATTAATGAGTATTTTCTAGTGATTAGGGTAGAAGTAGAGTTGAAATGGAAATGATTCTATGATCAGTATTTTCCTAAGATCAGAATTTTAGAGTTAAGAAAAAACCTCTGAGGTTACCTTGTTCAATCTCAAGGATTTTATAGATGAACAAACATGAAGCTAAGGGACAGTAATGTATTTGCCTAATATCACAGAGTAGCAGATTTAATTCTAGTCCTCCTGACTCCAAATGCAACAATCTTTCTACTATACCACATATTTCAGAATATTCACATGTAGTGAGTACTGGTAAGGCTTTCAATTTGTTCAGCCATATCAGAGAAAAGAACTGATAATGGAGGACATTGCCAGAGATGGCTTACAACTCCTCTGAGACTCCTGATTCTCCCTCCCTGCCATCAGAGGGAAAGAGGAACATTCAATGAAAAAGATAAAAAAGTAAAGCACAATAGCACCTGATCCAGTAGCAAACACTTACATGTCAGACACACACACATATATAAATGCATATATACACACATATCTAAAAATAGGTGAGATCCCAATCCTTAATCATGCATTGGTCAATGGAAGGAGACATTCTTACTCAACTCCCACAACAAAGCATATAAAGGTATCCTTTGTTTTCTATTGGCATATTTTGTCATAATAGTTTTCTAATTTGCTGCTAAGCTAAAAACTGAGTTACTCTCTTCCCTATAATATTTCAAGTTAGGAGAATTGGTACCAAAAACTAGTAGGTAAGGAGCATACTGATGCTCATATTCATCTATAATATCTATGAAGATATAATACGCATATTTCTTGTATTTTTTATATTCATGATTGCAAGAAAGTGAATATTCTAAAATGGAAAGAGTGGGTTAAATGACAAAACCAAGAAATCTATTAAAATAATCTTAAAAGTCCCACCAAATACCAGAGGCCCAGAATTGGTGGCAGCAGTATCTAAGCTGCCATCTGAGAAGTCAGCATTACCATTATATGACCTGGTTGAAAAAGCCTCACAAAGGACTCATATGTCAAGCAAAACATCACAATCTACCAGAAGCTACAGCCAGTTCAACAAGGAAGTGATTCACCCATCAACCACCTAACTTCTTGTTAAGACTTCTATGAAGGGATTAAAAAGGACTCTCAGGGTCAGCTGCAAAAGTATAAAGAGGAAGAATAGGTTTAAGCAATGTAAGGCAGAAGGATAAATGAAAAGAGAAAGGATTATGAAAAAAAATGAAAGAAGTTGAGGTCTTAAACATAGGCAAAGAACTATAAGGTAGTACTCACAATTAGGAGTATTAAGGAAGGTCTCTCAGATAAAGTGGTATCTTAGTTGAGCCTTGTAGGAAGAAAAGGCCTTAGAAAGTTGAAAATGAAGTAAGAAGGAATGACAGGAATGGAAAATGTACTGTGTAAATGAAGATAAATAGAAAATGGAATATCTAACTCAATAAAGAATTAAGAAAGAAGGAAAGACTATCTAAGAAGGAGGTATAGTTAACAATATCAAAGCTACATTTAGAATATCAATGTTAACCTTTAAAAGACTGATTAAATAGAATAGTGGGAACAGAAAACATTCTAAAAAGGGTTTTTTTCTCTTGAGTTATACAGACATTTGACTTACCATTGCATACACAAATGTTCCAGAAGAAATTTCTTGAGGCCAACAAATATTTATTTGTAACCTCCACATTCTAACATAATACTAGTACCCTATAAACATTTAATAACTTTGTTGAATGAATTAATGAATATGAATGAAAATAAAAATGAGAGCCTAGTCAAGTTCAGTAAGATTTATTACTAGTAAGCTAACTACTAATTAAAGCATTCTTTAAATCTATAAAACAAAGAAGAAATGCAAAATGGAAGCTTATATAAATAGCATTTTCCTGAATAATTAAAATATTATCAACCCTACTCTCTGGTTGAAAATTTTGAAATTCTTGAGAAGCTAAATGGCTACCGGTCACACAATGTGTTAATTCAGGATTTGATCTCATATCTTCTGACTTTCCACTATATTGCAGTGACCTTCAAAATAGCCTTCTGTAAATACTTTCTCTGATTGTAATGATGGTGGCAATATTGTAAAACACAACAGAACATGGTGAGAAATACCATTTTTATAGAGCCCATAAACACTAAGTTAGTTGTCAACATGGTGAATGATCTTTGTCCAAAAATCCTATAAGTGAACTTACAAACCACAGTAACATGGACACCCTCACTATAAAGGAAAACCAAAGCCAAACACAAGGAAGGATAGCACACAGGTTCAGTAGAGTCAAGTAGATTGTTTATTGTGTCCTCAAAATCAACAAGAAACATAATTTCATAGGACACTTGGTCATGTCACCCTCTGACGCTAATTTGAGGATCACAAATTAAAAGAGCATCACAATGGTAAAGAATTATGTGTTAACATATGCTGCAGAGAATAAAGAGACAGAGGGAAGAATCTGACTTAATGATCATGCTGTAAAAATAAAATACTTCAGTAAATTTAAGATCCATGATCATAGTTTAAGAGCTTTATGAGATCTTTAGGTCTAATCTAAACTCTTCATTTTTTAAGTGAGGAAACTGACCCCTGTTCAGAGGATGTGGGTATTCTCTCTACTAGTTTAGATCACAACCTACCCATGCCCTTTGTTCTATAGTTGTTGTCCACACACTTATTATGATTCATTCAATAGGTTATGAAGTTTTCTTTTGGCATATAATGAACATGTGACACTCAATAAGTCTATTTATTATCCTTCAATTTTTTCACAGGACAGACTCAATTTGTTTTCCAATCATCCTATTCCTTCAACAATCTTCCTCATCACTTTTCACACATAGGTCATCCCTAAAAACAGGCTGAAAGCTTTCCTGAGCATTCCTCACATCTTTCCATGTTACTTTGGATCACCCACAATTCTTTGATAGATTATGGAGTTCCAAGATTCAAAACCTTACAGCACTGATGAGAGAACATTTTTATTAAAAAGATGGTTCCCTAAAGGAGGAATTATTAAAATCCTTGCAGAAGTTAATTTCAGTCAACTAGCTTCTCCTATTAATTTTAGATGCAATCCACTGACAGTCTGCACAGACTGTCCTAAATATGTTACACTGATATACCTGCTGCACAGTTTATCCAACTATATATTATAACATGGACAACAGTCATTTTATGTATTCAATGTTTCCTACATGAATTGTTCACCTTATTTCCTTTAAAAAATCATGAATCTTAACTGAAAACCTAGAAGACTCCATATAATCAGCATAATATCATCTGTAGCATCTTGAGGAGCTCCATCTAAAGAAAAGCTCAATTTTATTCAGACTTCCCATCAGATATATTCCATGACAGTGGTGAACATCTTTGGCAAAAATTTATATCCTTATCTCCTTTGGTATGTCTCCTTTATTAGTAACAATTAGATCACTAAATTGAGTTTATCAAGAAATCTTATTATGACCTAAAAAACATGAATTGTAGCCCAGGGCGAATTTAGACTAGTCTCGCAATTCAGATTTGAGACTGGAATGAAATGAGACACTGATAGAAGACTTCTCCTAAAAGAGTTTTATTTGGTCATTAAATGGAAAGGATATTCACCAAATATGTTATATATACATACATATTGATCTAGACCAATCAATTTGAAAGACAACTTCCTTTTGTTTTTGGTGGAAAAAAAACAGTCTGAGCTACTCTCCAAATGAAAATTAGCAAAGGCATATGAGTAATCAGTTTTCAGAGAAATTAATCAAGGCTTTCAATAGTCATCTAAAAAGTTGCTCTAAATAAATAAAGAAATGCAAATCAAAATAACTGCAGTACCATTTCACACCTATCAGAAAGATTAAGATGACAGAAAATAAGAATGGCATATGATAGACGGGATGTGGGAGAATAATTTATACTAATGAACTATTGCTGTATTCTTATGAATTGATCCAATCAGTCTGAAAAGCACTTCGTTACCATGCCCCAAAAGCTGACTTGTGCATAAAGAATACAACTACTAAGTCTAAACCTCAAAGAAAAAATAAAAAGTCATATATGTACAAAAATACTTAAGACAATTATTTTTATAGTGGCAGAATTGGAAACAAAAAGGATGTCCATTAACAGGGGAATGGTTGAACAAGTATGATATATAAATATGATGAAATACTATTGTGTTTTAAGAAATTATTAAGGGGATGGTTTCAAAGAAAACATATAAAAATTGGTGGAAAATAAAGTGAGAAGAAATAAGAGAACAATTGAGACAGTAAAAGCAATATTACAATCAACCATGAAATGAGAAGATAAAAAAATAAGAAACTATTAATATGTCTCATAAAGATCTCAAAAATGAAAAAGTATGCATTTGTTAACAATTACAGATATTCTCTCTACACTGGGGACAATGTTAGGATCTGAAAATAATAGTTTCTATATGGCTAAAAATAAAAAATAGATCATTATAAAATTATTATCAGACATTCCAATTTCTATGTGTTGATCTTTTAGTTTCATCTGTGAATACTCTTGGGATACAGTGGCTTAATTTGACCTCAAATCAAATTCTTGTTTATAGACAACCTAAAAATTATGTCACACTTTCCTACCAACCTTATCCATAATGATTCTGGAAATGGAAGAGGACCAGACAAAACTAAGGGCCTTCTTAATTTCATGAGTTGAAATGGCCAAAGAATTCACCTGGAAGTCAAATACTAGTGAAGAATTTTTCCATGATCAATTGTACTGGTCTTTGAACAGTATATTCAGTCTATTGTTAGGAATATACAACGCTGACACCTTTCTGGGCATGATAAAAGCTGCCTGGACTTAAGTTCATCTGAGATAGCCTTCAGAAACTCAGGAACATATTCACCTCACAATGAGAGCTTATAGCAGGACTTTGCAATTCTTTATAGAGATATTCATGTTTCTAAAGCAAAGGTTAAGATATGTCACTGATCTTGTGATTTAGGAATGATTTGTTGCCTTCAGAATAATATACAAACTTCTAAACCTAGCTTTTAGGGGGTCTCTACACTCTAGATGCTAACTACATCTCTAGTCTTATTCCATAATATGTCCCTTTACATGCTTCGAATTCAAGCCAGATCTCAGTCTATCTCTATGCCCTTCAATTTAATCCTGAATCAATCTGGCTTCTAGGTCTGAATATTTAAAACACAAACACACACAAACACAAACACATACATACACACAAGCTTTTGGTTCCTTCAACTAAACGGTGTTCACTTTCTTATTTTCCCGACAACCCAGTAAATAATGTAACATTTGATTATACAACAAAAGTTATATTGGTTCCCTTTGAAATCACATAGAAAAAATAAATTTAATGTGGTTTTAATTGTTAAGATGTCCATTATTTTAACATAATGAATGACAAATTTTAGAGCTATTTCTAGTCTCCATTACTCAGGGTTTGGTTTTGTTTTTTTTACCTGCTATTTCTAGAAGTGTAGTTACATGATCACCTTCTGCCAACTTCACAAATCCAACCTGATTTCCAAAATTACCAATTCCTTGAAAAGGTAAATTTAAATCTCTTCCTTGTAATATTTCTTCTATTAATGCTTTTGTTTCCAAAAGAGCACCTATACTTCTGTTTAAAAAAAGAAAAAAATTAAAAATCAGATAAAGGAAAAGTTATAATTTCTAGAGATTATAATAAAATCTAATATGATTCATTAATATACTTGTCAAATATTTTCATTTCAGAATCATTTCTAAAAATCAAACTGTTCAACATAAGATCATATTGCAACTTGAACTTTAAAAGTAAGCATTAAAGTTAAAAGTAACTGAAATGAAGATCTCAAATACAATAAAAGTAGATTAAATTTTTAATATTTTCATTTTTATTGGAAAAATACAAGTGAATTACTTTTACCAATTATTTCATGATTTGTTAAGAGTTCAGAAATATTATGTCAAAAAAGTCAGAAAAAATTACTGACTACATATTTACATTATCTGCCCCCAAAATTGAAAGTTACAACTTATCTGACTTATGATAAATGTAACACAAATATTAAATTGATCCAAACATACCAAATAAATAAAAATGTGCCCCCTATAAAGTACACTAGATAAAAAATGGAACACTGGAAAAAGCACCTTATTTCTACACCTATACCAAATACTGATTTTGCCACTTGCATCATATTTGGCTTTGGACAAGATTCTTAACTCCTATGGACCACGATTTACTCATCTGTAAAAGGGGAAGAATGAATTAAGTGATTTCTTATCCTTATCTATGTCCTTCACAAATTTAAATTCAATATTCTAATGGTCTAAAGAAAAATCTTTCTTCTAGCTACAATATGGATGTCAAATCTATGTCAGAGAATACCAGGATTAAAAGGGAAGCTCTGCTTCATTTCATTTATTTCGTTTTCCTTATTAAAATTATTTAATACAGGCCAGTTTATTTCACCCTCTATACTTTCAGCTCTGTAATATTTTTGTAGTAAGAATAGTTGTCTTTAATATTTAATACAAGTATTGATGTATATAGCTTACCTTTTACATGTATTTTACTCAGAATGGATTAAAAAAACCGTCACTAGGGGGCAGGCATTATCTAGTAAATAAATAGTTACTGTCTTTCAAGACTACATCACTGTTCAAGATCATATTATTTTACATTTCTTTGAGTGAATTATTTGTGTAATTCTATGTTATGTCAAAGAAGTGAGAAAGAGCAATCAGTGGCAAGTTTTAATTAGTGGGTGTTTTATGATTCCTACTTACTGACCCAAGCCAGAATTGATTCTGGCTTCTCTCTTTATGAATCCAAGTCCATGTCACAGCACTGTTCTTGAATATCTCTCTACTTACTATCCCTATGATCATAGTTATTTAGATACTTATCCATTCCCTCATTAGACTGGAAAATTCCTAAGACAGAACCTATCTGACACTTATCTTATTATTCCAAGTGCCTACCATTCTGTCTTGTATGTAAACAATACTTAATAAATGTCTATTCAAACAAACAAAAAAGGAAAAAAAGAAAAAGAAACTGTGCTTTGCAGAAGTTACAATTCTGCCACAAAATAGCTATGTGGTTTTGAACAAAGGTAACTACACTGGAAGTTCCTCAAGATTGCTTCTATTTGTAACATTATATAATTTTCTATGTTCCAATGCAACTGTTTGTTACTTCAACATCTCAACTATCTCCAAATCACAATAATCACCAATGCCCCATGACTTGTTTAAAAGAATCTGTTTATTGAGTTGAGCAAAAAAATCATTTATCTATGGCTAACTTGGTGATGAGTCTCACCAAACTGAGCTTGACTTATCTTTAAATGACATGAAATAGTTTGTTAACTCACCTATACTCAAAGTCTTCCTCCTTGGTAGGAGCTTAAAAAATTTACATTGCACTGGCATAGTTTTTGATAATATATATGCTCTTTCTTATCATCGTAAGATTTATCATTTGAATAACATAAGATTTAAGATACTAATAGTCTTTTTTATTATTAATTTTTATAATTATAACATTTTTTTGATAGTACATATGTATAGGTAATTTTTGACAACATTATCCCTTGTACTCCCTTCTGTTCTGAATTTTTCCCCTCCTTCCCTCCACCTCCTCCCCTAGATGGCAGGCATTTCCATACATATTAAATATCTTATAGTATTTCCTAGGTACAATATATATGTGCAGAACCAAATTTTGTTATTGTTGTTGTTGCAAAGGAAGAACTGTATTCGGAAGGTAAAAATAATCTGGGAAGAAAAGCAAAACAAAACAAAAAAAAAGCTTACAGTTTACACTCATTTCCCAGTGTTCCTTTTCTGGATATAGCTGATTCTGTCCATCATTGATCAATTGGAATTGGATTAGCTCTTCTCTATGTTGAAGACATCCACTTCCATCAGAATACATCCTCATAATGTATTCTGATGGAAGTGGAAATCTTCAACATAAAGAAGATCCAACTCACTTCCAGTTGATCAGTGATGGAAAGAAACAACTACACCCAGAGAAGGAACACTGGGAAGTGAATGTAAATTGTTAGCACTACTGTCTATCTACCCAGGTTACTTATACCTTCGGAAGCTAATAATTAATGTGCAACAAGAAAATGGTATTTACACACATATATTGTATCTAGGTTATATTGTAACACATGCAAAATGTATGGGATTACCTGTCATCGGGGGGAGGGAGTGGAGGGAGGGAGGGGATAATTTGGAAAAATGAATTAAAAAAAAATACATCCTCATACAGTATTATTGTTGAAGTGTATAATGATCTCCTAGTTCTGCTCGTTTCACTCAGCATCAGTTGATGTAAGTCTCTCCAAGACTCTCTATATTCCTCCTGCTGATCATTTCTTACAGAACAATCATATTCCATAACCTTCATATACCATAATTTACCCAACCATTCTCCAATTGATGGACATCCATTCATTTTCCAGTTTCTAGCCACTACGAAAAGGGCTACCACAAACATTCTTGCACATACAGGTCCCTTTCCCTTCTTTAGTATTTCCTTGGGATGTAAGCCCAGTAGTAGCACTGCTGGATCAAAAGGTATGTGCATTTTGATAACTTCAACTGAAGCAACTCTAACTTTACCTATTTAAATCACTTATTGGTATAAAAAACTGATTCTTTCACAACTCCACCAACAATGCATCAGTGTCCCAGTTTTCCCACAGCCCCTCCAACATTCATCATTATTTGTTCCTGTCATCTTAGCCAATCTGACAGGTGTGTAATGATATCTCAGAGTTGTCTTAATTTGCATTTCTCTGATCAATAGTGATTTGGAACACTTTCATATGAGTGGAAATAGTTTTAATTTCATCATCTGAAAATTGTCTGTTCATATCCTTTGACCAGTTATCAATTGGAGAATGGCTTGATTTCTTATAAATTAAAGTCAATTCTCTGTATATTTTGGAGATGAGGCCTTTATCAGAACCTTTAACTGTAAAAATGTTTTCCCAATTTGTTAATTCCCTTCTAATCTTGTTTGCATTAGTTTTGTTTGTGCAAAAAACTTTTTAATTTGGTGTAATCAAAATTTTCTATTTTGTGATCAATAATGATCTCTAGTTATCCTTTGGACACAAATTCCTTCCTCCTCCACAAGTCTGAGAGGTAAACTATCCTATGTTCCTCTAATTTATTTATGATTTCATTCTTTATACCTAAATCTTGGACCCATTTTGATCTTATCTTAGTATGTGGTGTTAAATGTGGGTCCATGCCTAGTTTCTGCCATACTAATAGTCTTTTAATCTATTTTTTAAAGCATTTAATTATTTTTTTCTATGCTTGTATGATGATTGGAAGGTTGGGAAAGAATAGGAAAGAAATATCTTATCTAAAAATACTTACATGTTAACTTCCTCTTCATTTAGTAAATGCATCACTAGAAGGGTAACATGAAAGGAACCACAACTAGTCATTATTTTGGATAGCCGTTTATCTTGCTGTATTACTGTGTTTTGTACAGTCTGAATTCCTCTTGTAATCTAATAAAAAAAAAAACTAGTAATTAGACAAAATTGGATATTATTGCTAAAATATAATCTTAAAAAAAGTGCAAGAAAAACAACTATAATATAATAATTTCAAAAGCATTCAAACAAATATATTTTTCATTATCTCAATTTGACTTCCTTGAAAATCATGGATGGTTGAACAACTTGCTTTAATACAATATCTGAATCATAGAATCATAAAATAATTTGGCTGAATGGGATCTGTGAGGTCATCCAGACTAATGAGTCATTTTATAGAAAAGAGAATTAATTAAAAGTTCTCTCGTGGTTCTCCTCACTATCTGTTCTACATTCCTAGAACTCTCCCTCTCCCCCCTTCATCTCCACCATTTAGTTCACCCAGCTTCCTTCAAGTTCCTGCTAAAATTCCACCTCCTTCAAAAAGCCTTTTGCATTCTCTTAAACTTAGTACTACCTTCCCTCTGATATCACCTTCAAATGATCTTGTATATATTTTGTTTGCACATAGTTGTTTTCAAGTTCTTTAACCTATTAGTCTCCAAATTTGAGAGTAGGGAATACTATTTAACTTTGTAACACACTATAATATAGAAAATAATAAATTCTTGTTTACTTAGCTTATCCATCTCTACAGACCTGTTCATACAGTAACCAATATGACACACTTCAATCACATTCTTATCCACAAAAGCTATATTCTTCTTCTTATGGTACAAGCAGCTTGATCATTCTCCATTTGTGGATGAGATATGTTATTCCATGTTTTCAACTGAACAAACCTGACAGTAGACTTCTTGCTGTCTTCAAGAGTATCTATACCCTTGAAGAGGAATAATGCTACAATTATGTATATAGAAGAAAACTTTTTTAAAGAAATATTATGGGGCTCACTGGAGATCTCTCCATCCAATTCCACATTCAATTCTTTCTTTCTTCCTCATTGCTTCCTGAATTGAAAAAGTCCCACGTTATCACTTCTTAGAAGTGTTTTCTTTTATTCTAAGCATCCAAATCCTAAATAACCTCTTCTCTTCTTTACCCATCACATTTAACTTATATGAATATCCCTTAACATTCCACAGATCCACAAATTATTTCTATAAATGAGTTGATAGGAAAATACATGCTAGTACCTGAAATAATATTTCCTGAGGCAAAAAAATCACCTCTGTGATATACATGGAAAGAATGCTGATAATTTGGCAATTAGCACACTATAACTGAACAATGTGCTAAAGTATAATGCTTAATTTTTTATGTTCTTATAATCAATGTAAATATAACCAAATTAAAAGTGTTTTCAGGTAAGGGTCCACATTCTACTTTTCTGGTATCCTTCAAAGGTCCTAAGATAGTGTTGGGACATAAAAGGTTTAAGAAAAAACTTGTTGTTTTGACCAGTATTAGTAATGACAAAGGACATTCTTGGGGCCACTGAGGCTGAACTGGAAAAAAATAATCTGTATTTTGGGAACATTTTGTCTTTTTTAATGAAATGATTAATGAATTTCTTTTTAAATAAAGACTATATTTTGGACCTGTTCCTCTGTGTCCCAAAAGACTAATTTTTAAAGACTGGGTTTTAATCTTTAGGTATTAGATTAGATATTTCAAAAAGAAGTAATTTGTTTATTTAAAAAAAAAAACCTTTGGCCACCATTAAACTACTAATGTTCTATATGATCCAGTAATCTAACTAGGGACAGAAACTCAAAGGAGATTGATGAAAGAAAAAAGATAGGTCTCATTTATACAAAAATATTCATACCAACAATTATTGTGATAGCTAAGAAGTAGAACTCTCAAAGTAGTCATCAACTGGTACGAATTAGTTGGGTAATGGTTGAACAAATTATGGTACATGAATGTAATGGAATATTATTATGCAAGAATAAAAAAGGAACATGAGCCTTTCAGAGAAACAGTAGAAGATTTTTATGAATTAACATAAAGTGAAAGTAAGTGGAACCAGAAGAAGTATATAAAAACTGGTTACGCTAATATAATTGAAAAGAACAAAAAAAAATGAATACTGTGCATTTTTTATGACCAATCTTGGTCCCTCCCCTCTTCCTTCTTTAGCTAGAAATGTGAAAGATGTTTTTAAATCATCAGACATTTTTCTCTATTATAAAAGAAAGGTTCATAGTGGGGACGTAATAAGAAAACATAAATCTCTATAATGCAAAAACAGAAGGCATCAATAAAAAAAATTAAAGTTCTGAATCAAGTGCTTATGAACAGTCCTGTGCACTTACTTATATAAACATACTAAATTTAATATCATACAAGAAAAATAAAGATGAAAATAGGTAGTATTCAACTGAAGCAACTCTAACTTTACCTATTTAAATCACTTATTGGTATAAAAAACTGAGAATTGGATAATTAATAATTAATACTAATTATTACAATGATTTTTTAATAAGTAAGAGATTTCATTGGCATTGATAATTTCTGATATGACACTTATTCTACCAATACATAGTTCTAAACCTTCTTAGAATGCTACTAACATTGAGCATTAAATAATTTGTCCAGAAACACACAGCCAATATGTATCAGAAAAGAAACTGGAACCAAGGCATTCCTGACTTTAGAGCTGACCATATATTATGTCACACTCACTATGTATTCATAATATAATAAATTCAACCCACTTAATGGAATTTCAATATATATTTAAAATATATTAATGTTAATATAAACTCATGTAATGTATTTTTATGGGGCATCTATTATATACAAAAAATTTAGAAAACTCAGTGTAGTGCTAAAAATTGATCAAAACACACTATTTTTATCATAGTTTATATTTTATTTCATTATTTATTAGTTATATGTCTAAAACATCATAAAAGAGATTGTCAAGTCAGTCCAGCACTTCTTAAGTTCTCACTATTTTTGCCAAGCTAAACACTGTAGATAACCAAGAAATACAAAAACAGTTCCTATCCTCAAATCATATACATGCTAGTGGGAAAGTCAAAATGTAAATAACCAGGTGTTGATTTCTTAACAATCTTTAAAAGTACAAATCTTGACTAACAAATTCTTGGGTTTTATTCATTATAAAAAAAATTAAGAACTTTAGCATGTGCCACCAACACTACTTTTTAACTTAAGAAAATAGTACAGAAATAATTTTATCCCCATAGTTATATGCCTTCTAATGTAAAATATTGGTTACTTCAATCTTTGTAAATGTCATAACTGAAGCCCATGACTTTCCTTGGCTTTCTAGAACAGTAATGTCAAATCACATATTAACATTATGTGTTCTAGTGCACTTTTTATCTATTTTGTGAAATATTTCCAAGTTACATTTTAATCTGGTTCCATCCTCCCGAGAAGTTGTTTTGAGTCACACATGAGTCACATATTTGAAACCTCTGTTCTAGGCCTTCTATGACTTATATTTTTGTCTCATTAAATGATACTAGCCTCCCTATTGTTACTCAAACAACAAACTATCTCAGTGCATGTATATAATGCAGCTATATACATATATTTATATATACAAATACACCTGCTTAAATTTAACATTTTTGATAATTACATAGATTGAATATAATTTTAAACTATGTTATGTATTACAAGGGGATTATGGGTAATATTACAATAGTATGTAATAAGAATATAATTTTGTTTTATATTTCTTTTAGAAAAATTTTCCATATCCTTTTTTTTGAGGGTGGGGAATAGCCTTGCAATTTCATAGAAAGTGATTACATAGAAAACTCCCAGTGAGAAGACTTCTCTACCAAAAGACTGGCAATTGTTCTACAATTTATATCTTTAGTTAATTATCAGGGACTCTAAGAGGGTAAGTAATTTGCCTAGGTAGGGTTGCAGAATCAGTATATATCAGGGTTAGGGTCTGAGCCCAGATCTTCTAATTCCAAATATTGCTTCCAAGATCAATTCTCTTCAAACACAATGTCATAGCTATCTCTAAAATCTTTAATATTACAAAAATGATATTTTAAAATTATGCCAGATTTCAAAAATTACTGTTCTGTTATTTATATAGAAAAACTCAAGAATAGGTTTGATGTTAAAAGACTAGCTTAAGAGTTTCTTTGGTTATATATCAGGCACACTACACATATGGGTAAAAATAAAATGAAGCATTAATATAATGCTGGGAGAAATTTTAAAATAATTTACTTCTTAATATTCTTAAATATTTCACAAATTATATAATTTTTTGTTTTGAACCAAGTGAATCAAAAGCAAATTTTCATCTGTTAAACACTACAGCCAAATCTAAAGATGACTGAATGTTTTCTTTTTAAGGAAAAAAATATGTAAAAGATTTTCTAAAAGGAATTTATTTTTATATTAAAAATTATGACAGATTTAAAACTTTATTAACTATCAGGCAAAGACATCATAACCAAGATCATTATGATTTTATTTATATTCCAAAGCTCAACAGTTTTTTATGTTACTTTCTATATTTATGTTTCATTTTTTCTCTACCAATATGAATTAAAAACTGTTCTTCATGAAACAAATTCCAAGTTGCTTTAAATGACTTGTCACATAACAATAATGTTAACAGAGGCGATGTTCCTAGCTCTTTCTAACTCTGACACTTGGACTGACTTTCACCTCTATCTAATATACCTCCTGGCCTTAATAGCTGCAATACTTTAGCTATTCTAATCAGTTTTCACTTTTTCTGCCTTGTTGGCAATTTCAGTATTTTTATAATGTCACTAAAGTCTCCATTATCATAATTAACCTCTGTCTTCTAATCAGATGTTATTCTTTTTACATTCTTCCAATTTAATGCAATTCAATAAACGTTTTAGGAAGTGTCAATTACCTACAACATGCTTTCATAGGCATTAAAAACACAAAAACAAAATGAAAGTTACTGTTTTGAGAGAAATTACATAATCCTTTACAGAATATTTACCTATATAATGGATAACTTGCCTGGATTCTTATAATGAGTTATGCAGGGCTCAGACTATCTGTGCACTATCCCTCCCAATTCTATCCCTTTTTTTTTTTTTTTTTACCAAACCTTGGTCATACTCCTTTGTGGTCATTCATATCCTTAAGAATGTCTTTTCTCTATTGTTTTTGTACAAACTTTAAATGGCTGTATGTTACAGGCTACTTACAGTAGCAACATATCTCTCCAATCTCCTTGAGGTTGACAATTTTGATTCTTTTTAGAAATTAAATTCATAGGGGCAGCTAGATGGCTCAAATCTCATCTCAGACACTTAACACTTCATAGCTATGTGACCCTGGGCAAGTCATTTAACCCCAATTCGGAGGAGGAGGAGGAGAAGGAGAAAAGAAGAAAGGAAGAAAATTTAATTCTAATCAATAAAAAGCTACCATCTCTGCTTATTTTCCTATCCCCAAAGAGAAAGAATGTATTACAAACACATATGGTCAAATGAAACAAATCCTCATACTGTCTATGTCCAAAAAAACATTTCTCATTTGAGTCCATCAACTTTGTCAGGAGGTTGTTTAACACTGTTGTTCAAAGTTCCTAAGTCTTTCAAAGTTGTTTGCCTTTGAAATACTGCAATTAGTATATAAATTGTTCTCCCAGTTCTGAAAACTTCACTTTTCTCTGTTTATGACGTTTTTTTTTAAATCTTTAAGCATTCTTATTTATAGTCTATAAATATTAATTCCCTCTCTTCCCTCCCCCTACCTGAGACAGCAAACAATCAGATACAGGTTACACATGTGCAATCAAGCAAAACATTTCTATATTGATTGTTTAATACAAGAAGATTGGGATAAAAGAATAAATAAAATAAAAAATAGCACATTTCAATCTGTATTCAAATTATATTTGTTCTTTCACTGGAAACATGTATTATACTTTGTCATTACATTTTTGGGATTGTCTTTTTATTATATTTTTAAATATACATTGCTTTATTTATCAAATTGGCAGAGAAAAATTAGAGCAAAAGGGAAAACCCACGGGAGGAAAAAAAAAAAAAAAAACAGATAAAAGACATGAACACGGTATATGTTGATTTACATTCAGTCTCCAAAGTTCCCAGCAATGTTTGTGAAATAGTGAGCCATAAATTTATGCCATAAAACTGAGTTAATCAAATGCTAGATTACTATTGTCATTAATTATCTTGTGTTTTTGTGTATCAAACCTATTGCACTGATCCATCACTCTTTCTCAGCCAGTATCAAATGACTTTGATGACTGTTGCTTTAAAATAGAGTTTTAGGTTTGGTGCTGCTAAGCCACCATTCTTTGTATTTTTTTCATTAATTAACTTGATATTCTTGACCTTTTGTTCTTCCAGAAGGATTTTGTTATTGTTTTTCTTGCTCTATAAAATAACATTCTAGCAATTTGATTGGTATGACATTGAACAAACATGCCAATTTAGGTAGAATTGTGGTTTTTATTATATTAGTTAAGCCTACCCATGAGCAACTGATATTTTTCCAATTGTTTAGATCTGACTTTATTTGTGTGAGAAGTGTTTTGTAATTGTATTCATATAGTTTTTGGTTTTGTCTTGGCAGGTAGACACCCAAATAATGTATTTTGTCCAGTTATTTTAAATGGAATTTCTCTATCTCTTGCTGATGGGCTTCATCAATAATAAATATAAATGCTGATGATTTGTGTGGGTTCATTTTATATCCTGCAACTTTGCTAAAGTTGTCGATTGTTTCCAATAGGTTTTTGGATGATTTTCTAGGATTCTCTAGGTATAGTATCATCTGCAAAGACGGTTTTATTTCCTCACTGCTTATCCTAATTCCTTTAAATCCTTTTTTTCCCTTATTGCTAAAGCCAACTTTCCTAATACAATACTGAATAATATTGGTGCTGATGGGCACCCTTGTTGCACCCCTGATTTAACTGGGAATGTGTCCAGCTTCCTCCATCACAAATAATGCTTGCTGTGGGTTTTAGATAAATACTGATTATTTTAAGGAAATCTTTTATCCCTATGCTCTGTATAACGTTTTTAATAGGAATGGTGCTGTATTTTATAGAGATTATCATATGATTACTATTGGTTTTGTTATTGATATGGATTATTATGGCAATAATTTTCCTGAAATTGAACCAGCCCTGCATTCCTGGTATAAATCCCATTTGGTCATAGTGTATTACCTTGCTGATAAGCTGCTGTAATTTCTTTGCTAGTATTTTATTTAAAATTTTTTACAACAATATTCATTAGAGAGATTGGTCTGTAATTTTCTTTCTGTTTTTGGCTCTTCCAAATTTAGTTACCAGCACCACATCTCTGTCATAGAAGGAATTTGGTAGGACTCCTTTGCTTACTTTTCCAAATAGGTTACATAGTAATTGGAATTAATCGTTTTTTAAATGTTTTTTTTTTTTTTTAAATTTTTTATTTTATTTTATAATTATAACATTTTTTGACAGTACATATGCATGGGTAATTTTTTACAACATTATCCCTTGCACTTACTTCTATTCAGATTTTTTCCCTTCCTCCCCCAACCCCCTCCCCCAGATGGCAAGCAGTCTTATATATGTTAAATATATTACAGTATAATTTAGATACAATATATGTGTGTAGAACCGAATTTTTTGTTGCACAGGAAGAATTGGATTCAGAAGGTAAAAATAACAGTTTACATTCATTTCCCAGTGTTCCTTTTCTGGATGTAGCTGGTTCTGTCCATCATTAATCAATTGGAATTGGATTAGCTCTTCTCTATGTTGAAGAAATCCACTTCCATCAGCATACATCCTCGTACAGTATCATTGTTGAAGTGTATAATGATCTTCTGGTTCTGCTCGTTTCACTCAGCATCAGTTGATGCAAGTCTCTCCAAGCCTCTCTGTATTTCTCCTGTTGGTCATTTCTTATAGAACAATAATATTCCATAACATTCATATACCATAGTTTACCCAACCATTCTCCAATTGATGGACATCCATTCATCTTCCAGCTTCTAGCCACTATGAAAAGGGCTGCCACAAACATTTTGGCACATACAGGACCCTTTCCCTTCTCTAGTAGTTCCTTGGGGTATAAGCCCAATAGTAGCATGCTGGGTCAAAGGGTATGCACATTTTGATAACTTTTTGGGCATAATTCCAGATTGCTCTCCAGAATGGTTGGATTCTTTCACAACTCCACCAACAATGCATCAGTGTCCCAGTTTTCCCACAGCCCCTCCAACATTCATCGTTATTTGTTCCTGTCATCTTAGCCAATCTGACAGGTGTGTAATGATACCTCAGAGTTGTCTTAATTTGCATTTCTCTGATCAATAGTGATTTGGAACACTCTTTCATATGAGTGGAAATAGTTTTAATTTCATCATCTGAAAACTGTCTATTCATATCCTTTGACCATTTATCAATTGGAGAATGGCTTGATTTCTTATAAATTAAAGTCAATTCTCTGTATATTTTGGAGATGAGGCCTTTATCAGACCCTTTAACTGTAAAAAATTTTTCCCAATTTGTTACTTCCCTTCTAATCTTGTTTGCATTAGTTTTGTTTGTGCAGAAACTTTTTAATTTGGTGTAATCAAAATGTTCTATTTTGTGATCAATAATGGTCTCTAGTTCTCCCTTGGACACAAACTCCTTCCTCCTCCACAAGTCTGAGAGGTAAACCATCCCATGTTCCTCCAATTTATTTATGATTTCGTTCTTTATGCCTAAATCTTGGACCCATTTTGATCTAATCTTAGTATGTGGTGTTAAATGTGGGTCCATGCCTAGTTTCTGCCATACTAATTTCCAGTTTTCCCAGCAGTTTTTGTCAAATAATGAATTCTTATCCCAAAATTTGGGATCTTTGGGTTTGTCAAAGATTAGATTGCTATTTTTATTCACTATCTTGCCCTGTAAACCTAACCTATGCCACTGATCAACTAGTCTATTTCTTAGCCAATACCAAATGGTTTTGGTGACTGTTGCTTTATAATATAGCTTTAAATCAGGTACACTTAGACCACCTTCCTCTGACTTTTTTTTCATTAGTTCCCTTGCAATTCTCGACCTTTTATTCTTCCATATGAATTTTGTTGTTATTTTTTCTAGGTCATTAAAATAGTTTCTTGGGAGTCTGATTGGTATAGCACTAAATAAATAGATTAGTTTGGGGAGTATTGTCATCTTTATTATATTCGCTCGGCCTATCCAAGAACACTGAATGTCTTTCCAATTATTTAAATCTGACTTTATTTTTGTGGCAAGTGTTTTGTAATTTTGCTCATATAATTCCTGACTCTCCTTTGGTAGATATATTCCCAAATATTTTATACTATCGACTGTTATTTTGAATGGAATTTCTCTTTGTATCTCTTGCTGTTGGATTGTGTTGGTAATGTATAAAAATCCTGAGGATTTATGTGGATTTATTTTGTATCCTGCGACTTTGCTAAAATTCTGAATTATTTCTAATAGCTTTTTAGCAGAGTCTTTGGGGTTCTCTAAGTATACCATCATGTCATCTGCGAAAAGTGACAATTTGATTTCTTCATTTCCTACTCTAATTCCTTGGATCTCTTTCTCAGCTCTTATTGCCAAGGCTAGAGTTTCTAGTACTATATTGAATAGTAATGGTGATAGTGGGCAACCTTGTTTCACTCCTGATCTTACAGGGAAAGGTTCTAGTTTATCACCATTACATATGATATTTACTGAAGGTTTTAAATATATGCTCCTTATTATTTTAAGGAATAGTCCATTTATTCCTATACTCTCAAGCGTTTTTAGTAGGAATGGATGTTGGATTTTATCAAATGCCTTTTCTGCATCTATTGAGATGATCATATGGTTTTTATTAATTTGATTATTAATATGGTCAATTATACTAATCGTTTTCCTAATATTAAACCAGCCCTGCATTCCTGGTATAAATCCCACTTGGTCATAGTGTATTATCCTGGGGATGATTTTCTGAAGTCTATTTGCTAATATCTTATTTAAGATTTTAGCATCAATATTCATTAAGGAAATTGGTCTATAGTTTTCTTTCTCAGTTTTCGATCTACCTGGTTTAGGTATCAGTACCATGTCTGTGTCATAGAAGGAATTTGGTAGGACTCCTTCAATCCCTATTTTTTCAAATAGTTTACATAGCATTGGAGTTAGTTGTTCTTTAAATGTTTGGTAGAATTCACCTGTAAATCCATCTGGTCCTGGGGACTTTTTCTTAGGAAGTTGGTTAATAGCTTGGTCGATTTCTTTTTCTGAGATGGGACTATTTAGACTACTTACTTCTTCCTCTGTTAATCTGGGCAAGCTATATTTTTGAAGGTATTCTTCCATTTCATTTAAGTTATCGAATTTATCGGCATAAAGTTGAGCAAAGTAGCTCCTAAGTATTGTTCTAATTTTCTCTTCATTAGTGGTGAGTTCACCCTTTTCATTTTCAAGACTATCAATTTGCTTTTTCTCTTTCCTTTTTTTAATCAGGTTTACTAAGGGTTTGTCTATTTTGTTGGTTTTTTCATAAAACCAACTCTTAGTTTTATTAATTAATTCAATAGTTTTTTTACTTTCAATTTTATTAATCTCACCTTTTATTTTTTGAATTTCAAGTTTTGTGTTTGTCTGGGGGTTTTTAATTTGTTCCTTTTCTAGCAATTTTAGTTGTAAACCCAATTCGTTGGCCCTCTCTTTCTCTATTTTATGCAAGTAGGCCTGTAGAGATATAAAACTTCCCCTAATTACTGCTTTGGCTGTATCCCACACATTTTGGTATGATGTCTCATTATTGTCATTTTCTTGGGTGAAGTTATTAATTATGTCTATGATTTGCTGTTTTACCCAATCATTCTTTAGTATAAGATTATTTAGTTTCCAATTATTTTTTGGTCTATTTTCCCCTGGCTTTTTATTAAATGTTATTTTGATTGCATTATGGTCTGAAAAGGATGCATTTACTATTTCTGCCTTACTGCATTTGATTTTGAGGTTTTTATGCCCTAGTATATGATCAATTTTTGTATAGGTTCCTTTTAAATGGTTTTTAAAATTCACTTGTAAATCCACCTGGTCTTACAGGTCTTTTCTCAGGGAGTTCATTGATGGCTTATTCAATATCTTTTTCTAAAATGGGAATATTTAAGTATTATTTCCTCCTCTGTTAATCTAAGCAATGTATATTTTTATAAACATTCATCCTTTCCAGTTAGTTTGTCAGATTTGCTGCCATACAGTTGGGCAAAATAGCTCCTAATTATTGTTTTAATTTCATTTTTCATTGGTGATAAATTCACCCTTTTCATTTTTGATGCTGGAAATTTCAGTTTTTTGCTTCCCTTTCTCTAATCATATTAGACAGGTTTATCTAATTTTTTTTCATAAACCACCCCTTAGTTTTATTAACTCGTTCAAGAGTTTTCTTAGTTTCAATTTTATTAATCTCTCCTTTGAGTTTCAAATTTGCTATTTAATTGAGTTTTTAATTTGTTCTTTTTCTAGCCTTTTTTAGTTACATGCCCAATTCATTGATTTCCTTTCTTTATTTTATTCATGTAAGTATTTAAAGATATAAAATTTCCCCTAAGAACTATTTTGGCTACCTCCTACAGCTTTTGGCATGTTGCCTCATTATTGTCATTCTCTTGAATGAAATTATGGATCGCTTCTGTGATTTGTTACTTAACCTGCTCATTATTTAGAATTAGATTATTTAATTTCCAATTAGTTTCAGCTTTCCCCTGACCTTTATTGAACATATTTTTTATTGCATCATGGTCTGAAAAGGAAGAATTTACTAATTTCTGTGTTTCCTCATTTGACTGTGAAGTTTTTATGCCATAATACATGGTCAATTTTTGTGTATATACCATGTATTACAGAGAAAAAGGTGTATTCCTTTCTTTCTCTATTCATTTTCTCCAGAGGTCTATCATATCTAGGTTTCCTAGGATTTTATTAATTTCCCTAGTCCCTTTCTTGTTTATTTTGTGGTTAGATTTGTCTGCTTCTGAGAGGGGAAGGTTGAGGTCCCCTACTAAGAGGTTTTCTATTTCTCTCTCTAACTGGCTTAAAATCTTCTGTAGGAATTTGAATGCTCTACCACTTGGTGCACATACATTTTGTTTCGCAACTACTTCACTGTATATGGTACCTTTTAACAGGATGTACTTTCCCTTCTTTATCTTTTTTAATTAGATCTATATTTACTTTTGCTTTATCTAAGATCAGAATTGATACCCCTGCTTTTTTGTTTCAGCTGAAGCACAATAAATTCTGCTTCAGCCTGTTTACTTTTACTCTGTATGTATCTGTGTTTCAAATATGTTTGTTTGAAAAACAGAATCTCAATCAACCTTGCTATTTGTTTCCATTTTATGGAAGAGTTCATCCCATTCACAATTTATGACTGCTAGCTCTGTATTTCCCTCCATCCTGTTTTCTCCTCTGAATATACTTTTTTCCCCTGAGACAACTGGGGTTAAGTGACTTGCCCAGGGTCACACAGCTAGGAAGTGTTAAGTGTCTGAGACCACATTTGAACTCAGGTCTTCCTGACTTCAGGACTGGTGCTCTAACTATTGCATCATCTAGCTGCGCCCTGTAAATACTTTTGTTCTCCCTTTCCACCCTTTCTTCCTTCCTTAGTGGTGTTTTGTTTTAATCTATCCCATACATTCCCTTTCTCTTACTCTTTTCTCCTAGTGTTTCTACCCTCCCTTTCTATCCAATCCCTCCCTCTTCTTTCATCTTTCTCCTCCTACTTTATAGGATGAGATAAATTTCTAAAGCCAACTGAATGATTATGCCCTCTTAGAGCCAAAACTGATGAGATCAAGCTTTAGACAATGCTCCCCTTCCTCCTCACTTCTTTTCCTGGATTATAATAGGTGTCTCTTCATGTGATCTAATTTGTCTCATTATATTTCCTTTTTTCCCTCTTCTTTCAGTATAGCTTTTTTTTTCTATCACTTAATGTCTTTTTCTTTGATATCATCACATTAGAATCCATTCACAATCATACACTCTATCCACGTGATGCCCCCTTCTAAATGCCCGAATAACAGGTACAGTTCTCAAGAGTTACAGATATCATTTCCCATCTAGGGATGTAAACAATTTAACCTTTAAAATTTCCCCTGTTTACCTTTCTATATTTCTCTTGAATCTGTTCTCTGTTTAGTTCTGGTTTTTTCACTAGAAATGATTGAAAGTTTCTTATTTCATTGAAGATCCATCACCTCCCCTGAAAGATGTCTCACTGGTTAGTTAATTCTTTGTTGTAATCCCATGTTCTTTGCCTTCTGAAATATTGTATTTCAAGCCCTCTAATCCTTTACTACAGAAGCTGCCAGGTCCTAAATAATCCTGACTTTTGCTCCTTGATATTTGAATTGTTTTTGTCTGAAAGCTTGTAGTATTTTTACCTTAAAAGTGTAGTTCTGGAGTTGTGCCATGTTACTTAGGGTTTTCTTTGTGGGATCTCGTTCCAAAGGTGATTCTTTCAATGATTATTACTCCTTCTGTTTATAAAATATCAAAATAGTTTTTTGCTTGATCTCATGAAGAATGCTATCCAGGCCCTTTTTTTTTCGTGGTCTTCAACTAGATCAATAATTTTTAAATTGTCTCTTCTGGCTCTATTTCCGGTCCACTGTTACCAATGAAGCATTTTCTTCTATTTTTTTCATTCTTTTTAGTTTGTTTGACTAATTTTTGATGTCTCAGAGTCATTAGCTTCCATTTGCCCCATTCCTAGTTTTTAATGTGATTTTCTTCAGTTAACTTTTGTATCTCTTTTTCCACTTGATTAATTCTACTTTTCAAGGTCTGTTTTCTTCAGTGGATTTTTTTTGCATTTGGTCAATTGCATTTTTTAAGGAATTGCCTTCCTTTTCCAAGCTGTTGACTCTCTCTTGCATACCTCTCATTTCTGTTCTCATTTTTAACTCTACTTCTACCTTTTAAAGTCTTTTAATGAGCATTTCCAAGAAGCCTTTTTGGGCTTAGGATCAATTCATATCACTCTTTTGATATTTTCTTTGTAGATATTTTATCCTTATCTGAGTTAAGTGTTTTGGTTTGTCCTGTTACCATAGTAGCTTTCTATAGTCAAGGGTCTTTTCTATTTCTTGTTCATTTTCTTTTCTTTTTGTATTTCCTCTTTTTTTACTTTTATGTTGGAGCTCTGCTTCTGAGGTAAAAAAGGGCCCTGTTCTAAACTTCCCTGCAACTCAGATTCTTGGCTTTGAGCACAAGGACGTCTTGTGTTTGGTGTTTTGTTCAGCAGGGGATAGTTTTGCCTGCTCTTTCCAAGAAAGAGACTGGTTTCCCAGAGTTTACCTTCTGAGCTGGGACTGAGGCTGCCCCACTGGTCTGTTGCCCCACTGGTCTGCTCCTCTACTGAGCCAGGATTGAGGGCCCCAGTTTCTGATCTGCTACTTTTAAGAACCTCTCACCAGCTTTCCCAGACTCCATTTGAACAAGAATAAACTCCCTTTCACTCCAGTGAGATTGACCTATCTTTAAATCCTTTCATTCTATCTTGAGCAGGAGAGTGGTTTTATTATGCCAGACTCTGTTCAGAGGCTTGGTTTCATGTAGTTTTCAAGAGAAATTGGGAGTGCTTCACAGCTTCCTGGCTTCACTCTGACATCTTGTTCAAAATGTTTTTTCCTAAAACCAATATCTTCATTATTTCTTATGGAACAATGATAATCTCATCATATTAATATAAAATAATATTCATCCATTACTCAACTGATAGGAAGCTCCTCAGTTCCCTATTCTTTTGTAACCCAAAAAACTGTTCCTATAAAACACTGGAGTTCCTTTCTTCTTTATTTGATGTTATTTGTTCTATAGATCTAGTAATAGTATCAATGAGTCCAAAGGTAAGCAAAGACTAATAATGAGGGTAGAGAAGGTGGGGCATAGTTCAAAATTGCTTTCCAGAATAGCTTAGGTATGCTATATCTGTTCCAATGATCAACCTCCTTATTTCTTAAGCAGAATTTAGATTCTTTAGAGATCATAGTATTTCATGATCCATAATCATATAGTATCACTAGGAGAATTCTGATGTTAAAAACTAGAGTCTTCCTATTAGTTGCTAATTTGGAATCACTATGTAATTTTACCACAACCTTCCCCAACATTCTCTTTTTCTGCTCAATTTTGGGCCTAGCTTGTTGTCCATCATATACAATATCTATCTAAAATTAGGTAATATGGGCTATCCATCTATTTATATGTAGTAATCTGAACAATAAGCATTCTTCATCACTTTAGTGTTTTTTCCAATGAATGACAAGATTTAGTGGCTCATTAAGGAAGGTCCTACAGCACCACAGAGCATAATATAATCAATATAATGCCACAAACAAGAGGACATGGAGAACACAATATATATGAAACTCCTTTTTTGATAGAATTCTCCCCCTCTCCTCCCCTCTCCTCTTCTCTCTCTCTCTTTGTCTCTCTCTCACACTCACTCTCTCTCTCTTTTCTGAGGCAATTGGGCTCAATTGACTTGTCCAGGATCACATGAAGTTAAGTGTCTGAGGCCAGATTTAACTCAGGTCCTCCTGAATTCAGGGCTGGTGCTCTATTTTGATAGAATTCTCTACTGGACAGTCTCTATGAAAATGGTAAACACCTCTGGAAAGCCTATGCCTTTCTGAGATAGATATATTTAAAAAATACATCATTTACCTCTTAAGTAGGAGATTCAATGATATTTTTCCAGGTGATCCATGGTCACAAATAGAACAAGAACTATTGAAAAAAAAATAGTAACTAGAGAAGAAGGAAGATTATGTTGTTAGATCCTCTGCTATATACTATGTAAGCTCCTTGAGAACAGGCTACTTAATTTTTGTCTTTAGAACTCCAATGCATGCAGTGCTATTTACAAACTAGGCCTTTAATAAAATTTTGAAATTCTGCTATCCCCAATTATACAATCTAACTATGACAACTACTTTTTTAACCAAAAACAAGTCACATGAGCTGACAGAGAAAGATTCTTTTTTTCAAAATTTCATTTGAATTTCTGACAATTCTGTCAATTCTGTAAGGTTAAATATTATGGGCATTATTATCTATATTTTAATTATAAGGAAACTAAAGCTGAGAGAAATTAAATGACTGTTCAGGGAATTTGGACCCAGATTTGGAGGCAATTATGTTAATTCTGAGAATAGGAAGAAACAAGGTTCTTCAATTTTCTTCTACTATGAGGTTGTCTATAAATAATAGTAATAAGCAAAGTGACCCAAGAGTTCTAGGATGATATTCCTGAACTGTGATTTATACAATTGGTGTTCCACTTACTATCCTGACAAGAGAATTAAAAAGGGTGGGGAGACTTTTTTGTGTGAAAACATAGCTGGGACAGCTTTATATTTATATGTATATCTATGTTCCCCTTTATTTTCTCTATCCCTGAAAAAGTCTTGCTGTCTAAGGCCTAATACACAAGAAATGCTTCACTCATTTTTCAGTTTACCATATTTGTTTTAACACAAAAAAACTAATATTTCTTTTGGGGGCAGTTAGGAGGCGTAGTGGTAGAGCTGTGGGTCTGAAATCAATAAAAATTCATCTTCCTAAGTTCAAATCTGGTCTCAGATATGTAATAGCTTGTATGATTTTGAAAAAGTTATTTAATCTTAGTTTCCTCATCAGTAAAATGGCCTGGAGAAGAAATTGGTAAAGCCACTGTTTGCCATGAAAATTCCAAATGGGGTCACAGAGTCAGACATGACTAAACAACAACTGACAAAAAATATTCCTACTACTTGACAGGACTTGTAGGCCCTTAGGATAAACAGAAAAAAATTAAATTAGGATAAAGTAGCCTACACTTTATTGGGAGAAAAGAACATTAAAAAAAAAAATATATATATATATATATATATACACACAGACACACACAAAGTAATATACAAAGAATAACAATGGTGATCTTACAGCAGAGTACAGCATCACAGATCAGGGGACTTTTATACTTAGAATTTATAGGGCCCTGATCATGTGTCCCTATCTCCAGTCTTTCCTCATTCTAATCTATTCTCTAAAATACTACCAAAATAATCTGCCTAATGCACAGTGAAACTACATAATGTTCCCATTTTGAAACCTCCACTGACCAAAGTCCAAACATCTTATCCCTGATTTCAAGGTTTCTCGAACAGGTCTGCCTCTATACTACCGAACTATGCACTCCACATGCTACACAGACAGCTACCTAATCTCCCTGCACATGGCACACTCTCATTCTATCATTGATGCTCACTAACTGCATAGGTATGACAGTTACTTGCTCTATGGCTCCATTCACAAGCCCCAAGACTTCCCAGATCCATAAACTCTTTCTTGGTCACTTCTCCCTATCTGTGTATATAGGATACAATCTTTTTGAGGATTAGAATTATCTCATTGTATATTTTTTATCCCTGGTCCTTAATGGAAGCTTTATAAATTCATTTGAGTCATTAGCATTTAATGGCACCATGATACTTAGAAATATGTTAGGTTTAATGTTTGTATTCAAGCTCTCTTTCATCTTCATATAAAAACCAATGTATATTTCCTGTAAGAGAAACAAAGATACATTTCTCTTATAGTTGCACCAAATTTATCAAAATGTTGTGAAGATGCTTTCTCATGTTCAAGGAAGCTTCTGATTCATTTCAAAGTAAAATTATTTTTCTTAGAAACATGAAGTAATCATTTTTCACAAGGAAAAGAACTTCCAAACTGCAAAAAATATGACTTCACAGTTAAAGCTAAAAGTTGAGAAGGTTGATTTTTAGTTCTTAAAAAGACAGGCATCAAATATAGGTACCAAAAGTAGAGTTATCCAACACAATACAGAGTTTCCAATTTACAAATTGTGTCTTCTTGCTTATATCCAAGACAAAGTGAAAATGGAACCTATCTAAATCAACATCTGAATATTAAAAAAATGTACCCAAAGGTATTCACCATTTATGGATCATGTCATACATTAATTTCATATTGAAAAGATGTTGATATATTCCTGATCCTCCAATTAATGATGGCAGAGATTGTGTGGATTATATTAAGCCACTGAATATTACAGGATCTCTCCAATAAAATTCATGATTCTTCAGAAGATTTCCCCATCAAACTATACAAGAAAAATTAAATGGATGAAGAGTACCCACTATTCAAAACTTGACACAAAGTTGAAACAGATAATGAGTTATGCCCAGTAAAAAATAAGGAGAAGGGGGACAGCTAGGTGGCGCAGTGGATAGAGCACCAGCCCTGAATTCAGGAGGACCCAAGTTCAAATCTGGTGTCAAGTACACTTCCTAGCTCTGTGACCCTGGGCAAGTCACTTAACTCCAGCCTCAGAAAAAATAAAAAAATAAGAAGTCCGCATATTGCATTTGGGAAATTAGATGCTAATTTTAATGAACCTGAGCTATCATCTAGCATAAGAAGCTATCTTTTCAATCTAAATATTCTCTCAAGTGTTAAGTGGTTAACACTTGGCAAACTTCAATCTTCTAATTTGCAGGTGATTCAAAGACCAATATATATTGGATACGAGTAAGCAGCTAAACATTTTCTTTTTCATGATTGGATTTTACCAAGACAGAGTTATTGGGACTCACCCAGAGGCTAGTGCAAGTCTCATATGAAATAATAGTGGGGACATATTATAAGTATTTGAAAGGCAGAGTGTTGAAAACAAAGTCTATATCCACCAAGATAGTAAAAATCTGGAAAAGCCATTGAGTATGTGCAGACATTGATCTCCAAGAAGGTGGGTGACATACACTGGTTCTAGGAGTGTAACCTGTCAAAGAGCAGGCTTATACACATTTCTTTATTTGCTCACATTACTTTCTCACTGTTGTTAGGGCAAACTCTAATTCTTCTCTTTCTATGGTTCAAAAGGGACCAAAAATGAATTTAGAAGTTGTAGGATGTATATGGAGTGACAGAAGGGAATTCAAAAGTTGGCTTTTTGTACTTAGCCATGATGTTTAAAAAAACAAAACAAAACAACAACAAAAAAAACAACAACAAACAATCTTCGAGGAGAGGTAGGTGGCACAGTGCATAGAGCATCACCCCTGAAGTCAGGAGGACCTGAGTTCATATCTGACCTCACACAATACTTCTTAGCTATGTGACCCTGGGCAAGTCACTTACCCCCAATTGCCTCAGCAAGAAAAAAAAAAAAATTGTCTTTCAATTGGACTGATCTAGCTGTCAGCATTTTAATGTCTTTATTTTTTTGGTTGAAAGTAGACATATAAGTACATATGTAGTTTTTTTCTCTTCATAATATAATTATTTCTTAAAGTAGACAAATAAACTATACTGATTTCTACTTCAAAAAATTTTATAGGATATTTGCACTTTTTAATTTCATCCAGAATTGACCAATATACAAGTCCCATAATTAAATGGCATTTCAGTGTATCATTTTAAAAAACATTATTTAAAAAAAAAGACATTATTTTTAATTAACTGGCATCACACAAATACAAATTCAAATAACTATCAAGCCTAGTTTTATTAACCTAAGTCAAGTTCTCACCCTAACAACAATCAGCAGAGAATCCAGAGTTCTATTTGCTTATCACAGCAGTGATCTCTGATTTAAATCAAATGATATAGTCAAAGGTTCCCCAGATGAGGAAAACAGATGCTGAGAAAGACAACCAAGGACATATATTACCCCTAGTTGTGGTATTTTCAATGGTCATTATTACCAAGTCATTTCTTTAGATTTGATTAAAGCAACTACTGAAGTAGCTAAAACAGCATTTCCCTAGTTATAAAATAAAACTGTTTAAGAAATATTTAACAAAATCCTGAGTAATAAAATTGTTACCTCTTTGTTGGTGATGGGAATAGAAAGGAAATAATTGGGTTGATAATATTTTTTCTTTTTCTTCTTCTTTTTCATTGGGTCTTCTTTCCCTGGCCCCATATTTTCCTGTCTCCTCTTTGAATTTATTTCAAGTTCAACTGGTACTGGGGAAATAAAAATCAAACAATATTCCTCTTATAAATATAATAAAGTAACATGAGGCAAATACAAGAATAGGATGTATGAAATAACTACTTATTACTTGAATATTACTTTCTTCTTATAAATGACATTCTATCTAGCATTTCCATTCCTTTGCAGAAGCTCTCTTGTTACCCCCCCCCAATCAGAGGAAAGCACTCCAGATCTGTAATCTTGATGTTCTAAGTTCAAATATTTCTAACACTCATCACCTTTAAGAGATTAAACAAATCATGTAAATGTAAAAATGAGAAGGCTGGACTTTGTGGTTTCTAAGGTTTCTCCACATTCTTGATCTATGATTCTATACAATACTTACAGTTTGATTGAATCAAAATTATAACAAGAAAGGTTTTCCCAAATCAAATATAAACTGGAATAATTGTTTGTTTTTTATGTTCCATAAACTTTAATTAGAGAAATTTGGGCTGAAAGAAATCTTAGATTTTTAACTGACCCTCCTTCATTTCACAGATGAAGATGACACCAAGAGTTTAAGTGAGTTATCTAAAATTATACAGCTAGCACCTAGCACTTCACACATAACAGGCACTTAATAAATAATTGTTGATTAGTTTGATAGAAATAGCTACAAAAGCTGAGAAAATAACCCACAACCTGGTAAAATCTAAACACCTTCCTTCAGATCAGTGTGTACTCATGCTTTGCAAATATAATTTAATATTAACTCAAGTTAAATTTAATCAAAATATGCCTTGTTTTGATGAGGGGGATGAAAGGAAGAAAAAATTAATAAAGTAAAAAAGGTGTCTAACAGAGAACAAAAGAATAATTTATAAGGAAATAAAGAAAAAGATAGCCATCTTTTCTTTATTTGTTATATATTTTCTATATTTGTTATATATTTTGAATCTTTCCTGCTGTTCTGCTGGGCACATGATAATGCTCTCTTTTCTTTTGTTTCATTTTTTTTTCTTATTAGTTTCTTCAGATAAAATAAATTGGGAGAAAATAACAAAATGCTTTTAGGTTTTATATTTCGCTTAATTCCAGAAAGACAAAAATTAGCAAGATAAGTCAGCTTTCAAAAAAAGATAGCTTATCTCAAACAAAAGTCAATATGGTTTGCAAATTAAACTATTTTCTATTATCCACACGTGATATTTTATATTAATGTAAGTAATTAAAAATTGACTGCAACAATATATAATACTGAAACATTACTCAACAATGAAAAACAAAAAAATACAAGAAAAAATTGACTTCTAAATTCCTATCAACAATAAGCCCACTAATATCAAAATCTTCCTGCACTTCTCTATTTAAAGCTCAATCCTGCCTGTCTTCCCTCCAATACTTGGCTTTCATACTTCTTCCTTTTGTGTATATATATATATATATATATATATATATATATATATATATATATATATATATACTATATGGTGAAAAGATTAGTGGAATAGATGGCTCAGCCTGTATTGTCAGATGACTAATAAGATTGTTCTGATGGGAATCTGGATTTCATTCAATTTTGCACATAACAAGATCTGGGTGGGGAAGATTAACATATCTTGCCTTTTAGGGTTTAATCCTAGAATAGACAATCCTGGGAGAGAATAGCAATCCTAGATTTCTCGGGACCCACTACCTTGAGAGGTTGCGCCTTTTTATTCATTTAGGGATTGTGAATTGAATGAGGAGTTAAGTGTTATATACTCAGAATAGTTGGGGAACTTCATAAGGACATTGATGGATTAACTTTCCCCAGGCTTTCATCACACTTGATAGCTGATTTATCCCTCAAAAGTGAAACTATAAAGCTAAAATTATGACAAGAATAAAGGTCAGAAAGGACAATTTTCAGTTGTTATACTTTGAGTAAGAACCAATAGAATGGGAGGCTACTGGCTATAATAAAACAGAAACATGGGGTCCTTGGCTTTGCTTGACCACCATAAGAATTATGTCACCAAATTCCAACAGATTTTTGAATAACTACAGTACAGATTAAAGCCATTCATCAGCAAATCTGTAGCTCCCACAATAATGTGATTTGGTTCTATAGATAAAAACCTCGACAAACTTATCTATAATGAATTGCCTTAAGTCATCACATCCCAGTCAGGACACTAGAACAAGGTCTAACTAAAGCTTTCATCCAGGGCTATCAGCTAATTCATCAGCTAATTATCAGCTAATTATCAGGGCTTCATCAGCTAATTACTCTCAGGGTTTCACATAAGTCATATTCCCCACTTCTCAATCTAATCTGTTCCACCTCTCAAATAGGTACATGTATCAATTCTCAGCCACGAAGGATCAGAAGTCTAGAAGACTTTACTAAACAGATTCTGATCAAGAATGACCACATCATTGACTCACAGTCCAAAGCTAACTGAAGTTTTTAAGGTCATTAATTTTTAACCAACATATGGCTCAGAATCTGTTAGTCCTCCTGTTCAAAATGATCCTTAAGTAATCCAGTGGCTGAAATAACATTATCAAACTACCAATTGAGGTGTCTGAACTACCCAATTAAACTACCTCCAGAAGCATCTATCAAGTGGGGGATTAGATTAAATGATTTGTAAGGTCTCTTTGTAAAAAGCTCTAAATTTTTATGGGAATGCCCGCCATCTAGGGGAGGGAGTGGAGGGAAGGAGGGGAAAAACTCGGAACAGAAGGGAATACAAGGGATAATGTAAAAAAAAAAAAAAAAAAAAAAACTATGCATATGTACTGTCAAAGAAAATGTTATAATTATAAAAATTAATAAAAAACAAAATTAAAAAAAAAACTCTAAATTCTGTGATGCAACTTACCTCTATTATTTTAACAAATTTATAAGCATATCTATTGAGTCTAAATCTCTAAATTTAAGTATATTTAATAATATAAAAAAATTAGTCTTTACACATACTAAACTGCTAAAGTAATATATATTTACAAGCAATGGAATAAAAAGCATTAGCAAAAAAAAAAAAATTCCACATATTAAAGATTATAATTTCAATCCTTTCATTTGCAGATAAGTAAGTCACTTAGACTCAATGATGTTACATGACATAGAAAACTCAGGATCAAACCTTATAACAAACAATCCAAATCTCCTGACCTTTTGATTATTTTCATGTTTTGGTTTTTGTGTTGGGTTTCTTCAATAATTATTTACAAGTGCTTAAATTTAAATCATAATGATATCTAATAAATTCAAGAAATTAAATTAAATGTCTGATTTTCCTTAATAAACAACCACTTCATGAGGTTTATTAAATTTGTTTATTGGCAAAAACTACAAAACACATTCTGATCACATTTAATTCTTTACCTTAAAAATATTTATGGATTAATATTTTAACTGAAATTTCAGCTTCACTCTTAGGGAACTGTAGAAGAACCATTATTTTTGAAAGCAATTTATGCATTTTCTTGCATTTTAATGGATCTAAATAAAACCTTTAAAATAATCTTTCCGAAAATCCTAATGAGTTATCAGTAACCAAGAACATTTTGAAATAGGTCAATGAACATTGGATACCTGTGTTTCAGACAATTTAATGAGTGCTGGGAATACAAAAAAGCTCTCAGGAGACTTATCACAGAATGAGGACAACAGCAAGCAAAGAAATACGTAAAGACTACATAGAGAGAGAATAAATAGAATTAAATGGGGGAGAGAGAGATGGCATTAGTATTGAGGGGTTGAGAAAGCCTTCCTGGAGAAAATGGAATCTTAGCTGGGACAAGGAAGCCACAGGAGCTATGAGATGAGAAGGAAGAACATACCCAGACATGGGGGAATGATGAAAGAAAATGTCTGGGACTGAAAGAGGTAATGCCTCGTTTCTGAGAGAACAAGTCACTGGGTTGAAGAGTAGTTGGCAGAGAAGAAAACTCAAGATGAAAAGGCAGAGGAGGTTAGATTATGACAGGCTTTCAATGACAAAAGGAGCATTCTGTCTGACTCTGGAGGTGATGGGGGCCACTGGAGCTGACTGAGTGGGGAGGGGGGATGTAAAGACCAGGAGGAGACACGGGCAGATGTCCACTTTAGATAAACAGTTTGGTGGCTTAATGGAAGAGGGAGGAGAGGAGGAGAAGCAGGGGCAGCAGAGCAGGCATCCCACACAGACACAGTAGGGAGGTGGCAGTATCTGAAGAGAGAAGGAAGCACAGGCCTTGGCAACAGCTCCAAAGTGCCGGGGGGGGGGGGGGGGGGGGGGGGATGAGGCCTACAGATTAAGCCTGGTGGACTGGGAGCACAGGGTTCCCCTCTACTGTAAGAAAGGCGGGGGGAAAGTAGAGCAAGATCAGGAGGAAAGATAGTCTGATTTTGGCCATGCTGAGTTTAAGATATCCAGTTCAAGATGTCTGAAAGTCTTCTGGACATCAGCAGAGACAGGTAAGGCAAGATAGGTAGAGCCGTCAGTCTACTTTTACAGAGTTTCCAGAGCACTGAGATGTTAAGAGATTTGTCCATGATCAGTCTCTCTAGAATGTAAGAGGCTCAAACTCAGAACTTCTAGATTGCAAAATCTGTCCTTGATTAAAGTGATCAAGTTCCTGAAAATCACAGTACTTTTTACAAAATAATTTTAAAATCAAATCTTTCCATAGATTAGATCCCTAGCTACAAATGGAATATCTACCAAGTTATTAAATGTATTAATATTTGAGAATTTATAATCCAATTTGTTTATTTTGGACAGTACTGGAAATGAGCAATTATGCACCTTTAGTCCTAAGAAAGTTGTCTAGAGACTTGAGTAACCACTCAAGTGATTTGTCCAGGGTCACATAGCCAGTATTTATCAGAGGTAGAACTTGAACCCAAGATTTTCTTAGCTTATGGATCAACTCTCTAACACACTACACTGCCTCTCATTACGTTATTATGCAAATATATTTCTCAATAAACACAAAAAGATAAGCTATATTCTATACAATTGTCCAACAGTTTTAGAAGCTCTAGACATTAAAGATTTTAAAAATTAAGTATTTTTCTATTTAGCATGTTAACTAACATAGGAGTAATTATATTTTTTTATATGTTAAGTCACCAATATTGTTTATGCCATTTGAGGTATATTTATGATTATTCTAACTAAAACAATAATATACTAAAAATCTACACTTAGGAACAGATGATGATTAAAAGAATTATTTCTCAAGATATTTTTGTTTTGAATTTTACTACATAAATAATTGTAATGCTGATATCCACAAAACTATCTCTTAAAGACGTGGCTTTAAGCCAAATAAGATTTTATTTATGCAGAACAATATAGAAACACCAACATTCAGTTTGGACAATGCAGAGGCTTTACAGAATCTCACAGTTTTCTATTTTCTACCTACCACCTACAACACCTACCGGGATATCACTTATAAGAGAATGATGGCAAATAGAGCATGAAGATTCTGATGTTTCATAATTCTCTTTCAGACAGGTTATGAAATAAAAAGGAATTTTCCTCCATTTGTTTTTGGAGGGCAACATGTTACATTCCACTCAACAGAAAGTGTGAATTTCAATCTATGCCTATCTACTATTTGCTCTGTTTCTAAGAAAGTGTATGTGGGGTAGGAGGGGAGCAAGAGGGAGGGGGAGGGAGAAGGAGAAAGAGAAAGATGAATTTATTGAATTAGTTTGAATATCTCTAAATGTTTTATAAACAAAAGATTTTTAAAATCTTTTAAACAAACCAGACTATCTTGAGCCCAATTTTGACTGCAAAACATTACGCATTCTTCATTGGGTCAATGCTGGGCCAGAGTTCACAAAAGATAATTTCCCTACTGGCAGAGCTCCTTTCCCACGATAGCCTTCCCATGAAAGCCTCAGCAGCATGAGACTTCCAGTGGCCAATAGAAAGACAGAACTGGAGGACAGGCCCATCATATCCATCAAACCCTTTGTACTCAGGTTCTCATTCAAGAACTCCCAGTATCACTTATAGCTGGCTATTTGAACTCCCTGTGTAATTTCAAAATCCTTGTGATCCTTAAATATTACTGAAACAGGCAGATTAGTTAAACTTACTCAGTGTGTCCCTTCTTATCCCTCACACACTTAATTTATCTGAACATTAAGAAAATATTAGTGAGTTTTCTGGACAGGGAATTGGATTATTTTGGTCAAAAGTTAAGGCTACTTGACTACTTAGCAACAAACATTTTATGGGTTTTTAAAACTAGAATTAAACAATTGACATATTTTTATACAACTTTTAGGCTTTGAATATTTGTGGAGAAAAGCTTTATTTAAAATAACACTAGCAGGAAAAAAAAAGTCAGAAGCGTCACTTCAGCCAAGCCTTAATGAAGCCACAGAACGTTATCCTTTTCTATCTTACTGTTTCTTCATTCACTTCTTATTTTGTTTAAAGGCCAAAGGCCTATTAAAAAATCTTAATTCTTTATTTTGAATGTTTATTTTTTATAGTCTCTACTTCTATACCAGGTGCAGTTCTTACATTAGTATTTTTTAATTACAAGTTTAATTCTAAAGTCAACTTAGTCATTAAATTGCATGTAATTATATACATAGAAATGTTTTGGGTATGACCTGAGCTATTTTTTGCTCAATTGTGTTTATTTCATTGATGTAAGGCAGTGGTTCCCAAAGTATGCTCTACATACCCATAGGAGACCCCAAGATCCCTTTTGAGAATTCATAGCATCAAATTATTTTCCTAATTATGTGAAAACATTATTTACCTATTAAAATACTCCTTTCCTTTTCTAACTACGTATTTCTGTGAAGCCAAATTTTCTTAATATACTTCAATCAACACATTAAAACATAAAATGTAGAAACAGGCATGAGAGTCTAGTTTTTTTTATTAAGCCAAACATGAAAAAGATTTTTAAAAATATATAAAACAATGCTCTTATTTTTAAAAAATATAATTTTCATTAAAATATCATATATGCTAACATGTTATAAGTTTGTTATTTCACATAAATAAATGAATATTTTAGAATTTTATCTATTTTGATTTCTAATACAGTAAATATTAATAGATACAACTCATATAAATAAAATCTGTTTAAGGTCATCAATTTTTAAAGACATAAAAGAGTCCTGAAATCAAACCAGTTTGAGAACTGCTAATGGTAAAGACCTTATTCTAATGCAGAGCCATACCTCTGTGCCTGGATAGACCAGAAATCACAGGATTACAGATCTAGAGCTGTCAGGGATTTTAAAGAACATCAAGTCCAATTCCTTTTTTTTAATGGACAAATAGACTACTTCAGATCGTATGCATTCTACTAAGCTGACTTCATAATCTGTGAATTACCTGTCTGGGGCACTAAGAAGTAGTGCAGGATCATTAAATCAATGAGTCAAATATAGGATTTGAATCCAAATCTTCAAGATACAAAGGCCAGATCTCTATCTTCTAGGTCATATTGCCTGTCTTCTTGAAAATTATTTAGAGAAAGCATTTTAATTTTACATCCAAATCAAAAAAAGCAAATGAAAACACAAGAGACCAATCAAAAAATTTTGATATGTTCAAATTTAAATTTATGTGATTAGCAAATTTTAAAAAGGAGAAAAATATTGCAAGTAATTTGTTTCCAAATGCTTATAAATAACTAACAGAATTTACACTGGCACTGAAGGTCCAAAAAGGTTGCCCTGCCTATCTTACAGTCTCCTTAGATAGGTAGTTACTTTCAACTCTACACATCCCCAACTGGTTTGGATTCATAAATGGAATTCTTCTACAAACTTATGCTGTAAAGGAGACACTAAGATCTAATATATTTAATGAGCACAGAATTTAGAATCGCAAGACTGGGTTTGAATTCTAGAAATATCACACGGGTGTGATCTTGAAGTCTGTTTCTTAGATCTTAAAGCATTTGAAATAATTATATTTTTATATTAGCCTCTTTTTTTAAGTTTCCTTATCTATAAAATGGGACAGATAGTACTTTTTAAATCATCTTTAAAGTACAGTGCATTTTAAAATAACTTTTTCAGCCTGTTTTCTCAATCATAAATGAATGGCAAGGCTGGATGCCTATAAGACTGATTCCGTAAGCTAAACATTTGATTTAAGTAGTACCTAAAGAGATGAGTCCCTTCATAGCTCATTTTTTACTTTTTGCCACTGAAAAGAGAGAGTCAATTTAATCAAATATTTTATAAAACATTAAGGATTTTATATGTCTTAAGTATCCTTGTCTCAGAACCTTTTTCTCTCTAAAATAAATAAATAAATATATATATTAGTGGGTTACTTCCTGAGGAAACCAATGTGACTTGGAAAAAGGAACAATGATTAGATAAGGTATCCAAGACACTAGGATTCTACTTCTGGCTTTGTCATTGACTATACTACTATGTGGTCTTACTTCACTTGACTCTATCTACAACTCAGTTTTCTGATTTGTAAAATAAGGAGGTGCAACTGAATGCTTTCTAAGGTCTATTCTAGCAACACCAATGTTCTACTGATTTTAATTTCCCCATATTCTTCTAGACATACTCTTTATTCCCCTCTGAAAGAATAAACTTGATGACCATAAAGAAATTTTTTACCCTACCATAGTTATTAATCATGTTCCAGGTGATAATGTTGCTCTATGTAAATATGTACATACAAGTTTTCCCACAGACATTAAATTCATATTTTATTTATTGGATTTCCAACTCTATAAATATTTAACCATTTAAGGGCAAATATCCCAACTATATAAATGGAACACATTTTCAATATAAAGATTATAAAATATTTTCATTCACATGATTTCTTTTGGATTATTCAAGTTAATACATATAAATCTCTTTCTTTTTTTAATGTGAACCTAAAAGTCACTCTTGCTGACATTAAAAGGGCTTCAAAAAGTATTAAGGAACTAATCTGTAAACTGTAGGATGATCTGGTCCTTTATTTTGAGAAATCCCAGGAGAACCACAAATATCAGTTTATTGTGATGTGTCTTTGCATAATATGAAGATGCTCAATTTTGAAAGTGCAAAACCATTTCATTTGATCTTCATGACAGCCTAATAAAAATAGGTAGTACAAAACAATTAATATCTCCAATTTACAAATAAGAGAACTATGAGAGAGCCAACATTATAAAATTCTATTCTGGGGAAGATAATTTATATTTTTACTCAAAAATAAAAGTGCTCAAATTAATAACATCTATTCATTGAAAAGGAATATACATGATAATATTTAAATACATAATACCCTAAAACATGTTATTTAATATGGATATACTTACTTTGAAATTCATCTTTTATATCTATAGCAGAAAATGGCATTTCTGCCATCACATCATCAGGATCCCATCCCCGCATACTTTTCCTTTTTCTTCTTGACATCATTTTCAACTTCTTGGAATTTATTCCTACTTCAACATATAAAACAATGTATAAGTGCATTTTTTTTTTTTTTTTTGGCATACTGAGTTTCTAAGAAGAGAAGCCTATTTCTTTACTTAGTATTTTATGGATCCAGAGATTTAAAGCTTAAGAAGCACCATATAAGCTTTTTTCTTTTATAAAGGAGGAAACTAAGGTAGAAAAATGTTATATGACTTGTCCAGGATCACACAAAAAAGGGGTGCTAAAAAGGTAAGATGATTTAGTCAGACTCCTTAATTTTATGGAGAAGCAAATTGAGGCCTACTGAGGATAGGCTGCTCGATATAATAAACATCACTGAGGCAGAATTTATATAAAGGCCTTCTAATTCCAAAATTTGTTTTCCTTCAAAGTACATTTAATTAAAATCATTGATGACAATACTTCTGAGATCTCCATCAAATAAGAATAAGAAACATAATTCTTCGTTACTGTATCTCAGATGGCTGGGGCCAAAAATTTCAACACCTGAAAAAAAGGGCTCTCTAGAAATTAGTTAAGGTGGTCTCTGAAGAGTAGATACACTGATAATTAGCATTTAAAACCTTTCTAATTGATAGAACTTATCAAAAATCCAGGATTACCTCCGTGCATCAATGATATATAAAAGACTTTGATATAAAATAAAATTAACAGCTCAAACTATCACAACTATAACTTCTTAATTCTAAAGCTATGATATAGTCTTCTTATAATATTTTAATAATATAATCCACTTTATTATATTAACGAATAGTATTAATTTGTAACGCCCTCATTTTGTCACTGGTATTGAGTTCATTTTTAAATTTTTTTGTAAATTTATATTTTAGAATACCTATTTAAATCAATTAAAGAAATACTGCTTTTTTGGAAACAAAATAATTCATCTGAATGATTTTCAATTATTTCTTTTAAAGCTTACCTTCTCCTATCAGTGCATTCTCTCTCCCCTCCGTGTATAATATACATGTATATGTACACATAAAGACATTTGCACATATGCTGTCAGTTATAAATAATATTTATAATTAATAATTAAAACCAGTGATTAACATTTGTATTTGTTTTATTTTTTAATTAGATGGAATATCTGGCTAGTATCACATTTTTGTGTAGTTGAGTGGAAGAATCCCACCTTTCACTTTAACTCTTACCAATGCCTGATCTTTCATGTTCCATTATTCTGAAAACCTTTAAGGAACATTAAGTATATTGTCTGGAAAAATAGGATAACCTAAAACTATATGAATTTCTTTATGCTTTTCAATTCTCGTATATTGTGTCTTCTTTAAGAATAATACATATATGAAGTACAGAGAAATAAAATTACTATATATGATCTTAGTCATCTACATTAAAAGAGCCCAAATACTCACTTGAGTGATACAAAATAAGTTTTTGGCTCAGTTTAATTCGTTTCTCTGTGCCTTACTACAATACCTTTGGTAATCTCAGGATCATAGATTTACAGCTGTAAGGGACCTGAGAGACTTTCTGCACAAAGTGGCCTGATATGTCAGATTTAACAAATATGGAAGAAAATTTAATGTATTTTATGTCATGTACCTAACTCATAGGTTTTTTAGGGCGGAGCATCTTCCAAACCTTAAAATATTACATAAACATAATAATTATTGTTTTTATATTGATTTGGGTTATCTCTTTTAACTGAAAAGCAATGTAGAATGCCCCCTCAAAAAAAAAAAAAAAGTGGACTTGAAAATCAGAAATACTGATTTTTAAATCAAGATTTTATTGTTTACTACTTCTGTGACTGAATAAATCCCTAGGGACTTCTGTTTCCTCTTTTGTAAGATATTATCTTACAAAAGGTTGCACTAGCAACCTTCATATGGTTATGAGAAACAAATGCAATACTTTATAAAACCCTTTGTAAGCATTAAAGCATTACATAAATGAAAGCTAATATATTAAAAACTAGACTGTGTGGAAGAAGACATTTATTTTGTCTACTATCTTAACAGGTGATTAATACCAAAGCAAAATGTTCTGCCATATATTGTTAACAGTACCAAAATTATGACTATTTGAATATAATTAATAGATTCATAAACATTTAAATATTAGAGAAATAAGAATTGTTTGTATTTGGTTTTTTATATACTTCTCTGACTTGAAAAGCATAAAAGCTTTTTTCAATTTCTCTTTGGAGCATACAAATTGCAGGGAATTATTAAAAGAAATATTTTAAACTATGACAAGCCTTCTGTTTACAGAATATTAAAAATTCATTGAATCCTCGTAGATTTTACTGATGTTTCAACTGACCATTTTTTAACTATGAAAGGTTTTTGGGTTTTTTTGGGGGGGGTTTGAGACACAACTTGGTTTAGTGAATGGAAAGATGCCTTTAAGTCCTGCCTTGACACATACTGGCAGTATAATCCTGGGTAGGATACCTCCTAGAAATACCTCCAAGAAATTCTAAGTCGCATCATAGTAATTGTTGACATGAAATCACAGTTGCTTTAATAGAACTTTCTACATCCATAAAATCACAAGCTCAAGCAAAAAAAAATTTAATGGAAATTTTATCTAAAGTTTAATGAATATATATCTACTTTGTATTCAAATGGAATGGAACCTTTCTTAGAAGGTATAGGATTTAGTGATAATCTAGTCCAACTACTCTATTTTATAGTCAATCAAAAGGCATTTATTAATTATGTACTTGCTATGTACAAAGTTCTATGCAAAGTATTTAGAAAGCAAAGCAAAAGTTACCCACGCCCTCAGTTTACAATCTAATGGGACAGATAACATGGAAATAACTAGTTAAATACAAGCTATATACAAAGGAGCTTGAGATAATTACTGAAAGATACAAGCACTGGCTGGGAAGCAAGAGGAAGGCTTCTTATAAAAGATGGGATTGAAGCTGAGTCTAGAAAAAAATCAAGGGAAGTAGAGGTGAAGGTGAAAAGGAAAAAAAGTCAATTCAGAGACAGGAGTTAGAATCCATGTATGAGAAACAGCAAGAAGGCCAGTGTACATGTTTCAGAGTGAATAAGCACAGACTGGAAAGATAGGACATGGGCAGGATATAAAGCATTTTAAAAGTCAATTAATGGGTTTTATATTTGAAACTGAAGGGAATAGGGGGTCCTCTGGTCTTTATTGAGAAGTGGTATAAAGAAACCTAGAATTCTTATTTTGGCAGAAAACCAATTAGAAACTATTTCAATAATTCAAATGAAAGGTGATGACATATTATTGTTCATCCTTCCCACTCAAAGAGGATCAACAACACCACCCTGTTGGGTCAAGGCACAGTGTATTCAACTCAACTATTCAACAGCTAATTGTAATAGCCCAAGTGAAAGGTAATAAGGACCCATATACTATCATGTTGTCCCTGTAATAGATAAGAGAAAACATAACTATACAATGTGAAGATAGATATGACAAGTAGAGATTACCCTGAGGTTGCAAGGTTGGGTAACAGGGAAGATGGTAATACCCTCAACAATAATAAGGAAGTTCAGAAAAGGGGAGGATGTAATGGAAAGGATCTGTTTGGTGGGAGTACAACTTTGGATGTATTAAGTTTGGGGATGCTCAGAGAACATTCAGTTTGAGATGTCTAAAAAACAGCTATCTAGAACTCAGGAGAGAGAAGGGTTAGATAAATAGATCTGACAATCATCAACACAGAGATGTTTAACTGAATTGGATAGTAAAATTGGGATCCAAAAGCATTTTGTCAGACCAGAGCAAAGGGCTGAATGAAATAACATGAAATTCAGTAGGGATAAATGTAGTTTTTCCTTCAGGTATTAGCAACAAAGCCAACAATGAGGTATGGCAGCCAAAAAAAAATAATATATTCTTAGATTTCACTGGAGAGGTACAGCTTCCAAAAACTGAGAGGTGATAATCCCGTTGTAAATCAAACATCAGCTGGCACACTATGTTCAGTTTTGGGCATCTCAGTTTAGGAGGGAAATGAAGAAGCTGGAGTCCAAGGGAGGGCACCCAAAACAGTTTAGGGTCTTGAGTTCATGACAAGCTTTGAATGAAGGAATTTGGTTGGACATGTTTAGCCTGAAGAAAAGGCTCAGAGAAGAGGATACCTGTGTTCAAGGTTTGTTCTTTTGTTCCCACAAAGCAGAAGCAGAGGCAATAGGTAAAAATTACCAAGAAGACAATTTAGGATTAAGGTCAGGAAAAGATACCTAGCTTTCTAAAGTGGAATGGCTTGCCTCAAGAGGTGGTGAATTTACTCTCCTCAGAGGTCTTCAAGCAGTGGCTGGCCAATCATACATTGGGCATATTATGGTTAATATTCCTTTATGTATGGGTTCAATTAGATGTTGCAAGCTCCAAATTCTCAAATTCTATGTGATTATGAGCTGATGAGATCAGTCAGTAAAAGAGTAGAGTTTTAAAAGCAAGAGAAAAGAACCAAAGACAGAGAACTGAGGGACACCCATGATTAACACCCCAGACATGGATGAAGATCCAGAAAAGGATACTGGGAAGGAACAATCAAATATGTAGGAAGAGAACCATAAGCAGAGTGTCATAGCTAAGGGAGTCAAGGGAACAGGCACCATAGTAGACATGAAGAGAGAAAAGAAATTTCTTTCTTCACACATGTAGTAGTAACGGAATTCAAAACCACCGTTGTCTGGCTCCAAATTCAGTGCTCTTCTCATTATATCATGCTTTCTATAATCCAAAGACTTGGTATGGTACAAAATGTAGCCATCATAAAGAAAGGCATGCCATATGTGTCTTTCAAGAAACTAAATATGCAACTTTTAAAAATCCTGCCTGGAAGACAAATCTTAATATCCCTTTTTCAGATTAAAATGAGGCTTCTAAAATGTATTTTAAAAAATAATTTTAAAGTATCTTAATATTTGGTCTACATAACCCAAATAAAATATGGCTCTTTCACTTTATGGATTAACATAAGTGCTAGTAACATATATAGATACACTTCAAAGTCTTATACTTAATGAAGCATGTTTAAATTATTGGCACATATATTGTTTATATATTGTATGTATTGGCATATATAGTTTAGCAAATATCTTCATTAAAACTCTAATACTAAAGAAAAACAAAATTCACAATATTCTCCTAACACATAAAATGACAAATATTATACAAAATTCTCCAAAACTCAGTGCAAGTTTAAGCTAGAGACATAAAACTAGAGTTTTGAGATATCCTATATTTAAAGCATCAAATAAAATTTTCTTAAGCAAGCCACCCCATTAACAGTTTTGTAAGAGATATCATAGGTTCAAAAGAGCTTTAAAATTATATGGGCCAACTCTCTCATTTACATTTATGGAACATGAGGCCATAGAAGAAAGAAATGACTTCTTGGATATCATACAGGTAGCAAATAACAGCTACAATTTGAACAAGATTATGTTAACTACATGGCCTTTTAAAGTTTGCAAAGCTGTGTGATATTTAACAAGGCATTTAGTTTCTCAGGCTTCTTCATTTACAGAGTGAGTCTAATACTATCAACCAATATACAATATACAAAGTTGTTGTATATATGGGAAGGAGGTAAAGGTAAAAGTATAATTATTTTGATAACATTTACTACATGGCAGACATTGTTCTATGTGCTTTTTCTATAAATATTACCTCATTTAAGATCTTCACACCCATCTTGGGCAATAGGTGCTATTATCATTCCTATTTTATATTTGAAAAATCTGAGACTAACACAAATAACGGAGTGGAGTGAGGGGAGAGGTGTTAAGTCATGTCTACCTGTTCATTACTCTATTAGGGGTTTTCCTGGCAAAAGATACTGGATTGGTTTGCAGTTTCCTACTCCATTTCATTTTACAGATGAGAAAAGAGAGGCAAACAAGAGTAAATGACTTACAGATTTACACAGCTAGTAAGTGTCTGAAGTCATATTTGAACTTAAAAAGCCCAGTTTCTGAGTCCAACATACTACCACTTTGCCACCCAGCTGCACAGGATCACAAAGTTAACCCAGAATGGATTTCAATTCAGCCCTAACTCCAGGCCTAATGTTTTAATCACCAAGTAGTACAAGTATTACTCAGATTTTTTAAAAATAAGAGTATAAAAACAGAATTTCCAGCGGGAAGCATGAAGAAGATATGAGAGAAACTGTAAAGCAGAAATAATATGAAGCCTACTGCATAATAGAGAAGAACACAGCACTAGGCATTGAGTAAATTCTAGAATTTGCATAGCATGACAATTCTTGTCTATATACATTCTCTACTAAGTACAAATACATACTCCTAGTAACTTTACTCATTGATTACCAACTGAAGGGAGCAAATAATGTTTCTGAAAGTATGCATTCATTCAGTGATTAAGACTAGGTAAGAATTCCAGGAAAAGGTACTAACTAGATTAAATTTATAATTTAACTGTGTTACCTCAATAAAGTCCTTTCAACTTCATTGAGCCTCAATTTCTTATCTATAAATTAGGTGATTGTTCACATCATCTTCAACATTCCTTACACAATTCCTACCTTTACCCTTTATTACCCTTTATTAATGTCATTAAGGAAGGACTGAATAAGGTTCCAATAGTTCATAAGGAATTTGAAAAGCAATCATATCAACAATCATAAACTTATGCTACTCTTCTCAATTTAATAGTACCCTTTCTCTTTTCTTATGAAGAAAAAATCTGTCTCCTTTAAGACAATTTTGAATTAATCTCACTTAACATTATCTAATTCTGATTCCCCCATTTCCTCCAGAATTTCAATTTGTATTATATTAATGTGTAAAGTAATCATTTTATGTCTTTGTGGTTTTGTCCTATAAATTCCTTAAGGCTACACATCCTCTTTATCTACTAATTTTATTCCCTCCCTTTTTATCTGTCTCCTTGCTTCCTAACTCCAATGCTCTTCATCAGGTTCTACAAACAGTGAGTGATCACTCAGTAAATATTGTTCACTTATAAAATTAGAAACAAATCACTAGACTCATTAGTTCGAGCATCTAACTATAGAGGTTCAGTTATTTCTAAACCTATAATACACTAAAGAAACACAGCTCAGACAGTCTTGAGTCCCAAATTTGCAAAAGAGCTGCAAAATCAAATGACAAAGAAAAGAGATTTGTTTCCTTTTTTTCATGTTTGCAATACAAACGCTTCATCTGGGGATCTTGCCATGAATTTTGGCCTAGAAACCAGAAAACAAATACTGTGAAATTAAAGTGAAAACTTAAAAAGAGTTTGCATTTTGCTATTTGATTGTCCTGTTACTCCTGGTTAATTGTATGAATTTATGCAAGTGATTTACCTCCTCCAGGTCTGTTTCCTCCTCTGAAAAAGAAAGTGTTAGGATCCACGACCTCAAAAGTCTCTTTCTGATCTAATTATTTAAAGGAAAATGCTTCAAAATCTCACCTAGGAACAATAAGGTACCTTGAATACCGATGTACAAGCTGAATAAGAGACTCGAAATTTCATGCGGGTCATAGTGAGGTGCATTTTTTTTTTTTCTTTTAACTGAGCTGTAAGGACTCCTCTGCTTTCAACAGCTCTTCGGGCTCCTATTACCTCAAAGAGGCAGCGTGTACTAGTGAGAAAAGCTAAGCCCTCTGAAGTGGAGGACCTGGGTTCTAATATCTGCTCCGACACTTAATATCTGACTAAGTGAAATTGATCAAAGAAATGCATTTTCTCCTTTTGCTGGCAAGAAAATGCAGACTAAGGAAAGGACAAGATGAAGCTCTTTGAAACAGGGATTTGAACCTCCATACTTCCCCTCCGAGGCCAGTGTCTTTTCCTCTACACTACGGAGCATCTCTGCACAGAAGTATACCAATTTATCACACTCATGACGTTCTTTTCAAAAACACAAAACAACACTGGTTTCATCCTCTGTAAAAGGAGGTCTTTTAGCCCAAGGCCCTCCTTTCCCTCACTAATTCGATTATCCTACTATAATTTTAGATTATTCTCTTGTGATTTATCAGGTCTCGGAACTCTGGGGAGGGGAGCTGGGAAGTCTCTACCGCCAACAGGTCCCCCAGGATATCACAACGCCTGGGGCTGCTCTCTTGGGATCTGTGCTCCAGGCTGGAGTTCCAGAAAGACTGGGGAGGGAAAAGATGCTTCCTCTTCTGTGGGGCCCCAGGAATTAAAGTCGGGGGGAAGGAGGAGGGACACCGCCGCCGCCACCTCTTTCTCCTCCTCTCCCGGCCCCAGGGCCGCCAAGACCCCGAGGAGGGCGGGCCTGCCGGGTGGCGGGAAGCGCCGGGGACCGGAGCCCGCGGCCTTGGCCCGACGCCCACCCTCTAGCCCGGCGTCGCCCTGCAGGCTCTCACCGTTTCCCGGGGGATCCATCTCCTGGACCGGCCTGAAGGGTTTCTCCCAGGTGGTGGAGTAGTAAGAGGAGGAGGAGAAAGCAGAGGCTGGGACTGCCCAGCTCCACAGCAGTGCACCGGGACCCGGAACCCGAGAAAGCACGAATCCCGGGGGCAGGAGGGCCGGAGCGCTACGAACGACGGGGACAGGGTAAAGAAAAAAGGGAGCGGGCAGGAGCGGGGGTAGAGACAGCGGCCAGGCGGGATAGGCCGCGCGTACCGCTGTGTCTCCGGCTCCTGTAGCCGCGGCTCCGGCGCCTCTTTTCCGGCGCCGCCTCCGTCCCCGGCGCCGCCGCCTGCGTTGTTGCTGCTGCTGCTGCTGCGGCTGCTGAGGCGGTGGCTGCTGCTGCGGCGGCGGCGGTGGCGGTGGCGGCGGCGGCTGAGGCTGAGGCTGAGGCGGAGCTGACCAGGGCGGCGGGATCCGCGGGGCAGCCCAAGTGAAGCGGGCGGCGGCGGCTAGGCCGGCGCCGCAGCGGCCGCAGCTGCACCAGCTCCGTGGCCCGCTGGGCTGCAGCGGCACCAGCCCTCCGGGCCAGGGCAAGGGAAGCGGCAGCAGCGCCACCAGCGGCGGCGGAGGTGGTAGCGGGAGCAACAGCAGCAGCATGCCCCGACTCCGGCTCGAGGTAGGGCGAGGGAGCCGCCGCAACTCTGGATCCCGCCGGGGACCGGGATGGCGAAGTGTCCCTACCTCCCTAAGGGAGAACCACAGGTGCGGCCGCTGCAGCAGACCAAACCCAGGTGGCCTCCAAAGCTGAGGGAGGCGGGTAGCGGAGAGCGCCAGGCACGCCGTCTCTTCAGAGCACTACTCCGGGCCCCCGGTGCCTCTCACAGACTTTCTAAATTGGGAGTCTTCCCGCCCCCCAAGCCCGCCGACTACGGCCCCTCTCGCTTTCACGTGTTCCAGGACTACCCTCCCCCTAGTGCCTCACTTCCCTAGCAGAGCGCGGGGTGAATGTTTGCAAACAGAGCGGAGAAAGAAGACACGTGCGGAGGGAGGAGCTGAGGGCGTGCCCGCTGGAAACATTGGCGCTCGAGGGCACGAAAAGTCCTGCTCCTCTGGGCCCAGGAATCTCGCCAGGAGGAGCGCGGGGATTGCGTGCAATGGGGCAGGGGCTTTAACCATCCTGTGCAAATGTGCATGCCTCGGAATGCAATCTAAGACCTCCGAGCTCTGGGCCGAGTGTAGACATTCCACTTAGAGGTTCAAATAAAAGGAAAAAGTTAACTAGCCGGGAATAAGCCTGAGACAACCAACCCAACTTCCTAGTGGTAAAATCATTGATTTAGTTCTCTTTGAGGTTAAATAAACATTCACTCCAGGAAGAAGCGTCCGAACTTTTTTTTTTTTTTTTGGGTAATTCCCAAAGTGACAATTATATTATTGATTTAGTTATGTCTGCAAAAATAAAGAAGACTAGGTAGGTCCTTCGACTACTTCAGCTATCATGTTTAAAACTACTACAATATTGAATACTGATACAATTTCATTAGCTCTATCCATAGCTTACAATCAGAAAACATATTCAAGGTATTGCAACATTTCCCTCACGTTCATTTATTTAACAATAAAGCATTTCCCAAAAGTCTTGTTAAAGTTTTAAGCTTTAACGGCTTAAATACACCTCGTATTTCTTGTGCACCTCTTACCTGCCTATAGAAGTATGTTTTTAAAAATGACCTATGTTTTGTTTTGTTTTGGACCCTATTTATTCTTAAGAAACCTACAATCCAACCAATTAGAGTAAGAAGTTGGGTCCCAAGAGCTCTAAATCTTGTTACTTTCATGTTTACATTTCTGTGAAATAGACAAATCACGTGAAACTGATAGGAGGCAGAACGCCAAAAAGATACAAAGTAATATGGGAGTTTACACTACACTTATCTTCAAATGTTGAATCCATTATCATTTGAACCAGACATTTATTCTCATTTAGTACAGAGATAGGAATTGGACTTTTGATTTCATTGATGAAGGGAATTCCTGAAGGACAGACCGCTAAGAATCAGCTGAAGTAATAACAGGTTTAGAACTGGAGGTGTTCTTAGGAGCCTCGGAATCTAGATGCCTTATTTTTCGTAAAGAAGGAAGGAACACAAAAAAACCGGGCCCAGAGAAATCAAGGAACTAAGCTCAATCAAGTCACACAATCTTAACTTAGAGGGAGGATCTCTGGTCCTCCTGGTTCTATAGATGCAGTTCTCCCACCATTTTACCATGCTGTTTTTCTAAAGAGTTTCTTTCAATTGGGCCTTATTAAAGAATGGGTAGAACCCAATGACAGTAGCTCGATGGAGCTGTACAGCTAGCTATCTCTTTAAGATTTACAAAGCAATTTACATGCCTCACTAAATTTGATCATTACAAAAACCCAATGAGCTTGGTACTAGGAGTACCCATTTTACGGATGAGGAAGCCAGTGCCCCAGAGGCTGGACACAAAATTTGCTCAGAATCACAGAGATAGTAAATGTAAGAAGTAGATCTCAAACCCAGATTTTTCTCGATCCCATGATTAGCATTCTTTGGTCAATAAAAAGTAGAAAGCAAGAAATATGTGAAAGTTGTTGGTTCAATAGGACTGTTGAATAAAGTGCATAATCTGCCTTTTTGTAGATCTTGTTTTTATTCCACAAAATATATTCTTAATAAATGTTAAGTAAATGAAAACCAGAGTATGGAGGATCCAAATTGTCATTAAATTTCAAGGACTTAATTCTACAGGCAAAACAGAACCACTGAAGTTTTTTTGAGCAAAGGTTTGTCATGATCAGAGGTATATCTAAGGAAGAGAAATTTCAGGTGGATTAAAGATGAGATAACTGAAATTGTGGGTTAATGTCTGACTCTTGTAACTCGTTTTGGATTTTCTTGGCAAAGGTATTAGAGTGGTTTGCCCTTTATTTCTAACACTCATTTTACAGATGAGGAAACTGAGGCAAAACAGGGTTAAGTGAATTGCTCAGGGCCCTGAAATTCAGAAGCATCTAAGGTTGAATTTGAACTCAGGTCTTCCAGACTCCAGGGCTGGCACTGTATCTACTTAGTATTCCAGCTGCCAAGAATAAAATAGAGAACTCTACACATCAGTTAACAATTAAAAATGTTCACTTAAAGTTATGAAAATCTGAATTAAGGAATAGAAAGAACTTAGAAGAATGTTTTAAGGGGACAAATCAACATGCTATATGTGTTATCTCACTTGATTCTCATGACAACTCTGTAAAAAAGAGTAAAAAACTCTGTAAAAAATCCCATTTTACAGATAAAGAAACTAAGGCTGTGAAATATTTAATGACTTTCTTAGCAAGTGAGAGGCAGTATATAAACCCAGGTCTTAGTGATTCCAACTTGTTGATGATATCCACTGTATCATGCTATCTTCTTTTCAGGGCACAATAGGAAGGAAAACTTTTGATTGAAATTTAGAAAAAAAATCTATATTTCTGTTTTCATGGAATCACAGAATCATCTACTTCATCCCATATCTAAAACATGAATCTACTATTTCTACAACTGTTAGGATTACTAGGTGAGAACTGAGGTTGTCTGGATAGTGACAAGGTGAGAATTCAGGTTGGACAGTTACAAGGTGAGAACTCAGGTTGACTTGATAGAGGGGGCAAGCTCATTGGCTGGGGTGGTTCCTCCCAGAAGCCCTTGCATTATCCCATGGCTATTCTCTGGGAGGATAAAAGAGACAGCATTGGGCCCAGAGAGCAGATCGGCCTGGAGAAGGACAAGAGCTGGAGGAGATTCAGAGCCAGGATTCAAGAAGAGGACTCTGCATTACATCTTGCTTGACGCAGCTCTCTGCAGGAAGGGAAGTCGGCTCTCTGCAGGAAGGGAAGTCACTTCTCTGGACAAGAGTTAACAGCAACTGCCTGGAGACAACGGTTCGCTACAGGAAGAAGAATCTGTTGGAGAGAGTTGAGTAGAAGACACAGCAGATCTCTTCCCAGAGAGCGATCCGGCAGCTTATAGAGACGACAGCTCACTACATTTGGCGCCCAACGTGGGGCAAGGACTTTTGCTTATCCTGACAAGAGGAGCTAGACCAGACCTTCGCAATTTGGCGCCCGAACAGGGACAGACACGGTCCTGATTCCAGTGGAAAAGCTTCCGATCTAGATCTCAGTCTCTCTGACCCAGAACCGTGAGTAACGAGGAAACTTTGTTAAAGATTAAGTGAGCGTGCTAATAGATAAATAAGGAACTTAACTTGTTAAGGGCTAAACCAGGAATCTCTTATAGCTGAAATGGGGCACATGTTAGCTAAATTCAATCCCTGGACCTCAGCCGACTCAACCCCAGCCCCAGAAGCAACCTCAGCTCCACCCCCATTCAGGAGTGGTACTATAGAGAGTATAATCAAGATAATTGAGGAGCAGAGTTTACTTGTAACCTGGGTACAGATTGCTAAACTCTTGGCTGCATTAAGACGCACATCCCCTTGGTTCTTAGAGGAAGAAAAGATAAATGGAGATAAATGGAAGCTAGTGGGATATGAAATGAAAGAATTTCAAGCAAAAAATGGGCCTCGTTCAATTTCTGCAGAAGTATTTTATATCTACAACATAGTTCAATTAGCCTTAAACTATCAAGCAAGTTGTAGGAGAAGGAAAAGTTCTAAAAATGAACAGAGGAGGAAGTGTGAGGAAAAAAGGAAAGATCAAGATCTTTCCCTAGACCAAGAGGATTTAAATGAGGAATTATGGTATGATTCTCTTGAAGAAGCTTCAACCCTGCCTAGAGAACAGATTATTGACAGGCCCACATCAACCCCACCTTCAGAGATGGAGGAAGAAGGAGGGGAAGAGGCAGAAACACAAACAGAATTGCCTGTGAAGCAGCCTAAGCCTATGACAAGATTAGAAAAAGCATTGGTTAAAGCTAAGAGAGAAGGACAGGATATAAGTGATTTTATACATGCATATCCTGTGATTGAAGAGATTGACTCTGTAGGTAAAAAAAGGAGAAGATATACACCTTTAGATTTGAATAAAATTAAGGATTTGAAAAAAGGTTGTACCCTTTATGGGGCTACATCAGCTTATGTCAAAATGTTACTAGATGGTTTGTCTTATGAAGTCCTAATCCCGAATGATTGGAAATCCATAGCAAGGACATGTCTGGAACCTGGAGAAAATTTATTATGGCTTGCGGAATTTCATGAATTATGTAAAATTCAAGTCAGATGCAATTTGGAAATAGGAGTTAACACACAATCCACTTTTGAGCACTTAGCTGGTGAAGGTCAGTATGGAGAGAATTCGGAACAGATTAATTATACCATGACAATATATGAACAAATTGCTAAGGCTGCAATAAAAGCTTGGGGTGTCCTCCCTGGACAGAAAGATCGGGGAGAGGCTTTCACTAAAATACAGCAAGGTCCCAATGAACCTTTTGCAGATTTTGTGGGATGTTTGCAAACTGCTGTCAAAAGAACTATTGGAGAAAATTCAGCTACAGAAATAATGACCAGACATCTGGCTAAGGAAAATGCCAATGAGATTTGCAAAAGAATTATATGGGGATTAGACAAAGATGCTCCTTTAGAGGAGATCATAAGACGCTGTGCTACAGTGGGAACAAATGCTTTTTATACCCGGACAATGATGAATGTGGAAAGGCAGGGTCCCTCCTGGCAAGGGACTTCTAGAGAAACTCGGCGATGTTTTCAATGTGGAAAAATTGGGCATCTAAGAGCTCAGTGTAGATTTGGAGATACAGTGAAAAGACAGGGTGAGAGAAGACCTAAAACCCCATGTCCAAAATGCAACAGAGGATTCCATTGGGCATCAGAGTGTAGAATAATTCAGGGAAATGGGATGAGGGGCCCAGGTCCAGGGCCCCAGGCAAAAAAGACTTGGGGCATGATGGCAGCTGATGTTACACCCAAAGAACCTTTAGAAGGTCAGGACTCTGATTTGATCAACCAGCAGGAATCATTGGACTTCCTCACACAAGATGAGACTAATGGACAATGGACTTATGGACATTTATAAATTTTCAATTTATGATTATTTGATTATGTTATTTGTCATATACTTCTAGCATGTATTATGTTACTATGTTATTATGTGCTTATGTAATTTATGTAATTATGTGTAATACTTCCCATATTGATGGATTTATGTTTCAAGATCATGACTGTCCTATGTTCTAAATCAAAAGAAAGGGGGAGATGTTAGGATTACTAGGTGAGAACTGAGGTTGTCTGGATAGTGACAAGGTGAGAATTCAGGTTGGACAGTTACAAGGTGAGAGCTCAGGTTGACTTGATAGAGGGGGCAAGCTCATTGGCTGGGGTGGTTCCTCCCAGAAGCCCTTGCATTATCCCATGGCCATTCTCTGGGAGGATAAAAGAGACAGCATTGGGCCCAGAGAGCAGATCGGCCTGGAGAAGGACAAGAGCTGGAGGAGATTCAGAGCCAGGATTCAAGAAGAGGACTCTGCATTACATCTTGCTTGACGCAGCTCTCTGCAGGAAGGGAAGTCACTTCTCTGGACAAGAGTTAACAGCAACTGCCTGTTATTTTTTGAAGTAGATTTGAGTAGAAGACACAGCAGATCTCTTCCCAGAGAGCGATCCGGCAGCTTATAGAGACGACAGCTCGCTACATACAACCTGTTCCAGAGATGGTCATTATAACTTCACTTGAAGGAAACCTGTAACGTGCTCTCCTGGCAGTTACAATTACTAGTCTGTGCTAGACCCACCAGAGCACCTTTGACCACTGTCCTTTGCAGTGTGAGCTCTACCCGGCTCGCCTCCTCTGAGGCCTTCTAAGGTCTCTGGCCACAATCTCTTGAATCTATAGCTTAATAACCGGTAGCGCACTCAAGAACAACCACGTGTAATCTTAAAAGCCTTTATTATACCTACTCACATAATGCCCTGACTGATGCCCTGACTTGTTGGTTCCCGAGTGAACACCTGGTCAGAAGACCCACGTGTTCACTACCAAAACCCTTACCTCTTTTGGCTACCCATCTTGGCTTGGCCACCCAGGCTGGGGAGCCAGGGTGAATAGCACGAGGTTAAAGAGGGCGGTTGCTGCCTGCAGTGGGCTTACATAGGGCCTGTGAGGTCACACACACAGCCAATCAGCGAGAGAGTCACCCATTACGAAACTATCTCAATATGGCCAGGATCCCGCCCAAGGGCAGTCCTAATATCCACAGAAATTACTTCCGGGCCTCAATCTCCCGATGCACTGTGTCTGCCCATTTAAAGGCCCCTTACAGAAACCTATTTTATTTTTAGACAATTCTATTTGTTAGGAAGTTTTTCTTCAAATTAAATTGAAACTCCCCTCTCTGCATCTTCTATAAATGCAGAAATTCTGTCTTTGTGACTAAGTATAATAAATTCAATCCTTTTTCTTCAACACCTCAACTAATTGAAGACACTTGCCATAGAGCTATAGCTTTATCTAAGTTATAGATACAAATGTTGGATTTTCATAACAATTAGATTTTTTTTTTCAAATAAGGATTCATGGCTAATGGTAATCTATTCTATATTTTTATTTTGGTTTTTCTAATAGATAATAGGATCATAGTTTAGAGGTGGAAAAATAAGATTTTTTAATAAGAGATCACTGAGTCCAATCATGATAGATGATCCACAGGATCACAAAAGATTTATAAACAAAATAATTAATTTAGTTGGCCTCTATGACTTAAAAAGTCAGAACATTTAAGTTTAAGGAATATAATTAATAATCTATTTACTTTGAAAACTTTCTTTGAAAATCAGATGGTGAAATTTTTAACACTACTCCCTTATTTATATAAGCTTTTTTCTAATGATAATATCACTTGATTCTGTTTGACAATAAATAATAAATCATATTTGTATAGTTCTTTCTAAAGTACTTTCTTCACCCATGTGAAATAAGTAGCTCCAAGTAAGCATTATCACTGTGTTAAGCTAAAATCCTCAAGTGGATTTGTGATCTGATACTATTCCCTGACAAAGTAACAGATTTCAATCCATCCATTTCTATTCATCCCATGTGACCCCTGTACTTATCTTTTCCTGAGAATCCACAAGGTGTCCCAAGGATTTTCTTTTTTTTTCTTTTGGCAACATGAGGACACCCATTAAACCCAATGACAGACTGCTAGTCAGTGATCTCTCACTCTCATACTTTAACCAACTCATCTTTTTTGTTTATACATTTCTTCAATGATATCCTTTCTTATATTACAAGTGAGAAAAAATAAGGCACAAATTAATTAAATGACTTCATCAAGATCACATAGTGTTATAGCTTTGGGTTTTCTGACTCCAAGACCATATTCCACTCTCCCATTGTGACTATACTATCATCTAACAATAAGAAGCAGATTATTCAATTCAACTTGAAGCTAGACTTTGGACTGTTTAGGAAGAGGACCAGAACCTTTTAGCAAAATATAGTTTCCCTAATTATGTCTTTTAATTAGATTAATTTTTGCTTTTGTTTTGTCTAAGATCATGATTGCCACCCCAACCCTCTTCAGCCCAGATGAAACATAAGAGACTTGCTCCAGGCCTTCATTTCAATTCTCGATGTCTCTTTCTATCCCAAGTATGTCTCTTGTATTAACAAATTATTGAATTCTGGTTTCTAATCCATTGTTATCCACTTCCATTTTATGAGTAAGCTTCCCATTCATAATTATGATCACTAATCAAATTTCCCACCATCTCATTTTCCTCCATTTATCTTTCTTTTACTCTTTTTATCCTGTCCCTCAAAAAAAAAAATCCTCAAAAAAAAAATAAATCAGTGCTTCTAACTAATGCCTTCCCCAACCCATTCTCCCCTTATCATCCTCCCACTCCATTTCTCTTATTACCTTTCTTTCCTATTTTCCTATTAGATAAGACAGAAATTGTCAACCAGATCAAATATATGGATGAACAGAGACAAAAAGAGCAGGTTAGAGACAGGAGAGTCAGGAATCAAACAGAAGTTTAATTTTAAAGTTAGGGAAATGGCTTGCAAGCAAGAAGGAAGATTAGACATGTGCCAGGACCCCACCCCCAATGGGGTAATGAGGGATAACAGCAAACGAGACAAGTTTGATTCATAGCAGTGCTTCATGATCAGAATATGGGTACTTGTCCAAGTTTGTCCAGCGCTTGTCTGAACTCGGAGAACACCTGGTGCTGGTCAAAGCAATAAAACAATTATGTGATTTTGCCAGAGGGTGATATCCAAAGGGTGAGTGTAAAGGACTGTTGCTATGCTAAGCTCAGGACAAAGCTTGCTTGCTGGGGCTTAGCTCTGGAAAAGTGTCTCCTAATAGCTTGACAATGTCTACATACAACTGAATATGTACCTACAGTCTTCCCTCTTTGAACCAATTCCAATGAGAGTGAGATTCATACATTGGCTCCCCACACTTTCCCCTACATTCTAAAAGTTTTTCCTTGCACACATCCTCTTTGTGAGGAAATTTGCCCCATTTTACCTTTCTCCCCTTCTCTCAATGTATCCCTCTTTCTCATCTCTACATTTATTTTTTGAAGATCATTCCAATATAAGAGACCTACATCCATGCCCTCTACCTATGTATACTCCTTCTAACTATCCTAATAAACTTCTTAAGAATTATATATCATCTTCCATTGTAGGAATGTAAATAGTTTAACTCCATTGAGTCTCTTATGATTATTCTTTTATACTTATCTTTTTTTATAGTTTTCTTTAGTCTTAACTGTTTAAATGTCACATTTCTATTCAGCTCTGGTCTTTTCATCAGGAATGATTGGAAATCCTTATTTCATTAAATATCCATTTTTCACCCTAAAAGATCATACTCAGTTTTGCTAGGTAAATTACTTTTTTTTTTTTTTTTTTAATTGTAACTCTAGATCCTTTGATCTACAGGATATTCTATTCTGAATCCTTTGCTCCTTTAATATAGAAGCTGCTATATCTTATGTGATTCTTCCTATGGCTCCATACTACATGAATTATTTCTTTCTGATTGTAATATGTTTTTCTTGAACTGAGAGCTCTGAAATTTAGCTATAATATTTTGGGATGTCTTTTGGGAAGTGGTTGTTAAATCTTTTCATTTCTGTTTTACCCTTTAGATCTAAGATATCAAGGCAGTTTTCCTTTATAATTTCTTGGAATATTATGTCTGGGCTCTTTAAAAAAAAAAAAAAAAACCATGGCTTTTAGCTAGTCCAATAATTCTTAAATTATCTCTCTTTGATCTATTTTCTCTAATTGTTTTTCCAATGAGATATTTCACATTTTCTCTTTTTTTTTTCATTTTTTAACTTTGTTTCCTAAAGTAAAGATTCTTAAACTATAGCTTGCAACCCTGTATATAAGGCCACACAACTGAATGTGGGGGTCATGAAATTATGATTCATTGTCAAATGTTTGATTTGTATACCTGTTGACTATGCCTATATTTTGGGATTGAGTAAAAATTTCTTGCGTGAAAAGAGTTATGAGTAGAAAAAGTTTAAGCTCTGTATTAAAGTATCATGAAATCATTAACCTCTACTTATCCAGTTATAATTTTTTTAGGAATTATTTTCTTCAGTGACTTTTTGTTCCTCCTTTTCCATTTGACCTTTTCTGTTTTTAAAGGAAGTAGTTCTTTTTCTTTAGGGAATTTTTGTGCCACTTTTACTAATAGGCCAATTCTATTTTCTTTAAGGTATTATTTTCTTTAGTATTTTTTGTGTTTCTTTTATAAAGCCGGTAATTCTTTTTTTTTTTTTTTTTTCCCGGTTTTTGTTTTTGTTTTTTGGCATCACTTTCATTTCTTTCCCAATTTTTCCTCCAGCTCTCATCTCTTTCTTTAACTCTTCCAGGAGTTCTTGCTGGCCTTGGATCCAATTAGCATTATTCTTTGTAGCTTTGCTTATAGCTCTCTTCATACTGTTGTGTTCGTCTAAGTTTATATCTTGGTCTTCCCTATACCATTGTAATAGCTTTTTATGGTCACATTCTCTTTTTTGTTGTTGTTGTTTGCTCATTTTTCCTGCCTATTTCTTTACTTTGAACTTTATGTTAAAGTTAGATTCTCCTTTCCTAGGGGTGGGGAGTTGCCCTGACAAGCTTCAAGTGTTTTATGCTTCTGCTTTTAGAGCTAATTCTCCAGTTCTGCTAGTTTTCAATGCTTTCACAAGATGATGTTATCTTAGGAGAGGTGTAGTCACTCTCTCCTGTCTTTACTAGGAAAGGCTTCATGTTTTTCTGCAGCCAGAAATAATTGTACTCCTCTTGTCCCTGAAACTGTGACCAGAGCCCTTATTTTTTTACCCCTGATCACAAGCCCTCTTTTATACCCTGGCACTGTAAATGGGCAATAGACTTTCCAATCAATGCCAGCTGTTATAGGGCCAGAAAAGGGTCCCCCATAATCTCTTTCTGACCAGTTGTCTATCTCACTGCCATCTCTAGACTGAGAGTCTACTCATAAAGTGGCTGCTTTCAAGGCCTACTGTTGATGCTCTTACCATGCCTTGGGTCCACAACTACCCCACTGTTATAGATCCCTCTAGTAAACCTCCTAAGTTGTCTTAGATTGGAAAAAATGTCTTTCTTGCTGATCTTTTGTTGGCTTTACCATTCCAAAATGTGATTTGAGGTATTATTTTAAAGTTGTTTGGAGAGGAATGTTGGATGAGTTCACTTGGGTCCTACCCTGTTATGGGCCAGAACTTGAAACAAGGTACTAAGGAGACAATGGTTAAATCTAGTTTAGCAATGACTTACTCCTACAACAAATATCCTTAGTGATATAATGATTGGTGTGTACTCAGTGTAGGGCATATAAGGAGAAGTCTCAGGGCCAGAAAAGGATAATCACACTAGAAGCTCTCGGAGGCTGAGACAGATTCATTTCATCGTCTACCTTTGTTGTGGCTGCAAACCTTTGGATTCAGAGACATTTGGAGAGATTCAGAGGGCAGAGAAGGAGGCAGAAGCTCAAGCCCCCGGAACCAAGAAGAGGGATAGTCCTCAAAGAAAGCTAACCCCCAGGAAAGGAAACAAGACTTTGAAAGAGATAATAAAGGATTTGGACTTTAACCCGTGGCTACTCTTGTGGTGATTACTGATCTGAAATCAAGGCAGCTCCCAGAGACCCCAAGGAAACGCAACAAGAGAACATTACATTTTAGAGAGACTATTACACTAGCCTGTACTCTATCATCTTGACTCAGCCTAGGGAATTAGTTTTTCAATGAGAACTCATGTGAAAACAATTTAAATTTTCTGAATAAGATCTATTTCCATTTATTTGTTTATTTATTTCAGAGAATAGCCTACACTAACTTTATCAGTGTGAGAAATTCTCTAACAAGGACATTTCCCCTATCAATGCAGATCTTTATTTATAGTCTTAGAACACTGAGAGGTTAAGTGCCTTTCTTATGGTCAATCACATAGTCAGTATTGTGGCAGATAAAGAATCTGAGACTTCAAGATTAGTTCTCTATCCACTAGGCTATTCGCCACTACAATTAAGAATTTTTTAAATAAAATATCTCAGAAGGAAATAGCTAAAAATGCCTTTAAAAAACCTCACCAAGATATTAACTTAGGAGGAAGGAAAGAGGGGGCAGCTAGGTGGCGCAGTGGATAGAGCACCAGCCCTGAATTCAGGAGGACCTGAGTTCAAATCTAATCTCAGACACTTAACACTTCCTAGCTGTGTGACCCTGAGCAAGTCACTTAACCCCAGCCTCAGGGGGGAAAAAAAAAAGGAGGAAGGAAAGAAGGAAGGTAGGAAGGAAGGAAGAAGAGAGGGAAGAAAGGAAGAAAAGAAAGAAAAACATGGAATAGCAGAAGGATTACTGAGTTGGTAGTTAGAAGACTTGGGTTTTGAATGACAACTCTGATACTTGGAAGGAAAGGAGGGAGGGAAAAAGGGAAAGGAGAGAGGAAAGGAGGGAAGAAAAGGGAAGGAAGAAAAGAAAGAAACAAAGAAGAGGAAAAAAGGCAACATGGAATAGTAGAAATATAGTAGAAGAAAAATAGTAGAAAGATCACTGGATTTGGAGTCAGAAGACCTGGGTTTTGAATGTCAACTCTGACACTAGCAGCCTAGTCTCTCTTAAGATTCAATTTTCTAATCTGTAAAGTGGGAATAATACTAATAATTATTCTACCCAACTCAGATAAATTAGAAACACCAATCTTAAGGTATTCTATAAATACCAGTCATTATTAAAGCAGAGAAACATCTATTCATGGTTATGTTAATGCTGTAGTAGTATCTAGCTTACCTCTGGTCCTTTGCAGTAATATCATATACCCTTAGAAACACAACAAAATAAAACAAATCTATGCCTTTGATTGAGAATAGCCTTGAATCTTATAGATCAGAAATTAAATTTTCATCTTCCACTGATCTTTATTCTCTGGTTGCTGAGTGTTGTTTCCCACAACACAGCGGTATATTAAATGTCAGGTCTAGAATAGTTCTTACAGTTATGATATCCCTTTTGCCACAGCTTCACCTTCAAATTCTTTATGGAACTTATCTATGTTAACTCCAGTGCTGTAGGATCATTTCCTTTGACACAAGTTTTATATTGGGACACAAAACCTTGAGAGATGAGAAATAGCATATTATGTTAGGAATAACCAAAGTTAGTCACCTTATCATGAAAAATGAGAGAAATAAATATGTCTATGATAGCTACTCTACAATATTGAATGACATGATGTATGTAAAACACTTTATAAAGATTAATGTTATACTGATGCTGATGATAATGATGATGATCTAATACCTAGATAAAGATTATATTGATATGGAGACATCAAAGCACTTACAAATGGCAGCACATCTACAGACACATGTTTAAATTAGATTTCTAGGGGAGGCAAATTAGAAAGCAATTTCCTAAGGAGCAGCTTGATAAACAATATAGTCAAGTGATTTTGGAATATGTAATAGAACATGATGTTTTTGTTATTTGCATTCAGAGATCAATAGTGTGCCCAGGGTTACTTCATTTATTCTTTTTATTCAATCAGAAAGTCTAGGGTGTTAATAGTATTGTAGATTTTAGTGGAAAATTACATTTGATCCCCTCAGTTTGTTGGAAGCTAACAAGTAAGAGGGTAATAAAGCACCTTATTTGTGATTTCTAAATTTCAAGGGGGAGTCTTTGTGTGAACACTAAAAAGCTTCTGAGGTGAAAGACAAATTTCTATGGAATCCAGTTGAAGTAGGAATAAGCCATGTGTTATTCGGAGGATGATCTTTTTCTTTTTCTTCTAATACCATGCCATGACCAAGAGAAGCAGCACTCAGTTACTTTCTTGGCTAGCAGCAACTAGGGGAAAACCAGCTTTACTTATTTAGATTTCTGGAAGCTAGAGGAAGGAATTAAGAAATATAATAAATCAGTTAGCAAGCATGTTTAAAGCATCTACTCTGGGCAAACACTGTGATAATACAAAGAAAAAAAATTAAACAGTGGTTTTCTTGAAGAAGTTTATATTTTATTGAGAACATACACCCTGATACTCTTTCTAAATAGTCTTATTCCCAAAGTCTAGCATTAAGGGGAATTGAATTTTTTTAAAAAAATCCTAAATTTAAAAAAAATTGTGGCCCCAAAAGGGATCTAGTTCTGCCCTCTCATTTAACAGAGTAGGAAACTGAGGGCAAAAGAAGTTGTGACTTGCCTAAGCTTCTCTACCCAGTTAGTGGCCAAGTTGGCACCTGAGCTCACCTCTTCTGACTATACCATGATGCATATTCAAGGTATGGTTTACTACTTATGATCCTAACATCCTGCCAGAACAGTCTAGAAACTGTGTTGTCCAATTCTGAATGAACTCAGTTGTTAATGGCAAATGATGAAGGAGGTCATGGGGTAATCTCCCCAGATGAAGAAATTTCATCAGAAACTGGAGGATGGAGTTGAAGTTAGACACACATGGCTAAACATAAAAAAGGCACACTTGGCCAAAGACAGTGTGACAGATTGAGATAATTCTTTATCCAGCTCAACATCCTGTTCCTTGCCCAGTGCCAAATGATTACAGACTGAACTAAGAACTTGATAACCTCACCTTTCAACCTTCTTGTGACTCTGGTTTTCGCCTACACTTTTTTGATATTTGACTCTATTTTTCAGCTCCATGATTCATCTGCTTTCCATATGATAGTGGTTTGTTGTACTGCATCTCTAACCCCTACCTGCATGAGACTCTCTTGGCTGCCCTGTTTTCCTCCCTCTCTTACATTTTCCAAACCAAGGAGATAACAGAGGATACTATTTACTTTTTCAGGCTACTAGATTGCATAGTGGACAGAATCAGGAAGATTTAATTCAAATCTAGTCTCAAATATTTATTATCTATGTAATACTGGCTGAGTCATTTAAGTACTACTTGCCTCTGTTTTCTCACTTATAAAATAGGAATAAAATAATAGCATCTACCTTATAGTTATTGTAGAGATCAAATGAGGTAATACTTGTAAATCTCTTTGCAGACATCAAAATATTCTATGACTACTGGACATTATTATTATTTCTTCTTTATTGGTATAGAGTCACCAGGCTTTCATTTGTTTTGTTATCATTTCTTCTTTTGAGAACTGATATAAATTAATTACATGGTCTATGAATTTCACTCTTAGCTTCTTTTCTCCCTCGAGGAAGAATTAATTTTCTGGCAAAGCTAAACTTTCTGGTTATTTTCTTCCATCAGTGAGCTCTATTCTCTGAATAATCCATCTCCTCCTCTCTTTTGGCTTCCTTCTTTTAGTCTCCAAACAAATTCAGCTCTTTCCTTTTGCCTGACCCTGTTTTTCCACTTCAACTCTTGTCCTATCTATTTTCCTGCCCTTCACCACTAAAATTAAACAAAACTTAGTTTGCACTTACTGATTCCCTGTGCTCATAATTTCTCAGGCCAATGCAATCTGGCTTCAAACCTGATTGCTCTCAAAACTTCTTTATCCAAGGTCACTCTTCATTATCAAATCCACTGGTCTTTCTTCCGTCCTTATCCTCTTTCACTTTTTTCTGTGGTATTAGATATTTTTTATCCACCCCTCCTTTCTGATATCTTCTCCTTCCTTTTCATGATACTACAGTCCCATGTTTCCTACTTACGTGACCTTGGAAAAAATATTTAACCTCCCTGGGACTTAGTTTTCTTATCTGCAAAATGACAGAGTTGCAAAAGATGGACTCAGAGATATATCAGCTGATATGTGATTCTATATATTATCTTATCTGACTATCCTTCCACTGTTTCATTTGCTAACTCTTCACCCTCCTTCCACACTTTAAAGGGGATATTTTTCATACTAATTTGCTGTTGGCAGACCTGTGAATTAATCTAAACATTCTAGAAAGCAACTTGGAATTATATTAAGGAAGTGACAAAAATGTCCATATCTTTTGACCTAGATATCCCATTGCCAGGCCTGTATTCTAAGAAAGTCAATGATAAAAAGAAAAGTTCCATTATGAACCAAATTATTTGTAGCAACATAGAAGAAAGATGGGGCAAAAAGGTGATAAGGGTGCCCGAAATAGTTATATTTGTATTTTTTATATTGCAAAATGGAAATAAACAATTCCTTCTAAATGGGAAATAGTTCTACAAATTATAGTACATGAGTGTAATGGAATGTTATTGTTATAGGAGTTATTAATATGGAGAAGGCAGAGAAACATGGGAAGATTTATATATCAAAATATATTAGCACTGAGAAAAAATCCAGGGGGCAGCTAGGTAGCGCAGTAGATAGAGAGCACCAGCCCTGAATTCAGGAGGACCCAAGTTCAAATCTGGTCTCTGACACTTAACACTTCCTAGCTGTGTGACCCTGGGCAAGTCACTTAACCCCAGCCTCAGAAAAAAGAAAAAAAAAAAGAAAAAATCCAAACTAAAAATTGTGATATTATAATGAAAAACTTTGCCCCAAAATAATTGATGAAAAGTACTTCTTCTTTGAAAGTGGGGGAGACATTGCATATTAATGTCAGAGTTTTATAGTATGCATTGGGTAATTTTAATGAACTTTCCCCCCCTTTATTTTACTCTTTGATATAAGAGATACCTCTCTGGAAGGTGAGAGAGAAAAACATTAGGAAAAATAGATGATTATAAACTAGTAGAAGGCCCCCAAGTTTTCTTTTTGCCCCCTTTTCTCTATTCTCTGTCCTTTGATGATACAATTTATTTCCAAGGCTTCAATTTTCATATGACTACTAAATTCACAACTCCAATCCAACATCTCTTTGAAGATGTACGCCCCCATTTTCAGCTTCATGATGGATATTTCCACATAAGAGCTCTGCTAACACTTTAAACTAAACAGACTCATTATCCTTCCCCCATTCCAAAAATCATACCTCTCTCCCTAACTTCGCTGTCTCTATAGATGGAATGCTTATCTTCCCAGTTAACCAGTCTCCCAGGAACCCATCAATTTTCCAGCTTCAGAACTAATCAGTTGCCAAGGCCTTTCCTTTGTTCTTTATTCTCTCTCATACTCATCTGCTACTTTCCATTCCAGCTATAATTGCTACAATTTAGGCCCTAATCTCTTCAAAACTAAACCAGTTAGTAGCCTCTTAACTATTGTTTTTGTTTTCCTTCTATCTGCTCTTCAATTCATCCTTCATAGCACTGCCTGAGTAATCTTCCTTATGAACCAGTCTGATAATTCTCCTAATCAAAAATCTTTAGAAGTTCATCACTCCCCATAAACTTTTTCCCAAACCATCTGTTCAACCTTATCCCATACTTCCTTTCACAGGCAAATTGAATGACTTCATCTTCCACTCTCATTTTGCCTTTTCTTGTTTATATGCTTTTGTTCATAATAATTCTTCACTTCAATGTTTTTCCTTACATTGTAGTCAGAAGCATACATCTTCTATCAAACTTTCACCTGAAAGCAAGGTCATGTTGGATCCATTTCTAAATCTTCAGCATCATTCAACATCTGGTATGCATAAATGTTTGTTGAATTGAATTGAATATGAAAATAAAGTTTAAAATTAAAATAAAACAACTAATTCTAAAAAGCAATGACTGAAAACTTTTTCAGCAAATTATTTTCTTGTTGTATGTTCTTTTATACTTGTATTTTTGTCATTTTTATTTCATAATTCTTTTTTAGTATTGTCAAGTTTTTATTATATACTGAAACCAAAATTTAATTATCTCCTTTTTATTTTATTTTAATAAAGTCACACATTTTTAAAAAATTCTTGATTTTCTTTTTCTTTTCTTTTTTTTTTTTTAAGCATGTTAGAGGGATTATTATGTCATTATATGGTCACTCTTTCCTGTCTACCAAATGGGCAGGTCTACCACCTTTTTCTCTTATTCCACAGCTGAAGTCTATCCCCAGCAGAGACATAAATTTTCACCATCCACAAAATTCACTTTCATAGTTTCCCATTTTTTAATATATTTATTTCCATTATGAGTAAAAATTTGTGTTCTAACCATTTGTGTTCTGTTTTCAAAACAAAACACAACATTAACTATTTTAAAAGACCCAAAATGATATTGCTATCTTGCTGGGATAGGATTACAATATGTTCAGCAAAATAATGTATGTATGCTGACCACATCTGTTTAAGGAATTGAATTTTGTGGTAATAGCATTATTCCAGCCACATCTAGATAAAGATCTTGAATCAATTTAAGAAATAGGATACAAAATTAAAGTATAAAAATTAAAAAAAGAAAATATCAATTATACCAACTTACACTGCATAAAATAAGCTATTTATTCTAGCAAATCTAAATCAGTAGAGATCCATAATTTGTTTGAATTATTTAATTAAGTTCAGACCACAAGTGTTCTCATAATAAACTTGTTTGATTATGGACAAGAGAGAATTTTCTTTCTGAAGGGAAATTTTAATCATATAATTTTCCTTTTCATAATCTTTCAGTTGTTTCAAGTGCCTCTTATATAGCAAATTAAAATTTTCACTTGAGCTTTCTCCCCTTATGTCTTCTTCATTTATGCTTTCCAGGCAAAAAAAAAAAAAAAACACTATTTGCAACTTTGGATTGCTTCATCCTGTGACCTGGATCTAGATGTCCTCCCTCTGCCTTTCCAACCAACCAACTTCCCAAAATTCACTATTCCCATAAAAAATCTCTTAATATTGATGGAGCTAGTACTGTAGCCTTGGTTTTAGATAGCTCAATCTATCTTATGACTGTCCCTTGATTCAAATGTATTCCAACACTCTAATGTGTTTGTGATCCATCAATGGAGCACTCCCTCCAATAATGAAGATAGTAACCCATTCATATCTGCCCATTTCATATGACACTTATACTTGTCTATATCAGAATGAGGAAAAAAGTAAGAAACAATAACAACTACTATGCTTCCAAGAGCATGTCTCAATTTCTCCTAGTCAGAGCTGTGATTTCCTAAAATATTCCATTTCCTTATTATATCCAAACAACTTTATTAGATTTTAAGTTTCAGAGCAGTTGCTGATCTGCAGTGGGAGAGGGAATTTCCTACTGAGAAGTTTCCAGTACTAAAGAAATTCCAGGCCCAATCTAAATATCATTTTTCTTATATTCCATTTTGTATACAATTTTATCTGCATATATATATGTATATAATTTTGTATGTTAATTTGCATGTAATTGTACATGGAGTCCTCTTAGTCCATAGAACATAAGATAATTTAAAGGAACTATTTTGTAATCTCAGCACTTAGTACCAAGCCTTGTACATAGTAGAAGATTAATGTTGTTTGTCCTTCATTTTTGAAGATCAGTGACATCATGGAGCAATGTCTCAACATGCACATGAACTCAATTTAACTGAGGCAAAACTATCCAAAGTAGTCAGCTTCCTTCTCATTTCATGAATCTACAGAGTTCAGTGGCAAGGTAAAAATTAGGATAACTAATGATGGCCCTAGATTTGATATCTGACCAAATCCTAAGCATTCCACAGCACCTGCTTCAGCCAACTGCATGTCAGTTGAAGCAAATAATTCTCATTTGCCCAAGCTGCTGGGGAAAATCTTCACATTTTCCTAACTGATGGATGGATTTGAGACCTGTTAGTTACCTCAACCTGATTTAGCCTGTCTGCCAATGGTGTGTGACCATTGTGCATGCTGCAACTTCTTAGAGCCATGAATGAGAGTTGAGTGTCAGGTGGACTCCCAAGGGTAGATGAACACTTTTTAAAAGGGCTCAGCAAGCCTTCTACCTAGAGGTATTAGTCCTCCCTGAACATGTTTGCTGATTGATTGATGCTGGTCTAAAGATGGTGAAAGAACATTGAATCATGAATCAGGACATATGAGTTTCATGCAACTACCACTACTACTGCAATATCACTATTACCACTGATACCTACATGGTGCTTTAAAGTTTGAAAAGCATTTAACATGCATTGTCTAATTTAAGGCTGAGAACAGCACCATGACATAAGTATTAATGGTTTTATTATCCCCATCTTATTGGGCTTGGGGTCAGAGATATTCAATTTATGGTCATAAAGATAATCATTATTAGAAGGAAGATTTGAATCTATAAATTTCTAGTATCAATTGTTCTATTTTCTAGTCATAATGGAGTGGTATCATGAATAAAATTTTACAAAAAGGTAAACTGAGGCAGTTTTCCATGCAAGATAACAGTTTATTAATAGATCAACAAACAAACTAATAAAGAATTCTCTTGTCTGCCTCTATTTGTGCCAAAACACCCAGAGTGAGAAATGATAATAGTTTTTAAACCTAACCGTATTTTCCTTCCGATTAGCTTGACAGTATATCATTTGTACCACAACTAGCAAAGAGAAGGCAATCCTGATTGGTGTATGTTTTAATTAGTAAATGCCTTGTGGTCTAAAAGTGATCATATTGCTTGATAAGGCCCTTCAGAAACTGTCTATCCTTTAGATATCTATCAAAAATGAAGAAAAAGATGGATCGCAAGGTCATATTGATTTTTAAATAATAAAGTATATTTTCCTCATTGTCCACTTTGATTCACTGATGCTATCTCCTCAGTGAATCACTAATATGACAATTATAAATCTCAGGATTGACTCTCTAAGATACAAAAAGATCTAAAGTTAAATACTTCGTAGAGGGTTTTTAGCTATAAGGCTTAAGTATTTTACAACGATGAGAATTGTAGGAGAGGAAGAGGCAGAGAAATTGATTTATTAATAGTGATCATTAGGACAAATCCCCTTGGGTCAGGAAGTCTTAAATGAAAAATGGTGCAGATAACAATATTATACAACAATCAATTCTGATGGATGTGACTCTTTCAAACAATGACATGATTGAGGCCAGTTTCAATGATCTTGTGATGATGAGAGCCATCTACACACAGAGAGAGGACTGTAGGAACTGAGTGGGAATCATAACAACATTCTCACTCTTTTTATTGTGTTCGTTTGCTTTTTGTTTTCTTTTTCATTTTCTTGCCTTTTTGATCTAATCTTTCTTGTGCAGCAAGATAATTGTATAAAATGTTTATATATATGGGATTTAACATATACTGTAACATGTATAACATATTGGATTGCTTGCCATCTAGGGGAGAGGATGGGGGAAGGAGGGGGAAATCTGAAACACAAGGCTATGAAAGGATCAATGTTGAAAAATTATCCATGCATATGTTTTGAAAAAAAATTAATTTAAAAATGGTGCAAGATTAGGAGTAAGATGGAAGAGTGGACATTTGGTCTCTTTCTTTGCAACCCAATCCTATTGGTCCATTTCGTCTGTTCATCATATCTTAGGGTCACACTTCTCATGCAGCTTTTTGGTTTCTGAGACTATATCCTTAATGCAGTCATCTTATCTGTAAGGGTCTATTAGAAAGGTCAGTTAAGCACAATTGAGATATAAGTAGGCCAATGGTCTCTGAGTGCTCAGTCCTCAGAAGTGATTGGAGTTGAGTACATAGGGACTTCCTTCGTGGGTGGGACCTCAAGTCATGACGGGAATCCTAAAATCTCACTCTGAAATTGTGTCAGGTTCAGGATGTAATCTCCATCATTTATTGGCTTGTGTCTGTGACCTCATAGACCCGATAAAAGCTCCGAGGAGAAAGGACTCCACCTCTTTTCCATCTGTTTAATCCCATCACCCCTTCTCTCTAGTTGAGCTAGCTGTACTTAAGGGGTGTGGCAGGTAGTTTTCTTTATTACCTTGACCACCTGGAGGCACATATCCTGATAAGCCTTCTAATGAAGGATAAATACTTTTTGGCACTGGGGAGCACTCCTGCTTTTTTTTTTCCCTTCGGGTGTGTTTTTTGTTAAAAAATCACCATTCTACCAGAAACTGGAAACTAAGTGGATGCCCATCAGTTGGAGAATGGCCGAATAAATTATGGCATATGAATGTTATGGAATATTATTGTTCTGTAAGAAATGAACGGCAGGATGATTTCAGAAAGGCCTGGAGAGACTTACATGAACTGATGCTGAGTGAAATGAGCAGAACTAGGAAATCATTATATTCTTCAACAATGATACTGTATGATGATCAATTCTGATGGATGTGGCTCTCTTCAACAATGAGATGAACCAAATCAATTCTAACAGAGCAGTAATGAACTGAACCAGCTACACCCAGAGAAAGAACTCTGGGAGATGACTATGAACCACTACATAGAATTCCCAATCCCTCTATTTTTGTCCATCTGCATTTTGGATTTCCTTCACAGGCTAATTGTACACTGTTTCAAAGTCTGATTCTTCTTGTGCAGCAAAATAACTGTATGGACATGTATACATATATTGTATTTAACATATACTTTAACATATTTAACATATATTGGTCAACCCGCCATCTGGGGGGGAGGAGGGGAAAAATTGGAACAAAAGGTTTGGCAATTGTCAATGCTGTAAAATTACCCATGCATATATCTGGTAAATAAAAACTATAATTAAAAAAAAAAAAAGAATCACCCATTCTAGTTTCTAACTCATAAGCTTGCTCTGCATTTACAACTCTACTCTAGGGCCTGGTCACAGTTTAACCCATAATGTATCTCTACCTTCTCTTCCAGATGAGGAACTGTTATGTCTTCTTGAATATCAATTTTAATAATTAATAATTAATATTTCAATATTATGGAAATTATTATTGGAATTATTAGTCTATCCTAATTCCCAGGTCTAATCAGAGAAACTCTGGTAAATATAATATCAATCTTACCTCTGTTTTGAGGTCCTCAGAAGTCTTCTTGCTATCTCATCGGAATGCAGTTTGAGCACAACAGAACACCTGAGAATTTTGGCAGACAAGGTTAGACTTTATTCACGTGGTTTACACCTTACTCTATGACCTCCTGCACTATCTTGGTATCGCTCCCCAGAGTCAAGCTCCAGGGGGAAAAAGAGATCAAAAGAGATTGAGTCCTTCCTCCTCTGAGCTTATATAGGGTCTATGAGGTCACAGACACAAGCCAATAAATGATGGAGATTACATCCCGAACCTGACTCAATTTCAGAGTGAGATTTTAGGATTCCCGTCATGGCTGGAGGTCCCACCCACGAAGGAAGTCCCTATGTACTCAACTCCAATCACTTCTGGGAACCTCAGAGATCCTTGGCCTACTTACATCTCAATTATGCTTGCCTGACCTTTCTAATGGACCCTTACACTGATCCTTTGGAAACTTCTTTTAGGCATTCTGAAATAGACTTGTTCTAGCAGATCTACTTATTTCTCCATTTCATGTCACTTGTAAAAATGCCTAGATGCTTTTATTAAAATCTTTTGCAAAATAGATCACAACACAATTTAGTATAATCTCTTTAATTTTGCTTTACCAACATCTAGATCTTGTAAAACTAGCTTAAATCATATGGTTCTAATATTATTAATAGTGTTATATGAAGAGCATCAAATTAAGAATCACTATATTAAATAATTTGCATTTTTTCCATACTCCTTGCTACTTCTACTTTTATTTAAAATAGGTATTTGATTTAGACACTGCCAACAATAGCAGGAAGGGAGAATCTAAAAGAATCTATGAGGATCTGACTTTTAGAATTAGTCCTTCTGATTACAGTTGGACATATACTAATATAGATATATAAGCTAAGGTTAAATTGGCATTGATCCACCATCGTTTAACTTCTTTAGACTGATATTTACCTTATTCTTCACTTCAGTTTCAAGAAGGGAAGAAATTTCAGTTTATTACTTATAACTGTTTTGTGATATGTTACTAAATAGTTATGTTGATGTGTTTAGGAAATTTATATAACAACTAGCCCCCTCAAATTGCCTGATCTATGTAGAGATGAAAAATACAATTGCATATATAAAATTCTGAAACTAGCTTTTAGAATATAATCAAGATCTCTGGATACCATTAGAATCATTTGATCTCATTGCTTCCCCTCCCCCCCATTTTTTTTTTTCTATATTATAGCTATTCATTTCAATTGCCCATTTCCCTTTTAGGAGAATGAGATGCTGCTAAGGATCTAATCTTAGATTACAATACTCTTTGTAAGTAGATACTTATATGTCTAAGTTTAATGGCCACACAAATGAATTTACCTAAGAGATGCTTATTTTAATTTGATTGTAATCAAAGACCTGGGGTGGAACGTATAAACAGACTAAGTAATTAATTCCAGATTATATCAAGTGAGTTGTCTATAGTAATACATGTTCAGTTATTAATTATGTTCATATAAAATAGTTATTATAGCCATATAGAGCCTTGCTCTTAAACACTCTCTAAACATGAGGATGTCTTTAAAGTAATTATATAATTTACTTGCATTTCAGAGCATGATCTACATACAAGGACTTAACCTTGAACATGAACGCATGACTACCAGCTAGCGGATGACAAGCCCAAATACTCATCTAGTGTTTAGAATATGGAAAGAATTATAACTTCAGACTGAATAAGTTAGATCTTACATGCTTGCATCTTGTTATAGTAATTTATATGTCTTCCTGCCTTAGAATATTAGGTAAAGATTTAGTATATGTTCATATTTTCTACTGACTATTTGCCATGATTATAGAAATATGTAGCATTAGACTTAGAGTAGTATGATATAAGGCTTGTAAGTTAGTCTGGAGTTATATAGTAGAAAACTTAGAGTGTCCAGTTAAATAATCTGCATTTTATCCTACAGATACTGGGAAGATTTTTGAACAGGGGAGCAAAATGATGAAAAAAATTGCATAAGGAAGAGATATCTGGCCATAGTATGCAGTATGGACTAGAAGGGAGAGTGAATTAGAGATAATTGCAGTACAATAGTTTGGATAAGAAGAGATAAGATCATGACAGAGCAATAGTGGTATGAATAAGAAAAGGCTAGAGGAATATGAGAGATATTGTGAAAGAAAAGATAGCAGGATTTGGTGATTGCATGCTGTGGGTGGGAAAAAAGAATCAAACATAATTCAAAAATTTGTCTTAGATATCTAAAAGAATGGAAAATGTCACTAAAAGAGTAGGAAAATCATAAGGAGGAGCTTATTTGAAGAGGGTAAATAGTCTAGTATTGTTTCTGCTGATAAAGGAAAAATGGCAAGATTTGTATGAACTTATATAGAATAAAATGAGCAGAACTAGGAAAACAATTTCTACAATGACAGTAACATTAAAAAATAAGCTATTTTGAAAAAGTAAATAATATTGATTGTTAATTCAATCATTTTTTTTCAGTCATGTTTGACTCTTTTTGACCCATTTGGGATTTCTTTGGCAAAAATACTGGAATGGTTTGCCATTTCCTTCTCTAGCTCATTTTTACAGACAAGGAAACTGAGGTAAACATCATTAAGCCAGATTTGAACTCAGGAAAAGGAGGCCCAGTATTCCATCCACTAAACCACCTACCTACCCCTAACATCAAATACAATAACTAACAGATTCCAGAGAACTGGAATATAAGGAAAGCTACCCATCTTGTCTTTCTGAATGTCACAGGACTTAATCATTGGAATGATCTATAATGGAACTTAGTAAATGCTAACTAAAGGACTAATAAAATAATATTATATTATAAAATATAAATATTTTAATATTAAATATAATTCATATAATATATAATATTATATATGTTTATTACATAAATATATAACAAAATAATAAAGGATTAACAAAAATTTGGCTTATTGTTTCAGTATCATCAGAAGAAAAATATTAGAAATTATTAAATGTCTAATAAATTTAAAAGGTAGAACCTAAAAGAGAAAACAACATATAAAACAATGAAATGTCATATTTGGGAAGATAATCCTAAAAATCACTACACTATGCAAATCAATAAAAACCTTAGGGTTTATGGGGAAAATGAAGGTGGAGCACAATACCTAAAAATATTTATTGACATAAAAAGATAGCCACCTAAAAAAATGGTAGCACAGTTTTATACATGTTAAGTGGTTTAAAAATACATAAATACAATATATAGTGGCAATGTCTCTAGTCTCAGCCTGCTACTCACAGCCTTGAGCTTCAGTGATTCAGTTCCCACAGGCTCAGGTTGACAAAATCAATCAACAAGAGGGTAAACTCAGGCTATAATTTTAGGACGGGGGATTGATGTGTGGAGGCTATTATTAAAGATGGAGAGAATAGAGTTCATGGATACAAACCAACCTTCTTCCCACAAATTTTACTGTATCAGATAATATTCAATACATACTGTAACTCAATGGTGCAGTGGATGGAGCATTTGGGCTTGGAATCAGGAAGACTTATCTCCCTTAGACACTTATAGCTGTGTGACTGAACAAGTCACTTAATCCTGTTTGTTTCAGGTTCTTCATCTGTAAAAATGAGTTGATGAAGGAAATAGCAAACCACTCTAGTATCTATGCCAAGAAAATCCAAAATGGCATCATAAAAAGTCAGACAAGTTTGCATTAGAAGAATTGTACTCTGTGAACTACTGCTAAGTGGTAAAAAGAAGGTTATTTGAAATTAGATGAAAAGTTGTAACATTAGATGTGGATAGACATGGCTCCTTGTCCTTTTATTTTTTTCTACAACTGGAAGCAGTTTTCTATGTTCCATACCTGTTTCTCCCAGACAAAATTGCTCATAAGTAAACTGTTTGTATTATCCCCAAATTATTCCTTTATATAAGAATCATATTGCAACAAATTCATGTTTTCAAAAGTAGTGTTACAGCAGACCTGATGATGTTCATCTCCATAGTTTTCAAGTTTCTTTATAATAATTTTTATTTGTTATATGAAAAAAATAAACCAACCCTGAGGAGATATGCTATAACATAGATGATTAAATCATAGAACAGAGTTGTATATTAATTATATCTTTGTGTTCTTCATTCTTTTTAAAATTTGTTTCCCTTTCTCCCCATTCTCCCATTAACAGGATGCAAAGGGAAGATTTCCCCCCCCCCCCCCCCAGGGATTAAGATCCTTTTTTTTTTTTTTTTTTTAAACCACAAAATAAAGGGGAAAAATTGAAATCAAATTCCTTTTATACATAATAAAAATTTCTGGCATTTCCCCCACTTCACAAAATGGTTTTTACAAGAATATTATTTGAGACTTAAAACAATATTGTGAAGTAAGCCTGGTTGTCAACATTTTACAGATAAGGAAACAAGGCCAAAAAAATTTAAATAATAAGCCCAAAGTCATCTTGCTATTATTGATGGCAGAGTTGGGACTAGAACCAATGTCTTCTGGCCCTAATTCTGGGTTTTCTTTACTACACTATCTCAATCTCTGTTCTACTCTTCTGAATCTTTTGTGCAAAGCTCATTAGCAGTCTGCCTTGTACTATGTTTTAAAAAATAAGCAATAACCCCTAGCAAAAAGTATTCATTGAGAAAGCTAATGTTTTCTGGTTTTTATTTAATTGAATCAAATTATGATTAACAATAATGCATTTTACTAGGATGGATTAAGTTTAGCATTTGAATATACTATTATTTTCTAAAATAATATGTTCTTGTTTTATTGAACATAGGAAGAAAATAACCTGTTATGCTTTTGCTAATACCTCTATTTATTTGGGCTGAGAATGTCTCTGTTTTTTTATGCACTGAGACAATTACTGCCCCAAGCTTGGGAAAGTGTCCAGATTGGGGATTGGTTTCAAAGACTTTTAATAGGTCTTCCTCAATGTGAGCACTGTCTTTCATTTGGTATTTCATCAAAGTCACAAAATTTCCTGTTTGTTTATTTTTCTTATGTTTTTTGCAAGGTTTTAAAAATTATTGCAAAATTCTGAATTTTCACAGATAATAAAACTCACTGAAATTAAAAAATTAGAAATTGCAATCTTGCCAATAGATTAATTATAATGCTTTTTCATATTATTTTTTGTTCTTAGGCAAGATGTTTTTGGACACCAAAAATAAAGTATTCGGTTCACATTCAGGATTGAAAAAAATTTCCCTTGATATTCATTAAATTTGTATTTTTCTAACGTGGCAGATAGAGACCTCATGTATTTAATCTGTCATAGTTCATTTTCTACATTGTCTGCTGTAGTCTAAATCTGCAATTCTGTCCTTCAAAGTGGATATGTGTCATAGATATATATATAATCAGTAGATTTAGGTATTTGAGATATGGTATTTTCTCATCTCACAGAATCCTTGCTTTTTGTTGTTATTTTTAAAGCAAATGCCATATAGGACTTCAAAAGCAAGATGTACATTCTGTTTACATTCTGAACATTGTGATTATATAAGAATAATCTTTTTTGGGGGGGAGGGTAAGGTGAGGAAAAAGTTCCAGAACTTTAGATAGGACATGTAATTGGAAAATTGCCTCGTCTCTCCTTGTCCGATCTATCCTTGATTCAGTTACTAAAATGGTTTTTCTAAAGTACATGTCTGATCATGTCATCAATGCCCCATCTACCCACCCCAATCATTAAACTCCAGTAGCTTTCTATTGCCTCTAAGATCAAATACAAAATCTTCTGTTTGCCATTCAAAGCTGTTCACACTATTAGCTCCCTCCTACTTTTCCAGTATTCTCCCCAGTGACACTGACCTGACTGTTCAACAGACAAGACACTCAATCTCTTTTCTCCAGACATTTTCTGATTGTCCCCATGATTGGATTGGAACACTATCCCTCCTCCATTTCATCTATGGTTGACTCCATGCTTGGAACACTCTCTTCTCCACTTTATCTACTGGCTTTCTTTAAGTCCATTTTCTTCCTTCTGTCCTCCCTCCCTCCCTCCCTTCCCTCCCTCCCTTCTTTCCTTCCCTCCCTCCCTTCCTCCCTCCCTTCCTTCCTCCCTCCCTCCCTTCTTTCCTTCCTTCCTTCCTTCCTTCCTTCCTTCCTTCCTTCCTTCCTTCCTTCCTTCCTTCCTTCCTTCCTTCCTTCCTTCCTTCCTTCCTTCCTTCCTTCCATCCTTCCTTCCATCCTTCCTTCCTCTTTTCCTCCCTCCCTTCCTTCCTTCCTTCCTTCCTTCCTTCCTTCCTTCCTTCCTTCCTTCCTTCCTTCCTTCCTTCCTTCCTTCCTTCCTTCCTTCCTTCCTTCCTTCCTTCCTTCCTTCCTTCCTTCCTTTCCTCCTTGTATCCACAAAAATATCATACCCTATGCTCTTACCTACAAATGCTTTTAAAAACTTTTTTTTCTTTTGAATGCTGAACTCTCTCGAGATATCTTGGGGTTACTAGCTAGATTTCTTTCTTAAGGATTATTCCTTAAATCAAAGTCCTAAAATGAAGGACAAACAACAATTCTCATCTAAAAATTGCACTTTCCCCAATCCTTCTTCATTCCAGTGCCTTACCACAGTTAATTATTTTCCATTTATTCTTATAAAGCTTACTTTGTACATGCAACCTATATCATTAGGTTTTAAGCTCCTTAAAGGAAATGGACTGTCTTTTGCCTCTTTTTGAATTCCCCATAGCTTGACATAGTGCTTGACACATAGTAGGCATATAATAAATATTTGTTGATGTGTAAATATTTTAGCTTGTATTGGATCCATCCTGGCACTGAAGCTTTGGGGACATTTCTCCTTTTGGAGATAAGTACATCCCAGCAGAATGTGGGAATAGGGGAGCTATTTCAGCCCTAGCTATTGGTAAAGAAGACACTGAGTATCATTTGAGAATTTAGTAGTGAATGTTTTTTTTTATGCCAGCTTTTCTAGAGCAGAAGTGGATACTTGGCATCCCTAAACTTTATGTCTGTAAGTCACATTTTTATAGTAAAACCAAAGAGAGGAGAGGAAGATGATATAACTGATGTAATTCAAAGTTTCTGCCTGTCATTACTGTCTGAGATGTTAGTTAATATCATGGTAATTTACAATTGCATGACAATAATTTAATACATCACCTGCTGTCTTGATGTCCCAAAATAAAGAATTAATTTTAGCAACTTGGTGCTGTGGCTCAAAACCCTATATCCAGGGCTCTATCAATTATATGAAAGTGCTCCTACCCTGAGAACTTGAAGAGTTCTCATAATACCAATCAAAAAGAAAATTTTTGCTTTAATAATTTAATAAATTAAGGTTTAAATCAAGTCTAAAATTACACAGACAATTGCCTCAATTCTATATTTTACTTAATTAATGTACTACAAAACACAAAGAACAATGGATTTAGAGACAGAAGGGAACCCTAGATTTAGACCCTGACTCTTAATAGTTACCAGCTGTGTATCCTTGGCAAGTCCCCAAGCTGAAGCTTCATCATCTATAAGAAGATAATAATTTTCACACCGTACCTACTCAAACAGGGCTCTTGTTAGAAATGTATTATGAGGGAAGGTCATTAGGAATGAATTGTAAAAGCACTAGAGAAATGTGAGTTTTGTTGAAATTAGTCCCATTTTAAAAATTTTCCAAATAATTAACACCCTTTATGATTTAGAATAATCAAAAATGATTTCAAAACCTTTGCTACATCAAAAAACAATTTACGTCATCTTAAAGACTAATAGCTTCAACCTAAAGGTTGAGGCAAAATGAGGCCCCCAAATAGTCTCAAGTGTTACTATTAAAATTATTTTTTAAATATTTGTTGATATCTTTTGTTTTTATATCATCTTCATATATTCCTCCCCAGTCCTGCCCCTTTCTCTCTGATTCCACAAAAAAAGAAGGAAAAAGATCAGGGAAAGTAGTTCAAGACTAGTCAACACAGTATATACATCGATGTGGGAATTTATTTTGTTTTATTGAATATACTGATTTTCTTTTTTTTTCCCTTGAGTATTGGCAGAAGAAGGGCGGGCACTGGAAAGTGGGAGAATGGCTGGGGAATCATGACAGGTAAGAAAAGAAAAAGGAATGGAAGGGAAATAAAAAAAATCATTGATGCATTCTTTTTAAAAACATAGAGAAAAGAATAGAAGAGCCCGAAAGAAAGCTAGACAAACAGGACAGCTTTAAAATCTATATGTCAACCCAATTATATATATAAAAAAGAAAAACAAATTATATCTCTATATATTATATATAACATACAAATATATAATATATATACACATACATACATATGTATAGTAGAGAAACATACAATTTCATGTACAGTCCCCCCTTTTATATTCTACATATAGTCAACATTTCCATTCTATTTGGCATTTATTACTTAGAATAAAATTTTTTTAAAAATATTTTTTAAAAAGAGATTTAAGATAACAAAACTTACCAACCCAATAATCAATTCTTATATGATATGCACTTCATTCTCATAATTTACCCACCTCTACAAATAAGGCAGTTATATTCCTATATTTTTCCTATGGGGCCAAGTTAATCAATATAATTGATTATGCAACATTTAATTACTAATTGTTCTCAATTACATTGTATATATTGAGTATTCACTTCTCCCTATTTTATTGTGATTTATATAATGTCTTCCCATGATTCTCTGCACTGTCCATATTATTTCTAATAATACAGAAATATTCTATTACTCTTATGAACTACAATTGTGCCTTCCCAATTTATCAACAACAACTTTATTTCCACTACTTTGTAAAAAACATCAATATAAATATGTTGGTGTATATAAAATATACCAAGAAATATTTGAATTCTTTAAATTGTGGGACTAATAGGGAAATCCATGGATAGACATATTGTCTTAGCATACTTATAAATTGTTTTCTAGAATGGTTGGACTTGGTTGGACCAATTCAGAGTTCCACCAAGAGTTTACATATTCATATAACATATGTCTAAGAAATCCTACTTCTAAAGGGGTTCCCTGTAGCCATAACTGGCAGTAGAAACATTTTTTTATTGGAATAGGTTTAAAAAAAACCCTAGATACCCTAGTTGATACCTTAGGTAAATCAGAGTTTATACCTACCCAACCAGTATTTCCAATATCTGGGGTGCCTATAGTGGACTTACTTGAGTAGGGTGTCAAGGGTAGAGATCCCGAATGGAAAAGGTATTCCCTAGAAGGGCATTTCCCCCAGACCAAATCTTTACATTTCTACAGTAAAACAACAAAAACAACAACTGGAAATGACCAGAACAATTCAAATCAGTTATTTTCTTTAGAATGTCTTTATTTTCTTTAGAATGTCTCTCTGTCAGACAGCCAGATGGCAGTGAGGGATAATACTTTGTACTAATCACTTAGGAAGACTAGTAGTGCTTTAAGAATTAGACTCAAACAACAATGATCCTTTCCATTGTAAAATGTGGCATCAAAATTTCCATAACAGACAAAATAAACTTCAGTTCTGTGAACACCAAATATGAACTATTTTAATTTTTGTTACTGATAATTTTTAATCTTCAGCTCTCTGCTAGCTGTTTCCATTTATATATTTTGTACATCATTTAAATTCAGCATGATCAAAACCACCCTTATCTTCCTTCTTAAATTTTCTCTTTTCTCTATTTTTCAGTTTTCCAACCACCTTGGCTTGAAATACCAGATATCCTTTTTTTTTTTTTTTTTAATCACATTTACCAATTTGATAGCTATGAGGTCAGAATTGCTTTAGTTTTAATTTCTCTAATTAATTGTGATTTTAGCATTTCTTCATATGACTATAGATAGGTTTGATTTCTTCCTCTGAAACCTGCCTGTTCATGTTCTTTGACCATTTATCATTTGGGGAATAACTTGCATTTTTATAAATTTAATTCAGTTCTCTTTATGAGACCTTTATCAGAGATACTTGCCAGAAAGATCATTTCCCAACTTTTTACTTTCCTTCCCAATTGTGGTTGTATTGGTTTTGTTTGTACAAAAATTTTTAAATTTAACATAATCAAAACTATCCATTTCACATTCCATAATGTTCTCTATATCTTGGTTGCTTATATTTGTTCCCATTCTTCATAGATCTTCATAGACAGATAAACTATATTTGCTCTCTTAATTTGCTTATGATATCCCCTTTTTTGTATACCTCTTGTATCCATTTTGACCTTATCTTGTTATATGATGTAAGATGTTGGTGTATACAAAGGTAATTCAAGAATGACTTTCATGTAAAAATGGATCATTTCTTTTGAATTATAATATAATCACTTTTATTTTTATATTATTCGGTGCTTCCCATGTCTATTGACTCACAATTCTTTTCTTGAAGAAAGTATTTGTAATTTATGAACATAAAACTCTGCGTGACATGTCTTTGTCCTTTCTCTCTTGAGTCCTGACTCATAGTTTCCAATGTATTTTCACTATTTTTAGCTTTATCCCTTCATTATTTTGACAGACTTTAGTTAAATGCCTGAAATTGCCAGGCACTGTATAAGATACTAGAGGTACAAAGAAAAAACAAAACAGTCCTTGACCCACAAAAGCATGGACACAGATAAATACAAACCAAATACAAAGTAAGTTTAAAAAAAAAAAATCAAGAGACATCAGCAACAGTGGAAATTAGGACAAACTTAATAAAGGAAATGGCACTTGAGCTGAATCTTGAAGTTAGCCATTTTAAGAAGTGAATGTGAGATAAAAATGCATTCTAGATGTGAAGACAGCCTGGGAAATGGAGATGGAATATCATGTACCAGGAACAACAAGTTAGCCACTTTGGTTATTGGTTCACCAGAGTAATTGAAGGGGTATTAAGCAGTGTAATCCTGGAAAGGTAAGTTATATATCATAAGGTTTTAAATATCATAGAGAGGAAGAAATTATTTTATTTGATCCTCAGAAAGATGGTTTGTTCTATCCTAGAGAATCCTTGATAATCTTGAGCAGGAGAATGATAGGGTCAGAATTATTCTTTCAGAATATCGACTCAGCTGTGTGAAGGATAAATTGTAAATGGAAGATACTTCAGAGAGAGAAACTCATTAGGAAGCTATTACAATAGAGCAAGAGAGAAGGGATAAATTAGTCTGAATTAGTGGTGGCTGTGTGAATGGAGAGAGTGGAATACATATAAGAAGTGTTAGGAAGATAGAATCAACAAGCCTTCCCCACTGACTGGATATAAAGGAAGGGAAAGGAGAGAGTTGAAGAAGAGTACAAATGTTTGAATAATTGAGTGACTAGAAGTATGGTGGTTTTACATAATAAATATATATGTGTGTGTATATATACAGAATGAGAGATGAAGAGAGACAGAAACAGAAAAAAAAAAGAAAAAGGAGAGACAGAAAGAGAGAGAGAGAGAGGGAAAGAGACAGAAATACAGAGACAGAGGGGTGATGAAAGTGAGAGTAACAAGGTTTCTCAAATCAAATCAATATATTCCAAGAAAGGCAAACTGGTGTAGTAAATAGAGACCAGAGCTCTTAGTCCAAAAATCATCAGTTCAAATCTTCCCTCTGATTCATATTGATTATGTGTTCCTAGGCAGATAGGCAGAACAAGGTATAGCATGCAAGAAGTGAAATCAAAAAGACTTGAATTTGAATTTTACCTCAGATACTTACTAGCTATGAGACTCTGGGTAGGTGATTAACCTCTTTAAAAGAGAACCTTGGTTTCCTCTTCTATTAAATAAAAATATAATAGTACTTACTTTCCTGGGGTTTTTTTGTTTGGTTTTTTATTTTTGGTGAAGATCAACTAAGATAACATATATACGATGATTTGCAAACTTTAAGTGTTATATAAATGTTAGTAGTTATTATTGTTGTTATTGTTTAACTTCTCAGTGCCCCAAGCAATTCTCTAAACTCAGAGATTTTTAGTGTTACCCATGATCACATAGCTATGAGTATGAGAGGCAATTTAGACCCACTTCTCTCTTAAATCTAGAATTTTTTGTATCCTCAGTGATTAGCACAATGCTGAGCACATGATATGTTCTTAATAAATGGTTATTACCTGATAGGTTCTGCTTATTTTGAGCTGCTGAAAGAGCTTCAAATTCACATTTGTTCATATTTATCCTGACTTTTCAAAGTATTATATTCCTTCTAATACTATCCAACGTGCACAGCCTACTATAGATTGGGAGTTTCTTAAAACATATAATGAGACTTTGTGAGCTAGGGAACAGTGAAAGGCTCCATCTAGAAACCATTCCTCCAGCAGGAAAGGACTGGAAATTCTAGAGTCATAGTATGGAGCTGGAGTCCAGCTACCAAAGATATAAAGAAGAGAGGACAGAAGTGGGAGGTTAGGTCCAGATTAGAAATGTAAATTAGTTCCAGAAAATCACAAAAGTATGAGGAGATACAGTATAGAGTGAAGCAGAAGACTCAGATCCAGGAAGAACATGGAGGACCTAAGTTTAATCAAGGTTTTGGTTCAATTTACCACCTTTGTCATCTTGAAATTGCATATGTATTTTTTATGCCCCTGTCTTCAAGCCTCCCTTAAATGAGTTTTAGCCAGGCTGCTCCCCATTGCAACTAGTTTTACCTCCAGTGCTCGATACCGAGTCCAGTATTGTTAGTACTATTAGCACAATATGCTTTACTTCAGTGAAATATTCATATATTAATAAATATTGAATTAGTTAAATTGATGTTAATAAATGTTGAGCAAAAATGTCAGTATAAAAAAATCTCAGCTGTCGTACAATTGGCCACAGTGAGAGCAAAGATGAGTAGTTCCAAATTGGGCAGCCTATCTGAAGCTACAAAGTATCTTGCTTCTTCCTGGAGATGGTTTCTATAGCAGTGGGTCTTCACTAGAAAAAATTCCAATGAGGAAACTTTCATAATACTCCATTGAAATCACAAGAATACTAGAGAAGATTTAAAATTTTCAGTCCACCCATGTAATAAGCAGAACTATTGAATATTTCATTTGGCCTAGCTTATCAGGGCACTATGAACATAGAAAATTTGGGAACCTCTGAAATAGACAATTTATAGCCTCAGCAAATTGTCTCTGAGACTTGTGCAACGTCACACAATCAGTATGTATCACAGATAAAACCTGAATCCAATTCTTCTCAATTCTAAGACCAAAGTTCAATCTAATTTGCCAAACTACCTTCTCCCTCCCCACCACCAAGATTATGAGAATTACACTTTGGCATTTCTAAAGTTTTTATATTTGGTTAAGAAGTTTACTGAAAATTAGACATAAAAACTGAGTAACAACAATCTCAACTTTAAAGAATATGCTCTATTATTGTTGTGATCAGTTATTGAATATATGGAGATAAATAGTCAACTATTTTGTTTTCAGAGAAAACATTCTAAAAGCAGACGTTAGTTACATCAGGAAGTATAGGTTAGAAAATAAGAGGAACTTTCAGTGTATCAAAAATTATGATACTATGAAACATTTAAACATAATGATGCTCTGAAGTTTTTTTTTGTTTGTTTGTTTTTTATTTTTGCTTTTATAAAGCAAGCAATTATCTTTCAGGGATGATTCAAGTACAATCCTGCCTAGAGCCTGAGGCAGGATGAGATGAACACCCTCCTAGCCCTATTAGTTTATGATATGATCTCTAATAAGGGGGTGTTTTTTTAAACATCCTGTCAACTTGTTATGATAACATAAATGACCTTAAGTATGGAGATGATGATATTCTAAGTTAATGTGTCTCTTGAAGTGGGTTTCATCAGGGGTGAAAAACTGCTTCTTTGCAAGACTTAAGCAGGTACAACAGGTATTCTTCCACCTGGTCTCCAAGTGGAGACACTATCAGATCTGCCAAAGTTGTTAATCCATTTATCCACTAGACCAGTATTTAGTAAATAATAATTTCATGTATTTCTGTTGAAGAAAAGTAAAAAAGATAAAATTACAACTTGGGGCATTAAGAATCTCCATAAACCTATTCAACTATTGAACTAATTTCTAAGGTGCCTACTACAAAATCAGTGTTGATGACACAGATGATGTTGGTATTGATCTCTTGTGTGTGTTATTGCTAATTCCTACACAGAAAAAACTTAAATAGATTCTGCCTTCTCAGAATTTATAGTTTAATATGTATTAATGATATATACAAATAATTTAAGGACAGAATAGCATAAAACATGACTCCAAAACAAAATGTAGTATGGAGATCCATGAGGAGATCTATGGGAATTAAGTGTATACATTGATTAAAACCCAGTTTAATAAAGTTTATGCCCTGTAGATGGATTAGAATAAGTTAGAGGATCTACTCAGAACTGCTTGGACAAGACTCTGGATAAATCAAATGTACAGGAAAGTTTGCTCCTTTAGTCTGGTTTCTATAAGATAAAAAAGGATAAAGGGAGCCCTATTAGATTTCCTTAATTCTCTACACCTGATGTACAATTATGTGTGGGCTACTACCTTATCCCCAAAATACTCTAGGTTGATCCAGAGAGAGAGTACAAGGATTTAGTAAGGTGTCCATTTACTATCAAAATTCATGAGAACAATTTAGATGGCATTATTTATTTATTTATTGCTGAGACAATTGGGGTTAAGTGACTTGCCCAGGGTCACACAGATAAGAAGTGTTAAGTGTCTGAGGTCAGATTTGCACTCAGGTTTTCCTGACCAGGGCTGGTGCTCTATCCATAGATGGCATTATTTACTTATCTTTGCTCTCCACACTTTAGGGAAGTTTGGGTAAAGTAGACAAATGACATGGCCAATCTAAGCTAGCTCTGGAACTTATTAGTCATTAGTGTTTAATCCTAGTGTTTGAGAGATAGGGGAAGATGGGATAGTCCTTTTCTAAAAATGATGGGATCCAAGTTATAAGGAGAGTACATGTAAAAGAGTTAGGTCTGGTCACAGTATAACAACCTCAGGGTTGGAAAAGACTTAGGAAATCATCTAGTCTTACTCCTACTGATCAGCAAGGTGTTCTGCAAGCATTCTCTCTGCAGTGCTCATCTAGCTGTTGTTTGAAGACCTATAGTTATGATAAAAGTACCACCTTTCCTAACAAGTGCCTGATATGCAGTAGGTATTTCATATATGTTTGTTGAGTTGAATTTATTTCAACATGATATCTTCAAATACTTGAAGACATTTTTCATGTTTCCCCTAAATCTTCTGTCTTTCGGAAGAATAAATGTGTCCAATTTCAAAAAATCTTCATATGGCATGGGTTCAAATCCCTTATCATTTTTGATTGTATTATTCTACATAGTCCTAGCTTTTCTCTACTTCCCTATTTCCTTGAGAATTTCCTAAACTCAAGACAATATGACTATACAGTGAGGCACAGAAATCTCTAGCAGCCAGGAATGTATGCAGAAACCTAATTTAATATGCTTTGTGACTAGAAAAAAATAGATTTTGACTAACATTTTCTTTCAGAACATTGTAATAGATTTATTTTGTCAATAAGAATTCAAAGCCCAGGGAGTACATAGAGATTAAGAAAAAATATATATAGGGAACAGCTGCTGCTGATGCTTTATCTAACTCAATTTGATTCTTTAAAGGTACCTGGAATCAAATCACCCTGATGTGTGACCATGTGGTCAGGAACAAATAGGCTGTATTTGAGAGGCTGATTCATGAGACTGAAAAGGTGATAGGTCTTTTCAATCCATTCTTCTACATTTAGCAGCAAATGGTCTACAAATGGATAGTTTTATGGTAAGCATTATTACTGTACTACTAGAAGATGAAAGTAACATCTAAAACATGAAACCTATACATTCCCAAGGGGTTCAATAAAGAATGTCCACATTCACAAAAAACACAAGGTCACCTTGTGACCATGTAAAAGATGAGCTTGTCCAGGCCTATACCTTATACCAGCTTGGTCTTATACCAGCTATTGGCCTGCCAAAACATGCATATGTATATGATTTGGAAAGAAAATTATTTGACAGTAGTGTAATTTGAAATTGGGTTGTTCTTGCGTCATTTTAGATCAGTATGTTCTTACTGTATGATCTGACTTTAAGTGTTTGGAGAATACTGATTATTGGCAGCATGTAGTGTAGTTGATCTTGCGGATAGTTTTTCTAAACTCATGATTGGTCTTTTGCACAACCCAAACTTGGTACTTTTTCAACATTTTTAGAAAGCTTAGACATTAGCAGTTGTTATGTGGATGAGAGACCTGTTTCTGGGGACAGAAGGGACTTAAATCTTGATTGATTGATCATATATATGAAACTAAAGGGACCTCAACATTTTTAGAAGAATAGGAAATAGGCACAAAGAGGTTTAATGCTCCAAGATTCCACAAATAATAAGGATCAAAGGTGGGGATTTAGATCTGTATCTCCTACTCCAAAACTAGGGCTCTTTCCACTAAGAGTCCTTCATACATGTAACTTCATACAAATGTTTGGTTCATCATGTAGTCTTATTCCTGAGGTACAAGTTCTGGCAGTCGTGTGGATGTGTTGGAGATGAAAAGCTTAAAGTCCAATTAAAGGTTTCTGCATCTAGATAAGATGTGAGAGTCTGAAATAGCATGTTGACCATGTGAGTGAAGAAAATTTTTATGATGATGAAAATTCCCTTAAAGGAAGCATTCTAAGACATAGGTCAATCCATGAACTATCTTTCTTTAAATGAATGATATCTGAGAAAAATGCATGAAAAGAGCCATTAGAACCCTTATTTCCCAATCTGAGTCTATCTCCAGGAAGGCACCCTACCACTATCATCTTTCAGGCATCCATCCAAGCTTTTATAATCATCTGAAAAAAAAGAAACTGAGACATATTTTTCTTCCCCCAAAAAAAGTATATCCAACTCTGTTGAACCTTAATAAATTAAAAATGTCAATGATGATAGCAACACTGAGAGGTATCGATTTGGGGTTCATTAAGTAGCTCAGTTATCCTCAAGGTTTTTGCTTAATTGGCCAACAAAACCTTTAATCACAAGAATCAAGCTGACATAATATGTGCTATACAGACCCACAACTTGACCTGAATGTCTAAAAAATCAAAAGAAAGTTGAGTATGTCCAAGAGTGTTGGGAAATTCAAATGAGAAAATGACCATAAATTAGCACTCTGTAAATCTTAGAGTGCTATAGAAAAGTCAATTGTTATTATTGTTGTTATTATCCTATAGTCACCAGACTTGCTTCCCTCTGCTGAGCTCAAGCGATGTTTATAGAACAATACAGGAGTATAACTAGTAAGTCTTTCAATAAACAAGCTTTATTAAAAATATGTGCACATATTTTTAAGTTTAATCTGCATTATTAATACTTTTTAAAGACTAGATAATTCACAAAGCAATAGATCAAATCCTGATGTTCAGTGATGGCTAGTTTTTAAGTAAGCCCTCTTACTTAAAATCCTGTATCATTTCTATTACTTCATAATTGATGGTAAGAAAACAACAACCAGAACATTAAAATAAAATATATTTTTCTACTAGTTAGTAATTATCAAGGTGGGGGGCTTTATTATTGATCCTATTCTTTATGTTGTTTCCCAGTTTCTTTAGTTGATTTATAAATTCAAATGATACTCTGCTTTTCTGAATCTGAATACCATTTTTGTGAGTGAGAGAAAAATTACAAATAATCAAGCTGTCAAATATTTATTTTTTAAAACAGATACAATACACACTGAAGAGATCCTGAAATTTTCAAAATATACATTAAATTTGTTACAGATTGTGCCCAATTCCCAAAGTTCTTCATCTGCAATACTATACAATAATTGAAGCTCAGACTAATGGTCTAAAATATTTTAAGATCTTGAATCATCTTCAGGATCATTTAATATTTTTAGCTTAGTGTTAGTGTTATGTTTCTAATTTTTTGAAAATCAGCAATCTGTGAAGGACAATATGTGGGAATTATAAATTAACTAGGACTTTCACATAATTGGAACATGCTATCCCCCAACCATTTTAAGTAAACGAGAGTTCATTGTATACTAACTTGCTAAGCTATATTGACTAAATATGAGTTGCTGACAAACAACTATTTGTTTCTGCAATCAATTTTAGTGAATGTATTGTGAGAATCATAAAGGAAAATTAGTTACAATGAGAAGTAAAATTGGTTCCTACAATTTTAACTCACAAAATGAAAATAGTTATATACTCTCTGCTTCTTTGAAATGAACAGTTTCCTTGAATGGAAAGCATCCATCCATGGGGAACTATCTATTGGTAGTTAATTTATACCCAGGAACATTGGTCCAGAATGCATGAGAATATACATGGGTCTGCAAATAGCTAGCTGAATGCTGAAAATTATGTTGAACTCTGCAGAGCTCAAACCCTGCTGCTGCTGTTTTCTGTGCATATGATCCAAAATCTGCCTCTTTGCATCTGGCCCCACAGCTCAGAATTTCATCTCTAAAACCAGTCTTTGATTCTGAATAAGCAACTCAATGTTTCTGTCTCTTCCCTAGGCAAGAACTTTATTGGCTCTAATTTTCTCATGTCCCCTAATCATAGATGTTCTATCAGATTTTGTCCTGGACTTTCTTCTTTTCTCCCTCAATACTACTTTACTTCATGCTCTCATCAGTTCTCGTGGATTTAATTATTATCTCTAGGCTAACAATTCTCAAATATACCTTTCCTACTCTAACCTCTTTGTGGCTCTCCAACCTTACATTTCTGATGTCTTTCAGATATCTGGAACTAGATGTGCATTAGACATAATAAACTCAACGTGTTCATTATCTTTTCCCCTTGACTTTCTCCTTCCTCCAAATTTCCCTGTTATTGTCAAGAGTACTACTATCTTTCCAGTTTTACAGGCTCAAGACCTAGATGTCATCTTAATCTTGTTACTATTTCTCTCACACCTGCCTCCATATTCGATCTCTTGCTAAAACTTGTCAATCTCACCTTTGCAAGATTTCTCAATTATGTCCCCTTCTCTCCTATCCTGTTCAGACCATTGTTTGCTCACACTTGAACTATTACAATAGCTTGTTGGTAAGTCTGCTAGCCTAAAGTTTTTCCCTACCTACTCCATCCTCTATTCAATTATTAAAGTGATTTTAATAAAGTACAGGCCTATCTAACCATGCTCAAAAGAGCATGACTTCCTTGAATTATCAACTAAAATCCTATCTTATACAGGAAGCATTTCTTAATTCTAGTACCACCCTTCTATTAAATATTTTTTAATTATTCTGTATATAGCTTATTTGTTGTATGCATAATAATATTGTGAACTCCTTTATAGAAGGAACTGTCTTTTACCTTTTTTGTATGTAAAGTGTATAAGCACTTTATATATATATATATAAGCTTAATAAATATTTACTGACTGGCTTAGTGTGTCCTCCAAATAACTTACCAACACTATAAATTATAGAACTGTATTGGTAAAAGTGGTTTCTTCATTGAAACTTCCCTTCACAGATGAAATCATGAATTACCTGGATATATCTATCTGGGAAATCATAGCTCTTCAAAAAAAATAAGAAATCTCTCTCTCTCTCTCTCTCTCTCTCTCTCTCTCTCTCTCTCTCTCTCTCTCTCTCTTTCCCTCTCTCTCTCTCTCTTTCTCTCTCTCTCTCTCTCTCTCTCTCTCTCTCTCTCTCTCTCTCTCTCTCTCTCTCTCTCCTCTCTCTCTCTCTCTCTCTCTCTCTCTCTCTCTCTCTCTCTCCTCTCTCTCTCTCTCTCTCCTCTCTCTCTCTCTCTCTCTCTCTCTCTCTCTCTCTCTCTCTCTCTCTCTCTCTCTCTCTCTCTCTCTCTCTCTCTCTCTCTCTCTCATTTCCTCTGAGATGCAAGCTGATCTATTAGATAGAGAGCTGGCCTTGGAGCCCAGAAATCCTTTCTTTGACACATACTGGTTGTATGATCTTGGGAAAATGACAACTTCTCAGTAATCAAGACAATTCTCTTCTGTGTATAAGTTGTGGAGAAAGAAAACAGCCTGAATTGGTAGAGAGAGTTTCCTCACTCAAAAGTTTTTTTTTTATTGGTGAAATCTCAGGTCCAATGAAATTCTACATCTAATAATATAATGCTTAGATTCCATAGTCTTGCTTTCAATTAATTATTTTTGTTGTTAATCGTTCTGAGTTCTATGTTGGAAGTTAATAACATCATTCCATTATCTGATATAAAAGGTTAGCCCAAAGCAGAATTAAAGTTCCTGTCCAAATTGGCTTTTTTTTCACACATGTTTCTTAAAGTTCACAATTATTTTCTTAATTAAAAAAACAAAAAACTTTTCTAGCTTCTACTGGGATAAGACAAAATAAATTCATATTGACAACCAACCATAAGACATAATAAAGCTATGTTTCATTAATTTGAAGGTCAGACTTCTGGCAATTTCAACTATTTAAACAATAAGGGAGAATTCATAATTAGATGGGGAATGATTTTTAAGTAGCAGCTTAAAACTATGCAGTGCCATTAGAGATAGGGACAAGCTATTTATTTTCCATATTTGAAGAAAACTAACAATATCACTAGGTGATGTCTTGTGCATTATTGGAATGAAGTGAGACAGTCTTATTCTATCTTTCCTGAGTTATCAAAGTCTAGTGATAGCCTGGGATACAATGGATGACATTGGTATTTTTCATGTCTGACCAAGCTATATGCACTCCACAGTGCCTGTTTTTGCTGCCTTCATGGCTGTTGGAGCAAATTTCTCATCCACTCATTCTATCATTGGAGTATAAATATCCCCCTAACTACAGGGGTCAGTTACCTTCAACCTGGTTTGGTCTAACTACCAAGATGGTTTTATCAAGGTGTGGCTGCTACACATGCTACAACTTCTTGAAGTCACAGGTGAGAATCAGGTGACAGCTAGACCTTAAGTGGATGAGCAACCCTGAAAAAGGCTTGGCAAACCCTCATACCAGAGCAGCTAGTCCTCTCAACATCTCATCTACCCCAACAAGTGACTTAATTCCTTAAGTCCCTGTGGATATTTACTAATTCATCTATGGATTCTCTCATTCAAGTAAATTCATGTTATATTCAAGTACTTATTATATGCAAAGTATTATGCTAATAATCAATTGCCAAACATTTATTAAGTATATACTATGTGTTTGGCACTATCTCTTAATTAATGGAAAAAGTGCATGACTAGGAGGCAGGAATACCTGGCTTCACATACCATTCTAAAATAGCTTTATGTTACATCAATGAACACTCCTAATCCAGGTGAACAATAAAGAAATCTAATGGGCCAAAAAAGGAAATGATAATTAAAAAATTTCCCCCCATGACTGTTTATCATGGACATATAGTTTAGACTCTTAAAAGCCTCAACTATCCTATCCAGTTATACAATGCCTACCTTATTCCTCCTCTGCATGATGCTTTAAAAATACATGAGATAAACATGTATTATATCATATGAGTTCTTGAAAAGGTCAATGGGGAAAAGATTATAACTAGTCAAGAATGAAAATAAAGAAAGGTTTCATATAAGAGGTAATTGTATGAGCTGGGCATGAATCATGGGCAGAATTTCAATAGTCCCAATGCAGAGAGGGTTCCTGAGGCAGAAGAAATATCATGAGCAAAGGCACAGAGGTAAAGAATTAAAGAATAATCTAATTTGACTAAAAATATAGAAAATAAGAAAATATTAGGGCATAAAGCTGGAAAAGATAGGTTTGATTTATGCAGTTTTAGGACAAAGAATTTGGACTTAATTATGGGAAACAACCTGTCCTAGTGGAAAGAGTACTGAATTTGGAATCAAGGGACCTTTGTTTGAATTATATTTCTACTACTTGCTACCTTTGTGAACTTGAACCCACTTCTCTCATCTTCAATTTCTTTTTCTATAAAATAAAGGAATTGGGTTAAATCACATATAGGATCCTTTCCATGCGTAAATCTATCATTTGATATGCAGGCATAGAATATTTTTGAGCAAAGACCACAACAATAGCTATACATCAGAAAGTTTAATCAAATAGTAATATACAAGATAGTCTAGAGGGATATGAGACTAGAGGTAGAAGGATCAATTATGATGGTGAGAAGTAATAGAAATGGAAAGGGGAATGATTCAATAGACATTGAAAAGGTGGAATTCATGGAACTTGGGAAATGATTGGATGTGGGGAGATGGAGTAGCTACAAATCATGAAGTTTTTAAGACTGGGTAACTCAGAAAGAATAAATAGCTATAGGGAAGTCTGGAAAGTGTATTGGTTTGGTGGAATGGAATAAGGGAAAGATATTGGGTTATGTTTGGGCAATATTGAGTATGAGATATTAACTAGATACCTTAGTGAATCGAACTAGAAAGCAATTAGAAATGGAGAACTAAAGTTCATTCTAGATATCTTGGGTTTAGGAATACGAATTTGGTCTATGAAATGATAGACATTGTGGAGATGATAATATCATCTAAGGGAGAGGTCTTTACCTTTTTTGTGCCATGGACAACTTTGGCAGTCTAAGAACATAGGAATTTTTCCTCAGAGATGTATTTTTAAGTTTATAAAAAAGATTAAAAAGGAAATCAATCCTAGGTGTGTGACCCCATGGGAAGCACTCATGACTTGGGACATGAGGACTGAGGAGAAGCAGTCCCAACACAGAGTCATGAAGAATATGTTCATTTAGAGAACAGGAAGGAGAAGAATCCTCAAAAGAGATGTAAGAGTCATAAAGAAGGAAGGTGAAATTCCATTAGATTGTAATCTCTGTGACAACAGGGAGTTTGCCCTTTTTTCCATCTTTAGGGCTTTGCATAGTGCCTGGTACATAGTAAACTTAGTATATATTATTTGATTAATTGACTAACTGATCCTTGAAACTTTAGGGAAGTCGGTCAAGACAGGCTAGTAGGTTAATAGAACCAAAAACTGCAGAGAAATCAAAGAGGATAAAAACTGAAACTGTATTGTCTATTCAAGAAACAATTGTTTGTTTACAGGTATTTGAGCTATAATTTTTATTTTCTATCCCTCTGCTTATGCAACTTTCTTTTGTAGTTGAAAGTCACCATAATGAGATTCAGAAGACGGGTTCCAGTTTTAGCTCCACCGTGAACTTGGTGATCTTAAAAATTTCATTTAATTTCTCTGGACCTTGATTTCATTAAATATTTTAAAAGGCTAAGTGGACTGGATGAGCCTTTAAAATCCTTTCTAAATCAAGATTCTATCACTATAAGTCCTAGCAATGACCCATTGCTCAACTATGAAGAAATCCAGGCTTCTCCCTTAATAACTTTTGGACAAGATTGCATATTTGGGACACAGTTCTTCTGGGGATTATGTTGCCTCACATTCCACTTCTCTGACTGCACCTGGCTTCCAGTCTTTTAAAATCAGCTTCCTAGTAACATGTGGCATTTATCAATTATGGCCAGAGCAGATAAATTAAGGAAGAAATAGAATGATAATCTGTTGTTTAATTGATACTCATTGGGCCCTATGTAAAATAAAATAGGTGATCATATAAAGGTGTTATCAGGGGCCAACTTTTCTTGACTTGGGGAAGCCTCTCTCTGAAAACCTTTTTTGGCTCTGAGATCTAATGAAAGATAATGAATTAGGTGTTAGGTTATACCTTGTAATAATCTATTGTGTGAAGCTGGACAAAACCTCTCTCTAACTTCTGTGAATTTTTCCCATCTGCTCTGCAGGAATTTTTAAAAATCCAGCTAGTAAATAACTTGGACTTTAGGATTGTTATGAACCTGAATTAATGAAGGATCTGGGCAGAGGTTCATAAATCTGGGCCTGGAGTCTGTCATAAAGAAGTGAAAATCATCAGAATGAGGCCATAAAATATGCAGAAAAAGCTTTCCTCCTTTACGAATAGGAGAATCATACTCTGTATGAAGAGCCAATCTGCCCTTTCTCATTAAGTTCAACCACAGTATCAATGGAAACTATTGTGTAGGTAAAAGCAGAACAATGAATAGAAGAGAGAGAGTGAATCTTCTATAACAGAGATAGCGTCCGTGAGGTTTTTTAAAAAGAGTTTTCTCCCTTATATAAATGTGTACTATGTGAAATAGTAGTAAGACTTGAAGAGAGGAAGATATGAATTCAGATTCTGCCTGTATGAGTCATTTGACTTCTTAATAATTTAGACAACTCTGGGTAGTGTAACAGATAAAACATTGGACTTGGAGTTAGGAACAAGATCAAGGTGGAGTAGCAAGTTAACAGAACCAAAAATTGCAGAGACATCAAGGAGGATAAAAACTGAAACTGTATTGTCTATCGGGTAACAATTATTTGTTTATAGATATTTGATCTATACTTTTTAATTTTATATCCCTCTGCCTATGCAACTTGTCTTTTGTAGTTGAAAATCACTATAATGAGATTCAGAAGATGTGTTCCAGTTTCAGTTCCACCATGATCTGTGTGACCTTGAAAAATTCATCTAATTTCTCTGGACCATGATTTCATTAAATATTTTAAAAGCCTAAGTGGACTAGATGAGCCATTAAAATCATTTTAAAATCCAAGATTCTACTACTATAAGTCCTAGCAATGACCCATTGTTCAAGTATAAAGAAATCCAGACTTCTCCTTTAATAACTTAACTTCTCTTTGCTTCAATTTCTTTATTTGTAAAATGAGGATAATGTCACATACTTCCCACAGCTGTTGTAAAGATGTAATGAAATTACATATGTAAAGTGCTTTAAAAAGCACTTAAAATAAGATATAAATTCAAGATACTATTATTATCAATTGCAGAGATAATATAGACTTTCACTGGTAAAAGGGGTTGCCCCACTTGACAGTTCCCTATACTAGTGAAATCACAGGTCTAGTCCAAATCCCTATAAATATATTTATGCTCTCCTCTTCCAATTCAAAACTCAGTTCACTCACTATCCATTTGCAGTATCTGTTTGGAATTATGCTATGGCATGAGTCACAAATACCAGGAATATGATAACTTCTATGCTTTATAGTACTTGCCAGCAACATTATACTAATCACAGGATAATGACTTTCAAAACGGGAACTACACACCCTCTTCTTTTGTATCTAAGAATCTATGAACTAACTTATACTGATAAGAAGCATACCATTATTCTTTTAAAACATTCATTTAGTTTTCAAAATATTTGGGGAAGCAAATTCTAAACAGAGATAAATTCACTTTCTACCTTCAAAGAGCTTATGATCTAATAATATGTAGCTTAGAAAAAATGCATATACGTATATATGTTATATATACATGTATAAATATATTTATAGGGATTTGAACTGGACCTGTGATTTCACTAGTATAGGGAACTGTCAAGTGGGGCAACCCCTTTTACCAGTGAAAGTCTATTCTATCACGTCATTGCTAGGACTTATAGTAGTAGAATCTTGGATTTTAAAATGATTTTAATGGCTCATCTAGTCCACTTAGCCTTTTAAAATATTTAATGAAATCATGGTCCAGAGAAATTAAATGAATTTTTCAAGGTCACACAGATCATGGTGGAACTGAAACTGGAACACGTCTTCTGAATCTCATTATAGTGATTTTCAACTACAAAAGACAAGTTGCATAGGCAGAGGGATATAAAATAAAAAGTATAGTCTTGGAAGTTTTGAGGAGGGATGAGAAAGTTTAGAAAAGCTACTGTGGTGAGTGAAATAACCAAATGAGGAGTTATAAAATGATATTGAATTATACAGAAGGGAGCTGAAGGTTTCCATTTCCCTCAACTTATCCTCTCCAAGATGTCACTCTGAAGCTACCTGCCCTACCTGCCCCTACCTGCCCCCTAACAAATTAGGGAGAAGAGTCATGGAAGTTTTAAAAAAGGATGAAAAAATTTAGAAAAGCTACTGTAGTGAATGAGATAGCCAATTAAGGAGATATAAAATGATTGTTTTTTGATAGAGACGAGTTGAAATTATGTACCATAAATTTATACAGTCAGCATGATTTTGTGGTTTTCTCCAGCTAAGTACATGAGTAGGAGCAAAGGCAGAGAATGGTGAGAGTAATCCAAGATTGAGGTTTAGGAGAACAAGTTTATTTTTAGGATAAGTGATTAAGAGACTTGAAAGAATTAGACGGTGTAGAACTGAACTGGTTCTTCAAGGAGTAAAGATGGGGAAGGGAAGAGAGTGTACAGAGCATAAGAGTAATGACCTGGAAAAGAACAAAGAAGTAGAGTGATTGGAAGTCACAGTAAGGATGAAGAACAGGGTTAGACAGGGTAAAGAGAGAGAGAAATGGAATTATATTAGATTATAAACAGACAAAGGAATTTCAGAGTTTATAAACGTGGGAGTGGAACATTTTTATGTGATGACAAAGACAGCATGATATCTGTGTGAGACTGAGAGGGTTGAAAAAGTTGAAAAAGATGAGAAATTAGTAAGTTTAGGAATTAGGAATTTAGAGTTTTTAAAGAAGTATGAATATATATAAATTCCCTAGTAGGAGAATAATTGAGAAAGAGAGAATGACTATGAATCAAGCACCGAATTCATTTAGGAAGGAAGGAGACCTAGATATATGTAGAGAATAGCTATCAAAATCTTGACGAGTGATATAATGAACCTAAAAGTAGTTTAGTGAGTGATGGGAGCATAGGGAAAAACTAGCAGTAGCAAATTGAGGAGCAAATATGATCAAACTTTCCCACTATGATTAATGAGTTGGAAGATATGAGTGAAAGTATATCAAATGCTGGGAAGAATAATCAGGGGTCCTGTACACTAGGAGGGAGCTATGTCTCAGTATAAGAATATGTAGGAAGTGGAAATGGAAAAAGTTTAAGATGAAAGCTAATTTGTTACCTATGGGGCAGGTATTCTAGAAAGTAGCTTTAGGGTAGGATCTTGGAAGGGATAAATTGAGGGAAATGGAAACCTTCATCTCCCTTCTGTGTGATGTGATCTAATATCTAAATCCTGCTGTATGGACCTAATCCATAGCCTCCAATTAGAAGAGGAAAAATAAGTCTCAACTTTGCATCTGATCAAGTGCCTTCTATCTCCCTCTACAGGTGTCTCTTGAAGGAAGATGAAGTCAGCAGGGAGCTGACTTCTATTTTCTAATATGGGAATTTGATTTTTATTTCTTGTTATACCATCTTCTGTCTGATCTCCAGACTCCTTTGGGACAAGGAGAGGTGCTTTCTACTTACTGATTAATATACTCACACTTGTTCTTATCTCACCTATTTTAGAAAGTCTGAACTCCTGTAAGTTATTATCTAAACTCTATTCCCCATACCTTCCTTTTGTTTCCTTATTCCTATTCCCTTCAACCCTCCTACCTCAATGTACCAAATTGCAACCCATCCCTTTCACTGTGTCTTTCTGGAATGCCTGTTCCATGGGAAATAAACTTCTCTTTGTTTAATCATTTCTTTTCCCATTCCTTCCACCTTCTGGGATTCACTGAATCCTGGCTCCCTGGGACACTGCTTCCTTGACTATCTTCTCTAGTGATGTCTACATTTTAACTCACTCTTCTCAGCTCCCTATTCTAGTTAGGAGAGTTGGAATACTTCTTGCTTCCTTTTGCCACTTCCAGGTCCTCCCCCTACTTCCAGCACTCAGTATCTTCTCTCTCTTTGAGGTCCATAGTGCCCTAATCAAAATTCTAGTGACTGTTGTTTTCTGTTCTCCAGAGCATTCCCTTTCCCTCCTCAATGACTTTAGTACTAGACATACAATCTTTATTTCCTTTGTAACCCTGACCTCAAAATAGGAGACTTCAACTTTTATACTGATGTTCTTCAAAAAAATTCTAACTGCTCTCAGTTCCTCAGCCTACTTACTTTTTATGACCTACTTCATTCACCCTTTTTCAGTCACCCACAAAGAATTCTTTATCTTGCCATCACTCACAAATGTACCACTTCCATATTTAAGAAGTCTGAAATCCTCTTATCTCATCATTATTTAAACAGTAGCAGCTAAGGTTTAGATTTATTGGGATGGAGAGTGTATGATGGTCACAAACACTGTAAATGTACAATGAGCTGGTCCCAAAATTGAAGAGGAGGAGAACAGGCTAGATTTCTGTATAGCAGAGTTCTTTTTAATGATTACAAGTTTCTTGAAATAAAGATTCATATTTTTAATATGTGGAATGACTGTTAATCATGAAACATTACAAACTCTAAAAGAATAGAATGGATGATCCAATGAAACATGGAGAGATATATAGTGAGTGTGGCCTGGCCACAAATGAGGGATTACACTAGAGAATGTTATCATCAAATAAATATATGAGTGAAAAAGATAAGTTAATCATATCATTGGAATGAGAGGTAAATATTGGAAAAATTCATAAATACCCATTGATATTCTTTCATTGATATCTTTCAAAAGAATGCAAGAAAAATATGAATCAAGTTTAGTGAACTCTGGTTGTGAAACTTATAGGAGGACATGGACAAGACTGGATAGACAAAGATGGATTACAATTGGAATCTTTGAAGGGAAAACCTACCTTGATGAGAATATGCATTTATTGTAGTCTTTGGATTGTTTTAGCTAATAGTTTTCTGAGGTTTTCATTACATCTGAAAAAAAAATGATTTTTCTGGCAAATCTAAACTCAAGTCATGTCAACAAATATTTATTAAGCACCTCCTATATGTTAGGCACTGTGTTAAGATATAAAGACAGACCAAAAACTGATCATTTCATGAAGGAGTTCACAATCTAATGGGAGATACAACAGAAAAATGTCAAGAAATATACATACATGTATATTTATTATATATTTAATGTATATTTATTATATATTGAATGCATATTTATTATATATTTAATGGTATGGGTATGTATATACATACATACCCATACTATTTACATGTATAAACACATACATGTGTATGTATATATATATATATGTGATAAACTGTGAATAATTTCAGAGGAAAGGTACTAAAATTAAGGAAGACTTTAATTGAAACTAGAAAGAGTACAAAAGTGTCTTAAAAGTTTTCAAGTTCAAATCCATTTGAGAAAAAAATGCCATCCTGGCCATGATCTAGCATTTAATAGCTATTGTTTATTATATTATTTCCTTTCTCAAGGACTTACATAGGCTCTCCAGTGCCTGTTGAATGAAGTCTAAGCTTCTGACCTTAACATATTTGATCTTCAATGACCTATTTATAATACTTATTCACTAAAATGTATTTCTGTTTTTATATCTTGATTCATGCTATTTCCTCTGCTTAGCATCCCTTTCCTTCCTTTCCATAGCCAGATCCATAGTTCTTCAAGGCCCAACTCAAAACTCTTCTCATAAATGATACACTCAGCAATTCTGGCCAACATTAATTCCCTTCCTGGATCTAGACAACACTCATCTTTCAGGGCTTACTTAAGTATATCACTTAACTAAGAATTGTCTTGTAGTATTTTTTTATAGTTCGTGTGTATTTGATAGTTTTATATATAGATCTTATATCCTCATAAAAGATTATAAACTTTTTCAGTCAGAGATCATGTCATTCCCCTATTCAAATATCTAACTGTGTTGCTTATGGGATAAAATGCAAATTCCTCAGAGGTCTGGTATTTAAGGTCCTTCCCATTCTGTCTTCAAGCTACCTTTCAAAGAGATTCAAATGATTCCTGTGGAGCAACCCAAATGGATATTTCCTTTTCTTTCTGTACTAACCTGTAGGGTATCTCCTGCTACCAATCATAGGTACTGCTTTCCAGACATTATTAAGTCCTAAAAGGAAAGTAGTTTGTAAACTATTTCACACTAAAGTGTGGGTGGTACTTTCTAGCTGGACACGTTTCTGAATGTATTTACAATAAAAAACACCTTATTAATCAAAATACATCGCTAAATAATATACTTTTGATGTAAGTGAAATGAAGAATTGAAGGTAGAGTGAAGAAAATTTGGAGACAGTTGAGTGGGGTCAAAGAAATATTATGCTATCCTATAGGCAACAGAGTAAGGTTACTTTTCCTTTCCCCCATCTCACTGGTCTGATATGGAATGATATTGTAGTAAGTCCATTAATACAATATTACAATATATAATATTCCACTGTATATCAAAAAAAAACTTTGGGGAGAATAGGAAATACATGACAAATGAGCAAAGAATAATGAATAAACAATGGGTCTGGGAGCTCAGGAACATATAAGTTAGGTCCTACTTTTGACAATTTCTGGCTAAGTTATTCTCAGTAAATTCCTTAACCCAAGCTAGTTTCCACATATGTAAAGACAGTAATACCTGTAGCATATACCACACAGTATTGTTGTGAGGCATACTATTATTTTAGATAAGATAAAATTATTTTAAATGAAATATTATTTGGAATAATAAGCAAAGAAAAAGTCCTACCAAACTCCTTTTATGAAACAGATATGGTGCTGACACCTAACTCAGGAAGAGCAAAAGCAGAGAAAGAATATTATAGATTAATTTCACTAATGAATATTGATGCCAAAATTCCAAACAAAAAACTAGCTAGGACATAATTAATTGATCTTTAAATGTTTGATTGAATTTACTTTTAAATTCAATTGGTCCTGATCCCTTTTTTGTATGAAACTCATTTATAGTCTGTTCAATTTTTTTTTTCTAGAATAGGTTTATTTAGATATTTTATTTCCTCGTTTGTCAGTCTAAACAGTTAATGTTTTCTAGGTATTCTTCCATTTCACTTAAATTAAGTTAAATTCTTTGGTATGTATTTGGGCAAAATGATTCCTAATGATTGCTTTGATTTCATTTTCATTAGAGATATATTAGCCCTTTTCATTTTTTATGCTACTGATTTGCTTTTCTTCTCTCTTTTTATAAAATTATATTAAACAATGACTTATCAGTTTTGTGGTATTCTTCCCCCCACCCAAAAAAAAAACAACAACTATTGGTTGTTTTTTTTTTTTTTTTTATTAATTCAATGGTTTTCCTATATTCAATGTTTTACTAATCTTATCTTTAATTTTCAGGATTTCCTATTCAGTGTATAATTGGGAATTTTAAATTTGTTCTTTTTCTATTTTTAAAATTACATACTTAATTCATTGATATGTTCTTTCACTGTTTTGTTGATATTTAGAGATATAAATTTTTCTCTATAATTTTTGCTATATTTCATAAGTTTTAACATGTTGTCTTTTTGCTGTTGTTCTCTTTAACAAAATTATTTTTTCTTTGATTTGTTCTTTGACTACTCATTGTTTAAGATTATGTTATTTAGTCTCCAATTAATTTTTTATCTGTTTACATAGTCCTTTTATATATATAATTTTTATTGCATTATAATCTAAAAAGGATACATTTAATTTTTTCTGTATTTTACTATAAGATTTTTATGCCTTAATATAAGATGAATTTTTGTGAGGATGCTATATAGTGCTGAAAAAAAGGTATATTCTTTTCTATTCTCACTCAATTTTCTGCAGATAGCTATCATATCCAGATTATTTAAGATTCAATTCATTCCTTTGACTTCTTTGGTTAGATTTATCTAGTTCTGAAAATGGAAGGTTAAAGTCCCCCACAATTTAAAATTTGCTATTAATTTCCACTGTAATTCATTCATCTTTTCCTTTATAAGCATGGATATCCCAGCATAGCATTTGGTATGTATTGGTTACTGTTATTTATGAAAATTTTTACCATAATATAGTTTATTTACTTATCTTAATAATTATAATTTAGGTTTAATTTTGTCTGAGATCATGATTACTACTCTTGGTTGTTTTTTTTTTTTTAAACAACAAATTCTACTCCAGCCCTTACTTTTATTCTCTGTAAGTCTCTTACTTTTAAACGTGTCTCTTGTAAAGTATATACTAGTGGGTTCTGGTTTTTGATTCATCCTGCTATCATTTACATCTGTAGGTGAGTTCATTCCATTCATATCCAAAATTATAATTACTAGTTGTGTATTTCCTTCCATCTTTTATTTCCCTCATTGTTTATCCTTCTCTCTCTTTTTACTCTATTTCTTTTCATAACTCTAATTTACTTCTGATTACTGTCTCCATAATTTACCACTCTTGTAAGAATCCCTCCCTTATCTTATTCCTGTGCCCTCTTTCTTCTTTCTAAGTTAAGGAGACTTTTATACCCAACTAGATGTATATGTTATTTTCTCTTTAACCTAGTTCTGATGAGAATAAGATTCCTGTTTTGCTTGCCTACTACTTCAACTTCCCCTCCTTCACTGTAAATGTTTTTCTATTCATATCTCTTTCATAGAAGATAATTTATTCCATTTTACCTCTCCCTAATCAATTTTATTTTTTAGGATAATTTCATCATGATCAACTCAAACCCAAATTCTCTATATATGAAAGAATATATTCTTTCAAACTAGTAATGATAACATATTTTAAGAGTTACAACTATCATTTTTCATGTAACATGCCAACCTCATTAAAACCCTTATGGTTAGTCCTTCATTTTTGTATCTAAAAATCTAATTTTCCACTGAATTCTGTTTTTTCCTCAAAAGTGTCTGAAAGTTCTTTAATTAATCAAATATTCATTTTTTTCCTTTGCAGAATTATATTCATCTGTGTTGCTAAGTTATTGTTGAAAATTTAGCTCCTTTGCTTTTCACAATACATTCTACTCCTTTTAATCTTCTAAGGTAGACGCTATTAAATTTTGCATTATTTTGACTAACTCCACAATATTTGAAGTTTTTTTTTTAGTTACTATTTTCTCTTTGGTCAGGGAGATTTGGAAATTTAACTGTAATTTTCCTGTGAGTTTTCATTTTGAATTCTCTTTCAAGTATTGAATAGTAGATTTTTTCTAATTCCTATATTATTCTCTGGTTCAAAAACTTCAGGGCACTTTTCCTTAAAAATTTCTTGAAGTATAGTATCAAGACTCTTTTTTTTTGATCAAGATGTCCTCCCAGATCTGTTTATCCACATCAGTTGTTTTTCTGAGATATTCCATGTTCCCTTCTATTTTTTATTCTTTTGATTTTGTTTTATTCTTGATATTTTATGAAGTCATTAGCTTTTCCTTGCCTAATTCTAATCATGAAGTTATTTTCTTCAGTAAGTTTTTGTGCAGTTTTCTAATTGGTTGACTTTCTTTTAAAAATTATTTGTATTATTCATTTTTGTTTTCATTTTTTCCCTCTGTCTCTCTTATTTGATTTTTAAAGTCCTTTGTTAAGCTCTTTTAAAAACTCTTTTTGGATTTGTGACTACTTTACATTTTTCTTTGAAGCTTTATAAGTAGCTATTTTGGCTTCAATGTCTTCTGAGTTTGAACCCTAATTTTCTCTGTCACTATAGTGAGATATATGGTCAGCCTATTTCTTGGCTGTTAACTTCTTCCTGTTATTTTTCAGTCTTGTCCAACTCTTCATTTGGTGTTTGTTTGTTTGTTTTTTTAAATTTTGGGTTTCTGTCTCTTTTTGTCTCTGTCTCTCCCTCTGTCTGTCTGTCTGTCTCTTTTGGCAGACATCCTAGAATGCTTTACCATTGTCTAAGTGCTGAGCCTGGAGTTAAAAAGATGAACTTTCAAGTAAGTTTAAATCAAGTTTCAGACACTTAGTAGCTGTGTGACCATCTATAAAATGAATTGAAGAAAAAAATGGCAAACTTCTTCAATATTCTTGCTAAGAAAATCCCAAATGGGTCATGGAAAATCAGGCTGAACAAAAAACTTTATGTTAGAGTTGGGTGATTTTTAATGAGAATGTCTCAGGCTTCAGGTTTTTCCTATTGTTTTCAGAGCTCTATCTAGGAGTCTTTTTGGTTCTTCCAGTGCACTATGATCCAAGGCCAGGTGTGGTCACTGTTCGTCTATCTTACACTTTGGTTTATGAGCAACCTCAATATCTCCTTTCTATTCTTGAGCTGGGACCAAAACCTCTCACTGCTGCTGTCACAAATGATCTCATTCCACAAGGGCTGGGAAATACACTAAAATCAGGAACTCCATTCTCCTGCAAGTGACCACAGCTAGTTTTCAGTGTCAGAGAACTGAAAGCAGATTGCACTCAAGGTGTGTGCTTACACCTGGGTCCTGCATCTAGTACCAGCAGAACACCCCTCCCTGACACCTCCAGTCTTTCCCTACTTAGTCTCTTAGCCCTACCACCCTCGCTAAAGCAAAAGTTCCAGACACCTGGGTTGCAGCTGTCATAGCTGCTCCTAAGGCTTGTTGTTTGTTGATACAAAGGTATCTCCACTTTGCTCCTATCCAGAACACACTGGACAACTGCTTTACCCCAACTTTTTATTATGTCTGCTATTACTCTAAAATTCAATTTGAGGTATTATTTTAAATTATTTGTGGGGAAATTCATCAGAGCCAGATAATTTTCTGCCTTATTCTGCCATCTTTCCATAATCCTCCTAACCTTTGTAAATCTTTAAGGATTTCATAAAGTCTAGCTATTATAGGTCTTGAGAGTTTCAGGGAAAATAAAAATGTTTTCATTTTTTAATTTCACTACACTTGGAATATTGCACAAACACCTTAGAAGCACAAATTCATGTAAATATTTAACTGCTTATTTGGAAACATATCTTCATTTCCACCCACCCCATAATTTTTTTCTAAGGATAGAATAGAAAATATGACATTTTAAAAACTTATCTCTCACCTCACCAGGAACCAGTGTGAAATCAAACAAACTGAATTCTGTGGTATATTCTTTCTGAGGGATTCAAATATTATTTGTGGTACTCTATTTTCCCCCCTGTACACTATGTGTATTATTCTTAACATATTCAGAAACAGCCATGAAAATCATGCATTAGACTATGGAATGGAGAGATCTGTGTTCTAATCAAAGGAACAAAGATTTTGATATATCCCATAATCTTAATTAAGTTAACAATCAACAAACATTTAAGTACCTATATGCTAAGCATTGTGTTATCTTAAGCATACATTTTATATACTACAAATACATCTTTAGATATGCATTAGATTTTATTTCTCCTGAAATGATTTCATATTCATAGAATATTTTTTAAAAGCTCCAGGATCAACCTGAGAACTTTTAACCCTATGGGAAATGATGTATTTTCACAGCCATGCCTTTTAAGGTTCAGGCAATGAAAGTAGTGTTTCTAATGAACGTGTTTTCTTAGATGTAAACAACAGGATAACTTCTACCTAGAACTTTAATAGTTTACAGGTGTTTTGCTATTTTGCCTTCAACTTTTTCATAATTATTAAAGTATTTTGTTGGTGAAACAAAATTTCCCTCTGGTTAAATCTGATATTGGAAGTCCATAAGTTGTTACATAAAAGTATTTTATGAAGCTATAAAAGGGTTGTTTAAATATAGGACTTTGACTTTTCTATGACATTAAGAAAAAAACAAAATTGGTGAATTTTTAAGCACAAAAAATGGAAAACACTGGCAAAATTATATTTCATAGGCGTATCTTTCTCTAAATACTTAGAAATTGACCAGTGAACTTTATTTGCTGAAAACTCCTACTGACTTCAAAGAAGAATTTCCCTATGAAGAAGGGCAAAAGTTAGTCTCATTTAACTGTCAAATCCAAGTCTATTTGTGACAAACAGAATTAAACAATTCAATTGGATTTGAAGGAAGGTCAAGGTCAAGGATAGTCTTCAATCTTTTGAGAGAAGAAAAAAGATTAGATTTGTAGGTCAGAGAAATGAGGGATAAGCCTTTCCTTTGGTTAATTTTAAAAATCCAATTAAATGCAACAGGCCCTTCTTAGTTGGAAGAGGGGTCAGCAAAAAGTGAATAATAAGTGATGGAGGTAATGGAATATCCTAAACAATGAGAGAATCCATGGATAAGAGCAATGAGAAATGGAGAAGATAAAATAAGGAACTAGAGAAAAGAAGTGGTTGAAGGGAGATGTCTTTTGTTTGTTTTAGACTGGACAATATATGAGTTCTGAAGACATGGAAAGAAAGGACTCAGAATACTGAGAATAAATAATAGGGAAGAGTTTTGAAAATGGGCACTTTTCAGTGCTAAATCTTTGATTCTCTAATTTTTTTTTCTGCCAAAGGACTCTTCCTTTATAGCTTCAGTTTTCTCTCTACTAACCATGGGGTCTCATCTTTAATTGTGGGGGTGTCACAAACTATGATTTATTATCAGTCAGTGCTTGATTTGTATACCTATTTTATATATCTATATTCCTGGGGTGACATAAAAATTTCTTCTGTGAAAAGGAATCACAAGTGGGAAAAGTTTATGGAGCTTTGGTATAAATAACAAAACCTTGTTTGGTTTTTACAGAATTTTGTTCATGAGGGAACTAGTTGGTATAGTGGATAGGACATCTGGCCTTATTAACTGTGTGTTTCTGGGAGTCACTTAACCTTATTGACTTCAGTTTCCTCATCTGTAAAATGGACTGGAAAAGAAAATGGCAAACCACTCAAATATTTTTGCAAAGAAAAACCCCAAAAGGGGGTCACAAAGAATTAGATTGAACAAGAGCAACAACTATAGACTCATAGAGACATTGCTTCTGTCTATGACAGTGAATGTCTAATTTGGAGTCTAGTAAATGGGCTTTTAGTATGGTGAAGAAGTAGACCATGAGAGGAAGCGAGACTATGACATTATCTTAATAAAAAATTCTAGGGGCAGCTAGGTGGCGCAGTGGTTAGAGCATCCGCCCTGAAGTCAGGAGGATCTGAGTTCAAATATGACTTAGATACTTAACACTTCATACTTGTGTGACCCTGGGCAAGTCATTTGACCGCAATTGCCTCAGGAGAGAGGAACCAACTACCTCTTTAGGGATATCTCTATTATTCAAACACTTAAATATTTTATTCTGAAAAATTTTAGAGTTCATTTACTATATTTTTATTTAGAATTAATTTCTCATCCTATGCTATGGGAATTCTCTTTGTTATAAAAAAAGAAAAAGAAAGGAAAAAGAAAAAAAAAAACAACAACCCATTGAGTTAAAAAAAATGGAAAAAAGGAAATTCTTTACTTTTCCAAATCTCTAATAATCATGTATCCCGGGCTCCTCTGGAAGGATAATGAGGATCCTGTGGCAGATGAGATAAGAAATCTTTCTTTTTCTTGCTGGGGTAGGCATGTTTTAAATATCAGACTTTTGAAATGACTATTGCTAATTTCTTTGATCAGAGGTTCTGAGGTTTTTTGTTTTTTTTTTTTCTTTTTTCCTGAGACTGGGATTAAGTGACTTGCCCAGGGTCACACAGCTAGGAAGTGTTAAGTGTCTGAGACCAAATTTGAACTCGGGTCCTCCTGAATTCAAGGCTGATGCTCTATCCACTGCGCCACCTAGCTGCCCCAGTTCTGAGACTTTTCAAAATTGTTTTCCTTCATAATATTTCCTAATTCATATTGGCAAATTTTTTCTTCTTCCTTTCTTCTATGTATATGAATTTTATTTTAGTGATTAAGCTCTGGTCATATGTAAACTTTTAAGCCAAGAGTTACTAGTATTATTATAATCGATGATACATTATAGTAAATAGACTAGAGTCTGACATTCTTTCTGAGGTTTGATCTCAAAGGGCAAGACTGATTTACTTCTGTTGTGTGATTCAAAGATTTAAAAAATAATATAAAAAAGTGGTCAAGTGACTAAAATAATATAATTAATGATATAATACACATGCATAAATATAATACATGGGTATTTTCCCAGCATGCCTTTCTTTTAAAATTGAATGTATAAACAGTAATAGATTATTCATTCCCTGAATTAGAGTGCTCTCAGATACTGTCATTGCCAATTATGAAATATAGGATTTTGTACAGGAAACTTGAGAGAACACATATTTTTGAAAGATAAAAATTGCTTTGCTTTTAACACATTTGTTTTTCTTTTTAAAAATGTTTACAATTGTTTTCTAAAGATGGTATTCATTTGGATAATAATTATAAATAGGTTGGAAACACAGAATGAAAAACCCTAAATACTAGGTAAGCTAGCCCTAATGAACTCCTCATTAAATACAATTGACATGCTTCTCATTTTTGTCATTTTGAAGCTAACACCTTTGAAATGATAAAGATTTTTGCATATGTTTTGAGCACATAATATGTCTATGAGTCTTCATAAGAGTTTATTTGGATACAATTGGCAAAGGAAATATTTTAATGAAAGTCTTACAGTTGGAGCATAGGGATAGGAGCTAAACTTGTGATTTCATTGTTGGTGAAAACTTCCTCTAGTACTATAAGTTGATACCTTCTCTGCAATTTAGCAAGCATCAAGGAACACAAACATTTCAGTATACAAAAAGACCAAGACTGAACTCTTGTCATGTATGGATATCTTTGTGTATACATATGTATATATTTCCATGTGATAAATTATACATATAAATAACATTGAAATTTAGTATTTATGCTGTTTGTAATTTCATATACTTTTCCCCTTGTACTTACTTTAAAATGCTTTGTTAATGTTCTATTTGTATATCTAATATTATTCACTAATCTATGACCCGTTTATACAAACTCTCCTTATTGTCCATCACAGAGAAATCCTTGTTTTTGTAGAAAATATATATAATCCAACAAAATAAATTAACATATTGGCCATGTCTGAGATTGATTATTTCATTCTGGAATTAGTTCTCTGTCAAGAACTAGGAGGCATATTTTAATACTTTCACTAATTTCTTTGATCAGAGGTTCTAAGGTTTTTCAAAATTGTCTTCCTTCATAATATTTCATAATTCATATTAGTAATTTCTTTTCTTCTTCCTTTCAGGCAGAGGTTAAATGAGCAGGCCAGGTTCACACATTGACTTCATGGTAGGTGCCCTATCCACTGTACCACCTAGCTGCTCCATGGTTATAATTTCTTATGGTGCAATAATATCCCATTATACTCACATACCACTATTTGTTCTGTCATTGCCCAAATGTTGGTGGAAAAAGTAATTTATTTTTTCTTTTTCTTTTTCTTTATTTATTTTTCTTTTTTTACCTCTCAAAACAGTCCAGAGATTTGATATGATTAAAACCCATCAATATTACCATTCTCTCTCAGGTGAAAACAGGAACATATAAGAAAGTTGCAGTTAAACTGAAGAATGGTCACTCTTAAGTTAAACTTGGAAAAGAAAATAGTGATGGGAGAACCGATTTTATTATGAGCCTTTGGGTAACAAGAAAACATTACTTCGTAGGATTCTTGCTTATCTCACATTGCATTGTGCTGAGCTTTTGAAAAAAAAAGACCACCATGAAGAAAATTGTATATTACCTATCAACATCTCTTTTAAAGGAATAGTAGGTAGAGAAATTTTATAAACAATTCAGTAAGATGACATATATATATGTATATATATGATATACAGATAGAAAGATATACTTACATATATATCAATATTCAATAACTCATGCCAAGGATGGTGCAAAAGACATTTGAAAATATGTCTCAGGATTAAGTAACAAAAGACACCAAAATTGTATAAAGAAGAGAAGGGAAGGGAATTAGTATTTATTAAATGCTGACTATGTACCAGATACCATGCTAAGTACTTTAGTAGTATATCATTTGATCTTTAGCACACTATAAATTTGCAATTATCTTCCTTTAAAAACTGAGAAAACTAAGGCAGACAAAGATTGAGTGCCTTGCTCAAAGCCAAACTATTGCTCTGCTTATTGAACTTCCTTCTTCCCTTCCTCTCTTCTTCCCTCTCTCCCTCCTTCCCTCCTTCCTTCTCTTCCTCCCTTTCTGTGTCTTCCTCCTTCCCTCTTTCCCTCCCTTCCTCTCATTCTCCCTCTTTCCCTCCCTTTTTCCTTCTCTCTCTCTCTCTCTCTCTCTCTCTCTCTCTCTCTCTCTCTCTCTCTCTCTCTCTCTCTCTCTCTCTCTCTCTCTCTCTCTCTCTCCTTTTTTCCTCTCTCTCTCTCTGTGTCTCTCTGTCTGTCTGTCTCTGACTCTCTCTGTGTCTGTCTCTCTCTCTCTCTTTATGTCTCTCTTTGTCTCTCTTTCTCCCTCTGCTCCTCCCTCCCTCCTTCCCTCTTTTTCTCCGTCTCTCTCTCTGCATACAATATATATGTGGTGCATAATATACATATCACACAACATTGTTTACATATGTATATATATATGCATTCATCTGCATCCACATATATGCACACATATGATCAAATATCACACTCATCAAATTGTGTTACATACAAATATGTCTCTGTGCATATATACAACATACACACAAATAAGTATACCCATATATGTTTCATGCCAATATATTAAGTCTACTTTCTTTAAGAAGCGTTTCAGGAGGTTATTACTCTAGAGCTGGAAGGAATATTTCAGAGTTGAGAAACCTGAGGCTCAGGACCCTAAATTACTTGCCTAGGTCACACAGTGGTAATCTTGATCAGTAGCAGCTGGACAGCTGCAGTGCCACCATTCCCTTCCTCTAATGTCGAGAACTCCTTCATGACAGTTACTTTCTCCAAAGTTTCCTGTCACTGCTTTCATATCATCAAACATTTCTCCTACTTTGGTCTGATTCTGTGGCAGGAGAAGTAAAGAGCAAAAACTGTAGCTGAAGAGTTGTTTCCAACTGTGGCTAAGAGAGGGAAACTCATTAGAGAAAAATCTTACATGGAACCAATGCCTAAAGGACAATATATTGTTATTTTCCTTGGCTCACAGCTTATGAAGGAATGGAAGGAAAAAAAAACTCATGGGAAATCCACATGGCAAGAAGCATGGGATTCCAGGAAAAATACATAATTTCTAGGAAAAAGATAAACATTTTACCACATAGTCAAAATATTGACATTTGCAATAAACATATTGCTAAATTCTTGATTTTTAAAAAAATACCAATTACATATAAAAGTAATAGCTCATATTAACATAACAGATGACATTTTGCAAGGCAATTTTACAACAATCCATTGAAATAGGTGATGTTAGTATTTATTATTCTATTGTGCATATGAAGGGACAGTTAGCTGACAGTAGATAGAACACCAGGCCTGGAGTCAGTAGGAACTGGATTCAAATTTAGTCTTAGTTACTCTGTGGCCCTGGCCAAGTCATTTAACCCTGTCTGCCTCAGTTTCCCTATCTGTAAAATGAGTTGAAGAAGGAAATGGCAAACCACTCCAGTGTTTTTTGCCAAGAAAACCCCAAAGAGAGTCGTGAAGAGTTAGGTGAAAGTACAACTTCAATCATGTAAATGAAGAAACTGAGGTCCAAGTTTATAAATGATAGAGCCAGGTCACATGATCCCAAGTCTTTCTATATTTCATAAGCTATAGTGGAACTGTTGACATATATAGAAAAGTCTTATGTTGTCATGACAAAGAGTTAGTGTGACCTTTTTTGTGGCTTTGTCTCTTCCTTTCTCTGAAAGCTCTATTTCCTTATAGATCTATCGCATCTATGGTTACTACATCTTGGTTCTTTTCATTATCATTTTACCAAACTCTGCAGCTGCACCCTTCATAAGGTCATCACAGCAAAAATCTAGGGCTGAAGGGGTCTTCGTAGATCATTTAGTTCAACCCTTTCATTTTATAAATGAGAAGACTAAGGTGATGATTGGCCCATGGTCAGACCGGTGGTAAACATCAGCAGAAGCATTTGACCACTGACCCTCTGAGTTCAGAGATGCTGCTCTGTAAACTGTGCCACATTCTCCGCTTTCATTTCAATTTTGTGGAAGTATTCCCCCTTTGTCACACTACTTCATCCAGCCAATGTTTAGATGTCCTGCTAAGTCAACAAAGCAGGCTAGGCAAATTTCTATAAGGCTTGGATGCTAAGCCTTTAAAGCACAGCTTTCTTTAGTTAAAAAATGATTTTATTTTTAATTTTTTTTATTTTTATTCCTTTTATTTTTTATATATTTTTTTATTTTTATTCCTTTTATTTTTTATATATTTTTTAGGCCACTATGACTTCTCAATGATAATCCCCAGCCCTGCAATGGAATAAGAATAATCAAGCAAAACAAATAAACACATTAGTTTGGAATTAAAAATATAAGTTTTAGGAAGGAGACATGCCAGATGTCCTCTCTCAGTTCCTCTGATACATAGAAAAGTTAGAACTTGGAGGCAGTCATGGCTAAATGAGTCATACAAATCAATAATTTCCAAATCTTTTTGGTAGTGCATTGTATCAATAAAAAGTGCATAAGCACAGATAACCCAGGTTCCTTTAAAACTCAGCTTAAGCTTCACTTGTATGAAGTCTTTCTTACTCTCTCCAGCTCCAAGTGCATTAACTGTATTAACTATGAAGACAACTTCGAAGCCTCTTAATGTTGTTTTTCTTTACAGTACTATAATTATGACAATTATTTTCCTGCTACCGTTTGCTTTCTTTTTAAGGCAGAGTTTCCAGGGGTATAGGTCACTGACCAACTTGTTTTCTCCTTCAACTTACACACATCAACTACATATACATGTGCAGTCAGATTACCAGACATATATCCTTTGGCCTACTTGAACCTTACTGTCATCCAGACTTTGGAAATCTCTGCTCCTTGGAATTAAGTGGCAGCAGGTCATATTTAAAATGAAATTGACTGTTGATTCTGCTTTGGAGTTTGTTGCTAATTATGGGTTGAAGAAAAAAAATTTGTAAAAACAAAACAAAGCAAAATAATATTTGTACATTATTTATTCACACTAATAACACAATGCATTCTAACATATGCCATTAGTTTAATAAAGAGTTTAAGATTGAATCGATACTAATAATGTTTTCCTAACTTTCTAAAGAGCAACCTGTCTTTTGGGATGTAACTTTATACATCTTTGTTATTTGGTGAATTGTTTTATAATGTTCCATATGGAGAATTAGTGTCCAATTATGGGTGCAACTACAGTGGAGGTTGGGCACAGCATTACAGAGTGGGAAAATTATTAGTAACAGAATTCTTCCATTCCCATACCAGGAGTCAGGAGATTTGAGTTGAGTCTCAGCTCTGCCACAGATTAGCTGATTGGCTTTGGGAAACTCACTTTACTTCAGTTTTTACATCTGTAAAATTACAGAGTTGGAGGTAGTGGAGTAGAATGGTAAAAACAGAAAACTTAGGTTCAAATGACAGTTCTACCGCTTACTCTTTGAATGTGTTTATTTCTCTAAGGTTAGATTTCCTATGTCAGTTTGGTATCACTGATTATAATTTTAGAGATCAATAGGACTTAGGTACAGATTAATATGATTAGAATATTTTACCTCAATATCAGCTTTCATATCAATCAGTAAATAGATTAAAATGATTTATTGAATATTCACTATATGATACACTATAGGGCATAGAGAGATAAACACATATAGGCATTTTCTCCTTCTCCTCCCCTTTCTGTCTCTGTCTTTCTGCCTCTCTCTGTCTCTCTCTCTGTCTCTGTCTCTCTCTGTCTCTCTCTGTGTCTCTCTCTCTGTCTCTGTCTCTCTCTGTGTCTCTGTCTCTGTCTCTCTCTCTGTCATATTCTCTCTGTGTCTCTGTCTCTGTCTCTCTCTGTCTCTCTGTCTCTCTCTCTGTCTCTCCTCAAAGATACTTACAATATAATCCTAATCCAGGCATATGAAAAGTCAGAAATTGGAGACAGTATAATGAATGATATCAACCAATGATTTCCAAATCTTTTTGATGGTACACCCTATCAATAAAAAAGTATATGAACATACAAATCCCAGGTTCCTTTGAGCCTCATCTTAAGCTTCACCTCCATAAAGTCTTTCTTGTTCCCTCTAGCTTCTAGTGCCTTCCCCACAAAAATATATGTAATTTTGTATATATACATATGTGTATATATATCAATGTGCTTGTATATTTATTAATGTATATGTATAACTATATGTATAAATATGCTACATATGTCTACATGTATTTATCTCCATCTATCTATCGATCTATCTAACTAGACTATAAGTTTTTCTAGGTAAGGATCTATTTTACTTCCATTTTTGTTTCCCCAGATCCTAACACTATGCTTGGTATATAGTAGGTATGTAATAAATGCTTGTTGACTACCACCTTCTACTGGCTGCCTGACTCCTTCCAACCTAAAAAAACTTACTTGGTGCTCTTGCCCCCTCTATCATTAAGCATCTTGCAGGATGTCACCCTCTGCCTAGCTGCCTTGAATTCCATCTCTCCTTCTACCACCAATTTCTTCCCAACCTTTGGAGGGAGAGAAAACCAGGATCCACAATGCTGCCACAACAGTGCCAAACAGATCAAGCATCTGTATCTGAAACCAGCTCTGTCAGAGGCAGGACCCCTTACTGTCTTCAGGCACTCTAACTGGTTTCTTTCTCATCTTTTGGTTTGGTGTGTACTACCCATCTTAGGGTAGTAGATAATATTAATGTAGATAATAAATGCTACAGGTATTAAGAGAAGAAAGAAAACACTGTTTTTTAAACATCCATTATAATGTGTGACATTTTTTAGCTTACAATAACTAGCCAACCCACTATCCTACCAAATTAATAGAAGAATTATTTCATTTCTCCTAAGGGCTCATAGTATAACTACTTCTTTTACAAGCTAAGAATTGCTGCTCCAAATTTGGCAACTTTTTTCAGTGTTCCAGTAAGGTTTCTCAAGATATATGTGGACCATTCAAGATCTTACACACTTTACAAGATGTAATAGTGACAACTGTCTGTCTGAAAGGGGTAAATCTTTATCACCTCATTTTCTGTGACCTTTCCTTTACATCCTGTCATATAACCATAGTGGGTTGAAGAGACTCAGTGTATCAGGGGTTTCCTGACTAATCCTTCAGTATTCCTCCTTTTTCCAGATGAGTGAACTCAAGGACCAGATTCACTGATTTACTCAAGTCACAAAGGTGGTAAAATGGTGAGATAGGAGCTGAATCTTGTTTTTCTAACTCCTAGTCTCACACTAGATCATGCTCCTAATGGATCAACTAACATCTTAAACAGATGACTCCTATTTTGCTCCTAAATTCTGCCTCTGCATCACCAATTATCTATTGGATCTGTCATCCTGGATCTCTCACCAGGATCTCAAATTCAACATTTCTAAACTAGTTTTTGATCTTTCCTCTTGAAACCCTTTTCTAAGTTTTCCTTTTTTATTGTGGAGGACACCACGATCCTTCTAGATCATCAGGTTCCTATTCTTAACTCCTTCAGTCTCTCCCCTCCTCCTTCTAGCTGGACAACATTTTCACATTCACTGTTTCCTTTCCACATACATAATCACCTCCTGATTCAGGCTCTTCTTACCTAGCAATAAACTATTACAATTGGCCCCTAATTAGCCTCTCTGCTTCTACTCTAATCTCCTCCCTAATCCATCTTCTTTTTAAATCTTTGTTATCTCTCACAGCTAGCGGGTGGTTCAAATTCAGAAGTGTTTACTACATGTATATTGGATGGAATTTAATTAAAAGATATGAGATGGGGCAATTAGAAAGAAAAAGAGAGACAGGAGATAAATCAAGAGTCACGGTATCCAAGAGAATTTCTAGGAGATGGTAGGCAATAGTGTCAAATACTGTAGAAAAATTAAGGCAATGTTTTTGGCAATTAGAAGGTTGCTGGTGACCTTTTAAGAACTCAGTTTCAGTAAAATAGGGGCAGAAGAAAACAAATTATTGGAGGTTAAATTGTAAATAAATGGTGAGGAAATGAACTTTGTCCATGGAGGTAGACCTCATTTGGTGCTAGGTAATGAAGAGAGAAATCAGATGTTAAATCAAACAGCAGTTCTAAATGAAAGCTTTTTTTTTTTTTTTTTCCTATGAGAGGATTGAAGATAAGGATATAGTAGAGAAGAGATGAAGTTACTAGATAGATTGTTTATTGTCCTAAAAATAATTAATAAACTAGATCATCTTCCACTAAATTTTTTAAAAATAGAGGTCATCTGTTGTAAGCCTCTTCTTTATCCCTATTGTACTCTTTTAAACACCTTGATATCATTTCCCTTTCTTTCCTCTTTTGTTCAGATCTCTGATGAAGTGGTCACTCTTCTCAACACAAACATCTTTATTTTTACCCTCCTGCAATTTGTCTTTTCTTTAATTCTTTTTCTCTCAAATCTCTCCTATCAACTAGCTCAAAGATTCCATCACCTCAAATTACTGTTTTCCAAACAGAGACAAAGAGAAACTGAGACAGAAAAACAGAGAAAGACTGAGAGATACATAGAGACAGAGATAGACAGAAAGAGACAAAGAAATCAAGAAATACACATAGATAGACAAAGAAAGAGAGACAGAGAGACAAAGAAATAGGGACACACACGTATATACACACACAGAATAGACATATCAACATTCATTGTCTCTATTCCTGTTATCTCCTCAAGTCCTAATAGAATGAGGGTTGGACCAGATAGTTTCTAAGGTTTCTTTCTACTTTAAATGATTTTTTTTTTGCTTTAGACCTTTTTAATAATAATTCAACTTAAACTATTCTCTCCAAGATTACTAATCTTTTTTCAGCTGTCATTTTTTAAACCTTTTTGTAGAATTTAATATTATTGGCAATCTATTAGTTACTCTCTGTTTGCTCTGTTTGTATTTGTGAAATAGCTTTCTCCTGCTTCTATTTCTACCTCTAGGAACATTTCATAGGCTCTTTTAAAACATTTTTGTTTTTTCTGATCCCCTACTTTTGAGTATTTCTTAAATATAGTTCCTGTGTCCTTTTCTTTTCTCTATAAGCTTTCTCTTGGTGATCTCATCAGTTCCTTTGAATTCAATTTTCTCTATGCAGATGATTCTCAAGTCCCAAATCCAATCATAATCTTTCTCTGACTGTTGGATGCCTCCAATCTCACATGCATCCTCAAATCCAATTGAAATATAATTTGTTTTCTTCACTTTTAAACCCAACCTTCCTTCTACCTTTCTAATACCTTTTGAGAATATGACCAGTCATCTAGTGAACAATATTTTCTATGCTATAAGTCATTCTTTCTCATTTCCCATATCTCTATAACATCTCTTCTATACATTGCCTTCTTTCCATTCACATGAACACTGGAGGTGTCATGACCTCTTGCAAAAACTAATGAAACAGCTTGCTGATTGCATTCCTGGCATCCAAGTCTCTCTGCTTTCCAATACCTCTTTCACACTGTTGCCAAAATAATATTCCTAAAACAAAATAGTCTGGTTATGTCACAATCTAACTCAGAGGTTTGTAATCTCTAAGATAAAATATAAACTGCTCAATTTGGCATTTAAAGCCCTTCACAATCTGGTTCCAGTTTATATTCCCAGATCTCTTACACATCATATCCATTTTTGTACTCTACATTCTCTGAGGTCGGCATTACATTTCTTGCTAGTATTCTACAAGAAGCCTTTTCCAATTGTTTTTCTTGATGGTGAAAAGAACTCCAATAATGGAATTTCCTTTACCAATGCATATCAACAACAGTTCTGCAACTTAATAGTCTTAGAGAGCTGCCAGGGCAAGGAGAAGTTAATTGATTTGTTCAAGGTCCCACAACTAATATATATCAAAGTAGTCTTCTTTGACTTCATATCCAGCATGGTGCACGATTTCTTGTGTTATACAAAGAGGTATTTAATAAATATTTGCTGGTTTATACTGGATTGAATTGAATTGGACTTATACCATTTTATAGCTAAAAGGGACTTGAATCATCATCTCATTCAACTCTCATTTTACCAGTGAGGGAACTAAAACCTAGAGGAGTTAACTGACTGCTAATCATACTGCTAATAGTTTTAGAAGCTGGAATTTGAATTCAGTTTTTCTGACTCCAAATTTAATGATCTTTCTACTTGGCAATAACTAATGCAATGGATGACACATCAGATCCTCCAAACCTAGCACAATGCCTGGGACAGAGTAGGTATTTAGTAAACTTTTTGATTGACTGATTATGATAGAAAGACAGAATAATGGAATGAAAAGGGCATTACACTCATACACAGATCACGTGACTTTTAATCCCAGATTGTAGAGGGCGGCAGATAGTGGGGGAACTCTGGGTAAGGTATAAGATCCTTCAGCCCAGAAGGAACCTGCGGACAATGTCTGGTTTGGCTCCCCACCCTCAACCTGTGTTCTACTTTAAGCAAGGGATACTTACTGTAAAGAGAGGGATTTACATAAAATAGCAGAGTGCTTATAGTTAGCACTTGCTCAGTGTGCTGTGGTGATATAATGGTTCTCTAGTTCACACATACTTAGTGTGCTGTAATGATATAATCATACCAAGGTATTTAAGAGCTGAAAGGACTTGAAATAAAGACTCCATCTTTGACTATCCTGATGGCTCTCCTGCCTCCTTCACTCCTCCACTAAGACCAAGGCTGGTCCCAAGATCATCCAGAGAGCTAGTCCAGATACAACATATGGCACCCAAACGTGGGACACAAGAATCACAAGAAGCATAAGAAATAAAGAAGCAGCAGCACTTGAGAGGTGTTTGTGAGTAGGATCCTCCAGAGTTCTTTCGGTAACCTGTAGGGAAGGAAAGGGAGAAGAGACTCGGTAAAACTTTTTTAGTCAGGAGAATTAAATCAAAGGACCAAGCCAGGAGACTGATGAAAGACTTAAATGCCTATTATGACTACAATCTTCTTCTCCATTTGAAAGTTTGCCTCCATGACATCTCACAAAATTCAACATCTGCTATAGTGCTGTTTGCACTCCCTAGCATGTGGACTCAGATATTTTAGCACATGGACTTAGATAACAGCTAATGCATAAACTTACTGATCATGCGGTGGAGGAAAATAATAGCATTTTCATAAAACAAAAAATGGGGAATCGTTAAGGACTATGCCTAAGTGAAGGGGCAGGTCAATTCTGAGAGTCTCCACAACTGTGGATCATAACATTTGAAGGAGTTGCAGGGCAGCCTTTGCTGATGCAGTGTTCCTTGTGGATTGGGAATGAAATAAATTGGAGGGAAGAGGAGAGAGGTCAGAGACTGTAACTGCCTCTCAGTCTTCTTGTATCCTCCTCCTCCTCTCACATAAAGAGATCCATTCTACAGGTCTGAGTTAGACCTCCAGCAGCCACTGGTGGGTAGCTCCCATATCACACCACCAGATCTTCCAGGAAGACCCACTATGTAACACTGATTATGATTTTTCAAAAACTCACTTATCTTTTGTGAGCTTCAATGCTCTCATCTACAAATAGAGGATAAAATTTAGCCTTATTTTGGTATTGCCTCAGAAATTGTTAAAATTGGGAAAGAATTTAGAGATTTTTTAAAAGCCCATCCCTACCTGCTACCCCCATTTTATAGATGAAAATATTTAGATCCTTAGGTGATTAAATGATGTTCTCAGAGCAAGCAGGAAAAGACAAGCTAGACTAGACTCCAGTTTTCCTCGGTCACAGATTAATATTCTTGTTTCTACACTATACTGCATTTTTATGTTTTGGAGGGGAGTTTAGAGGAAAGTAATATGTAAATATGATATATTAACTTCTTAGTGTTGAATTAAAGCAGTCGAATCTGCTTAATGGCTGATTTAAGTAATGGCACATGGGAGATATCAGTTTCTTTCATAAGGTCAGTGAGTAATTGTACAAACTATTAGGCTGGGTACTCTATGGGAGCTGACAGATTGGAGATGGATGTGTGGTGGACAGAAGGAGGGTGGGATAGTCTACAAAGATTGGAGGAATAGGTGAGTGAAGATAAAGTATTTCAGTGTATACATAGATGGAGATATGAGTTTAAGGGTATTACTTTTCTAGTAAGTTTCTTGGGCAGATGTTCTCCATGTGGGAGTAGCCTCTGGCTTTTTTTATGAACCTAACTCTTTTTGGGGACTTTGGTCTGGGTGTGACATAAGAGAAAAGATAATAAAACCAGTTGCTCAGAGGGCCTTGGAACTCTTCAAATAGATTTATTGGGAGACAGAAACAAAGAGGGAAAACTCCAAAAGAGAGGGGAAAAGAATTAGAAAGGAAAACACCATTATGTTTAGAAATAAACAGAGTAATTCCTCAGGAATTCTCTGAATTCGTGAAATAGAGTTCAATCTAATGACCTTGCTTCTATGGTCCTAAGAACTTAGGGGGTAACTTCACAGGGAAAGTTGATGCTTTAAGAGGGAAGACACGAGAACCTAATCTCTCCCACAACTCCTGGGATTTTTGGGGAAAATAAAAAATTGTGGGTTTTTCTTTTTGTTCCTTGGTTCTAGAGTTTTGGTACTTTTAACATTTCATACACACACACACACACACACACACACACACACACACACACACACTATTTTGCTTCTGGATGGGTTTAACCTTCATTGTTCTTTCATTCAAGATTCATGGTCAGGCCAAGTGGCCTTTGATAAAGTGAGTAGAGGGAAGAAATTGGATATAACCAATTAATTGAATGGGAGAGAATATCACAGAAGGAAGATTGAAATAGGACCATTACAGTCAGAGTTGTAAAGGAGGTATGTTTGGTAGAGGGGGTTAAAATAATGTTTACTATTCCCATTACCCTGGATAGGAACAAGCTGAGCTATACAGCTTGGGATGGAATTCCTCCTTCTTTCTCTTTCATCTTGCTAGGCAGGGAGAAGCAGAAACATTTTGATTGGGAACCCAAAGACCTAGGTTTGAATGTTGATTCTGCCACTGATTCTGCCATCGTGGGCAAATTTTGATCCTTAGTCACTTTACCTGTGAAATGTAAATAACACTTGTAACTACTTAACTCACCAGATTATTTTGAGGAAAGTGATTTGAAAAGCTAAAAATAATGAGCTATTATTTTAACCTTTCCCCCCTTTCTTCCCTATCAAAGTCACTAAACTTAGTCAAAGTCAGAAAGATTGGGTTATGTTCAGTGGTTAGTGAATAGATATATAAGAATTAGATTTTGGAAGGCCTTGTAGATAATAGGACTTGATTTGAGCCTAGAAAAATTGGCAGGATTTGGATAAAAAGAGGAAACTTTCCAGGCCGAAGAAGAAAAGGTAAGAAGATCTGTGGAGGCAAGAAAATATAATAGTATAGAAAGAATAAGGCTCTTAGTAGGGGATGTTGTGAAATAAAGCTGAAATTAGATTGCAACTATATTTTGAAGGGTGCTTTTCAAGTCAAGCTAGAGATTATAGCTTTTTCCTGCCAATAATAGGGAGTCATTAAAGGTTGATAAAAAGGATTGATTATGAAAGTGATATGTTAGGAAAATTATGGTGGTAGTTTATAGGAGAGATTTGAGGGGAGAGAATCCGGAAGCAGGAAGTCTGGTGAGGAGGGTATTGCAATATTCCAGGTATGAGGTGCTAAGGTGGAAATGATGAAGAAAATAACTCCAATTATGAGATCAGACTGAAATAGAGAATGGAAGAAACATGAACAGCTTTGAAAGCTTTCCCTATTTTCCCAGTGAAAGTAAGGAACGAATGAAAGTTTAGTCTGAATTCTTAACAAAGAGGAAAGTAAAAGAATAAAAGGGTAGACAACTAGTTACAAAGTAAAAAATGAAAAGCAGTTGAAAAGGTCAGAGGACAAAAAATTATTAAAATTATTGGCCAAATTAGGAGGAAATCAAGGAGAAAAGTGCCCATGTAGGATATTGATTTGGTTTTTAAAAAATATATATTGTATTTATTTTATTGAATATTTCCCAATTACTTGTAAAATTTTTAACCATATTTTTTAAAATTAAAGTTCCAAATTATTTCCCTCCCTACTCTCCTCTCCTCTTGAAAAAAAACCCAAGAAATTCAATATTTTTTATTTATATTACTTACATATGTTAAGTCATGTAAAACATATATCCATATTAGCCGTGTTGCAAAAGAAAACAGACAAAAATAAAGCAAGAAAAATAAAAATAAAGAAAAAAAGTTTGCTTCAATCTGCATTCAGAATTCAAGTTTTCTGGAGGTGAACAGCATTTTTCATCATGGATCCTTTGGAACTGTCTTGGATCATTGTCTTGATCAGAGTAGCTAACTCTCTTACAGTTGATCATCCTTACAATATTGCTGTTACTATGTGTAATTTTTTTTTTTTTTGCCTCTACTGTCTTTACTTCACATGATTTCATGTTTTCCCAGGTTTTTCTGAGATTATGCTGCTTATCATTTCTTATAATTCTTTATAGAATGATAGTAATATGCCACATCTTGTTCAACTATTCCTCAATTGATTTCCAAATCTTAGCCACTAGAAAAGAGCTGCTATCAATATTTTTGTACAAATAGGTCCTTTTCCTTTTGCTTTGCTCTCTTTGGGATACCAACATAGTAATAATTTGGAGAAAGATCAACATTAGTTAAAAAAAAATCTTTGACTGAGGAAAACTTCATAAAATTTTTAGTTAAAGGAAGTCCTTATCAGAGGTAAGTTTTTGTTAGATTAACTCTAACAAAGAAACTATACTGAAAAAGGAAAAGAGAAGAACTGGATAAGGAATAGGAAAGGAAAGAATAGGTATAAGATAGTAAAATTTGTTATTGAAAATGAAGGTTCAGAAGATTTCATTCAGATAATTTAAATCTTTGAGGATGACTCTTATTTCACAAATTAAAAAAACTGAGAACAAGACACTTCGGCAGGGTCACTGTATAAATAGTTTAAAAAAATACTTTATGGGACAGTTAGGTGGCGAAGTGGATAGAGCACCAGCCTGAAGTCAGGTGGACCTGAGTTCAAATTTGATCTCAGATACTTAACTCCTAGCTATGTGACCGTGGGCAAGTCACTTAACCACAATTTCCTCAGCAAAAAAAAAAAAAAAAAAAAAAATAATAATAATAATAAATTAATTAAATTAAATTTTAAAAAAATCACTTTAAAATTTGTAAAGCAGATACTATTATTATCTCTAGTTTTTCTTATCTAGGTTATGTTACAGAGCATGTAAGGTAGTATTTGAACAAAATGTCTTTGTGATTTTAAAGCTCTTGTTCATTTCTAGATCCACATTTTTCCCCAATATACTGAGATGAACTAGGAACCTGGAGGAAGCAGTCAGTCCCAAAACATTTATTAAATGACTACTATGTTTTGTTCAGCATTGAGGACCAAAATGAAAAGAAAAGCAATATTTCCTTTCTTCCATGAGTTCCTTTTAACTGGGACAGATATAAATAACCAGGAAAATTCAAGACATATACAAAGCAGATTGAAGGCAAATTCAGAGGAAGGTACTAGCAGATGTGGGATATAGCAGGTGAGCTGAGTCTTGAAAGAAGCCTGGAGTACTTCAAGAAGTAGAAGTGAAGAGAAGAGCATTTCAGGTATGAAGAACAACCAGTGAGAGCCAATGCATGGAGGCAGGAGATGGGAGTATCAGGTGAGAACTGAAAATAGGCCTGATGTGGTTGTAAGCTAAATATAGCTAAATCCATAGAGCTGTATGGGTATGGGGAGGCGACAAAGTGGTTAACGTGCAAAGCCTGGAGTCAGTAAGATTCCTCTGCTTGTGTTCAAATCTGGTTTCAGATACTTAGTAGCTGTATGACCCTGGGTACATTACTTACCCTGTTTGCCTCAGTTTCCTCATCTGTAAAATGAGCTGGAGAAGGAATTGTCAAATCACAGCAGTATCTTTGCCAAGAAAACCACAAATGAGGTCACAAAGTGTGACACTTATAACAAAAGTATAAGAAGACTAGAAAAATAGGAAGAGCAGAAAATTTAAATGTTAAACAGAGGACATCATATTTGATCCTAGAAGAAATAGGGATACAGCTGGAGTCTATTGTGGAGGAAATAATTTGGAAAAGTCACTTTGGTAACTAAAGGGAGGATGCTTGGAGACCAAGTGAGAGAGAGCTTTTGCCATAGTCAGGCACGAGGGAATGAGGAGCAGAATTAGAGAGATGGTGACAAACAGGAGGAATATCTTGAAGGTAGTACAGGTAAGAAACCTGAGATACACGGGGTGAGAGGGAGGAATCAAGGATGCTACATACCGCGGTTTGCCTTGCAGCCTGAGTGATGGGCGGTAGTGGTACCTTCCCAAATTTAGAAAAGGGGACATGATCATGAATTCTGGTTTGGATATCCTGTTTAGGATGGGAAACTGCGGCTCGGGAGGCTGAGTAGTATCTGCATGGCGATAACTGGTCCTCTGAGAACTCCAGCTTTGGAAGGATGAAGAAATAAAGGGAAATTAAAAAGGCCAGAAGGGTGTATCCTATAAAAAAGAGCATCCCAGGGAGCTGTGGTTCAGTGGGTACCCTGAGACTTGGATTCAAATTGTGAGCATCTCAGGTCCCTCCCCCGAGGCTCCTTTTACTCCTCTGTAAAGGGAGGAGGCTGGCTGATTCTAAGTCCCTTTCAGCTCTGAAACCTGCGGTTTTTGAAACAGACAAATAAAAAAGTTTGTGTCCGGGTGTCCCGGAGACTTGAACCGAGATGAGCGCGCGGGGGAGCGGGGCTGGGGAGGGGGATGGAGCCCGTCCCCGCTCAGCCTTTCTCTGGGTTTCCGTGCCAGTGGCGTGTCCCGGAGGGGCTGGCGGTGGGGGAGCGGGAGGGGTTTCCGCTGCAGGGGGCGGGACTGTTGTGAGGGCGGGGCCGGAGCGCGGACTCTTCTGACGGCTCCAGCCAGGGAATTTCAATTTGAAACCTGCGGGAGGGAGGACGGAGAGGAGGAGGAGGAGGAGGAAGAAGACGAAGGGGCCGCGGGCGCGGAGACGGGCGGCTCGGGGCGCAGGGACTGAGCCAGCTCCCGGCAGGCATCGTGCGGGGTGAGCGGCCGGGGAGGGAGGGAAGGAGCCGGCGCCGGGCCGACTCGTGGCTCGGCTCGCTGGGGCGGCTCTGATTTCTCCTCGGGCTGCCGCTGGGAAGGGGATCGCGGGCGGGAAGCTGCGGCGGCGGAGCGAGGGACGGGAGGCTAATGGGGGACGTTCTTCGAGCCCTGTTGCTCCAGGCCGGAGCCGCCCCCCGCTTCCCTTCCCCGCTGCGGCTCCTCTGCCTCCCTCCCTCTTTGCCTGCTCCTCCGGAGCCTCCAGAGGGGGCTGGAGCCGCGCGCCTTTCCGAAGCTCGGGGGCGGCCGGCGCGCGCGGCGGGCCCCGGGCCGGGGCACCGAAGGGGGCCGCGGGCGGCCGGACTCCTGCAGGGGACAGGGAGGAGGAGGGAGGGGAGGACGTGCGCTGCGCCCCAGCCCCGCGGGTCCGGGGCGGGCCCCCCGCTTGCTGCGCTCCAGCCTCCGGGCTCGGAAGCCAGCAACTTGATCTCTCGTGTGTGTGTGTGTGTGTGTGTGTGTGTGTGTGTGTGTGTGTGTGTGTGCGCATTTTTGTCCCTTCTCTCTCTCTCCCCTTTTGGAGGGGAAACTTACCTCCTTTCCCTCCGCTTTGGCAAAGAATAACATCTGTATCTTCTCTCCCCCCCAAAAAAATCTCCCCGCACGGTGCGGTCCCTACACGTAAGAGCCCCCTCTCGGACCCTTGCACAGGCACACAGGAACTTCCCCCTTGCACACACACAAGAGCCACCCTTTCCTTGCACACCCGCAAATACGCGAGAGCCCCTCTCTAGATGCACCGTGTGCAGTGTGGTCATCTCTGCGCGTGCAAGGAGATTGGGGGTTCACGTTTGCAAGGAGAAAGGGGGCTCTGTGTGTGTACATGTGTGTGTGCAAGAGAGGAGGTCTTGTATGTGTGTGCCAGGAGAGGGGGCTCTCTGTGTGTGCGTATTCAAGGAAAGGGCTTTTCTGTGTGTGCACAAAGTGAAGGGGGGCTTCTGAGGCATGGGCCCAGGGGAATCCCAGGGAAGAAAGAGCAGAGATACTGCAGAGATAGCAGCAGTAGCTGCAGCTGTCCGCCACCCTTCCATGCCTTCCCCTAGCTTACCAGGCTGGGGACAGACCCTGACTCCCTGGCTGTGACCCAACTCGCCTAAGACATAGCCAGGGGCTTCTTGCCCTTCCTCAGTCCTTGGATGGAGAGTAGAAGCAGCCTGGGGGAAAGAAGTTGAAGAAAAGGACACATTTAAAAAGAAAAAAAAAAAGTTTTGCTTTTTAGGCATTCCCGTGCTAGGAAAAGAGTGATAAAAGAAGACTGACTTATTTGAGGAGGGGGGATAGCAAAAGGATTAATAATTGCAAGCTTTTTAAAGTTAAGGGCTGGACTTGGGGAGTAGTCCAGTAGGAATTCTGAAATTGAAGCCATTAGTGCTTACTTCGTTTGGGGTAAAAAGAGTGGAGTTCAAATTCTCATTCTGCCATAGAACCATAGGCAAGTAAAGCTGTCTGTGGGATTCAGTTTCTTAAAGAGGTGCTTTCCTATCTAATTCTACATTATTTTCAATAATCTAAATTTTAATAAAGTTAGTTACATTTATGCTCTTCAGTCTTTATGTACTTAAGGGCAGTTTTACTCCAGTCTGAGCCCTCTTGGGTTATTTTCAGTCCAATAATCCTAAGATGCCAAATTGGAAAAATGTTGTCCCCAGTTCTACTTGCTTTCCCAATAGCAGGGATGTTTGAATGTGGTGGGGCATAAATCATTATGCTTCCCAAGGCTCCTGACCTCCTCTTGAGGTCAGAATTTTTTATATCTTTTATAAAAGTTCTTGCACAGAATAGTGACATTATTTTGGGGACTATCATGAATGTGAAACCTTAATGATTTCATCATTTGCATTTGCAACAATCATAGCTTCCTTTCCTAGTTTTCAGCAGTTCTTCCATTGGAAAAGGGAGTGTTTAGGTCTTCCTTCATCCCCCCTCCCCCACCCCATCTGTTGATTTTCTCATTGCACCAGCTTCTCTTTATTGGGAAACCTGAGTTCTAGTCCTAGATTTGTCATAAAGCTGCTGTGTGACCTTGGGCAGTTATTAAACCTCATGTGTGAAATAAGCTGATTGGGCTGCCTGATCTCCAAAGTTCCAAGCCAACTTTTTTTTTTATTTTTATTTTTACTCTCTCTCTCTCTCTCTCTCTCTCTCTCTCTCTCTCTCTCTCTCTCTCTCTCTCTCTCTCTCTCTCTCTCTCTCTCTCTCCCCTCTTCTAACCTTTTTTCTTCCTTACCTAAATATTTTCTTTTATTTTTCTTTCTTGTTTTTGTCTTTTTTTTTTCCAGTCCCTTCTTCCCATTTTGCTTTCTGAGTCTTCCATTTTATTCTAAGAATTAGCAACAAACAATACTTATGTTCTACAGCAGCCTTCATGAATTTGACATATGAGGGGATACTGAGTCAATCTCTGTACATTAGAGTTTTAATTCTTTAAACATTGTCCAGAGAAACTAATACTGCTTGATCCTATTCAGTTTCCCTTTTCAGCTTATTCTCCGGGTAAAATCACTAGACTGCTGTTTGGGCTACTGGTGGGGCTGAATTACAATGCAATCTTGAATTGTGATAAGGGCCAACCAAGCACATCAATCAGACTCTTAAGTCTGACACCAACTTGAATAGCTAGACTGTCACCTTTCTTTGCTTTGCTCCTATATTCCAACTTGAGACCCCACCCTTGCAAACCTCTGATATCTATTCTCAGTCACTCTTTTGGCCTGATTAGAGAGCTGTGTATGTTGTAATACCTTGGAACAATGGAATGGATTTAGGACTAATTTAATCCTACCCAGGCTCACAGTCACTTCTTGGGCAGATTTCCCACTGAAGTCAGTAGTGGTCTTGTGTGCAGAAGGACTGCAGAGAACAAGAGACTGCTCATTTAGAGTAATGGGGAAGACAGTTTCTTTCCTTTCTAAAACATCCCCTTTTTAAGAATGACCTAGACATAATGGCCCTTTAATCTTTACCTCTAGTCCTGGTAGTTAGAGCACTGTGTGCAAAGATTTTCAATGGAAAATGTCCTGGTGGGTAACCAGCTTAGAAAACTTCTGAGATATATATTAGATTTGAGGCTAGTTTAAAAAAATTAAATGAACCAAATGGGAAAGTGGGAACATAGTCTCTTAAAGAGAGAATTTCAGCAAAGAAAAAGCTTGTTCATATAAAATCTATTGCTGATTTTAAGCTAAAGATGTACTGTTGTATCTGTTTGCATATGAAGAGAGAGGTATGTTTATATATGTGTGCATATGCATATATGTGTGCATATTTATGTAGGTATATGTATATACATTGTGTATATATACATGCACAAATCCCTTCAATGATATTATCCATAGAACTTCATTCCCATGAATAGTTGCTGCTTTTAGATTAGGGGTTGGAGAAGAATATTGAATGATCTTCTCAAAGAAATATTCTAGTTGCAAAACTAGAATATTAGCTAGTAGCAAAACTAGCTACTCCTTTCCTTCCTGACTTCAGTCAGCATTTACTCCTTTTACTCGTATGAGACTGATTAAGTATGGACCCCACTATTTATTACCCACAAAACATGGTTAGATAGACAAGGTTTTCAGGGTAGCCTTGACCTAGCTTCCGGACATGAGGGTGGCTTTGGGTTTTTGCATTTTCACATTCTTGTGGTTTGCTGTTTCCAAATTACCAGCTTTCAAGAAAGAGAGTTCAGAGAACTACCAAATTACCAGAATATAAAAATAGATTTTTAAAAACCAGAATCATGTCTACGTGTACTGCCCAACTACTTGCTTTCAACTAAAAATACTTGCTTGCAGTGATGACAAAGCAGTCCCTAACCAAAATATTTATTGGTAAAATCACTCTGTAATTAGTAATATTGTGTGTCCTTATGGGTAACACCAGGTTCCCCTTTAAATCACTGCTGTCCTGTTACTGGGGCTTGAAAGCTACGGAGTGTGTATCTGTGACATTCTGTTCAGTGGGCTGAATGAAATTGGTCTACAAAGCTTAAGGAATGCAGGTTTTTGTCTTTTCATACAGCCAAGAACTGTGTATTTTTTAATTGTTTGACTTGGGCTCTGTCACCACAGTGGGAAAACAGGAGCAGATTTTCTTTACCCTAGAACTAAAGCAGCTTGTTTAAAAGCAGTGTTTGTGAAACTTTGTGAAAGTGTGAATGAATTTCCAGTTTTTTAAGAGGCGAGAAAATAGATAGTTTGTAGTTGTCCTTTACAGCATAGACACTGCATTTGGCATTACTTAAAAAGACATGTTATTATTTATTTCAAGATAATGAAATGTGTCTTCCATCCTTTCATTTGGAAACTTATTTTTAGTGACCTTGTTTATTTTTTAGATTTAGATTTTTAGATTTAGGCATAGCCACTGGTTATCCTTACTGATGAAAACAACAACAACCAATCAAACAAACAAACCTCAAATATTTATGCTAGAGTCTATAGTCAGCAGATATTAAATGAGTTTTGTTTTTACTGTCCTTTCTCAACTTTAAATCAAAAATTTCAACCTGGAAATTGTGAGTAAGCAAGAGAGCCTTACATGGTACCCCTCAAAGTTCATGCCAAAGTTTAGTCAAAAACCATCATTTTAGAGCTAATCAATAAGGTTTCTGGTAATTTAAATGTATGGAATAGTTTTTAGTTCTTTCCTTCACCTACACTAAAATTTATTCAAGTTTTCTTACCCTCTCATATTTACTTATTCTGCCTATTAATTCTTCCTTTCATCAGATATTAGCCCTGGTCCTGATTTTTCCTCATGGAAGTGATTTCAGTCTCCTTTAATTTTCATTCAAGGTTTGTTTAGCCCTTCTTTCCTTTGCATATAAATATTTCCTCCCTCCCTCCTTCCCTCCCTCCCTCCCTCCCTCCCTCCCTCCCTCCCTCCCTTCCTCCCTCCCTCCCTCCCTCCCTCCCTCCCTCCCTCCCTCCCTCCCTCCCTTCCTTCCTTCCTTCCTTCCTTCCTTCCTTCCTTCCTTCCTTCCTTCCTTCCTTCCTTCCTTCCTTCCTTCCTTCCTTCCTTCCTTCCTTCCTTCCTTCCTTCCTTCCTTCCTTCCTTCCTTCCTTTCTCCCTCCCTCTCTCCCTCCCTCCCTCCCTCCCTTCCTTCCTTCCTTCCTCCCTCTCTCCCTCCCTCTCTCCCTTCCTTCCTTCCTTCCTTCCTCCCTCCCTCCCTCCCTCTCTCCCTTCCTTCCTTCCTTCCTTCCTCCCTCCCTCCCTCCCTCCCTCTCTCCCTTCCTTCCTTCCTCCCTCCCTCCCTCTCTCCCTTCCTTCCTTCCTTCCTTCCTTCCTTCCTTCCTTCCTTCCTTCCTTCCTTCCTTCCTTCCTTCCTTCCTTCCTTCCTTCCTTCCTTCCTTCCTTCCTTCCTTCCTTCCTTCCTTCCTTCCTTCCTTCCTTCCTCTCTACCCCTCTCTTCTTCCCCCTTCCCTCCTTTCCTTCTGTCCTTCTTCCCTTCTTTTCTTTCAATAGGTATTATATTCCTGTTTTATCTCTCTTTTTAGATTATAAACTCTGCTAAGTCTGGAATTCCATTTAAAATATCTTGTTTCACTGTTTTGTCTCTATTAAGAATATATTAATAATAGTTAGTATTGTAGTTTTATGTTTTAAGATTTGCAAAACACTTATATGAATTCATTTGATCCTTACTACAACCCTGGGAGGTAGCTGTTAACATCCCTATTTTACAGATGAAGAATCTGAGTTTGTGAAAGATTAAGTGACTAGCTCAGGGTCATTAAACTAGTAAGACTCTAAGGGTGGATTTGAACTGTGATCTCCCTAATGCCTAGTCCAACTCTACACATGCATATCTGCCTTTTGAATGCTTCAGTAAAGCAAGCATGTTGAATTGGTTAAATTTGGACTTGATATATTTAGTGAAGTGTCCACATTTCAACTATGCTGATATCCTATGTCAGATATGTTATCTTGATTTTACTCTTGTATCTTAACCTCTTCCAGAAGGATATTCTATAGTTGATTATATCTTTATTGTTTTTCAGTCATTTTAGTCATCTCCCAATACGCCACGATCCCATTTGGGGTTTTCTGGCCATTTCCTTCTCCATTTCATTTTACAGATGAGGAAACTGAGGCAAATATCGTTAAGTGACCTGTTCAGGGTCATCCAACCAATAAGCATCTGAGGACAGATTTGAACTCAGGGAAATGATTTTTCATAATTCCAGACTCAGTATCTATCTACTGTACCACTTAGCTACCCCCAAATTAATTTAGTTTTAAATTTCACTAATATCCTTAGGTCTTCTTCCAGATGGAGACAGTTGTTTTTAAAGTTTCAAGATCTCAGAGCTGAAAAAAGTTTGGAAGTCATCTAGTCTGTTAGTTTTTTATGGATGAAAAAAAAAACAACCAAACTGAAACCCAGGGAGATATTCCTCTAATTGTTGTTATAATTAGTTGTAGTTGGCCAGACTTCTTGATTTTAGGTCTCTGTTCTCATTAGGCTGTTTTAATTAATTGTATTTGCAGTTAATTTTCCTTTATAATTATATTTATTTCTATTAAATGTTATTTTGTCACTGGCCACTCTATCAAATTTTCAATTATACTGAATTCCGAATTTGTCCTTAGGTGAAACTGTATTGCTGGTGAATGTAATGATTGATAACTTTGATTGAAATTAATTGGACTGGCCTCAGGAACAAATCCAATTGGGTGTGTTTTAAAATAATTGCCCTGTCAATCTGCTGAAAACTAACATTTCTTGAACATTTTAATTTTTTATGTAGAAGTAGAATTGCTGTGACTTGAAATGGCAATTTTTTTCCATCATTTTTATTTCCAAATAGAGTAATTTGTAAAAAAAAAAAAGAGGGAAAAAAAAAGCATTTCAATAAAACCAACCAATGTTGCCTCATTACAAATGATGTTGACTCTTATGGTTTTAGATAATATATTTATTAAAAATAGCCTTTCTTTGCCTGTGCTTTGTTGTATTTGTAGCATAAAGGTTTTATAACATAAATAAATGTACTTTGTTAAATATTGCCCTTATTTTCAGGTGTGTGTGTGTGTGTACATGTTTTATAGAGTATCAGGGAATTTTTAATTTATATGACGTGATTGATGCAACTTTTCAAGTTTTCTCTACTTTTGTGGTCCATCCATCAATAGCATGCGTATGGCAGAAATTTTTGTTCTTATTTCAAATAATCCTATCTTGAATACTGCTTTGCATGTTCTAAAGGAAGATGTTAGATAATTACTCTTGCAATCTTATTATTAAATACACATACGCCCTTGTTATTATATTATAGATGAGAGTGAAATGACTCAATGTGCAAAATTGTTCTAGCCTTTTGAATATTGTTTTAAAATGTTACTTCTTTGAGGATAACCTCTCTATCAGGGTATAGAAAAAATGTTAATTGACAAAGATTATCACTAGTTTGTTACATTTTTTTGTTACCCTTTACATTTGAGGAATATAGAGCTGGAAGGGGCCTTATTATTTGGTCCAATTCCTTTATTCTTTAAATGAAGAAACTGGTATATCTGAATTAGAAAACTCAGAGGAAATAGTGTTAATTTGTGGGGTATCATAGTAAATGGTAATAATAATAAAAACATTAAAAAAATTCTCCCCTTTGTATCACATTAGTGACCATTATTAGACTTCTCTGTACTTTGAAGATTTTTGCTGTGTTTGTTATAGATGTCAGGCTATCATCACTCTTTGTTGTCTTTTTCTCTCAATTAAGAAACTGCACAACCTCTTCCTTGTTCCTTGAACCATTGCTGGATCATATATACCCATGTAGTTTCTTGCTTTCATTTGTTTCAGGACTAGATCATACTAAAGCACTTTAGTTTGCCCTCATATTAATGTTTCTGCCTTTCTTGCTTACAGGAGTTTTAAAATTTCATGATAGCTGCTCTCCTTGTCCTAGACAATAAAATCTTTTATTATTTTATCTTTATTTATTTATTTTTGAAGAAAACCTCTATGTGCCACTTCATCTTCAGTTTGGAACAGTTTTCCATGTGGTTGTTTATCATTTGCAATTCTTATTTTGATAATGTTTTATTATTTTTTTGGTCACTTACCTTTTGGAGAATGGATCCTTTAAATAGAGAATAATACCACATATATACATCTTGGATGGCTGATTTTAGTCATTGATACTTCATGTAAAAATTTTTTTTTCCATTCAGCAATTTATTTATCTTCATTGATTTTGTGTGCAGAAGTTGTTTTTTTTTTTTTTTTTTAACTCTATGTTATAAACAATTGTCTATTTTGTCTTTTACAATTCCTCTAACTGGTGTTTGAATAAAACATTTCCTTAATGTTTGTTATGAAAAGAACCCACTTCTGTTCTCTTAAGTTTTTTTTCATTGTTATCCATTTTGATGGATGTGGTGTAGAATGTTAGTCTAACCTTAATTTCTGCCAAACTTAAATTTTCATGGTGTTATCAAAGGAATCTTTCCCCTATTAATTTATTTCCTCAGATTTATCAAACACATTTCAATGTTTCTGTCATTTGCTTATCTTTTCTGTTTCATCAATCTGCATCTAACCAGTACTAAATCAATTTTAAAGATTTCCACTTTATAAGCTATTTTTAGGAATGATTATCTTAATGCCCTTTCACTTATACTTCTCTTTTAAGGTTCTAGAGCTTTTTTTCTTACAAAAGGATTCTGTTGTTTTGTTTAATTCTATAAAATATCCCTTTTGCCATTTGTCTAAACATATAAGTTATGAGGAAGTTATTTTTATTTTTTTATATGGCCCAACTATGAATGAGGAATATCTTTTCAATTATTTGTCTTCCTTTGTTTCTATAAAAATGTTTTGTGTAGTTATTACATGGGTATCTAAATAGATCATAATCCCTGGTTGCATTGTTGATTTGCATTTTTTTAGTTATTTTTGATTGAATTCCTTTTTTTATAATTTCTGCCTAGGGCTTTAAAAAATACTGCATAGCAATGCTGATGAGTTTTGTGAATTTTTTTTAGTAGTCTGCTACCTTACTAAGTATTTTAATTGTCTCAAATAGCTTTTTCACTGATTTCTCTGGAGTTTTCTTAGTATGCCATCCTGTCATCTATAAATAGGAATAATTTTGTCTCCTCTGCTAATATCTCTATCTTCATTTTGTTCTTTTGCTTTTTTTGTTATAGTAAGTGTGTCTAGAACTAGGTCAAATTATAGTGGGGAAATGAGGGAAATGTTTATTATAATGGTCATATCTATAAAGAAGGTTGGACACATGAGCATTGCACTCCAAACCTTTATATCAGTTAAGAGTGTGAGATTAATTAAAATTATTCCATTAGTCTTGAGGCAAGAAAGAATTTTTCATAGTCAAAAGTACAAAAAAATCAAGATCTTGTGTGTTTTCTGCTCTTTAGTCGGTTTTGCTCATATATTAGCTATTGTTAGATCTGTTTTGTGTTGTCTAAACCTTTGATTTATAATATGCCTTAGTGTTCAGATTAAATGTTAGTGTATTAATGAGTATAGCATCACTACTTCCTTCCACATCCTATACCCTCCATTTCAAAAGATCCTGATTCTACCATTTTTTCCATCAATCTAGACTATGCCTTCCACACTTTAGTTAAATTAATCATGTAAATGAGTTGTTGTTGCACCTCTATTTCTCCCATCCCATTAAATTGCAGTATGCAAAATGCCACCTTTTGGTGATGAAACAGATAAAGCTAACAAGACTAGGCCTCTAAGAGACACACACCCCTTTTCTAGTTTGTTCTACCCTATTAGAGCTTATGCTTCTCTTTATAGCTGCTGGGGACTCAGGAACCCTCTTCATGCCTTAGTAAAGGCAACTTTGGGATGATAGTAAGTATATAATACTTTAGGGTTTTCTTTTTTCTATGTTTGCTGTTGTCTACAGTGTAGAAAGGTCTGTTGATGGTTTTTTTTTTTTTTTTTTTTTTTGTTTTGTTTTGTTTTTTTTTTGGTAATTTTAAATAATGTTGAAAAATTCTTTCTTGCCTCAGGGACACAGAGCCAGGGTAGGGATGGAAATGAGACTGGGGCTTCTAACTCTAGATCCATCAGCCTTCTTTTTCTTACATTTCACACTTACTTGGTAGTTATCAAAATGGATATGCAAATTAAATATAAAAATCTTTGCTTTTCTGAGAGGAAAAAAGTGGGTGCTTGCTGAGCTTTGGGAAGTTGCAGTGCCATCAAAATCTGATTGCCCTTATCAGCTGGTACATCTTTAGTTCAGAAGGTGGATATAGCAAGGGTTCCCAACTTTGGCGACTTTCATTAATTGTGTTGATAATATTTGTGCTGTGTTTGACAACATGCTTAAACAAACCCTTACTTCTTAGGCTTCAGAGTGAACTGGGTAATCATGTACCAAATTTTCAATAGCACAGTGTTGTCTTTATAATTCTCTATACAAAATTGATAACTTATAAAGTTCAATGAAAGAAGATAATATAGTGCCTGGTACCTAGAAGATGCATGGTTAAGTATTTATTGACTGCCTGTAAGGGAAAGAATTTGTCACTTAATATGACTTTCAAGTGTGTAGTAAAGTGCCTGGCACATAGTAAGCATCTAATAAATGTTTATTCATTGATTGATATATCACCTAGTCCTGGACTCAAGAAGAATTCAGATCCCACCTGAGAGACTTAACCAGCTGCCTGACGGCACTTAATCTGTGTGCCTCAGTTTCCTCAACTGTGAAATGAGGATAATAATGGCAGCTATTTCAGAGGTGGTTGTGAGGATCAAATAAGAATAATATTTGTAAGTGCTTCCCACCATGCTTAGTGCACAGTAGGTGCTATATTAATGCTAGCAGTTATTGGTGAAACTAGGAAGAAGGCATTATTAAGAAACAATACATTCACTTCCATAAGAAAAAGGAAATGGGACAGTGGCAAAAACATTCAACCATGTTTCATTTTTGTCCTTAGACTTGGAGTTCCTCTGCAGCCTGATGATCTTCCATCTTTTCTAACTGTTCTAAAATCTTGTAGTATGAATTCAGCATAAATGTCCAAAAAATTTTATTTTTTAAAAAAGCTTTTTATTAATAATATAGTAGAAGAAACAAAGCATAGGGAAAGGTTATCATAGGAAGTGCTAAATAATATTGTTTTGTTTTGTTTTTTTAGACTGCTCTTGTGTGGTTGGCATGTAGAAAGAGAAATCTTGAGTACCATCCACAAAATTAATGAAAGTACTTCTGAATAATCAATAATCATACTAGTAAACTCCTTATCTTAATTTTCTAAGACTAACTTTATATGCTTTAAATTATTCAGAGATGGTAAATGTGATTGATTTCTTTTTATTTTCCCCATTTTAATTTTCAACTAGAAAAATAAAGGTATGGAAGATATTCCTAGGTATATTAAAGTCTGTAGTAAAGAGGTTGATTTATAAACCTGCATGTGTAGTACAGATGTGGCTCAAGTTTCTGGCCACTTTTCTTTTAATTGAAGTTAACTCATTTTCAGCTCTCATGTTTCATTACATTCTTAATTTGAAAACCTGCTGAGCGGGCGCCGGGGATAGGAGTCTCTCCTATCTGTTGTCTGTTACTTGTTGTTTAGTAGTTTCAGTCGTATCTCTTTGTGATCCTTTTTTGGGGTTTTCTTGGCAGAGATACTGGAGTAGTTTGCCATTTCCTTCTCCAGATCATTTTGCAATTGGGGAAACTGAGGCAAACAGGGCTAGTCACACAGCTAGGTGTGTATATCTGAGTATATGGCCACATGGAAACTGGCAGGTTGAACTGGTGTATTTAAGACTCTTTATTTGTAAAATTTTAATGCTTTTATTTAAAAATGTTTTACTGATGCCTTCTTTATATCAGTGATTTTCTAATTTTTTTTTCATTCCTCTGTGAACATTACCTTAGAAGAAAAGAAGCAATTATAGAATTGCAGTAGGCAGACAGTGTATTTAGCATTTTGCTCCCATAGTTCTTCCCATGTTCACTAATTTTAATTTCATCCTTGTCTTTTCTGTGGGGTCAAAATTGTAAGGTGTTATTTGTTAGGTATTTGCTCATTTCTTACCAATAAGAAGAGTCAACTCTTCCCTATACAATTTCTACATCTGTAAAAAGAGAAGGTTGAACTAGAAAGCTTTAAATCTGTGCTCTGATCCTTGCATCTTGAAATATTATATATTTACTAAAATAATAGACATTATAGAATACTAATTGTCATACAAGTAACTTGAACGCCATGGTTTGTTAAATGTTTGAATGCCATTTAGTCAGTGAAATGAGTTCTTTTAAAAAAAAAGTGGCATAACCCTGAAAGTTCATCTATGACCAATGTAATAATAATTGAAAACCAAAAAAGTTTTACCTCAAAGGAAAAATAAATGTGCTCAGAATTCAGCTATTGTTTGTGTTTAGATTTTCCTCAGAACACTTTGTCTAATGACACTGTATTAGAGACATATCAACTGAAAGTTTTTCACGAATGAATTTTTGAGTCCTTGCTTGCTGGTTATCTTGAAGGGTGGGAGACTTACTTATATATGGAAGTATAAAGGGGAGAAATGTGAATTCTTAAACAGTCTTTATTTAGGTGGGAAATGTAAACATCAAACAGTCCTAATTTAGGGAGGAAATGCAAGTATCTTAAACAGTCTTTATTTAGGATGAGAATTGCAAGTGTTTTAGTCTAAGTTTGGGGAAATACTAGTATCTTAAAACAGTCTTAAATATTGCTTACATGTAGTAGTTCAGATATTATGATCAAAATCTGAAATAATTTAATGGAGAAGTAAGAGATTTGTCTGATCACTTGTTTTTGAAGTTTCACCAAATCATTTTTTTTTATTTGTGTTAATTCAAAGAAACATTTATTAAGTACCTATATTTATATATAGGGAAAATATTAAAATAAATTAGGTGGGGCCCTGATTGGGAAGGAGTGGAACATGTTCCTTATAAGATGGTAGGTAAAGAAACATTCTTTTCAACTTGGGAGCTTAGGGAATCTTTGTTGAAGGTGTTGGCATTTGAATGAGAATTTCTCTTTAGTTTGTGAACTCTTTGAAGTTTGGGATCTTGTTTTTTATTTAATTTGAATTTCTAACACTTAGCAACAGTACATAGTAAGTGCTTAATAGTTAAGGTTGATTGAGGTGGTCCTTGAAGGATAGGTAGGATTGCTATAGACAGAGATGGGCTACATATGTAGGACAGTAAATAGTTTGGCTTGGAAAGTAGAATACATGTATTGTAATTAAAAGGTTGAATGAATAGACATAGATTTCTTATTACTTTTTTGATATTTGATTCTGCTGTAAAAATTTAAACTTCACAAATAGAGAATGATTAAAATTTAATGAATAATTAAATTAATTATATTGATTTTGGCATTCATTTTCCATTAATCCATTTTGAAGAAGTTAAACTGATTCTGAGTGATAGAGATTTCCATTGAAAACTATTTAGAGATATAGATGTATAGATATTGATAGTGTTGTAAATTATAAGCTCCTTGAGGATCGGGACTGACTTTTGCCTCTTTTTGTATCCCTAGTGCTTAAAGGCACATCATAGGCACTTAATAAATATTTATTGATTGAATTGATTGATAATGGATTATATTGACATAATTAAATTGATAATGGATTGAAAGTGCTCTTCATTTCCACTTGATCCTTCCACTTTTGCTTCTTTGTGGTACTCTCTAGGGTCTTGTGAATCGTTCCTCTCCTTCCCCTTCTACTTCCTGTCTGAAAATGTTCTCAGATAAGTTTATATTTTTTATTAATGCTTTTTATTTTGAAAATATATGCATAGATAATTTTCAACACTCACCCTTGCAAAACTTTGTATTCCAAATTTTTCCCCTCCCTTCCCCCACCCACTTTCCTAGATGTCAACTAATCCAATATATGTTAAACATGTGCAATTTTTCTATACCTATTTCCACATTTATCATGCTGCACAAGAAAAATCAGAACAAAAAGGAAAAAAAATGAGAGAAAAACAAGCAAGCAAACAACAAAAAGATGAAAATACTATATCATGATCCATATTCAGTCCCCTGTCTCTGGATGCAGATGGCTGTCTCCTTCACAAGACCATTGGAACTGGCCTGAATCATCTCATTGTTGAAAAAAGTCAAGTCCATCGGAATTGATTATTGTATAATCTTCTTGTTGCCAAGACACTGTTGGATCAAAGGGTATTACAGTTTGATAGCCCTTTGGGCATATTATTATCCAGAGTGGTTGGATCAGTTCACAACTTCATCAACAATGTATTAGTTTTCCCACCTCCCCTCCAACATTCATATCTTTTTCTGTCATCTTAGCCAATCTGAGAGGTATGTTGTGGTACCTCAGACTTGTCTTAATTTGCATTTCTCTAATCAATAGTGCATTTTTCCCAGAGCAGTTTATCCTGAAGAATTGATTTGTTTGACCCCAGTGGGAAGAACATTGGACTGGAAATTGCAGGTCCTCAATGAATTTGCTTTTTAAACTTTGACAAATCCCATAGCTTCTTTCAATCTCAGTTTTCATTGTCTGTGAAATGGGAACAACAATATTAGCCCTTATTATTTCACTGGACTGCTATAATAATCACATGGACTGATATGTATGAGAATGCTTTTAAAATTGTAAAGTGCTGTATGAATCTAAGATGATGATCAATCTTCCACTAATACCTGGGGGGGGGGGGGGAAGAGTAGTTTATAGTCTTTGTTTTCTATACTTTACTGATCTGTTTAACCATTGATAATATGGCTGATGTTCTCACTACTCCATGAAAGACATTGCCTACAGCGACCTTCCTCATCTTTGGTCTAGCAGATTTGCTAATTTTTATCCGCTTGTGACCTCCTGTGAAGTATATAGTTTCTCTATACTCTTCCCTAACTTGAAGCTTTTTCTTCTCTTGAGTTTCAGAAGCCTTTTCTTTTTACTTCTCCAGCTGTTTCTGTGTCTTTCTATTATTTCTTTCTTCTAATCCATAAATGTGGATTAGATTTTCCTCAGAACACTTTGTCTAATGACACTGTATTAGAGACAGATTAGCTGAAAGTTTTTCACGAATGAAAAAGTCAAAGACTTAACTGAAGACTCAGTCTCTTGAACTTTCATTTTTCTTTTCTTTTGTCATCCAAGCTCTTCTTATTCTGTTGACCTCCAAATTACACCTTTTTTAATGGATCAGTTCCAAGTCTGGGTCTCTACCTTTGACCCATTTTCCTATTTCTTATCAGGCATTCATCTAAACTGGGTTTGAAACTTTTATCTGAATGTCTCCCCATGCATGACCTCACATTTCTGCTGAGTGCTCCTTTGTATCTCACATAGCTGATTTTTTCCATTCCCTCAAGGGTTGTTTGGAACATCACCCTGCTATGTTTGGATGATATCTTGGATGACTAGTTTTCTCCTTGATAGTCCTGCTATCATGCTTTCTTCTTTCCTCAATCCATTCTTTGTATTGCAAACAGATTGATTTTCCTAAACTATTGATTTCCATACTTGAACCTGAGCTCAAAACTTTTCGTGGTTTTCTGCCCACGTTGATTAATTCCCTAATGTTTGATTGGTTTTACATAAAGTGAATTTTTTTTTTTAAAGAAGTGCAAATTTCTCTTATCAGTAAGTATCTGGTTCCTAATTACTTCTCCAACTTGACTTATCAATAGGGGAAGCAGTGTGATTTGTGTAATGCGTTTAGTTGCCAGACTAATTTGTTTAGTGAGTGACAATGGACAAGGCACAATTGTGTAAAATGGGGTATGACAATATTTATAATATCCACTCAGTAGGATTCATTGTGAAGCTCAAATGAGATGATTCCTGGAAAGCGTTTTGCAAACCTTAAAGTCTCAAATAAATACTGTATTTATTATTGCCACTTCTGTTCTCCTAAAACAAGGTCTTCTGCATATGAGAAGACCCCGGTTCTCCTACTTTTGCTACTTAATAACAATCTGACATTTCCTCATCTGGAAGATTTGGATTAAGTGATTATAGCTAACATCCTGTGACTTGAGATTTTTTTGTTGTTAATAAATTGATTTTTATAAAATATTCTTTAACTTGTTAATTGTGATTCTTTTAACCATGGGTTAAATGAAAAAGCTAAAAACATTGTTTCATAGTATTACTAAACATAGTTTTTAAAATCCAAAGATTTGGAGTATTGGATGTGTTGGATAGATATATTAAATAGATGGGGATTGATAGGATTTAGAACTGGAAGAGACTTAGATATCCTTTAGTCTAACTTCTTTATTTTCCAGATATGAAAATTTAAGAGAGACTTGTTTGAGGTCATAAAATATAGATGGTAAATTATTGACCAGTAGTTGAAACCCATTCTTCAAAAGGTGCTTCTATTGCTCTTTCTCTTATGGTATACTTCAAAAAACTGGGTGGTAGTAATTATAAAATGGTGGCATTGGGGGGATTAACTGGCATGCATGAATTGGTAGGTTGGCAAAGTCTCATTGAGTACAAGTTGTCTTTACTAAGTATTCAGTTTTTGGAACTCAGACTAGTAGCATATAGTGATAGAATGAGGATGTTTTGAAATGTTAGTAAATTTTCCCTTTATGTCTTAAATCTATGAGAAGTATAATTACTGCAAAGCAAGTCTTCTGTAATAAGCATACCAGTAAAGCATGGTGTTCTTTGTGACGGGCTTGAAAATTCACTTTTAATTTTCTCACCTGTACTCTGACATTGTCCAAGAGAATCTCATTACATTGTTTCGTTTTATGTGTCTGCCCACTGACCAACTCTTACTTATATCCTTATGAAACTTCACCATACATCATCCATACAACCATCAGTTGTATTCCTGCCATCAGTTCTTTGAGGATTTCTTTAATTCCTGTTCTTTGGAGTTGCTGAAGTGTTTTTTTGCAAATCTTTTTCATTTTTATTCTCTTTTTCATCTTTTTTTTTTCCTTTTTAATTGATAAATATCCCTGGGATGATTTTGATTAGTTATATATCCTGTTAAATTTTCTTTAGACCAAGTTTACTTTAAACTGGTCTTTGTTATGAGATATTATTATTTGTAGTTATGTCATCCTTTTCCCTAAGATTTGCTAGAGAAATTTATATTCTAATCCCAAGTTATTTTTGATGGCCATTTTTCCTTGTTTGTCAAGTTAACCTAGATATTTACTAACCCCAATGCTTTTAGGCCTTTTTTTGGTAACAGTTAATTTATGTTGCTTTAAATTCTGGATTAAAATTTTAATGATGGGTGTCGGTGTCATTTCTGTTGTTCACTTTTCATTTTTCATAGCCAATAGATTGCTTTAATAATGTGAGATTAGATTTTTATAAATTTTATGCCATATTTTTTCTTCATTACTCTTTCTCTTGTTTATTATAAATTTCGGTTTAAGCTGTGATGAGTTGATAGTCTAAGCATGGACAATTGACTCAGGAATAATAATCTATATATCAACAATACGTCTTTTCTGGTCATTTACAATGTAGTCAATTTGTCATGACTCTAAAAGGGAAAAAATAAAACTTTATAGGAATATGTTTAATTTTTTTAGCTCATTTTATTGGACAGAAATTAGATTTGTATAATCTATGTGGTGATGTGAATGATGACTTTATTTTTAGTTCACTTTGCACTTTTTAATTATAATATCACTATTCATCACTCATCCTTTTATTTTTGGGATTCAGGATTTTTCTAAATATCAGTAAATATTTGAAAATATTATAAATAGAAAATTGTGGGAGATTATCTTGAAAAACCAGTCCCTGAAATTATTTTTTAAAATAAAAATTCCATATTGTTATCATTTTTTTTTTCTTTATGGCAGTATATTATGGAAAAAAAATGTGAGCTCTGGATAGTGGCATCTCACTTTAATGGAAAATTACTTAAGCCTTAAGTTTAATGCTTTTTAAAGGTTTACTAAATTCTTTTAAAGAGGGAAATAATAGTGCTACTGCAGTGGAAAATGTGGAAATATGTGAAACTTCCAGATGTTTGACTTAAAGTTGGACTCTGAAATTGCCAAAGGAGGAGGAGATATGGGGTGTAGTAGGAGACATAAAATTTCTGCCACATCATCAAGTTGACAGCAAAAATAAAGTTTCCTTTTCATTGAGTCAGTGATGCTTCTGCCTCAGAAATTTTCTCACTTGGGAACTGTGACATTTCCATTATTACCTATCACCATTAAAACCCTATTCTATATCTGCCTCATGATATTAAACAAGAAAAAGAGTTGACTTTTTTTCTCCTATAAAATTCTAGAATGGGAGGGAAGCAAAAAAAAATTCTAGATTGAGGAAAAAAAAATTCTAGAATACGACTACTGAGGTTAAAGCTGGAAAGGTCTCTGAACCATTTCACAGTTGAGGAAGCCAAGGTTGGAGTATTTATAAAGATTGGCTCTAGGCCACATAGATAGTAAGTGAGAAGAGTTGAGATTGGAACTCAGGTTTTCTTACTACAGATTCTTCACTTTCCCACATGATGCTAATATTTATTTCTTCTTTTGAGCAAATAATTTACCTAACCTCTGCAATTTTTTCATCTAAAAGATGGAAGGTGCTGAACTAAATGGCCTCGGGAAACCAGGTCCTGTGGTTCTAAAGCTCCTGAGCTAGTCTTATTACTTCTTTAGTTCTAGCTTAGGGGGAACCATTTCAGTTTGTATATAGCCTACTGGTTATATACTGGCCCTGCCAAGTTCCTTGAGGACGGTAGGACCTAATTAAACTTGCCCAGAAGTTTTCTGGCTTTGGGTCCTTTTTTGTTTTTCTCATCATATCAGTGCCCTCCAAAAGCTTGGGAAAAAATGACATTTGACTTGCTCTTATTCTGTTGGTTGATCCACGATTGGGGAAAATGGAGAAATCAAGTTTCAAGATTGAGTAGAGAAAAGGGGACCCTAGAACAGAGGACAAAATCTTCCAAATAGCAACAATTTTTAGATTTCATTGGTAATTAAATTCCTAGGAATTTTAACCTCTGATAAACATTGATTAATTCCAAAATGCTTTATTGGTTTTACACAAAGTGAATCTTTTTTTTTTTTTTTTTTTTTTTTTTTTTTAAAGAGAAGTGCAAATTTCTCTTATCAGTAAGTATGTATAGGAGGTAAAGCCTTTATAGGATCACAGATTTAGATTTGGAAGGAACCTTAGAGTTTGTTGAGTCCAACTTCTCACATTTTACAGCTCTGGTCACTAAGGAGGAGCCAGGTTTAGGTGACTAGGGTCATAGTAGATAAACCATAGACTGAGGCTTACTATGTGCCAAGCATTGTGCTTAGCACATAAAAACAAAAAGCAAGACAATAAAAAGCTCCTTTAGGAGTTCAGATTCTAATAGGGGAAGATCGGATAATAAATAATTAAATAGATTTGTTACTTGCATACTGTGTTCCAGGCCTTGTGCTAAGGGCTGATGATTCAAATTAAAAAAAAAAAAAAAAAAAAGAGTCTCTGCCCTTGTGCTTATAGTCTAATAGAGGAAGATAAGGCAACCTTTTATGATGGGGACATAGGGGTTTGATTCAAGTTAGGAGTAAGTGTATCTTAAGTACTGTCTTGGTTGGAATGGTTAGAGAATGAGATGGTTTAGTTAATTTTGTTTGTATCCTTGTTGACAATCTTTTTAATATTGTTACTTCCTGTACTATTTCACATTCTTGCATCGGAGTTGTTGTTGAGTATTTTGCTTTTTTTTTTTTGTGAGGGAGAGGATTCAGGTCCTTCAGCTCACATGAGCTTTATAACACTTGAGTGTGGTCCAAACTAGATTGAAATGTAATTGAGAAGTATTTAACAAAATAAATTAAAATACAACAAAACATAGAAATTATATTTTAAAATTAAGTCAACATATTGCCACAGGGATGCTTAAATATGATTTATTAGCCTCTATTGCTATTTGATTTTGCCTTAGGTATTGATAGTAATGATGTCTAATATTTATATATTGCTTTGAAGTTTGCCAGTTAGAGAGGTGTTACTATCGTATCCATTTTATAATTGAAGGAACTGAGGCCCACGCAGAGAGTTTGGCTCAGTCATGTCACTAAGGAAGGGGTATGAAGAATACTTGGGACTTCCTGCGTTAGTCCTGTGCCCTATCCAATGTGCTACCACCTAGTTGTCTTTGTTGACCTGAAACTGTAGTTTCTGCAAGGTACACGCTGGAATTTGTTTCTAAACCCCTGATTTTTTTTTTTTTTTCTTTACCATTTATCACTTTCTATTAAAAAACAGATTGCAGGAAAAAAAATTCCTGATATTTGTGTGTTCTGGTATCTGGAGCTAATAGAAGAAATTTCATCTTACCATATGCAAAATCTCTAAGGAACATTTTATAACATTGAATAAAAAGGCACTTCAGCTGAAAAGATTTACCACTGAACTTTTTGGATTGGCTTCTCCACATATGATGACTATATGACCAGTTTGAGGAGATGCTTTTCTATTTTTTGCCATCTCTAGACACCCAAAGGGGAAAAATGATAGTTGCTTGAATGAATGCCTCTTGGGTGGGAACTTTATTTGGTGACATGGGAATGACTCCAACATGTGTTAGGCAAAATAAGGCTTATGATTTGGGGGGGGTCAGATGTCTCACTATGAATGAGAATTCAGTTTGTGTTTTGTGATTTACTAAGGCATTGAAGAGAGAACCTCTTCCTCTCCTACATAAAGCCTTATTTATTTATTTGATTTTTTTTTTTTTTTTGGAAATTAGACTGGACTGGAAAGTCTTCTGTAACTTGTAGTTGGATATATTATTTGTTTGCAAAAGAGAATTGTCTTTCAGATTTTCTAAATGATTCCATCTGTTTGATGGAGTAGACATGGCTATTTGAAGCCCTACTTCTGGGATGTTTTGAGAAGATTTTGGAAAATGAGAAACAATGAAAGAAATTTCAATAATAATACTAGATCATTTTTATATAATATTTTAAGGCTTTCGGCTCACAATCACCCGGTAAAGCATACAATGTTAGTGTTAGTTAGATGGGGGAAATAAGTGATTAGAAAAAGAATTTTTTGGGGTTTGAGGAATTTAAGACTAGAGGCTATATCTTTCTAGGGGAGGAGGGATGTATAAGACTGATACTGTATAAACAGATTAAACTCAAAATGTCTAAAACGGAACTCATTCTCTTTCCCTCTAAATCTTTCCTCTTTTCCAGTAATTACTATTACTATTGCATGCAGCATGATCTTCCCAGGAAGCCAAGCTTGTAACTTAGGTAATATCCTTGATTCATCACTGTTTCATCTGTCCATCTCCAAACCATTATTAAATTTTGTTAATTTTACCACTCTGATGCAAGTCCTTACCACTTCACATTTGAATTATTGCAGTATCCTGCTTCAAGGCTCTTCCCACTCTAGTCCACTTTCAACTCAGCTGTCATATTGATTTTCCTAAAGCTCAGACCTACACAGGTCATGTCCTCCTTGCCAGTAATCTTCAGTGATTCCCTATCACCTCCGGGATTAAATGTAAAATCCTCTGACATTCAGAGTCCTTCATAACTCTGATCTCCTTCTGCCCTTCTGGTCTTACACTTTAGTCCACAAACTCTTTGATCTGGAGATATTGGTTTCCTTGTAGTTCTTCAAATAAGACATCCCATCTCCCAATTCTTCATTCTCTGTCCTCCATACCTGGAAGTCTCCCTCTTCCTCCTCTTTTTCCTTCTCCTCTTCCCTTTCTTCCTTTTCCTTTTCTTCCTTTTCCCTTTTTCTTTCTTTTTCTTTTCCCTCTTTTCCTTCCTCCCCTCATATATTTTCTTTGCTTTCCTTTCAGTCCCTGCTAAAATCTTATCTTCTTTCCTGATTCCCCCCAATTCCTCTCTCTTGTTTATTTCCAATTCATCTTGCATAACTTGTTTTTACCTAGTTTATGTGTATCCCCCATTAGATTGTAAGCTGCTTGAGAATTCTTTTACCTTTTTGTTCCTAGGATCTATTGGTATAGTCTTTGGCACATCATAGCTTCTTAATAAATGCTTGTTAATTATGAGCCTCAGTTTTCACATGTGTGAAATGAGAAGAGGGCTTTCCAAAGGATTCTCTTTAGGCCCAAGTGAAACATGCAAAGCACGTTTTACGCTTTAAATCTTGTAGTAATGGGAAGTGGCCCCGGACTTAAGCAAGGAAACTGTCCCCAACGATGCAGTCCACATCTTTTCAGCTGGATGCTGTCAGTGAGAAGTTAAGTGATTTGCCAGCCGAGGCACAGCCAGTAGTAGTACATCAAAGGATCATCCAAGTTCCAAGACCAGTTCTCTCTCTGCACTATGCTGTCCTACCTCCCTTTTATATAAAATGTCAATTTATTATAATTTTTGAATGTGTGTTTTGCCTTTTAAAAGTTTAGTTTGAACATATGGACAAGAATTGGGCCATTTCAGGGAATCTTTCTGTGAATTTCATTGTAATATCCTGAGAGTTAAAAGACTGCCTTCCTGTCTTTATGACTTTGGATTATTTATTTGATCACTTCTGGTCTCACTTTTTCTCATTTACAAAGTGAAGTGGTTAGGCTATTTGATTTTTTTTTTTTTTTAATTCCTCCCCTTTACATTTGATTCCATGATAGATGAGATTATTGTGGGTTTTTTTTTTTTTTGGTTTAATACTAGACTCTAAAACCTTTCCAAGATCAATGAACTATAGCTGAAATAGTTTATAGTTACAATTCTCTTACTTGTCAAATCACTACCATTCTAGGCTGTACAATAAAGAACTTTCAGTGTGCCAGAGTATGATTTCTAAAGTAAAGTTGTGAAATAGAAATGTTTTAAAAAAAATCTACAGAAGAAAGCAAAGAAAGGAGGTTTACTTTTAAACCTTTGCCTTAAGCTACAGCAAAGAGTACTAGATAAAGAAAGTCAACTTTGTAGTGTTGGATCAGTATGCTACAGGCTTGTTTCCTTAAGCTTTATTTCCTCTTATTTGAGTAAATAGTTGGGGTTCCATCTAGTTTAAAAAAAACATTACTTATTTTGTGAGGGATTACAAAGAAATAACATCATAATGCTTGTATTGGGTTTCTGTTAGAGTGGTCATTGGCTTACATTTTTGTAGAGCTCTTTTCTAAACATGTTAAAATAAATTGGATTGTTCTTTTCCTTAAGCGTAATTAAATGCAACTGTCATTCTCAGAAGCTGCAATTCCTTTTAAATTTGGTAGTGTTTTTTTGGGTTCAGAATCAGTGTTTCTCAGTCATATTCTGTGCTTAAATAGTTATTAACATGGGGGTCTACTTTTTTGGTGATGGTATTGGCTCTGAATTGTTAATTCTTGAATTGTTTAAAGGCTTATTGAATGGTGGGCAGCCACACAAATAATACAGCTGTATGCCAGACTAATAAAAATGAAACTCTGTTCCTTAAAACCAATGGTCTTCGAAGAATAGAAGGCCAGATTATAGAATTTTGAAGGAGCTATGTTTCAAAGCCCAATTAAATGATTGTATTATAGCCTTTTGAATTCCTTGGAAGCAATGGCATTTTTTTTCTACTTCAGTGTTATGCATGGTTGAGAAAGGAAATAAATTCTTTCAGGATTCTTACTGGGTACTTTTAAATATCTATGAAAAATGTAATTAAAAAAAAGTGTTCCAAAAATTCATGGGGGAAAATGTTCTTTATTAATGCTTCAACTTTGAAGATAATGCACATTGCCATAACCAGTGAATGAAGTTCTTTCTGTGAATTTTCCAGATGGTGGCAACCACAGGGAGATGTGATTCATGATTTCTTTCCCATTCAAGGCATTAATGAATTGTGAATTACTGTAATTTAAATCAATACTGCTTTGCTCGAATGAGAAAATTCTCTGATAGTAGAACCATGATCCTTGTTCTCTGTTGTGTCAAAAAGAACAGTGTCTTTTCCATCTGTATGTTATCATTATAGGAAAGATCTATAAATGTCTGACAAAACAACAAATCCATCATGAAAGTAGTCTATACAAAATCTCTAAAAGGAATAATTAATATTTATTTATTTAAAAATTTATCCTTCCTCCCTTAACCTTCTTCTTCCCCAAGCTAATAAGCAATCTAAGTTATATATGTATAATTATTTTAAACATATTTCCATATTAGTCATGTTGTGAAGAAAAATCAGGACAAAAGAGAAAAACAACAACAAAGGAAAGGTCAAAATAATGTTTTGATCCACATTCAGTTTTCCTTGTTCTCTCTCTAGAAGATGTAGATGGCATTTTCTATACCAAGTCTATTGGAAAGGTTTTGGATCACTATATTTCTGAGAAGAGCCAAGTCAATCATATTTGATTGTTACATAACCTTATTAATGTGTACAATGTTCTTCTGGTTCTGCTTACTTCACTCGGCATCAGTTCATGTAAGTTTTTCCAGGCTTTTCTGAAATCAGTCTGCTCATTGTTTCTTATAGAACATTAATATTCCATTACATTTATATGTCATAATTTATTCAGCCATTCCCCAATTGATGGGCATCCACTCAATTTCCAAAATAATTAAAATTTAAAAAATTCAGGTAATTGTAGGTTTTGATTTTCTGACTCTCAGGTGCTCCTTTCTTTCTGAGTGCTCCTTAATATATCCCTCTTTCAGAGTAGGCAAGAATAGTTTGAAGCTAACATATCTAAAGAAACCTAAAAGAAAATTGAAATATGCCTCACTGCTATTTTTTTCAATACTGATACCTAATTTAAAAAAAGAAGTCAATACTTAATTTTAATGCCATATAAAAGAGTGTCAAAATTATTTTGTGTTATTGGAAGAAATGGATATTGATCAGGATTTTTAAAAATACTTCAGCATAATGCTTCAAAGTTTATAAACTATTTCTGCTGAAGTGGGTTTGGTGACTATTATTATTATTATTTCCATTTTACAGATGAGAACCTGGGAACTTTTTCCCTCCTTAATGTACATAGATTTCAGTTGGGATTTTATTTTGGGGGGGGGTGGAAATGATCTGTAGTTAAAGGCTTAACTGATTTGTAATAGTACTAAAGTCATTGAATTGTTCCAGAATGAAAAATAGGATTTCTTATGCTTTATTAAAACTAATTTTTTAGACCTTTGCTAATAGTTATCACAGTGACAATCTTTAGTCATCTGGATTTTCCTTAAATAATATATTTCTTAGAGTAAATCTTTTTTAAAATGGCATTGTTAAGGATAAATCTTCTGCCCAATTGTCCTTCTTGATATTATTTCTAAGAGTAAGAAGATAAAAATGACATTAAAGAATTGAGAAGTGTAAGCATTAAAAATAAAAACCCTTTTAATGAAGCTTTGTGATAATATAACTTAGGAATGGAAACTTTAGAATTTAAGTCAATTTCTAAAAGCCATTATTATTATTATTATTTTTAATAGTTTGTATTTACTAGATATATGCATGGGTAATTTTACAACATTGACGATTGCCAAACCTTTTGTTCCAATTTTTCCCTTCCTTCTCCCCCTCCCCCCAGATGGCAGGTTGACCAATATATGCTACATATGTTAAAATATATGTATAAGTGTCCAAACAATTGTTTTGCTGTACAAAAAGAATCGGACTTTGAAATCGTGTACAATTAGCCTGTGAAGGAAATCCAAAATGCAGGCGGATAAAAGTAGAGGGACTGGGAATTCTAGGTAGTGATGTAGTGGTCCATACTCATTTCCCAGAGCTCTTTTGCTGGGTGTAGCTGGTTCATTTCATTACTGCTCTATTGGAACTGATTTGGTTCATCTCATTGTTGAAGAGGGCCACATCCATCAGAATCGATCATCATACAGTATTGTTGTTGAAATATACAATGATCTCCTGCTTCTGCTCATTTCACTCAGCATCAGTTCATGTAAGTCTCTCCAGGCCTTTCTGAAATCATCCTGTTGGTCAAAAAAAAGCCATTATTCTTGCAGACATTAGTGGTGCTCATTTTTCTCTCCAAGTGTATTTTAAAAATTTGAACTCACCTTTTTTAATTTGGAATTTCATAGGTATAGAAGAAGAAAAGGAACCTGGAGATTTTGTAATCTACTTTACCTACTTTACATACACACAATTCACTTTACATATTTCTGAACTTCCTGAAGAAGTGATTTCTCACAGTGAAGTTACTAATAACCATCACCTCTGGGGTTCTTTTCTTTTTGAAAAAAAAAAAAGTCTTTCTGATTTAGGGTCAGTGGGCACAGGTTTGGCTCTGGAGAATTAAAAGTTCACTTTGGCCAACGAGTAATGGAAAGATGATTGTTTAGGTTGTGGTGGTTACAAGTGAAAAAATTACATTTAAGAAGTGAGGTAAAATATTAGTAGAAAAGGAGATAAACTAGCCATATAATGATAATGAAAGATAGTAGAGGAATAATCTACATGCCCACTGGGCATGGTGACTGTACTTGTCAGAAAAGCTCTAGGGAGGCTCCCCATCAAAGGCAGTCTGCCTTGTGTGCTGGGCGTCATTCATGGGATTTATTGGCCAAGCTTGGACATCATGTAACTTAAGGGCTCTTCATTTCTTCTTTATTTTTCACAAAGATGAAATTTTTTTTTGGCTTATGAAGATAATATTTTTTAACATTTATTATCATCAGTCACCTCTTTGTTGTAGTCTTCCCCTTCATAGCTAGTATTTATATGGTGCTTACTTTGTGCTTTACAGACATTTATCTTATTTGGTTCTCACAACACTTCAAGGGGGAGTATTGCTATTATTATCCCAATTTTACAAATGAGGAAACTGAGGCAAGCAGGTTAAGTGACTTGCAAAGGGTCATGTAGCTAGTAAGTGCCTGAGATTGGATTTGAATTCAAGTCTTATTATTATTAGAATGTAGAAATTATATGTGAGTTGTAGGGTAATATGACAAGGTACATCATTCTGCAAAGCATTATGGAACTATGTCCAAGAAATTACTAAACTGTACATAGTTTGATCTGAGATAAAGAAAGAAAAGAATATGGCATGTACAAAAATAATCCATTTCTTGTTGTGACAGAAAAGAACTGGAATCTAAGGGGGTGCTTGTCAATTGAAGAATAACTGATGCAATTGTGGTATGTGAATGTCCTTGGGAAGATTTTTATGAACTGATTCAGAGGAAAGTCATCAAAAACATATACAAATAACAATAATGCTGTTAAAAACAAGTAACTTTGAAATCTTTAAGAATTCTGATCAACCCATTGCTTGTCTAGAGGACCAACGAAGCTTGCTGTCTACTTTCTGACAGAGGGGGTGGATTTCAGGGTGCAGAATAAGACACATTTTTGGATGCATGCAAAGATGACGTTTCTTTTGCTTGACTGTGCGTATTTGTTATATGGTTTCTCCCACTCCTATGGTGAGGGTAAATGAGAAGGAGATAATTTAAAAAAAAATTAAACAAATAAAATCAATTTTAAAAAAGATTACATTGTACTCCCAAATATTTCTGACAGTTCTGTGGTGATTCCAGACCTTTGTCCATGATAGCAACTCGTGTCATTTCCTTCCTTCACAAGTATTAGTTCTTATTGATTAGCTTCTTACTGATTGATCTTCAAATCAAATAAGAATGGATCAAATAGTTCATTTCAATTTCAATTTCCCTATTAGATGTATTTATTATGGCAGTATAGACAATGGAGATAAAATAGATTTCTTACAGTCTTATCAGCTAATAAAAAGAGAAGACTCAATTTTGATTTGACTTATAAGAATTTGTAGTCATGGAGGTGAAAGGTAGTAGGCACTTAATAAATCTTAATGATTAATTTATGTTGGGGTAATGTGTGAGAAAGTTGGGAAAGATGAAGCATTTGCAAGTGATTTGAATGTCAGGTTATGAAATTTTAATCTTTAGTTATTTAGGCATTGATCATTTAGTTGTTAATTATTATTAAGTTATTATTAACTATCTTCTGGGCTAAGCTCAGGAGATACAAATTTTGGGAAAAATAGACCCAAAACAAGAGCTGCTCTCCTTAAGGAGCTTACAGTTTAGTAAGGGAAAATATCACATGGAAAACAAAAAGAAATTGAAAACAGGGAAGGAGGGAAGGAAAAATATCCAGCCTAGGAGTTGTTGGAAAAGTACAAGGGAGTAAAACCAGCTGGATGAGAAATTCAATTCAATAAAGACATATTAGTAACCCATTGTGTGCCAAGCAATAACCATATTAATTGTCTACCATGTGCTAATTGGTTTTGTCCTCTAGGAGCATATAACAGAATAAGGGAAGACAAACATAAGGGGAGGATCAGGAATATCTTTTTAGCAGAGCTGAATCCAGAAAGAGTAGCAGATGCAGAGTGGAGGGAGCTCCAGTCTAATTTCTGCCTTCTACTATGGAGAGCTGCACCCTCCAGGCCTCCAATCAGAGAGGAGAGAGACTGACCGAGATGGCATCCGAGGCTTGAATTAGCAACATGGTGATGAGGTTAGAAGTGCTGATCTCTTTCTGGGAGTGGGGATTTTGAGTCCAGGTAGGGCCTCTGGCACAGAAGGGAATGAGCAGTAATGAATTTTAGATGTAGGCCTAGGGGAATCATTGAAAAGTTTTTGAACAGATTAGAGATGTAATTCAATATGTATTCATTGGATATATTAGGTGGGCTGGAGCTTTTAACAATTAGTGGCTTCCATTTTTTTTTTTTTTAACACCTTCTTTCTCTGAGAGAACAGCTTATTACAGGTATGCCAAACTGCAGCAATCAAGATTACTTATGCCAATTATAAGTGATCATCCTTTGAAGTTGTTGAGTGGAGTGTGAAGAATCTTTTGTCCCTGTTGCTGGTGGGAAAGTGAAACCGGTAAGCGGGTTAGACATATCCATTCTCAGTGGCTCTAGGATTTGTGTTTAGTATTCATATAGAACACCTCCTTGTTCTAAAATTAGTGGATTTTCTCAGTGGGATCAGAACACCAGATATTCCTCGTAGGGAAATATGTTTAGGAATTTTAGAGTGGTTTTTAAAATTCATTTAAAATTGTGCTGTGTCTCTTGCAGGATTAGTATTTGATAAAAGTAAGGTAAGATTCCTGTCCCAAAGACACCTTATAATCTTTCCGGTGAGATAATGGTATAGGGAGAGAAATAAATCAGAATATGATAGACATATGAAGAGTATACAATTCTCCAAGATTACATGCACTCATATGGCTTCACACTAATCTTAGGGAAAAGCTTTTTCATAGTATTTGAAAATACCCCTTTTTATTGATAATAGCTAGGTATTTATATGATATTTTAATGTTTGCCCCATGCTTGACATGTTATTCCATTTGATTCTCATATTTGTGTGAGGTTGGTGTTGTTATGATCTTTGTTATACAGATGAAGAAACTGAACTTGAGATTAGTGACTTGTCTAGGGTCAAATCACAAGGTGATCTCTGAGGAAGGATTTGACTTCAGATTTTTCCAGTCTCTAGTCTAGCGCTCTCTTCTGTGTTCAATTCTAGCAAATTGTGGCATGGTAGAATGGGTGCTAGTCCCATTCCAGCTTGGGCTCCTGCCAGCTTTAAAATTCTGTGATTTTTTTTTTTTTTTTTTTTTTTTAACATTTAATAGGTGGCGTTTAATAGCTCTTTTCAATGTGTTATTTGTTGGGGGGGGGTGTGGGTTAGTTATCTAAGTGATAGTTTACAGGAATTATCTTTAAAGTACTATTGATCAGCCGTTCTGATATTGAGGCCACTCCCTAATTGTCTAGGTTGACATTTGAGCAATATGGATGGTTTGTTAGCAGACTCCTATTTACCAGTTCAGTTTTCAGGATTTCCACCAGCATCTCCTCCGAGAACCTAGTGCTTCCCCTCTGGGAAGAAGGTCCTCAGTATAAGACTTAATCAGTCACAGAATTATGAGTGGGAAAGTACCGAAGAGGCCATTGAGTACGATGCATACTGTAGCAAAAATCCCCCATTAGAAAACAGTCATTCTTCAAATCCTGATCAAATCTAGCCCATTTCATTTTGGGATAACCCTAAATTTTAGGAAATTTTCTTAAGTTAAGCCTAAATTTGCTTCTGTTTAACTCTCTTATTCTTAGTTCAGACCTTCTGAATTGGATAAAACATATGGAGGTTAATTTTTTACATGATTTTTAAAAAGTGAATTTAGCTGCATTGGGGTCAGGGAGTCTGGGGTTCAAGACCTGCTTTTGACATAATGACCATGGGCAAGTTACTTTAACTAACCTTTCAATGTTCCATACTCAAAGATGATAAATTATAGGTGAATTGTTTATCTGCTCCATACAAATAAAAACCACAAATCTTTACCAAACTGTTCCCACCAACCATATGTCTATTATATTCATCCTTATTTTTAATATTACCATCATCATTATTCTTACCAGTAGCCTCGGTAGTATAGTGAATTGATGTATCTGTTATGGAAAAGAGATTTTAATTATGCAAATAAGGTAACTAAAATGCCCATATTCTTTGACCCAGAAATACTAGTTATATATTTCCAATTTTGTTATTGAAAAAAAGAATTAATAGCAATGCTTTTTTAAATAGTAGCAGTGTACTGGAAACAGATTAAATCATTATGATTTGGGAGTGCTTAAACAAATTGTGCTTTGTGAATTATGGAATATTACATTGTTAGAAACAATAAAGATAATGAATATAGGAAAGCATGGAAAAATTTATGTGAACTGATGCAAACTGATGTTAGCAGAACCAACTCCCCCCTCCCTCCACTAAATACAGTGACTACCACAATGAAGAAGGAAGAAACAACTGTCATAAAACTAAGTGTGAAATTATAAAATACAAATCTAGACCTGACAGGAGAGATAAGAGAAGATAACCCTTCCTATGTCCAAGAATCCATAGAGTAGAAATTTTAAGTAATGTCAGATTTTTTGATTTATTGATTGGTTTTGATGAATTTTTTTCTTTCATTCTTTATTAAAAGGGATGATTCACTGGAACTGGAGGTGGTGGTGCTGGTGGTGATAGTACAGAGGTAAATGTAGGCAGTTCAAAAATAGAAGATATTATTAAAATCTCTTAAAAATGAATAATATGGAGAAGCCTAGAATGACTATTGGATAGGCATTCTTTCAGTAGTAATATTTGTTGATTAGTGGTTATCTTTTTTGATCTTTGAGGTCCCTTACTCTATGAATGAACCCTCAGATTTCTTTATTCAAACATGCTTAAATTTGAATGTCATTTCAAAAACTGCCATATGATTTAAGATGTCCAATATCCTTTTCTTTTTCCATTCTATTCCATTTAAAGTAAATGTTCTAAGTATAATGATCAATATTATATTATAATTATATATTATAATATCAATATTATCTCTAAGAATTATTGTGTGGAAATAAGAGTACTTATTTGGTCAAAAAGCTATTCTTTCAAGTTGTCATTTGTTTAATGTTATGTTTGGAGAAGGGTTGAAATGTGGTAGACTATATCCATCTTTTGGGTTTGTACTACCTGTCACTTATGCTTTCTCAACTCTTAGAAGCTTCTTAGAGTCTTTTGTTAATTTACAAAATTTTAATTTTAATGTACAAAATTATTAGTTCAAAAGGAAAATAATCTAAAATGTTTATGGCAACTCTGGTGGCAAAGAACTGGATATTGCAGGGTTGCCTATCAATTGGAGAATGCTGAACAAATTGTGGTATATGATTGTGATAGAAAAGTGTTGTGCTATAATTTTTGATGAGCTCAATGATTTTAGAACATAGAAAGACTTGCATGAAATAATGAAGAGCAAAATGATCAGAATCAAGAGAACATTGTATATAATAATAATAGTATGAAGAATGACTGAGCAAACAAGTCATTTTGACATATGGTACCCAAATTAGCTATAAAGGACATATGAAAAAAGATATCTGCATCCAGAGTAATAATTGATGAATATATATATATATATATATATATATATATATATATATATATATATATATATATATATATATATATATATATATATATAATGATTTTACACATTTATATCTATTTGTTTATAATGATAGCCATCTCTAAGGTGATGGGGAGGTAAAAAAAGGGGGGGAAGAAATTTACGAGACAACTTTGTTGTGTGTTTAAAAGGAATAGCACCTTGTACATAGTTGATTTGCAGTTTCATGTGCAATCATCTGTTTTCATTATTCTGTTACAGAAATGTTTTTATTCCATAAATCAAAAAATAAAATACACTTAAAAAAGAATTCTTTGTTAATTGGAAAATTCAGATCAAGTGATGAAATTTTTCTTCATTTCCTACTCAGATGCTAATAATAACTTTCTCCTCAAAATTGACCTGTATTTATTTTTGAAATGTATTTTGTATACACACATGTGCACAATGATTCATTTTATTATATAACATACATATATATCTATAAACACATGTACATTTATATATATATACTTCCATATCTCCTCACAATAGAAGTTCATAGAGGAAAGGACAGTTTTATTTTTCACTTTGCTTAGCATTCAATAGATGTCTAATAAATGCTTGTTTGATGGATTGAAACCCTTCTCTTTGGCATTTAAGTCCATTTACAACCTGGTTCCAACCTGTCTTTCCAGGGTTTTTGCCCATTTGAAGTCTTTATCTCAAAAAGGCCAAGGTCTCCCATTGCATCCAGACCCATCTCCTGTAGTTCTGATCCATATCTGGCCATAGGACCCAGATGGTTCTGGAGGGGAAGGTGAGGCAGGTGACCTCGAACAGTCCTCTCTCACTGAAATTCAGTTCACTGGCATGTTATGGCATCATCTCCTCATGTCACGGTCCTCTTTGAGAACAAAGGACAGACAACAACGTCCATTATTGTCCTTTACACAGTCTACTTCAGCCAAATTGGCCTACTTTCTGTTTTCTTTTCAGTCCCCTGCTAAGCCTGTGTCCTCCTCCCCACCCAGTTTCTTCAATGCTTTACCTTACCACCTCTACACTGCCTCCTTTTGGAATTCCTGGCTTCCTTCAAAAAGCCTAGTTTAAGTGTTATCACCTATTGGTAGGCTACCCTGACTTCCCTCCGGTTATTAGGGGTTCCCTCCTCCATTACTTTGTATTTACCTAGATTGGGTACCTGTTGGTCCCTTCCCCAAAAGAATGTAATGTTCTCGACCCCCTTTCTCTCCACTTTTGGTTTTGGGCCTGAATTGCTGTGGATTTTTAATGGTTGCTGGAAAAGTGATTGAAATGGTGTTCTTTATTGAGGCCTATTCTTGCCACTTTGATTTAGTCTTATGCTCTGATACACTCTAATGATACTTTCAGACACCTGCTAATCTTATCCTATGGCTCATCAGTGAGTAGTAACCTTCTTTGATGCTCTAACCACTTCAATCAACATATTTCCTAATCCTCCCTTGAGCTCTTGCCTCATGCTAGATAGAGAGAGCTTTAACATCTCTTGCCACTGTTTTTTCACCTTTGGAAGTGTTGATCTTTGATTTAATTGTGTGGGTTAATTTATCAGGAGTCTATATTGTGTGTGTGTGTGTGTGTGTGTGTGTGTGTGTGTGTAATTATGTCTGTCTACAAATGCATTTTTACAAGATGAGTCTTGTTTCAGAATCATTATGTACTTAGTGATTCAAATTAAGGAAATCATTTAATGGTAGGTAAGGTTTTGATAAATTGCCCTATTGGAGATACAGTATATATATATATATATATATATATATATATATATATATATATATATATATATATATATATAATTATCAAAGTTTTTTATTTTCAAAAGATATGCATAGATAATTTTCGACATTCACCCTTGCAAAATTTTGTATTCCAAAATTTTTCCCCTCCCTTCCTCTCACTCTCTCCCCTAGATGGCAAGTAATCCAACATATGTAAAAACATGAGCAGTTCTATACATATTTCCACAATTATGCTGATGCAGTATATTTTTCAATATATACTATTTGATGGGACAAGATAGTGTCTTTTTATGGTTTGAACGTAGGCTTTGTCAAGATTTTATTGAAAATCAAAGAAAAGTTTATGTTAAAAATGATTTGTCATTAACTTTTTGCATGTGAAAATTTAGGCTTAAGTAACACAATCTCAATTATTCAAGATACACATGTTCAGGGATGTCTTATAATAAATTTGAAAATTCTGTGCTAAGCATTTTTTGTGATTTGTAATTTAATAATAAGCTGCCTTAGCTCAAATAATTCCCATACTTTTTGGTAAGTTATTTGTAAAGATAATAAGGGGAAGAGTTTGAGATTTGGTCCTTTTAACTGATTAATTATATTTAATTGAGTTATAGAACATAATTTGTTTTCAAGTTCTTGCTCTTGTTTAAATCCTATGTATGTTTGATAAAAGCAGTTAGAGACCTGCATACATAGTTAGTTCATTTATTTTACCCATTGAGAAGTTGTGTCCTTATTCAGTAGTCTTCTGAACGGGTAGGTGAAGCAGTGCCTAGAGAGGTGGGAAGCCTCAGACATTTCTTAGTTCAAATCCAACCTCAGACATTTCCTAGCTATGCGTCATTGACCAAGTCATTTAACCTCTGTCTGCTTCAGTTTCCTCATCCGGAAAAAAAAAAAAAAGAGATAATAATAATAATAATAATAATAATAATATTTACTTCCTTGGGTTACTGTGAGGATAAAATAAGATATTTATAAAACATTTTGCAAACCTTAAAGCACCAGAGAGTACCAGCTATTATTATGTATTATTTGTCTCAGAACTTAATTAAATCCCTCTTCTCTGACAGGGTTTTCCTCCTCCTTTTTTTTTTTTTTTTTTTTTTTTTTTTGGTAGAAAAAGGAGTTAGAACAATGAAATATTAGTGCAAAACCTAGCCCTTGGTCATTGAGTTTGGCAACCCTCATCTATTAAAGAGCAAAGATAAGACAATCTGATTTTGAATGTCAAAGGGATTTTCTGGTAATATCTTATAAATCTTTTCTGGTAAAATCTTAACTACATTTCTAAAAGCTGAGGAGATTGCTCCTGTACAGGTGTGTGAAAGATCTTAAGTCCCTGGGAAAAAGCAGCTTTTTTTTTTTTTTTTTTTTTTTTTTTCTAAAATAAACTTGGAAGATTGAAATGAGAGCCAGTAATGAAACCTTAGAAAACTTTGGAGTGTTTCTGTGGAAGTAAACTGCAGAAAAGCTTGCTTATTAACATTTCAAAGGGTGGTGATAATTTACTCTGATGGCCCTTAGCCCAGGTGAAAGCAAAGGGTTTTTGCAAATGCTTTCTACTTCTGAGTAACACACCCCATAAGGCTATTGAGAGGGAAAAAACAAATTATTTTTAGGTTTTGGGCTTACGGAAACTTTAAACTAGGCTGGGGTGCTGATCAGGTTTCAGAGAAACCCCAGGACTAGTTTTAAATCAGTTATTTGCCTGGTAATTGCTAAATAGGGTAGTTTGGTATAAGAGGGGGGAAGGTGGTGAAGAAATCAATCTCTAACTTTAAAACTTGAACAGAAGAAGAGAAAAATGTGTAAGCAGATCACATCTACTGTTTCAGTCAGTTGCTTTTTTCTAGGTTCCCCCTCCCCCCAACTGGATACCGGTGGCTTTTTAACTGGTAGCAGCATTTATAGGGCATTGGATATGTAGCTGATAAAGACCTTCCATGTCATCTAATCCAATGGAAAGGTCCAGATGTTTGCTAGGTGATAGAGGTGAATTGAGGTCTTGCCAATCAAAGCCTTTATCAACTACGTTGAGTTCATTATAGTATGACTATGAGTATTTACTATGTGCTAAAACACGGTGGTAAATCCTGGGGGTACAAATCTTGTAAATGTGGGATGTGTACATTTATTTATCTTTGGGACATTCTACATCCTACAGGAAAAAGGAAGGGAATAAATATTTATATAGTGACTACTAAGTGCCAGGAAATGTGCTGAACACTTTACAGATATTTTCTTATTTGATCCTCACTTTGAGAGGTAGGAGCTGTTATGAAGAAAAGAGGCAAGCAGGATTATGTGACTTGCTGAGGGTAAACTGGGTCTGAGATTGAATTTGAATTTAGGTCTTCCTTATTCCACACCCAGTGTTGTATGTATGCAGCGTGCTACCTCCTTCCTTTACTAGCTCAGGGTTTTCCTTTCTAACTGGTGAAATAGCCAACTTTTGTAGAGCCATACAAATGACACAAGTGACAATTTAGTGAGTGTGACCTTTTCCCTCGCTTTATGATTTAATACTAAAGGTGTTGCCTTCACCTAAATCTCTGTTAATACAAAATGCTCAGAAATTGCACTAATTTCATTTTTAAGCTATGGAATCAAATCTACCAGCTGATACTCTTTTAGTTCACTTTTTTTTTTCCCTTAAAAAAAAAATTACTCTTTGAAATCCTGGTTTTTTGTACGGTCTCTTTTGTTCTGCATTTCAGAGATTGGGATGTTTATACTTCAGTGCTTTCTCCCCTGAAGAACCAGTAGTCACACAGAGTAATGACCTGATCTTTTAGTGACGAATAATACCTGACCAGCTGGCTGCCTGAGAATGGAAAACTGAATGTGTGATTAATAGGAAACGAAGTCATATGAAGTTTATTTGGGACACTCTCTTTTTATGGAGCATAACAGTGATACTGTGGTTCTGGGGTTTTGTTTTGTTTTTGTTTTTTAAAATTAACAACTTAGAAACAGGGACTACTTAAAAGAGATGTAGCTCCAGAGATGCTTGACTATTGCCAGAGAAATGTGGAAATTTAGGCAGTGAGCCATAATGGCTAGAGTTCTTGGGCTTGGGGTCAGGAGGACTTGCATGCACTATGTGTGTGATCTCCAACTAGACAATTAACCTCTTTGGGTTTAGCTTCCCTATTGGTAAAATGGGGATAATAATTGTACTTAATTTAGATGTACTCAGAACTATGTCAGCCATAGAATCATGAGCTAATTCATTGAGGTATAGGTATTTGAATGTGAGCTCCCCATTAGAATGTGAGCTCTTTGAGAACGAAGCCATATTTTTGACTTTCTTTTGTATTCTCAGTGTGGAATATAGTGCTTGACACATAGTAAAGGCTTATTAATTCTTATTGACTCATTGACTATTAATTAAAGTAATCTAAGGAAAAGACTAAAGGGTTGCTTGGACAGTATATTATTTAAAGAGAACCTTTTCCCTCCTCCCTCCCTCCTTCCCTTCTTTCTTTCCTCCCTCCCTCACTCCTTCCCTCCCTCCCTCTCTTCCTTCCTTCTTTCCTATGTGCTAAGTACTGGGGTGGGGGAGGAGAGAGACAGAGACAGTTATGAATGACAAGCATATCGCTTGTCCTCTAAGGAATAGGTAGTGGGGCTGTTCTTTGTCCTTAGTTCTTGAAAAGGACTATAACATCAGGGAGGTGATGCATGATATGTAAGGGAATTGAATGGACTTTGGTGAGGGAGGGCTGGGCAAGGGCATTTGCCTCACTTTCCCCATTTGGGTTCCCGGGGCCACATATGGATCAAGAAGACTGGAAATGGCTCTGGATGCAATGGAAGCTTGGGTCTTCAATAGGTTTCAGTTTGATTGAAGTCATACCATATACACAGATAAATCTAACATAAGGTAGAAAGTGATAGAGAAAAACACATAGATGGTAGGGAATATGCCAAATATGCAGATTAGTATAATATGAGATTGAGAGTGATAAAGATCTAAAGTGTTCAATGAAATCTTAAGAGGAGAGAACCTTTTCATCTCGGGTCATCAGAGAAGGCGGTAGAGGAGAAGTAGCAAACTAATCTTTGATGAAAGATTAGGATCCTAGAAGACTTGAAAAAAAAAAGAGGGAATGTATTTTAGGCATTAGGGACAGCAGACATGGAAGCCCAACAGTGTGGCAAGTTTGAGGAATGATTTATGGGTCAGTTCAGTTGAACAAACAGTGCTTGAAGAGGGGGGAAATAATATGTAATATTTTTGGGAAAATGGAATGAATCCAGATGATAGAGGGTCTTCAGTGCTAGACTGAAATGTATTTATTTTCTACTAAAGGCAGTAGGGAAGCCATTGACAATTATTGAGTAGGGTGTGATACTTAGCACCAGTATTTGTGCCAGAAATGAAATCCCTGAATACTTTCAAGAGGACATTAGTTGACCCTAGAGAGAATGCCCCAAATTGATAAATTTGGTGTTGAACAACAAAAATAACTAGAGGGCACTGAATATTAATCTTGTTTACTGCATGATTTTGTTTTGTAGAAAGACATTATGGTATATGAGATTGATTAGTAGATCCAGAGTTAGGAGAGACTTAAGATTGAATTCCTTCTTTGATATTTACTGGCTGTATATACCTATCCTTTTTGAGTTTTAGGGGTTTGTTATCTGTTTCTTTTTGTATCAGAGACTACTTTATCTGAGGAAGTGGTTCTCTCAAATTAAGATTACTCATGTTCATCTACCTCCTCCACACCTGCCCACACTATGCTGCCTCTCTGAGAGTAAATTTTGGGTTAGAATGAAATCATACCTTATAATAACTCCTTATGCCATGATTTCTCAATAATAGTGTGTCTCAGGCTTTGTTTTTTGATTCTTCAGAGAGCCAAAATACCCCATAAACCTCTTGACCCATCTGTCACTTTTTGCTCAGAAAGGTAAACATATCAAAAATGCTAAAAGGAAAAAAAGCAACTATCAAAATGACCAGAATTTATGTCAAGAATAGTATTGCTTTGGATAGTATACCTATAATGTCTGGAATCAACTATCATTTATTTTTCATTCCAGAAAAAAATAAACACACCTTGAAATTATAGGGAAAAAAAAAAGCTGATGTACTATTGTCTTACAAATGATTGGTTGTACTGGTCCATTTCTTAGGCTCTGTGGTCCAGTGACAGTAGCAAAGGACAAATCTATTTTTTAAAGAGGGATGTCAATTTTTAAGCTGTCATAACTAATGCCAACTTCACAAAAATATCTTTGAAAGGGGGCCTTCTGTTTTCTTGTATTCTCAGCGTGTCAGTATTTGAAAATGGACTGACTGCCAAAGGAAGAACATCTCAAAGGACCAATTTAAGCTTTTCTTCGGGGTGCATTTTGGAGTCATGTTGGCATAGTTAAAATTTTCATCTGTTAGTTGGCAAGAAAACATGGCAGTAATGGGTTTTTGGCTCTTTGCTTTCCTCGAAAGGATGTCATGAGGCCCCTGGAGCTGGGTGTTGGACCTGGCAATTTCAGTTGGAGAGGCCAAAAGCTTTACAAATTCAGTTTCCTTGATTGATTGACCTTGAGATTTTTGGGGTTCCTTCCTTCCTTCCTTCCTTCCTTCCTTCCTTCCTTCCTTCCTTCCTTCCTTCCTTCCTTCCTTCCTTCCTTCCTTCCTTCCTTCCTTCCTTCCTTCCTTCCTTCCTTCCTTCCTTCCTTCCTTCCTTCCTTCCTTCCTTCCTTCCTTCCTTCCTTCCTTCCTTCCTTCCTTCCTTCCTTCCTTCCTTCCTTCCTTCCTTCCTTCCTTCCTTCCTTCCTTCCTTCCTTCCTTCCTTCCTTCCTTCCTTCCTTCCTTCCTTCCTTCCTTCCTTCCTTCCTTCCTTCCTTCCTTCCTTCCTTCCTTCCTTCCTTCCTTCCTTCCTTCCTTCCTTCCTTCCTTCCTTCCTTCCTTCCTTCTCTTTCTTTCTTCCTTCTCTTTCTTCTCTCCTTGTTTCTCTTTCCCCCCTTCCTTCTTTTCTTCCTTCCTCTCTCTCTTTCTCTCTCTCTTTTTCTCCCTCCCTACCTTCCTCTTTCCCTCCCCCAATCCCTCCCTCTTTCCCCCCTCCTTCCTTTTCCCCTCTCTCTCCCCTCTCTCCCTTCCTCCCTTCCTCCCTTCCTTCCTTCCTCTATTCAGTAACAATTTTAAAAATTTTGTTTTGGATGGATAGAGCACCAGCCCTGAAGTCAGGAGGATCTGAGTTCAAATTTGGCCTTAGATACTTAACACTTCCTAGCTGTGTGACCCTGGGCTAGTCATTTAACCCCAATTGCCTCAGCCCCCCAAAAAAAATCCATTTTGATTTTTCTCTTTAAGGAAAGAGCTTTTATGATTTTATTCTCACATTGAGGCTTTTATTTTAATGGGTGTCACTTAGCATTTAATATTGTCATTACTTTATTAAAAGACAGACTCAGCAATATTTGAAAAAATTATTCATGATTTTTTAAATTAGGTAGACAAAATCTAATATTTGGAGGGAGTGAAATACTTTGCTATAATTTGGGAGGTGATTTTTAAAAATTCTTTACATATAACTTCAATCTTTCAAAGATTTCTTAAAAGAAGATACACACACACACACACACATATACACACACATGCTTACTTCTCTGTTACTATCCTAAAATGAAACTTATTTAGGAGTGGTAGAGCATTCCTTATTAGTTTTGTGATGTGAATCTCTTCTTTGTGAGACTGTCATTTGGAACTGGGAGAGGCAGGTAGGAACAGATTTGTCATAATGATACTGTTAAAAAAAAAAAAAAAAGATGATGTTTAGAGGAGAGAATCTTTTTATCTAGGTGAAGATGAAACAAAGCAGTCACTCAGTTTGTTTTATTGACTTTAAAGACCTTCAGGATTTCCTCAAAGACAATTTGTTGTTTAGTTGTGCTACATGCCTAGACAGGTCCCTAACTTGCAAGAGATTGTGTTTAAAATCCAGCTTTTTTATTTTTTTTTTTAAAGCCTGGAATGCATTGCTTATAAAAATATTGATATAGTCAACATTCTCAAGCCTAGTTTCTACAATGCCATTTTAAATCTATAACAGATGAAATGTAGTAGGGTACTAATAATAGAGAATATTTATTGGTGGCGTTATAACTTATTTAGTAGTTTCCTCATTATAACCTTTAAAGCACATCCTAGAGGAAGGCACTACACTTATGATATTGGTATAGATTTTCTGCTAATTCAGATTATAGAACCTGTTCTTTGCAATTTAGACTTACGTATTTTCCAGGGCAGAGGTATCAAACACTTGGCTTACTGGCCTCCCATGACCCACAACACTTCCCTAATCTCACTGGCCTCATGTAGCCCATAACACTGCTGAGAGTAGGGCCGGAGCAGATTAAAATGTAATTAGGAAATATTTAACAAAATAAGTACTATAAAAAAGTACTGCCTACAGCATAAAGAGAGTAAGTTACTTGCCCCAAATCACAGACTTAATAGATGTATTTTAGACAGAACTTAAACCCAGGTCTTCAATTCAAGCTCACAGCACGGTGGAGGAGTACTATAAAAAAGTACTACAAAACATAGACAGTATTACATTTTAAAATTAAGTCTGCACGCCACTGACAGGGATACTTGTGTAAGATTTAGGAGTGCCATTTCTATTTGGATTTTATACTTCTGGCCTGGAATACTGGAGCCCAATATTTGAGTAATTTGTCCATGTTGATAAAGTCAGTATATGTCAAAGGTGGGACATGATCTTCTTGTCTCCTAGGCCAACTCTCTACCCGTTGTCATATTGCTTCTCACATTATCGTAATTTTATGGAAAAAAAAAACCTCAGAGGCTCAGAAATATGAATGTAATCTAAAAATGTAACCTAAAATGCTGACCTAACTCTTGATAATTTATATTTTATAGAATATGATCAGGAGTGAGTATTTCTTACATCTGCTACATGTAGTGTATTAGATTAAATTCAATAAATATTTATTGAACATCTCTACTTTATGCCAGACACTGTGATAAGTGCTGAGGAGACAACTAAGAAAAGCCTCTCTGCCCTCAAGAAGCTTACAAATGGGGGAATGCAGTGCACAAAAGGAAGCTGAAAAGGGGGAGGTACAAAAAGGTACCTTCCACCTGTGAAGTTGAAACCAAGCAGATCTTGCTGATGCAATGTGGAGAGTTAGCTGGAAAGTTCAGATAAAGAAAGGCTTTGGGAGGAGCAGAGCTCTGGAGTCTTACAGTAAGAGGAGAGATGAGGCTGAAGGATTGAGAATGTATTCAGTTTTTAGGCTGTGTATGAGGTTGATGGTGAAACTAATCAAGTAGCTGATTAAAGGAATGAATCAACATTTGAGACTTTGTTTATATCTCTCTGGAATGTATTAATTGGTTGTTAATGATTTTACAGGTGGTCCCCAAAGGATAAGTCTGGTCCATGTCAACATAATGCTTGAAGTTTAAGGTTATAGGTAAACTGTTATGCACAGACATATTTGTCTTCGAAGATACAACTGTTTTTTTTTTTTTCATCTTTGGTTATTTGGAGATATACTACCACTTCTACTCTCAAGAAATAAAATAGAAAAGAGGATTTAAGAATTGAAACAAATATTGTGGTTAGAGCTTTGGTAGTGATGGGGGGCAGTGTTTGGGGGATCTACATTCCTTTCTCCCATTCTTCTCCCACCTCACCTCCCAACGTTATTTCTGTTAGGCAGCATGTTTTTGAATTTTCCTTGGAATGAGGTGAGACTGGAATTTGGGTTATGTATGATATAACCCCATAGTAGCAGTGGATGGGGTTTGTAGAAAGGAGGAAAAAATGGAGGTTAAATCCTAAGCAGTAATCTTAGGACCAGAAAGGGAGTTTCACCCTAGCTTTTATCATGTTCTTTATATATATATTCACAGATTGAATACCAATATTTGAGATAGTATTAGGGGATATACCCATATATATAATATATATATATATATATATATATATATATATATATATATATATATATATATATATATATATATGTATGTATGTGTGTGTGTGTGTGTGTGTGTGTATATATATATATATATATATATATATATATATAGTTATGTACTTTTTATTTATTTACTTGGCTGTATTCATGTTTCTATTGTCTTTTTTCCTAATCTCTCCTAGAAGAAGGTAAATTTTCTGGGGGCAAGGACTGTTTAAATTTTGTTTTAAATTTGTGATATTATCAATGTAGGGGACTTTTCTATGTGGAATCTCCCTTCATTGTTGCACATCAGCAACTTTTCTGTACCCAGAGGTTAAATGCTGGCTTGTGGTCACATAGCCAGTATGAGTCATAGGCAAGCCATTTCTCTGTCCTCTAACCCTCATTGTATCTCTTGTCTTAAACTTTGATTTTTGTAGCATAGGAACATAGGTTAAAAGCCAGAAAGGGTCTTAGAGACCATTAAGCCCAGCTCTTTTATGTTAGAGATGGGGAAAGAATTGCTTGTGTCTTAAGACAGGTTTTCCCAAATTACTTTTAGGCAATCCCATGCTCCATAGTCAACAAATTGTCAGTTACATGAGCAGCTAGGTCTCACATAACTGACAAAGGTCATTTGTCATAACTAACTATGAACATGTGGTGGGTCATAGATAATTTGTGAAAGCACATTTTAAGAGATGAGAAAATTAGTTTTGTTGTCATGTTGGGATTTTATCTTCTTGATGGCTTTTTTTTTAACAGTGTTCTTTACCATACTTTGAGACTTTCATTTCCTAAGTGCCTTTTAAAATTTGATTGACTATAATATAGATTTCTATGTATTTAATCAGATCTAGTCACTTTTCTAGACTTGATATTCTCAAATGCCATTGCTATTTCCTCACATGTATAGTCCTATGCTGCGGTGATGGAGTTTTACTCTTGGCACAAATAAGAAATATTGGCATTTTGTTCCATTTCATATCTATTTGTTAACATTAATCTTTATTTCCCACCCAGATATACTCCCTTTGGACTAATTCATCATGCTCTGAAGCTTGAATTGAAGATCTGGGTTTAAGTTCTGCCTAAAACACATATACTAAGTCTGCGATTTTGGGCAAGTAATGTACTCTGTTAGTGTTATAGGCAACTCTTCAATACCATGAGGTACTTGTAGAAAAGATACTGATCTTCACTGGTAAGAGGGAATGTGATGAAATCACAGGTCTCCCCCTTCTCCCATCTGTCCAACTTAGAGTAATTTCATGGCAAGATTTCTGTCAGGTGATTTTCTCTTCAACTGCTTATTTTTTTTGCTGATTAGTGACATGTTAATACTTGTAACATTCCTATTTTTTTTCTTAGAGAGACAATGTTAAGTCTCTTTTCCAACCCCTTGCAATCTGGATACCATCCTCATTACTCAAGAGAATTTGTTTTTCCCAAAGTTATCAATGATCTATTAATTGCCAGATCCAGTGACCTCTCAGTACTCATCCTTCTTGACTTCTGGATCATATAAATATATTTTCCCCTAATTGCAAGTATAATGCAAAATTTTATTCATATCACCTTCTCTCTATATATTCTATCTTTTTGTTTCCTAATGATCTCGTCAGTTCCTCTTGGGTTCAATTTATGACCTTTATGTAGTTGACTTCCAGACCTGTTTAGCAATTATTTCTTCCCTTGAGAGGCACTAACTGCCTATTGGTCATTTAGAATTGAATGTCCTTGAGGCATCTCAAAAGCAGAATTCATTATATTTTCCCCTCTCCTGAACCTCTCAGTTTCTTTTTTAGTCACCTAGGTTGCAATCTTAGAAGACACTTTTAACTTTCATTCTTTCTTTCAAGCCAATTGTGGTCAGTTTTGTTTCCACAATGTTTCTGAAATCTGGTCTCTTTTCTCTAGGTCCTTCCTTATTACTTTGTGCTTAGACTATTGTAATAATTTCTTATTGGTCTCACTTCCTCAAGTCTTTTTCTTTTTCAATTTGTCCTCAGTTGTGAAAATGATTCTAAAGGATAAGACCAATTCTCCCCTTCTAATCGTACTCTGATGGTTTCCTCATTCCATCCAGGATTTAATGCAGATTCCTCTGTTTGGCATTTAAGACTCTTTAAAACCCAGCCCCAACCTTAGTTTTTCCCAACCTTATTGTTACCAGTCTGGTGTTCTACAGTCTTGCCAGATTGATCTTTTTGCTCTTCCTTACACATGATATTCTATCTCCCATTTCCCTCATCTCTATATCTTAAATACCTAATTTCCTTCAAAACTTAACTTATATACCTCTTTCTTCACAAGGACCTTTTGTAATATTACCCAGCTGCTAGTATCTCTGCTCCAGAATTGCTTAATATTATTTATACATCTTTAGCATGTAGCATATACACATTATCTCCTCTGAGGTCAAAAGCTGTTTGATTTTTGTCTTTGTGCTCTTACTGGAATATAGGAACACTTAACTTTTTTCTTTATTGAAATTTTCAGTCATCTAAGCTTAATGAAAACAAGTCCTACTTGTGTTTTAAGACTTCATAGTTAACTTTTGTTGTTGTTACTCAATTTTTTCAGTCATGCCCAACTCTTTGTGACTCCATTTTGGTGTTTTCTTGGCAAAGATAAAGGAGTGATTTGCTATTTCCTTGTCTAGCTCATTTTACAGATGAGGAAATTGAGATCAATAGTGTTTAATGACTTGTGCAGGGTCACTTAGCTAGACTACTAAATATAGGTTACATTTGAACTCCAGGCCTGATTGCAGGCCTGGCACTACTATCATACATTGCGCCACCTAGCTGCTTCTCATGAAAACTGTATGTACAGAAAGATGCAGAATCATAATGAAAAAATTGTTCATAACTTTGTTAAATATATTCTGGTGTGGACAGAATTGTGGGGGTCTATTTCATTTTGTGCATTGTGTAAAAAATCACATTTCTTATCAGTCATTTCTGGCATCAGTATCCTTAAAGATAACATAACTTATAATTGGTGAGGGAAGGAAGATGAACTTAAAGCTGTAATGACTTCATTATTGTTCTTCAGAATGACACTAGCACTATGAGATGGGACATTGTGGCTCTGGAGACGCTTGGTTTATCTGCTGTTTGTCACGTTAAATGGCTGAAGTCACCCTTAAGAGCTGCTGCCTTTGGCAAACATCTATGTCTCTAGGGATTTGTGAGGTAATTGGTTGAGAACAATAGTCAGGAGGTTTACTGCCTAGGCAACAGCTGAGAATGGATTTGCACTTACTCCAGAGGGAGACTCGAACTGAATCACTGTCTCATCCATCCTACTGTGTCTGGGGAGCCAGTGTGGGTCACTCTCAGATTCCGTGGGCTGAAATGAGTTCATATGTGCCAGCATGATACCTGTGTTTAAGCTACTAATGTAGTTAACATGCTAAAAAGAAGTGTTTTTAGTAATAAATACTTGGAATACCAAGAAAACCACTCAGAGAAGATGTTTATGTTTATGTCTCATGTTGGAGAATCTTTGCTTTGCTCAGGCCAGTTAGAAGTGCAAGAGACCCTTGAGATAAACTGATATAGAAGATTGTAATTAGTCTTAGAAAGGAGGCATTGAGAATGTGAGCTGTGGAAGACAACAAATGACCACAAACAAGAGATGATGCGTGTATATATGTATCCATTTTGATGAAGATGAAAGATCAGTCAGTGAAGAAACATTACTTGTCTGCTATCCTACCCCTATTCTCAAGGAAATTGTCATGCACCTTTTAAGAGAGAGATTTACAAATTATAAAAATGAGAACTTGTTGATGGTGGTTTTTCAGTGTATGCCAGGAAAGTTTCAAATTTGATTTGAAAATCATTTCAGAATCATTGTAAATGCTCAATGAAGTGACATGATTTTTTCTAAAGCCTTTTAGAAGTGTCAATCTGACAGTAATATGTAGGGAGAGAATTAGGTAGAGATAAACTGGGAAACAATTTCTATAGTTCAAGTAGGGGGCAATGAAAATGTAGAGTAGCCTAGTCTTAATAACAAGAATTAGATATGCTAGAGCAGAAGAAAAAATAATTTTAAAATTGAAAGCTAGGGAACTAGTGGAATAGTTTCACACAGACAAATAAGGGGAAGTTAGAAGATTAGGTTTTAGGGAAGTATGTAAGAAAGATGATTTATTTATTTATTTTTGTTTTTGTTTCTTGAATGGCAAATTTGTGGTGATAATAGCTTTGAGAGATCAAAGCTAGATAGTTCCCAAATTTGTAATGGCTGCATGACTTTTTCAGACAAAATTTTTCTGAAGCTTTGTTTCCCCATCTATAAATTGGTGTCAGTAATTCATACTTTATTTACCTCACAGTATTGCTTAGAGGCAAAATTGAGGCAATGTACATAAGCACTTTGAAATGTATGAAAATGCAAAAGAAACTAAAGTCTTGAGGAGTAATTGAATTTTCCAAAGAGCAAGAATAGAGGGAGAAGAACTGATCTGAATCTTAGTTCATACATTGGACAAAAGGAGAATGAAGAGCTATCAGAACATTTAGGAGAATGAAATAGTATTATATTATAGTATGAGTGGGGGGAGGTAACTCAGTCTCCGAAGGAGCACATCTGTACAAAAATATTTATAGTGCAGTAGTAGAGAATTAGAAACTTGAACAGGTTATTCTTAAGTTGGGGAACGACTGAACAAGTTATATGATTGTGGTGGAATACCATTGTGTGGTAAGAGATGAAGAGGATGGTTTCAGAGAAATCTGAGAAGACATAAACTGATGCAGAGTGAAATGAGTAGAACCAGGTGAACAATTTATACCTCAATAGCAAGATTGTAAAGATAAACAAATTTGAAAGACTTAAGAAATATGACTAACACAATGAAATATGCTACCGACTTCCTGATAGGGATTCAGAGACATTTATCTATTCCAGTGTCTCTTTGTGTCTTCATCTGTCTATGTGTTTATTTCTATCTATATCAACACACACATACACACATATACATACATACAGATGTATTTTGGATGTGGCCAATGTAATTTGTTTTGGTCACTGTTTGCAATAGGTATTTTGTTTGTCTTGTTTTCTCAGTTGGGAGGGGAAGGGAGAGAAGGAGAGAAAGGGAGGGAGACTCTGCTCTTCTATAGACTCTGCTCTACAGAATGACTGTTAGAGTTGGTCTCAGCTTGTGTTTTATTCTTTTTTCTATCTTTACCACACTCTCTATGACAAAAATTCTAGGTTATTGAAACTGTTCTAGGAAGTGGCCCAAGAAACATCTGAGATGTAAACAGTCTTATTATGTGTCCCTTTCTTTCAGCCATGTACAGTGCTTCCCTCCAAAATCAGTTTCCTCTAAGTTGTAAGAGACCAAATGTTCTTGGTGGGTACAGTACAAACTTCCCTTTCCTGAAAAGGAAGTCATCTCTACATTTCATTAGTTGAAGATTTAAATGGCTATTTACATTTGATAATAGGCAGACCAACTCATGAAGACCAGTCAGCTCACCCTGGAGGAAAAAACCATCTTTTTCATTTTATAGATAGATATTTTCCATTGTGATCCTAATTGAGAATTATTGTTTTAACTCACATTACTGACCCCAATTTATACATGAGGAAACAAAGCTTCAGAAAAATTTTGTCTGAAAAAGTCTTGCAGCTATTACAAATTTGGGAACTATCTACCTTTGATATCTCAAAGCTATTATCACCACAATTTGCCATTCAAGAAACAAAAACAAAAATAAATAAATCATCTTTCTTACGTACTTCCCTAAAACCTGATCTTCTTAATGAGGGAAAGGAAAGGGAGAACCCCATTTCTCAGCGCATAGATAATAAGATAATCCCATGAGGCGCAGTGTACCCTGTAAATGAATTTACAAGCCCGGAAACCTAGATTGATAAATAAAAGGTTTACTGTAGAAATTTGGAAGTAAGGTTAATTTAGAAAGATGCCAGGGCTTGGGGGACAGGAACCCTTACATGGTCGGTAGGATACCATGTGTTGGCTGGGTTGTTTCTTTTATACCTAGAAGATGATGGGCGGTACCCCTAAGTTCTCGGCGGGCTTTTCAGTTAGCCCAGATCAGGTGAGAGCTGGGGGAAGCTGAGCTGATAGTGGGGCTGGGCCTGGATATTCAAAGGGTGCCTTTGACCAGGATTTGTGAATCAAGGTCAGCCATGGGTTGGACAATTAGAAAGGAATCTTAAAGGGACCTCAACCCCCATCATTGTAACTTCCCCATATTTGTCTGTGTGAAACTATTCCACTAGTTCCCTAGCTTTCAATTTTAGAATTATTTTTTCTTCTGCTCTAGCATATCTAATATGATATATTGGATACAAGCATGCAAGGAATGTTTGGCCAGATTTCTATTCCATATTTTTCATTTCTGCAGTTAATCCACAAGCATTTATTAAGTGCTTTCAATATACTAGGCTTTTGGGATACAATGAAAGGCAAAAGCAAGGACCCAGGCCTCCAGGGATTCATATTCTGAGGGGGGAGACAAATAGCTGTGTATATAATCCTTAAACTGTTGGAGGCATCTCAGAAATCTTCCCCAGACCTTTAGTTTGTATAAAATAAATACAAAAACTTCACTTTTTTAGATATGAATAGCATTTTTTTTCATCATGAGTCCTTTGGAATAGTCTTGGGTCACTGTATTGATCAGAATGACTAAGACTTTCACTGTTGATCATCATTTCAACATAGTTGTTTTTGTACACAATGACCTCTCAGTTCTTCTCACTTCACTTTGCATCAGTTCATAGAGATCTTACCATGTTTTTTGAAACCACCCTCCTTATCATTTCTTATGGTCCATAACTCTCTCATCACAATTATGCCACAACTTGTTCAACCATTCCCCAGTTAATAAGCATTCCCTCAATTTCCAGTTCTTTCCCACCACAAAAAGAGCTGCTATACATATTTATTTTTCTATGTAAAGGAAATACTTTTTCTTTGATGTCTTTGGTGTACAGACCCAGGAATGGTTTTGTTCAGTAGATTCATTTTATGCCCTTAGTTCCAAGTTGTTCTCCAGAATAATCGGATCAGTTCCCCACTCCATCAGTAGTTTATTAGTGTACTTGTTTCTCCTCATGTACTGAAGCATTTGTCATTTCTAATATGTGTGAAGAGTTGTTTAAATTTGCATTCTCTAAACAATAGTGATTTACAGCATTTTTTCATATGATTGTAGAGAGTTTTGATTTCTTCTAAAAACTGCCTATTTATATCCTTTGACTATTTTGTCAATTAGGGGATGGCTCTTATTTTTATAATTTTGACTTGATTCTATATTTGAGAAATAAGGTCTTTATTAGATGAGTAATAATAAATTTTGATAATTACTTCATTTTTATGATATCTTTTAGCAAAATTTTCCTGTTTTTTCTCTTTTAATTAGGTCTATCATTGCTTTTATTTTCCTGAGATCATGGTTACTATCCTGCCCCTTTTAGTTTAGCCAAAATGTATTAGATTCTGCTCCAGCTCTTTATGTCCATGCTTTGTGTGTCTTTCTGTTCCAAGTATGTCTTTTGTACATAATGTATTGTTGAATTCTGGTTTCCAATCTTTTCTGCTATCCACAATCTATTCAAGGTTCATAGTTATTCATATTCATAGTTAAGATCACTAACTGCATTTCCCTTTATCCCATTTTCCTCTTTTATCCTTCTCTCTTTTTTATCCTGTTTCTCCTCAAAAAGTCTGCTTTGCTTCTGACTACTATCTCCTCCAAGCTACCCTTCTTATTTTTGATTCCTTCCCTCATAGTTCTTATTTCCTTTCCCTCCTAGCTCCCTATGGATAAGATAGATAACTATATCCAATTGAGTTGTGAATCTTTGTTTTTCTATCTTTGGATCAATTCCAGTGAGAGTGAAGTTTAAGCATTCTCCCCTCCCCCGTTTTTCCTGTTCCTGTTTTTATTTTTTTTGAGATCATTCCAATATAATCTACTCACATCTACATCTTCTGTCTATATAGATTCCTTCTAATTGTTGGAATAATTTTAGAAATTCTTAGTAATCCGGATATATCGTCTCATATAGATTATACAGTTTAATTCCATTGTGTTTCTTATGATTATTCATTCATGTTTTACCTTTTTTTTTTTTTTTTTTTTTTACATCTTTATACTTCTCTTGAGTGTTCTATTTGAATGTCAGGTTTTCTATTCAGCTATGGCCTTGTCATTAGAAATGCTTCTATTTCATTAAATATCCAATTCTCCCTCCCCCAAAGGAAATTACTCTCAAATTTTGCTGGGGAGGTGATTCTTGTAATTGTAATCCTCATTACTTTGCTTTGTGGAATATCAGATTACAAGCCAATCACCTCTTTAACATAGAAGCAACTAAATCTTGTGTGATTCTGACTATAGCTTCATGATATTGGAATGGTTTCTTTCTGGCTGTTTGCAATATTTTCTCTTTAATCTGGGAGTTTTGGCAGTAATATTTCTGAGAATTTTCATTTTGGGATCTCTTTCAGGAGTGACTGGTAGATTTTAAAAAATTTCTATTTTACCCTCTCTGTCTGAATAATTTCTTGAAATATGATGTCTAGGCTCCTTTTTTTTTTTTTTTTTTGATCATGACTTTCAGGTAATTTAAAATTTTCCAAACCACTTTACCTTGATCTATTTTCCATCACAGTGTTTTTTCCAGTGACATACTTCAGATTTCTTCAGTTTTTTTCATTCTTTTAACTTTGTTTTATTGTGGATTTTTTTTGGATGTTTCGGGGAGTCATTAACTTCCAGTGGCCAAATTCCAGTTTTTAAAAAACAATTGGTTTTTAAAATAAATTTTTGTATCCCTTTATTTCATTGTTCAAGTCTGATTTTTAAGGAGCTCTTTTTTCCCCAGTGAGTTTTTATAGCTTTTTTTTTTTTTTTTCTCCTTATTTGGTTAATTCTGCTTTTTAGAGTTCTCTCTCTCTCTCTCTCTCTTTTTTTTTTCCAATGAAATTATGTGCTTCATTAGACTCTGGTTTTTAAGGTGTCATTTATTGATTTTTGTGTGCCTCTTTTACCAAGCTGTTAATTCTCTTTTCATAATATTTTTGCATCATTCTATTTCTTCTCCCAATTTTTCCTCTATTAATCTTTATCTCTTTAACTATTCTAGGAATTATTCTTGGGCTTGTGTTCAGTTAGCATTTTTTCTTTTTTGAGGTTTTGGTTGGTTCACATTGTGAATTTTTCACTCTTTTGAGTTTATATCTTTGTCTTCCTTGTGTTCATAGTAGCTTTTTATGGTCAAGTTTTGTTTTGTTGTTGTTGTTGTTTGCTCATTTTTCCATCTGATTTCTTGGCTTTAAATTTTATGTTAAAGTTGGACTTTGACACAGTGCCTCTCTACCCCAAGGTGAACAAACTTCAGGCTTTTTTGTTCTACCATTTTCAGAGCTGGTTCTGGGGATATATGCAAGTTTTCAGAGCTTTCAGAATGGTAATCTAGAAATGTTAAAAATAATCCCCAATCCCAATCCAGAAAACATGCTTTTGGGGAGAAAATGGGAGAAAGAAGAAAGATTTCACTCTTGGAAAATAAGATGATGGATTGTTTGTCGTTCCTTCTCAGAGAGGACTTTGATTTTAGGGATCAGCCATCATATGCAAGTGAATTGGATTTAAGTGACTAACGGCTATGCAAGGTCACGGGCCTCACTTTCCCCTCCAGAGCCAAATGGGTCCAAAGGCCAGATATAGATCAGGGATACTGGAGATGGTCCTGGATGCAGTGGAGAGCGTGGCCTTTTAAAGCTAAGGACTTCAACAGATCTTTATTTGCCTGAGGCCGTACCCATTCAGTGATTAAGGATAGATATCTAAAGAGGCAAAAATGGGTTCTTTTACCTAGTCTAAAATTATGACCTCAACAATAAAAAACCAATCTCCAAATAAATAAATAAATCTGGAAGTGGGGAAGACCTTCAGGGTTTCTGGCCAAAACAGAAATGACTGCTATTTACATTCACTCACAGTCATTCTGGACTTAAACAATGACTAATTGGAGCTTGGCCTGGAACCACTGGGAGTCTAATTGTTTAATTTTAAAGTATGGTGCTTAAGAAAGAAATCTAGCCAATAAAACCCAAGATATTTTGGGAGAATTAGTAATCCAAAAAAAAAGTTTTTAAGAGCATCCATCGATAAAGGTAAAGATATTGTAAATGAAGAATTTAGAGGATTTGGCAATGAACTAATTTTGTTGGATGAGGTGGAGAAGGAACCAAAGCAAATTCTAAGATTTGGGTCTGGCATAACCATGGGTACCTTTAACAGAAAGAGAGAACCACACCCCTTTCTAGGGATGTCCCTGAAGTGTGTTGATGCATTACTCACTGGGAAGTACAGTGTCAGTACCTTCCCCTTAAATTGTGCCTCAGGAACACACAAGATGGGAAATGAAGTTTTGGGTAATATTCACTGTCATTATTTCTTCATCTGTGACTTATTAGAAGGTCTTCTCAAGTTTCTGTGGCTGGAAAAATTAACCCACTGGTCCAGGTAGATGATGAGCTCTCTAATGCATGTTTGCACCAACCCTACAATCCTGATTAAGTTTCAAAGTGGAAGTGCAACTTGCTTTCCTTTTAAAAGAGAACACAAAATAAGAACTTAAATTTATATTAGAACTGATTTTGAATGGTAATAGCACTGGTAATTATAGCTAGCATGTATATACCAATTGCTAGATTCTAGATACTGTGCTAGAACCTTGGGAATAAGTGCATTATTATCTCCATTTTATAGATGAGATAAATGAGGCATATAGCTTATGGAACTTGTCCAGAATCACACAGCCAATATCTGTTTTTTTTTAAATTAAGGGGAAAACTAATAATAATAATAACTCTTTATGGTTATTAGTATCTCTATTGCAGGCATTTAGAGATCTGTAATCTCATATTTTTGTTTTCTCAGACAGTTATACTTCTTTCTTCTATGGAAATAGTCAACTTTTAATGATCTCATGTAATGATATATTATTTGCTTTAAAATTCTTTCTGGCCTAATTTTTCTTGGCAGGGTTTTATTAATAATTGCTTTAGAAAGAAGGTGTAGTGGTTTGTCACTGTCAAACCTGCCTGAAGTTGAGAGAGAATTTAACTACTATTTGGTGATGATGTCATAGTTCCAGACAATTCTTTGAAGTAGAAACATGGCTTGGTACTTCTCATTTTTTCTAATATTTTATTATCTCCACTGATGCCTTCTGCTTTTATGAATACATTTCCAGATACTTGGATAGCCATAAAGAAAGAATCACAAGATAGTAAAATATATGTGGGAGTCTTAGGAATCATCTAATTCTCTCCTTTTGTTTTAAGAGACAAAGCTCAGAGTAATGAAGCAATTTACTTGCAGGTTCATTTAGAACCTAAATCTTCTTAGTCCTTCTACAGTATGCTTTAATTTGCTGTTTCTGCCACCACCTTGTGATTCACATTATTTCATTTGGCCACAACAGGCATGCCTCATTATATAACAGCATCATAGATTTAGAATTGGCTTTGCTAGGTCAGCTAGTACTATTCTCTTATTACAAAATGAGTAATTTTCTTAATTTTCTTCCTTCCCTCCCTTCCTCCTTCCTCCCGTCCTCCTAGTTTGTGATCCTGGCTTTTCATATATCATATTGATTCTGCTTAAAAATAAGATATGCCTACCTTTTGATCCAACAGTGTCTCTACTGGGACTGGATCCCAAAGAGATCATAAAAAATGGAAAAAAGACTCACAAGTGCAAAAATGTTTGTGACAGCCTTTTTTGTAGTGTTAAGAAACCGGAAACTGAGTGGATGTCCACTCAGTATGGAGTACATGAATGTTATGAAATATTATTATTCTGTAAGAATTGACCAGCAGGATGATTTCAGGGAGACCTGGAGAGACTTACATGAACTGATGCTGAGTGAAATGAGCAGAACCAGGAGAACATTGTACTCGGTAACAGCAAGATTATATGATGATCAACTATGATGGATGTGGCTCTTTTCAACAATGAAGTGATTCAGGGTAATTCCAAGAGACTTGCTATGGAGAGCGCACCTGTGGGGATTGAATGTGGATCACAACATAGTTTTTTCACCTTTTTTTTTTTTTTTTTTTGCTGCTGTTGCTGTTTGCTTGCCTTTTTTTTCTCCTTTTTTACCATTTGATTTTTTTTTTTTTTTTTTGTGAAGCATGATAAATGTGGAAATATGTTTAGAAGAATTACACATGTTTAAGCCATTTTGGATTACTTTCTGTCTAGGGGAAGGAGGGAGAAAAATTTGAAGCACAAGATTTTGCAAGGATTAATGTTTAAAATTCTCTTTGTATGCATTTTGAAAAATTAAAAAAAACTATTATTATAAAAAAAGCCAAGGCATGTCTTTATTGTTTTTTTAAAGTCTTCTTCCCTACCTTGTTTTTAATTCCTATGAAATCTATTCTTAATCTTGATAATATGATCTATAGAAAAACCTTATTGAAGCACTGTCTAGAACTCAAAAGTCTAGGTGGAATGAAGGCATTTTAATTTGAATTGTGAATACTGGAAAGATTTTTAATTCTCAAAGCTGAGATGAGTTTCAAATGTGGGTCCACCTTCCGCCCTTCCCTCCCCTCACCATTTGCCTTTTTTACATTTTATGAAAGCTCTCTTTTAAAAATCAAAATATATCTTTTAAAGAGATTTTAAAATTCCAAATGAAGAAGATGCACTCTAACATGAAAGTGGAGAAAAGGAGCACTCCTTTCACACATATACAGTGAGCCAGTTTGGAGGTTGCTGTTCTCTAACCACAAAGTACTACAAATTGTTCAGGCCTTTTGGCAGCATAGAAGAAAATTGCCCTTTTTACCCTTTCTCCCACACAGTTAGAATTCCTCCCTGTAACCCAGCTTTTACAAACTCCTAGTTTCATTGAAGCAAAACTTAGAAAATTTCTCATCTAGGATCATGAAGGGACTTCATTGTCCTACCATGTATAAAAAATAAATTGTATAAGGAGACTTAAAAAATACACTTCAGATTGGACAAGACATAAATATAAGCCAGAACAATTCTTCTGGTAATAAAAGCATTTGATTAAGGTGAGAAAGGTATAAAAATTGGTGTGATAATTGATCATTTTTCTCCATTATATTAGTCTATTATAATATTTAATTATTAATATGTAGAAATTGTTCCAAGTCAATTGGTTCTGCTAATGTTTTTCTCATGAATAACAAATACAAATAGGTAGTATTTAATTGATATCTTAACCTCAAGTTCTATGAACCAGAATATTATCTTGAATCTTTCCAACATGAACCATAAGATTCTGGAGCCACTAGGTAGCACTGTGGAGCACACCAGACTTAAAGTTTAGACGACTAGTTCAAATCCAGCCTGACACTTAAGCTTGTGTGGTCCTGGATAAGTCAGTTCTGTTGGCCTCAGTTTCCTCATCTGTAAAATGGGAATAATAATAGCAGCTGGGTTTTTTGAGGATCAAATAAGCTAGTAATTATAAAGCACTTAGCATAGTACCTGGCAAAAAGTGGGTGCCATAAAAATGTTAGCTGTTATTAACATCTTAATGTAACAGCTTACCAGCCTTCATACTCCACTTGTGGCATAACATCCTGGGCTGGTCTTCTCTTGCTGCTACTAACTTGTTTAGAAGGCTGGAAGGAAACAAGCATTAAATTAAATGACTGCTATGTTTGAGGCACTGTGCTAGGCACTTAATATTTGATTTTACAATCATTCTGGGAAGTCAGTGTTAACTATATCAATGCTGTTTTATAATTTAGGAAATAAAGGCACTCAGAGTTTAAATGACTTTGTCAAGAGTCACATAGTTCAGATGCATTAAATTTCTGAGGCTGGCTTTGAACTCTTGTTCCTCAGTGCTGTAACCACTATGCTAAGTAGCTATTTGGAAATAAATTTTGGGTCTATGATGTTCTACCCTTAATTGTTTTACTTTTACAATGTATTTTTTTTTTTTAAAGAAATGTGGCTTTATTTCTATATCTAAATTCTATATAACTTACCTAGTGAATATTGATTGATTTGAATAGTGATAGTAAATCTACAATTCAATATAATTTACCTAGTAAATATATATTTATATATTATAGTATATTACATTGTCACTTTTTAGTTCTTCTCTTTTAAATCTCCATCCCCTTTTGAAGTCTTTTTCAAACTGTACCACCTAACAGTCTAGTCATGTTCATTCCCCTGTCACTGGAACTTTACCTTTACCTACCTCTTGCCTTTTTCAAGTTGTTTTCCACTTATTAGAAACTAAGTTCCTTGAGGATAAAGACTTATTTGCTTGTACATGTGTGACCAGTCCTTAACACAGTGCTTAGCACCTTGTAAGTGCTTAATAAATAATTTTTCCTTCCTTTGGATTTTTTTTTTTATCCATTCATTCTCACTTATTTTTCATTTTAAACAGTTAGAGTTGGCTCCTTTCCCTCCAGTTTTTCATTTTCACTTTTCATTATTTCATTGAAATTTTTCCATTTTTCCAGTCTTAATCAATATTTCAATACATTTATGTGACACAATTTAGTTAACCATTTCCCTATTGTTGAATTTTAGGTTACTTTTAGATTTTTTTTTTTTTTGGTTGAGAGAGGTTGAGTATCACAAGTACTATTACTGCCATAATAATGCTTTTTTCCCCCATTGCTGATGACAATTTTATAGAACATTGCAAACGATGGAATTTTTGGATCAAAGATTATGATTATTTTTGTAACTTTTATTGTGTACTATTAATTACTTTTCAACAATAACAGCCACCACCATAACAATGACAATAGCCAATATTTACATTGTGCTTACTCTGTGCCAGGTACTATGCTAAGCAACTAGATTCTTGTAGTTCCATGAACAATAAATGTTTTTCCCTTTCTCCATGATTCTTCCAGTATTGGGTTTCATTTTTAATTGTATTTTTTCTATTCAGTGACTTAAAAGTTATTTTAATTTACATCAGAGAGATGATTTCTTACCTGACAACTTCATGGAATTATGTGCTTGATGTTTATCGTTTGATTAGACCATGTACCTCCTCTATGATGGTCTTATTTATTTAGAGAGACTTGAAAGATGGGGTAATTTGGCTCATTAATATGTACTTAAAGTGAGCAGTGAATAATTCATGTATATAATGAGAAGCATCAATCACTATGTAGTTGATCTATAAGCACCATGAAAATAAGTCTTTTTGTATTTAAATATGGACAAATGAGGTCATGTATCAATCCTCCTCAACTTGTGTCAAGTTTTTTTATTTGCACTTATTTTAGATACCATAAATCCTCTTTAAGAATTTCTTCCTACTCTTCTTTGTCATAATAATTCTTGTTAATGTTTTTGTGATTTCATGACCTTTTGAAGATTCTAAGTCCTAGAATTTGAATTGTAACAGGTATCAGATGTCAATTAGTCTAACTCTTTCATGGATATGACTTACCCTTTGTGGACATAATTGACAAGTGGTCATCTGATTTATCCACAGAGACCCTTTCCCCCCAAAACATTAGAAACTCATTAACTTTCATTCTACTTTTGATCATTCTGATTGTGAAGAATATTTCCTTTATTTGGAACCAAACTCAGCTTTGAAACTTCTATTCACTCTAACTTAACTGGAGTTCTTTTTCCTGAGATTAAGTAAAAGAAGTCAAATTAATCAGTATCAATTAATCAATAAATATTTATTAAGTGTTTCCTACATTTCAGTCATTGAGTTTAAGTCAGTACTTCTAGATGAGACCATTTAAATACTGTCATATCACTTTCTAGGATTTCTCTTCTTCCAAACTGAACAAAACCAGTTCCTTCAATTGATCTTTGTTTGATATCTCAGGTCCCCTCCTGGATTGTGAGCATAGTTTAAATTTGTATGTTTATATTGGCCTGTGACGAGGAACTTTATTTTTAACTTTTTTTTTTTTTTTTTGGTGTCAAAATAAAATAATGCAATTTACCTATTATATCAGTCAGAGCCAAACTTTTGCTTTCAAATTTGGCTTTTTATACATACTCATGTACTTCCCAATCTATGATCACATTGCTTATTTAATTTGAAAAACACTTACTAAATTATGACTATAGTGCCTATATGGTCATTAGGTACTGGTGTACACAAGTTTAAAAATAAAAATTAATCTTCCCACAGGGAGCTTGTATTTTACTTATACATAAATAAGTAGATACAAATTATATACAGAGGTGGGGAATTGCTAAAAGTTGGAGGGTGATTAGAGGTAATTAGAAAATAATGTGAAGCCAAAGTTCTAGGATGATATAAATGAATAAAAAATATATTTATTTTAATTGAAAGAAATATAAAACTACATTATAGCAAATATAAAATACATTTGTATTATAATTTTTTGTATTCTATATTTTGCTTTTAAAGAATTTTTATTTTAGGGAATTGAATTATATTTGGGGGATAATCTACATTCGGAGTAGTATAGTAATCTAATAGAATATTAGGTTCATATTTCCTCCCCATCTCTTCCTTCCCTCCTGCCCCCTGTTCTCAAAATTGGTCCATGTTTAAGATGTTAACTTTATATCATTTTTAGAATGGTCAGTTGCTGTTGGAGACTGAAAAGATTTCCTGTAAAATACTGGTTTCAATTCATCTTTACTTCATCTCCTTTTTATCAGCTCCCTAAGACCTGGGCATCTGAATGCCCTTGGTTTTGTGATTAACTGCAGATGACTTTTTGCCACATTGGATGCCTTTGTTATTGATTGTTATATGATTCATCAGTGGGATTTTAAACTAAATGGGACACAGATGAATTCCCACTTTTCCAGCAGTCTTCCCCAATTTTCTATTAAATGGCAAGGTTGGCTTTATTTTTAGAAATTAAATAAGTCACGGTTGTTGAGCACTCCCTCCCCCCTCCCCTTTAATGTCTGAAGTGGAAGAATGTGAATGGATTTTGTGGGCCACAGTGGAAAGCTGAGCGAAGCCTGTGAATTCAAGTTCAAGAGGAGGTTTGCCAAAATGCCCCTGTCTGACCTGTAAGATGGCTCTCATACTGGGTTCTTCTAGGGGAGATTGCCAAGTTAAGAGTCTGCATGTGGAGAGACCTTTATTAGGATTTTTCAAAGGACAGTATTAGGTACAGATTTGTTCAGCTATTCTTCCTATTAAAAGCATATCAAAATCTGATAGTGTAAAGATACGGACAATTGAAAATGAGGAAATTGTTCTCATGCTACCTACTTATTGCCTCCTTGAAATTGTGAGTAAAATGGAAACAGCTTTTATTGATTACAGATACTCTTTAAATTCTAAACACTGGTGTTAGTACTATTTATGCTCTGTTTTAATTGAGTTTTTGCTGATTCTTGTTTCTTATCTTGCTTTATATAATTTTTCCATTTTTATATAAGTGAAAAATATTCAAAGCTTCTTCATAGAAAAATGAATAAAATATTGAGTGTTTTGATTCAACAAAGTAGGAATTTGAAAGATGGGTGGGTCTTGGCTATGAACTGACTACACTTTTGCTGGGGGGAAGAGAAGAGAAGGGAGAAAGGAGAAGTGATTAGAGAGAGGAAAAAGAAGGAGGGGAGGAAAAGAGAGAAGGAGAGGAAAGGAGAGAAGATGACAGGATGTGGGGAGGGAAAGAGAAAGGTAGGGATAAGTAGAGACAGAGAGAGGAAAGGGAGAGAGGAGAGGAGAGAGAGAAGAGAGAGAGAGAAAAAAAAAAGAGGGTCAAAAGGACAATTTCCTGTATGGCTGCCAAAAGACTTGAACAATTTGTAGTAGCTTGTGGCTAAAGAATAACTCCTCTTAGGAGAGAACAATAACTCCTGGATTGGCTCTCTGGTTATGTATGAGAAAATTCTATTTTTTCCCTTTATCCTTGGTAGATGTTTATAGAAAGTAAATTTTTAAAAAATTCTAAGTGAATAAAGCCATATCTTAGCTTTTTTAGGTCAGAGTAGAATCCTTGGGCAACGTCTTTTGAAGGGAATACAAGTATAACATACTCTAATACTTAAAAGAGCCTAAAGAAAAACAAAACAAGACCAGAAACACAAAACAGCAGCAGCAGAACCCCAACAGACCTCAGTTTTTCATTTTGCTCCTGTTTTATTCACTAGTATAAAGTAGGACAATGTGCATTTCTAGTTCTGAGGTATGTTCTTTCCAATTGCCTGAGCTATATTTTTTTGTAGATTTTTAAAAACCATATGCATTTGATTATTCAGCGTGTCCCCTCTTTATTTGTTAACTTGGGCAAGATGTTTTGCATTGCTTAGACATTTAGAAGTATAATACAATATATGAGATCAGTTAAAAAATTTGGAAGGCTAAAAATTGTTTCAGTACATATCTCACTGTGTGCAGTTAAGTTAGTTCTGTCATTTGATGAGTTTTCTATCACTCTCTCAATGTGACTATTATTACTGCTATACATCCTGTCGTGTTTAATCATTGACGGGCTTTTTGTGTCTGAATTCTAAGGAAGCATCAGGCAGACATAATTTTTTTAAAAAAGTTTAATTTAAATTTTTTTTGTCTTTATTGTGCCATTGTCTAGTTGAATTTTATTTTATTTTTATTATAGCTTTTTATTTACAAAATATATGCATGGGTAATTTTTCAACACTGTCCCTTGCAAAACCTTCTGTTCCCAAATTTTCCCCTCTTTCCCCCCACGCCTTCCTCTAGATGGCAGGTGTTTCAATACATGTTAAAATATATGTTAAATACAATATATGTATACATATCCATACAGTTATTTTGTTGCACAAGAAAAAAAAAAACTGAGAAGGAAAACAAAAATGCAAGCAAACAACAACAGAAAGAGTGAAAATGCTATGCTGTGATCCACACTCAGTTCCCACAGTCCTCTTCCTAGGTGTAGATGGCTCTCTTCATTACTGAACAATATAGGTAAACCTAATTTTGGATGGCTTTTAAAACACTCCAGACTTAACTGTTGTATTAGAACTCAGTTTTACTTTTGTACTATCTAAAGTATTTGATGGTGTAGTTAACAGAGTGCCAGACTTAGAGTCAGGAAGAGCCATCGTCATAAGTTCAAATCTGACCTGGGCAAGTCATGTAACCTGTTTTCCTCAGTTTCCTCAAATGTAAAATGAACTGGAGAAGGAAATGGCAAACCACTCCAATATCTTTGCCTGGAAAGTCCCAAATGGGTCATGCAAAGATTATTTTTTGTACCCTTTTTGTATATGAATATAGTCCAAGGTCTTGGTATTATGTGACTTTTCTTAAGTCTGATTGTGCCCATATATATGTATACCCACACACATACACACTATTCTTTTGCATACATTTTTCTACTAAGTAGAAACCTTTTATTTTTCCTACATGCTTCCCTCACAATTTTGCATTACTTTAATGTTTTTTGTTGTTGTCTTTGCTATTATCATTTTCCTAATATGCTATAATCTTTGTAACAAATTCATTTGGTAAGTAGCTCCTCAGTTTCCCCTTCTTTTTCAGCTCACTTTTAACTCTGTATTGTGTTATCCTATTAGAATATAAACTCCTTAAGGGCAGAGACAGTATTTATGCCTATATTTTTATTTCCAGTTTTAGCGCAGGGCCCAGCACATAGCAAAGAATAAAGTCCTTTCCTTTCTTCTCCCTCCCTCCTCTCCCTTCCTTTCTTTCTTCCTCCCTCCTTCCCTTTCTTCCTTCTGTCTCAGTCTCTTGGTCTTTCTGTTTGTCTATCTCTGTCTCTCTGTCTCTCTCTGTCTTTCTGTTTGTCTCTTCCTCACTCCTCTTTTCTTTTTCTGTATTTGTTGCTCCCTTTCTCTCCTTCTTTTTCCTTACCCTCCCTTCTCTATCTATCTTCCTGGTAATAAAGATGCATTTTTTCTTTTTATCTCAGTATACTACTCTGGACTCTTGGGGTAGTGATGATTTTAGTAGGTGGTACTTCCTCCAGAGAAATACTCTTCCCCTGGGACACCTTCTAAATGCCTGATTGATGCTCTGTGGTCTCCTCTTTGTGACCTGCTCTTATAAACAGTAGCACCAAATCCTAAGTGCTGCTTTTTGTTTCTCTCCTGAGAGTAACATGAAAGGCTTTTTAAGAGTCTGATTCAACCTAGAGATAATTATGGGAAAAACAATTTGTTTATGAGCGAGGTCTTCCAGCAGCAACTCAGCAGTGCTTATCTCTCGTGGTCATGCCATGGGACTGGTTGCTTGCACATTGAACAAGCCTGGCTGCACTGATATTTAAATGAATGAACAGATTGTTTTTGGACAGTAGTCTCTTATGACTGATGGCAATTCAAGGGACTAGCAAAATTGTTAGGGAACTGAACCTTTGAGGCAAGGCATCTCAGGTAGTCAAGTCCTATTTTACTAAATATCATGTGAGTAAAGGAGAGGAAGCTGCAGTGATGGTAATGTGAATTATTTTTTAGTATATTTCCTTTCTTACAATCACATATCTATTTTTATTCAAATAGGCTTTGGGTTAGTGTTAATTGATAGCAGTAGGTTACATGTGTTATTTTTTACCACTTGTGGGTGGTTAGCAATTTTGTGTGTGTGTGTGTGTGTGTGTGTGTGTGTGTGTGTGTGAGACAGACACACCCACAGAGACAAAGAGACAGAGAATTTATCAACAATCTAATTTCTAGAATTGCACATGTTTAACATATTAGATAACTTGCCATCTAGGGAAGGGAAAATTTTTGGAATATAAGGTTTTGCAGGAGTGAATGTTGAGTGAATGTTGAAAATTATCCATGCATATAGTTTTGAAAATAAAAAGCATTAATAAAAAGGGAAAAAAATCTAATTTCTATATGACTTTGATGTTGGTCAAAGATTTCTTTGTGTCTAGATGATCAGGGATTTTGCTATTTTTTTCTTGTTGTTTTGTTATATGTATTGAATTTGCTGATTCAATATAAGATTGGATTTTTCCTATTTGTTTCTGTGGTTGGATTTTGGGTTAAGTTAGTCAACTGACAAACATTTAACAAGTATGTCTTTTGGGCCTGGCTACTGGCATAAGAGCACCCAGTATAGTGCTCTCTTGCTAGAGAAGGTGCTGTGCTCAATGAGCAAAGCAAAACTGATTTAGTTCAAAGGAGAATATGAGATGTGCAAAGTTAAAGAATCTACCCCAAATGTTCATAGGGAATATTTGTGTCAGACCTGTGGCTTAGCACTTCGAGCTTATATTGATCTGACTAGCCACAATTGGGCACACTAACTTGACTCTTAACATAGGGATGATATTTTGATCCTCTTCGAGAATGAAGGACAACAACCCCACACCCAGTAGATTCTGGTGCTGTAAATCTTTGGATTTAGTGCCCAATTTTTAGAATCTTATATTCTATTGAGGAAAACAACAGGTGTATGTACATATATATTCAGATAAAGAATAAATATGAAGTACATGGAAGATGTTTTGGGTGGGAAAGCACTGGCAATTTGGGGTGCTTAAGCTATGACTTAAAAGAAATACCAGAGTCATCACCCCAATTTTACAGATGGGAAAACAGTGAGGAAGGTTGCTCCTCACTTTACTGATTCTCTGGGAGAAGTCCTATGAGGTGGAATTCCTGTGGACAATGATGACCTACATAAACACATTCTTTAATGATGAATATACTTCGATCCAGTTTTACCTATTCTGTTGCAGGGATTCTGAAACTTCATTGTCATTGATCAGACCCCATCCTCCTTCCCCAATGACTACTCCTTCATTCCCATCCTCTTCCTCCTGCTCTCCCAAACTTTCATTCTAAAGTTACTTAATCCTTCTAATTTGTTCTCTAGAATGCTTGCTTCATAAGAACAAACTAGATGCCATCTTAAAGCTTTTCCTTTTTTACTTCCTCCATTTTATAGTCATTAATGATTCAGTTTCTGTGACTACCCTTTCCATCACTGTGCACTTTTATTCATGCTTCCCAACTTGCTGGTCATGGCTGAGGCACTTAGGTTACTTCTTACTCTTTATGGGTATTTCCAGGGTTCCTCTACCAACATCACTCAGTAAAGCGCTCTTTTTAGGGTAATTCAATCCATTATTTATCAAGATTCTTCTTGACATGATCTGTAGACTTTCAGGTTAATCTTTTTTTTTTTTTTTTTTTTTTTTTTTTTGCCAACTCTTGTCCTCATACCAGGGAGCTTCAGTATCTATAGCTGTACTTTCCGACAGTCTAAGTTCTCAAGTCCTCATTTTTACTCATTTCCCATAAGCTAGTCCTCCTTTCTACAATAGCCAAGATGGTCATCCCTTTGATCTTGCTATCATCTGTTGTACTACCGAGAGCTGCTGGAATACAAGGGAGCCACCTGACAGTGGCTGCTGGAGATCCAACCCAGACCTGCAGAATAGATTTCCTCTTGTGAGAGGACAGTACAAGGAGACTGAGAGGCAGTTTCAGTGTCTGACCTCTCTCCTCTTCCCTCTGCCTCCAGTTTATCTCATTCTCAGTCCCCAACAGCTGTGTCAGCAAAAGCTGCCCTGCAACTCCTTTAGATGCTATGATCCACAGCTGTGGAGGTTCTTGGAGAATTGACCTGTCTCTTAACAATCATCTATAGATACTCCACTTCTACATTTATGAACTTTAAAATTCCCTTTTCTAATCACAATTTGTTGTCATGTCACCTTTTCTGTCTTTCAGTTGTAAGCCCCATTTTGTGTCCTTTTTGTGACTTCCAATCCTTCCATTTCTCATTTTTTTTCCAGACTGTCTCCCCTACTAATAACACTCCCCTTCCTGCCTTATCTTGACCTTTGGGTGAACCAGTTCAGCTCTCTACTGCTGTCTTGAATAACTTGGTCCCTTTATATTCTATCCAAGATTTTACCCTGCCAAACTCTAGTCTTGGATCACTCTATATGCTTTGCTTTTGCTCCTAATATATATATACTTTTGAACAAAACTAAAGAAAATCATGAAATCATGCTGTTTGGGTCCATTACAAATTTATGTTACATAATTTCAACATTGTAGCAAGGAATTCTTTACATTTCCCTAATAGAGTCATTTTTCTGCTCATTATAGCAGCTCTTCTAAATATTTTTATCCCTTCTCAAGCCTGTTACAACTCCCCTGTGCTCAACTAATAACATTGTTTCATATTTTACTAAAATAGCTGACACTAATTTCCAAAAACTCCTTCTCATCTCTTCTCCATTGATACTCTTTGCAATCTGCCGTCTGACTTCATCATTCAACTGACATTGATTGCTCTGCTGAGTTACAAGTCCTCACTGAAATTGCCAAACCTAGTGGTCTTTTTTTCAACATTTAGGTTTCTTGATGTCTGTCTAGCCTTTGACCCAGTTCACCCTTTTCTTCTTAATCTCTCCCTTCTAGGCTTTTGTTGCCTTACTCTTTCCTGATTTTTCTGTTTCTTGTCTGATCTTTTCTTTCTCCTTTGTTGGAGTCTTCCTCCATGTGCCCCATTAAGGACGAGTATCCTTCAATGCTTTATCCTAGATCCTCTTCTCTTCCCCGTCTCTACTATTTCACTTGGTGATCTTATTCATTCCCATTGCTTCAGTTTTTATCTCTATGAAGATAACTCTGATTTAGCCCTAATCTTTCTTCTGAACTTCCTTTTACATCTTCAGTTGCCTATTAGACATCTTGAACTGGATGTTCCATAGACATCTTTTGTTCAATTTCCACAAAACTGAAGGTGTTTTCTTTCCCCCTGTGCTTGTCCCTCTTCCAAGCTCCTTTATTATTATCAATGTATTATCATTATTATTATTATTGCCACCAACTTTCAGTCAGCTAGGGTTACAACATGTGTCATCCATGACTCCTTGCTCTCTTTTTTTTTTTTTCATTTGACAAATTATATTGTTTTTATCTTTGTAATATATCTTAAATAGCCTCCTTTTCTCCTTCAGCATCATGATGTATCCCTCATCTTTTGTCTTGATTACTGAAATAGCTTTGCCTTAAGACTCTAATCTAGCCTCAATTCTTCTGTCAAATTGATCTTCCTAAAATGTACACCAGACCACGTCATATCTATATTTAATAATCTCCATTAGTTCCCTGCTTTGGGGTCAGATATAAAACCCTCTGTTTGGCTTTAAAAACCCTTTTTAACCTGGTTCCTTTATATCTTCAGTTTTCTCATACTATAATGTCTCAGTGTACTTTGTGATCCAGTTTCATGTTGTCTCCTCCATTAAATTGAACTCCTTGAGGAGGACTATTTTTTCTGTTTCTCTATATCTTAGCACACTGCCTCGAATTGTAGATGTTTAATTAAATGTTTCTTTACGTGATCTGCGACTTGTCCCAGGTTATAAAGAAGAATATATCAGAAGAAGAATTTGAATCCAGGTATTTTCACTCTGGAATCATTGGTCTTTTCATGGTAAAATAATAAATTGGCGTAATAATTTTTTTTGATGCAGTAGATTTTTTGTTGTTGTTGATAAGAATTATAAAGGTGTTACTTAATTTGAAAACTGCAACTGTCAAAGGAAAATATTTTTAAAATAGCAAAATTTTAAATTAGCTTCTATTACTATCAATAGCATTTATAAACTTAATCCCATTTAAATATACCAGTGGTATTCAGTAGTTGAAAAAAATTATATCATTATATATTTAGTCAAATAAATATCTGATTCTATATTGTTTTTATTTTTTTGGCCAACTTGAATTTTTGTGTATTATATTTATTTAAAAGTGATACATTTGGTCAACTCTGTTTCTGTGCTTGTAGAAGAAAGTAATGTGGATAATGAGCTGTTAACCACAATTGTATTTTATCTAATAGCAAAGCATAATATTGTAGAAAGGTGCAATGATAAATGCTTAGGAAAAATTCAATTCTTAGAGTGATTACTTGTAAGGTGGAGAGAGTAGCATGACATAAATTTATGGAAGACTTACTGTCAGGAATGGTATTAGAGCTGATCTAGGGTAGGATAGTACCATTCAAAACAGAAAGAGAATGTAATGATGGACATTGAATCAAGACAATATTGGTTTAGATGAAAGTGTCAAGAGTGATTCTGATATTTCGATACTAGGTGAATGAGAAAATAGCGGTGTCATTTGCAGAACTGAAAGAGTTAAGGCAAAGGGAAGATTTAGGAGAAAAGACAGAGCATAATATATGGTTGAAAGTGATTTAAAATCAGTGACCCTGGATTCAAATCCTTGCACCACCATTTATTATCTTGGACTACTTAGATTTTTCCCTAGGCAATCAATCAATAGTGTTCTAATTTACCTGATTGCTATTATTATTGTTACTGTGTATTATTATTGCTTATGTTTTTATCTTTCTTTCCAGAATATAATCTCTTAAAAATATCTCTTTGTATTCTCAGTGCATGGTATCCTGCCTGGTACACAATAGATCCTAAATATTTATTGGTGAAGTAACTTGAGAGATATTAATTAATAGTAGGTAGTATGATTTTTTTTTTAATTTCAGAAGAGATAAGGCATATGAGTCAGGAAATGAGGGGAAAAGGAAGAAATGCATGTTCTTCTTTTGATTCAAATGAGCAACTACTTACCTAGATGACAGCTCATGTGAGTACTTCTTTGCCTCAGTTTTCATCACAGTTAAATGGGGCATAATATCTTCTTCACAAGGTGGTTGCAAAAGTGCATATTTGAAAAGTCTACATAGCTCTATGAATATTTGAAATTCAAATGACGTAGCCATAAAATTACAGAATTAATCATTCTTCTTGTGTTTGTTTATAAGTGTGCCAGATATTAAAAGCAGGACTAACAGCAGCCAAATTTTGACCTCCCAAAGTCTGAGTCTTGATTTTGAGTATTGTGATTTGTATAAAATTTTCCTGTGTGCTTGGGTAATCCTTGTGTGGACATCCTAGAAGTATGTGTAAGATTCCATTCTGGCCTACAGAAAACAATATGTTATAAGTTAAATAGCATTGGGTGGGCGCTGAAAGAACTGAGGGATTGTAACTGTCGAGTATCTGCCAACTGCATTCCAGGTTTAGTTCAGAGCCATGTTTTAAGATGACATCATGTTCTCATGTACCAAAACATTTCTCTCTTTTTCCTATATCTTCTTTTTGTTACTTCCTTTGAACATTTTTTTACAGATTTTTACATGAGAGATTTCACTGAGAATATGTGATACAAAATTTAATTCTGATGGGTGGGGATAAGCTATACAGAATGCCTTTTTAAAACTTCACATCCCAGAAATTCCCGTTTTAGGTTACTTTGGTTCAACAACTCCCAAGGGAATTTTGTTGAGCAGTTAGGGAGGGCATTTCAAACTGGGTGGGAAAAATAGCAGAAGAAAAACAAAATGTTGAGTTTCCCGTTATGCTCTTGAACTCTAGTCTGTGATGTACCAGTTTCCCAGTAGAAAATTCTCAATTCCCAGTAAAGTCTCATTGAGGTTGGAAATTAGTTCAAAGGTTCAGGTCCTTTGTTTTAGTGTTGACTTTATAAATGGTATGATTTAGCATAGGATTTTAGAACTGGAAGAACATAGAATCTCAGAGTCAGAGGAGACTTTGAGGCCATTTAGTTTAACACCCCTATTTTATGGAGGGAGGTAGGGTACTCTCATTAAAGAATTCTGTATTTGTAGGAAGGCAATAGAGAGAATATTGGATATTAATCAAGGTTAATTTAACCTATCTTTCCATATATGTAAAATAGGAGTAACTAATTTTATGACATGCATAGTAGAGTGGGCCTTACAGTCCAAATGTCCTGCTTTTGACATATATGTGCTAAGTTGTGTGACCCTAAGCAATTTCACTTAAAGTCTCAGTTCCCCAAAAAAAAGGGTTTAGGGAGATTAAGTGACTGGCCCAAGATCACACAAATAAGTAACTTTCATGTCCAGTGTTCTCTGTAGTGCATCCTGATGCCTTCCTTCCAAATAGAATTCTACAAGGGATCTTCCTCAATAAAATGGGGATGTTTGATTAAATGGCCTCAAGGTCTCTTTTGGCTTCCAAATTAAGTGATAGATGAATCCAATATTCTTTCTAGGTCTGAAATTCTATGCTCGTTCATACCAGTTATAAAAACAGCATTGGAATAATGGTCCTGAATTTTTGAACTAATTTTCAACTAACTGAGACTTTATTGAGATTTGAGAATTTTCTATTAGAGAATGACACACACTGAACTTCAGTAGCATAATAGGAAAACTCAACTTCATTGTTTTTCTTTTGCTAATTTTCCCATCTAGTTTGAAGCTCTTATTTTCTAGTCTCTTTATTTGCTTAATGAGTATCTAAACCTGGACTTAACCTGATCTGAAATAATAGGTCTAGGCCCACTCTACTTAATTCAGTTCAATTCAGTACACATTTATCAAGCATGTAACATAAACCAGACATTGTGCCAAGTGCTGTTGTTACAAAAAGAGGCAAAAGATAGTTCCTTTCCTCAAAAGGACTTATATTCTAATGTAAGTTATCTTCAAATCTTAGCTAAAATGTTCCATCTTATTTAAAAAGTGTCTAAGTCTTCCTTAACCTTAGTCAGAATAATATTACATTACATTGATGTACCACAATTTGTTTAGCCATTCTCTAATTGGTAGATATCTATTTTGTTTCTAGTTATTTGCTGTCATTAAATGTATTATTCTAAGTATTGTGATTTATTTAGGGTATTTTTTTTTATATTAATTTTTGACATCTTTGGGATCTGTGGCTGGCTGTGAAATCTTGGGGTTAAAGGGTATGGGCCTTTTAGCCACTTTAGCCATTTTATTTGGATAATTCCAAATTGACTCACCAATAAAACATTTTGCTGTTCCTATCTTAATACAATCTCCCCAACTTGGACTATTTCCATCTTTTGTATCATTAACCCATTTGCTGTGTGTGAAGTGAAACCTCTGGATTATCTTGATTCATGGTTCTCTTATTATTAGTGATTATGTTCCCTCTTCCTCTCCTTTCTTCCTAACTCATTTCACTCACTGTCCTCCCTAATTAATGTCAGTAGCCTATTATCCCTTTTATTTTATTTTATTTGTGAGACAATTAGTGTTAAGTGATTTGCCCAGGTTCACACAACTAAGAAGTGTTGAGTGTGAAAGGTTGCATTTGAACTCAGGTGCTCTTGACTTCAGGGCTAGTATTCTATCCACTGTGCCATCTAAACTTTTTATTTTTAACTTTTCCACTATAACTATATATAACTATATAACTATAAATATATATATATATATCTCAGGTTCTTATTATTTCATGAACTTTTTTTGTGATAACCTTAGTATATTCAGTTTACTTTCTCTTTCCTTAAATCCATTTGGGACCTCCACTGCCATTATTATCCTCCCCAAAAGATTATTTTTATAATGCTGCTCCCTTGCTTTTATAAAATTTTCTGTGTCTCCCCATTGGAATAGAACCAAACTCTTTACATCCTGGCATTAGTTCTTTGCAAGTCTTATATTTGATAACTTCTAATATTTCTTCTAGCTGCAAGTTTGTGGTCCTAATCTCTTAATATTTCCCTACACAAATTTTTTATATTCCTAGTTGATGGTGAGTTTGATGATGAAAATAATGATGGTGATGATGATGATGATATTCATAATCCTGGAATGTTCTTTCTTTGTCTATCCTACTTCTACCCATCCTTAAACTTACAACTCACATCCCATGGTTTAACATCCACGCCAGTCATAACATCAAAGGATTTGGAGCTAGAAGGGGCTTACTTACACTTATCTAGCTAACCTCAGATAGTTGTTGTCTAGCCATTTTTCATTTGAGTGCAACTCTTTGTGACTCTATCTTGGGTTTTCTTGGCATAGATGCTGAAGTAGTTTGTCAGTTCCTTCTCTAGCTCAATTTACAGCTGAGAAAACTGAGGCAAACAGTATTTAGTGCTTTTCCCAGGGTCACACATCTACAAATCTGAAGTCAGATTTGAATTGAGGGATATGAATCTTCCTTTTTCCAGAGCCACTCTATTCACTGCGCCACCTAGCAAGAGAGTTAGGATTCTTTGACTCCAAATCTAGGACTCTATAATTGTTTTTTTCTTAAATGTTTGTGTATGTGTACATTTATATTTGGGTACATGCATACATATACACATAATGGGGAAGATACTGAAGATTTTAGAAAGCAAGGGAATAGAATTATTTAAGTAATGTTTTGGAGGGGATAATAATGGCAGTATATGTCCTAATTTAGAGGAGGAGGAAATGAACTGGGTATTAATAGGAGGTTATCACAAAATAGTTCATTGCTTATATATACTGTTATTTTCTTAATATGGAAATAAGTTATATAGTCTTTTAACATTTTCTGTGCTTACCTTATTATTTAGCTTTTTACATAATAAAAGTTACTCAGCATTTACACAGCCCCTTAAGATTTGTAAAGCATTTCACATATCTTACTTCATTTCTTTTTTTCCAGATGGGGATATTAAGGCAGAGAGAAGTTAAGTGTCTTGCTCAGGGTTACATAGTCTGGATGAGAAATTTGCTTAAGTCTTTTTGATTCTAAGTCCCATGCTATCCTACTGGATACTTAGGTGACACAAATTTCTCTTTTCAATTGTATTATCAGCTACTTGGGAACAAAAATATTTTGCTTTTCTACTCTCACCACTTTGTATTGTCATAGAGTCTCACATGTTTATTTTTAATTAGTTCAACTATTTATTGAATAGACATCTCTATGTACTTCAAGCTAAGAAAAGACATGTTCTGTGTCTTTTGAGGTTCTGCTTTCCAGGGAATATTTAGATGGTATTAGCAAAAAAAAAGTAGGATTAATATATGCAACGAATTTCAAAATCAGCTGGAAGTTATGCATATTATGTAAAGGGAGAAGAGGTACATGAAACATTGACACCCTCAAAAGCATATCTTACTTGTGCTTTTTGGGGGACATTGTTTTTACTTTATTTTTTTGTGTGTGTGGGTGTGGTTCACTTCGGGAAAGCATTTGGTAGGTAATCTGTTGAAATTGTCAATTCCCACCCTTCATGAGGGGAAAAAAAACTTCCTATGTAAGAAATGTCTAGTCTCTTGAAATGTGCAGGATGAGGTCCAAGTAAAATCTGTTTGTGCTTTTAATGGCTGGCAGAGTATGGTGAGTAAGTAAAGAAAATCATCTAAAAATTAGAAAAATAGTATATTCAATATGCATATCTTTACAAAATTAAGTGGGACAGAAGATCGGGGGCGAAAAAAAGGTTGAGAAAAGGAATTTAAAAAAGCAAAAAAGAAAGCATAGCTGAATATTAGGATGGGCTGGATCTGAATATTATTTGGCAATTGTATTAGAGTTAATAGTTTTTTTGGTTCCCAGCCTGAAGCTGTTCAGATAAAGGGTGGAGATATCCCAGTGGAATGATAATTTAAGTATTGGAGAAGTATGAGGAAATCTAGTCTAGGTTTAAATAATAAATAAATTTTAAATAAATAAATTTAAATAAATACTAAGAATGACCACCAAACAATCCTATTTCTGGATGCTTTATAGTAAAGGATATAAAAACTTGTGTCCTCATTTCTTACAGATACCTATCATCACTGTTATTATATAGGATTTTATTTTTCTTTATCAAGTCTTCTTTTCTGTTTCTTTTTAGGCTGATTGCCTGAAGCCATCTTTGTGTGAATTGTATAAGATGTCTTGGTTTAATTATGTCTCATCTGTAAAATGAATGCATGAGATAAAATTACTGTTAAATTCCTAAATTGTCTCTATGAATCTAGACTGAATTTTGGCTAATATGCTTTCTGCATACAAGTGCTATAATAATGTCCTTCCAAAAAATGCTTTTTTTCCCCACTAAAGATTGACTCTCCTTATCTCACCCAGGCTAAAATTGCAGTGTCCATTTATGGCATAATACTACTACTGGTCATCATGAGAACTTTGACTTTTACTTTTTTTCTTACCTGGGCTAATTCCTTCTTCCTTTGTCAATCTGGTGGCTCTCTACCTTTGGGGAGGAATTAATGTGATGGCATATTGTAGGTTCACTGTAGTTCAGAACTCTGAAGCTCAAGGTATTCAATAGTCCCACTACTTGGCCCTGAAGACCAACTTCACAAAACTACATTGTTTTCCAAAGAACAGTAATAGAACCTGTTGTAATAGAAAGGTCACTAGATTTAGAATTAGAGATCTTGGGTTAATATCCTTGTACTTTCTACCTCTGTGATATTAGATATGATACAAAATTCTGGACCTAAATTTCTTCATGTACAAAATGGGGAGGTTGACTTCATCAGTGGTATCAAACTGAATTAGAAATGTGGCCACTAAGCCACAAATAGGGATCCTTATTGTTAGGATTCTTATAAGGTACTTATGCACTTAGTTCACACCTTTAAAAGAGTTCAAACCTTTAAAGGAGTTTAGACCTTTAAAGGATTTCGCTCATTGGTCCACACATTAAATTCATATCTTTAAGAGAGAATACTTTTAAAGAGCTCCCACAAGCCCAGGAAGTACCCACAAGCCCATTCTCTGGGAGGATATAAAAAGCCAGGATTCAGAGTCTAGATTGAGTAAAGGAGAGGACTTTCTGGGAGAACTTCAGGGGATTTAGGAGGAAAAGAGATTCACAACTAGGATTGACTTCTGGGAAACCCACAAGCCCACACTCTTGGAGGCGGAGTCAGAGTCATTTCCACCTCTACCTTCGTGCTGGCTGAAGACATTGAGGAGGATAAAAGGCTGGAGGCTGAAGAACTAACCTTTGGATTCGGAGACATTCAGACAAGAGCTCATCGGGGAACCAGGGAGAGAGATAGGCCTCTATTAAAGCTAGATGGACCCCAGGAAAAGATTCAAGACTTTGAAGTACACAATAAAGGATCCGGACTACATTTTAACTCCTGGCTACATTTTGGGATTATTGGAACTGAACTGAAACTGAGGCTGCCTCCAGAAGCTCCCCAAGAAACCTGCTCCCAGAGAAGGATTACGATTTAGAGAAACAGAACATCATACCTTATATGCAGCATATTGATTTAGACAATCTTATAATAATCACACAGTTTATTATATTTTACATTTGTATTATTGTATGTTCTATTGTATTTTTATTTAGTAAGATAATTCCCAATTATATTTTAATCTGATTTGGGCCTTATTCAGCTGGAGTTCCAGATTTTTTCCCCGCTCCAGTGTTGAAGGAATGTAAGTATGCTTATCATATGAGGAACAATTTGTATGTTTAGCCTAGGGAAGAGAAAACTTGTGGACAAAGCATAACTGTTCTGACATTTGAAGGTCGTCATGCAATAAGGATTGGATTTATTCTGTTTGGCCTCATAGAGCAGAACTAAATATTGTAGGGCATTAATTGTTAGTTAGAGGCAGCTAGGTGGCACAGTGAGTAGAATGCTCAGCATGAATTTGATAAAACTCATCTTTTTGAGTTTATATCCAGTCTCAAACCCTTACTAGCTATGTAATCTGGGGTAATTTACTTCACTTGTTTGCCTCAGTTTCCTCATCTGTAAAATCAGCTGGAGAAGGAAATGGCAAGCCACTCTAGTGTCATTGCCAAGAAGACCCCAAGAATGCTTGAAATGAGTGAAGAGCAAATGCTAAACTGGTCTTCTTGCTGTTCCTCATATCTCCTGACCCTAGTGTTTGCACCAACTCTCCTCCACATCTGTAACACCCTCCCTTTCAGCTCTGACTTCTAGCTTCCCTGGCATTCTTCAAGATTGCTTAACTCCCACATTTTGTAGAAGGCTTCTCTAGTTCCTTGCCATAAGATGACTTTCCATTTTATAATACTAATAATAAAAAATAAACTTTGCAAGTAGAATTTAAGTTTGCAAAGTATTTTACATATGTTATATAATCCTTATAACAATTTTGTGAGATTGGATCCATTATGTTCCCCACTTTACAGATGTAATACTGAGGCTAAAAGAGATTAAATGACTTGACAATATGACACAACTTGTGAATGTCTGAGGGAGGATTCCGAACTCATATCATTTTGAATCTTAAGTCTAAGTGCAGAAAGCCACTACTCCATATAGACGCTTCTGAGATACAATATCCTATATGGAAATTACTTATTTGCATGTTGTCTCTTCCAGTAGAATGTGAGATCTTTCAGGGCATGATTCTTTGTATTCTTCATTTGGGCCAATACCTAGTAAATGCTTAATAAATGCAGTTGACTGATTCATTTACTCACTATGGTGTATGTATTATTATAAAAGCATTGTGAAACTGTTGAAGGAAGAGTTGACGGAAAAAAAAAGAGTTTTTCATCAATAAAGAATGAAGAATACAGAAGATAAAATGGGTACTTTTGATTGTATCATATTGAAAAGTGTTTCTACAAACAAAATACAGTCAGAAATATAAGGGAAAGTTAATTAGGTAAAAAAATCTTTGTACCAAGTTTCTCTGACAAAAATAACATTTATGACTATGAGGAAATGATTTAAATATATTAAAATAAGAACCAGGACCTGAAAGATAAGGAATTGTTATAACAAAAGTCATTACCCAAAAGAAAATGGTCAAATATAGTTCCCCAAGGAAGAAATCCAAGCAACTTATAATTATAGAAAAATTGTCAAAATTGTTAGAGAAATGCAAATTAATATAATTAAGGCTCAGCCTTATATCTGTAAGATTCACAAAGATAATGAAAATGGAAAATAATAATTGTTGGAAGGCTACAGGAAAATAGGCATATTAATATATTATTGGTGAAAGTGTGAATTGTTCCAACTATTCTGGAGAATAATTTGGAGCTGAACTCCAAAAGACACTAAAAGTTCATATTCTTTGACATTGTAATATCACTTTTACTTCCAAGAGAATCAAAGAAAGAAAAAAAATAACTTTATATAAGCAAAAACAAAAATGTAGAAACTTTTTTTGTAATAACACAGGACTTGTAATTAAATGGTTACCCAGGAATTAGGAAATGATTGAACAAACTTACAATATATGAATATAATGAATTATACCATTGAAATTGAAAGAGATGGTTTTAGGGAAACTGTTAAAATTTATGAGTGCTAAATGAGTATAATTTATACCATAATAACATCATCATTAAAAAAAAAAAAAAAACCAACACTTTGAAAGGCTTGAAATCTCTGATCAGGTCAACCAGTCAGTGTCCAACTATGATTCCTAAGCATTGATGATGAGACAAATCCATCGCTTGATAGAGAGGTGTTGAAGTAAGGATGTAGAATGAGTCATGTTTTTGGACTGAGCCATTGTGGTGATTTATTTTGTTTGGTAATGCTTATATGAGGGTTTTAAATTTACTTTTTTCAATTTAGATGTAGGAAGATGTGAGGGATCAGCAAATTGGGTTACTAAAATTGAAAAAAGGAAAAAAGTGAGGATTATTGAAACATTGACAAATGAATAGAAAAGTAAATACAAAACAGATTGGCAGGATATCTTTAGAGATAACATGCAGAATTCATTATATGTTTAAGAAGTAAAGCAAATAATTCATAATATTAGTTTCATAATATTAGATTTTCAGCTTCATAGAGTTCTATTTTTGTTTTGCCTTGTATATAGAAATTAGTTAAATTTATTGTATTGTAATTAATGCATTAGTTAAATTTAGAATAGGAAAACAAAAAGACACAAAAATAAAGTGGAGACACACCACTCATGTTTCCTCTTGTCCCTCATATGGTGAGGATCAGAGACAAGCAGCTTGTATTTGGAGTCAGGATAATTTCCATTCAAATTTTGCCTGTGACAGGTACTGCCTATGTCACTCCCAGGAGTAGTTATGTTACATTATTGGAATGAGAGCCTTCATTGGGAACTTCCTATGGCAATTAAATAAGCTCTGGATCTTATCCCCCCAAAAAACAAACAAACAAATAAAAACTATAGCGTGAGGCAGCCTATATGTATATTTTTGGTTCAGTTTTCATCATACTTGAGTTCTAACTTCCATGCTGATAGGTCTCATGGAAAGTTTAGTTGTTTTATAAAGGATCCCGGTAAATTCAGGATAACTTTAGGAAAATATTATAGGAAAAGGAAAAACATTTTGGAGAAAAGCTTCATATATACATCCATGCATGTGTGTGTACCTTAGACTAGATTTGTTAATCATTATTTCCTTACATGAAACTGGGGCTGACTATTACATTAGCTCTTTATCTTTAACTGTGTCAGCAGTGCTATTTAAGGCCTTTATCCCAATCAAGGTGTCCTTGGATTGTATGGTAGCAGTGAGGTTCTGTACCTACTATGGTGATAGTACATGCATTGTCAGAGGCTGGAGTACAGAATTCTAAGGAGATTAATGGCTTTACATCAGATCTATTAGGGTGGATCCATCCATGTGAGTTGGTATTTCCTTCAGAGTACTTGGTTTATGTGATGTATTATATCTTGATTTTGTTGTTTATAGTTTTGTTGATCTAGAACTGGAAACATTCACAGCCTTTCTAACAGGATGTCTGTATATCACAAAGGGGAAATGAAGAAGAGCATAGTTAGAGCCAGTGAGGACTTCACACAGCTATCCAGATGGTACAGATTTTTGGTTTCAAATATTTGGATAGACTGGGTGGATGGTTTCGAGTTTCTGGGCAAATTATATGGCCTTCAGTTTTGCTTATATAGATACAACCTTAGAATTCTATGTAGACTTTGTACAAATTAAGTTTGAGGATAGGAGTAAAAGTTACATATAAAAATTCTTTTGAGGCTATACTCAGCTCTCCACTCACCACTTTGCTATGATCCTAATACTATGTTGAGCAGGGGGGAGGGGGAAACTGTGCCCTTTATTCCTGAACAGGATCATTCTTCTTTTAGTAAAAATTGAAATACATCATCATTAGTGATTTTTTTAATGTTGATCATTTTTTTATTTTTGATAATGTTTTGAGAATTTTACCTTTAAGGGGCAATGTGCAATAGGGCTGATTACGAAAGGAGAGAGGTTCTATAAGGAAACCCATATGTCTTATTGATTGGAAAAGTGTATTTTACTTGGCAGAATGATGTGTGACAAATTCATCCCTGATATATAAAAATTGCTATGTAAAATGAATGTTACAAGCCTGTGTAAATATGAAAAACAAAGTAGTGCACCTTGTGCTTGTTTTCTATCAGGTCCATAAATGTTTATTGATTATTAGGAAGCACAGCTATACATTCTTTTTTTTTTTTCCTTTCTTTTCTTTAAATAGTTTTTATTTACCAGATGTATGCATGGGTACTTTTACAACATTGACAATTGCCAAACCTTTTGTTCTAATTTTTCCCCTCCTTCCTCCCTTCCCCCTATCCCAGATAGCAGGTTGATCAATACATGTTAAATATGTTAAAGTATAAATTAAATACAATATATGTATACATGTTCAGAGAGTTATTTTGCTATACAAAAAGAATCAGACTTTGAAATAGTGTACAATTCAGCTACATATTCTTAACACCTATTATCTATTGTTTCCTTTTGTATCAGAAAATGCAAATACCCATAGAATCTTTTTAAGCAAAAATGTCAGTCATTCAATTCAGTGTAGAATTTTTTAGCCACAATATTTGTAAAATGAAGTGGTTTGGCTGAATGATCTCAAAGCTCTCTGCAACTATAACATTCTATGATTTTGTTTTAAAAAACAAGTTCCTCCCTAACTCTCACATATTCACCTGCTAAAAATATCATGTATGCATTATTTTATGTTTATTTCCCAAAGACATATCTAATACTTTGTCTTTCTAGAATCTTGAACCAAACTTCATGAGAGAGAGAGAGAGAGAGAGAGAGAGAGAGAGAGAGAGAGAAAATTGGGAAGATGAAAATAGAGCTTATTTAGAGATTTACTAAAAGAAATCTTAAAGATGGTGAAAACTGTGTTATTTTATTGTGCAAAAATTTTATCCTTGTAAAATGAGAACTGATAATTTTGGGTATTTTATCGAATATTAAAAATGACCATATTTTGTACTTTAAAAAATGAGATTTTTCATGACTGGGATCCATTTTCTTTTATATAGAAATACTGGTTTACATTTTTCAGTGTGATTTTTTTCTTAAATATTCCTTTTCCCAATTCCATCCAAACATGAGTATTAACAGGTTAACTAAATAGCAAAAATGATTATTACTATATCTAGATCTATTACTAGTTCTATTACTGTATTTACTAAATTATAAAAATAATTCCTGATATACAACTAGCAAGTGGTGTAAAACTTACTAATAAGTACTTTAAACCCAGTACATTTTATTTATTTATTTCACACACAAGGCAGTGTGGTATAGTTGAAGGAACCTTGTTTGGTGTCAGAAAAGTCTTATGTTCTATTTTCAGTATTTTCTTGGCTCAGTGACTACTTTGAAATAACTATTTAAAAATTACTCTTTAAGCCTCAGTTTCCTCATTTTTAAAATATGGGAAATGCCTGTTATACCCATCTTACCAGATTGTTTTAAGCCTCCAGTGAGAGAATATAATTGTGTATCTTGTCTGGTACATTATGGAGGGAATTCATATGTAAATATGCTGGAGTGAATATGAACATTAAGGTCTCTTTCAGCTTTGAGATTTTGATGTTCTAAAAAGTTTTGAGAATTAACAAGATAATTAGAAGTACTAAGCACGCATTACTTTTTATATAACTATGAAAAATTGGTTTAAGAAGTTCATATAAAATTTACACTCATGTCATATTTAAATATTTCTGCTTTTACATTGACTTATAAAATATTTTTCTACATTCCAAGATGTTTTTTCTAAGAATGATTTCAAAGCCATTTTCTAGAAAAAAAATTTTGAGTTTCACTGTATCATTAATTTAAAAATTAAATGCTTATGATTGTTCAATTTTTGGCATTGTAAGTAAGTATTTATTATGTACCAGATCACATGCTAGGTGCTAGTGATACAAATGACAATGGATGGCACCATCCCAATTTTCAAGGAATTTAATAGAAAGAGGGTGAGCTATTGAATCAGGAACACCTGAATTTGAATGCTATATCTGATTTTTTTTTTTTTTTAAACTAGTATGTGTGTTTTTGGGCAAGTCACTTGAATTGTTCCTTATTTTGCTTATCTTTCAACTGGGCATAATAATATGTTTAGTATCTAGGACCTAGGGCTATTTTGATGAAACTTATAAGGGGACAGGTAAAAACCTTTGAACATGTCAAAGTTCTTTTTTTAATACCAGCTATTATCATTACTTTTTATTTGTTCTCCAACTCCCAACAAAACAACAACAAACTACTTGCAAAATATATGTTTTATTCTTGGGCTAGTTTAGCTGGAATAACATGGAGGAAATGGCTATGGAAATCTGTTTTGTTTATCTTAATTTCCTGTGGACATTCTCCAACAGCAATATTGGAGCCAACATAGTACACATGAAATCATGGGTTAGAGGCTAAACCACGCCCTTACAAAGAAGAAAGTGAATAAGTATTCATGGAGTGAAGCCAGGATTTGATAGTCTGGCATGTCGACTTTCTAGTAATTGATGTTGTATTTTATTACAGAAGTCAAGCTGTAGGCTATCCACTCATTCCTCAGCCACTTACTGAGAACTGTATAGGATGTGGCTGCCTAATATTCTGCGTTAATGCTCCATCACGGAAGTAGGTACTATAGGGTGTTCCCAAAGGTTCACTTCCCAAGTGAAGTTTTAAGCCTGATAGCCGACTCAAAAGTTTAATAGTTTAAAACTTCACCAAAACTTTGGGAACATCCTGTAATACCTACTTCAGCGATGAAGCATTATTACAGAATATTAGGCAGCTGCTTTTTTCAGTCTCGGTAAATTCTTGAGGAATGAATGGATAGTATATAACTTAACTTTCTTAACTAAAAAAAATCCCCAAACGTAAACAAGATGAGATAAAAGCATCCTCTGAAAGCTTATGTAGAAATGCTCAGATAGATAGGGATAATCATAAATAACTGACTTTACCTTATGTTAAAAGTTTGCAAATGATTAAAGGCATATATGTTTATGTAAATAAATGCATATGCATATGTACACACACATATAGATAGACACACACAGTTTTTATAGTCTCATAACAGCTTTGTGAAATAGGAATTATGAGCCAAGGAATGACCATTATCCAAAGGATATTTTTAATATTTGGTCCTTTAAACTTGTTAGCAATCAAAAGTTTGATTTGAAGAAAGATTAAATTAAAGCAGTAGGTCTTACTTATATAGGATTTTTTTTTTTATGTTTGCAAAGTACTTCTCAAGAATCCTATGAAATAGGGAATGCAAGTATTGAGAAATGAATCTTTGAGAAGAAAAAAAGGCTGTGGCCAGGGAATGCCAATCTGAGATTTGGAGCGAGGCCTCCTTCTGAGGGCAGTATGGTATTGTGTGAAGAGAAATGGTTAGAATTCTGAATGCCAGATCTTGGCTCTGGCCTTTACTTGGGTAGAAAATTGTGCATCTCTAAACCAATTGCAAAATTAGGAGTTGGAATAATCGGTTTTTAAGGTTCCTTTTAGTTCCAAATCTATGATTGTCACATTTCATATGGCAGAAAGAAATTTTGTATTCTCCAAATAAACACACTATTTGGGAATACTTACTGTAGAATACCTGAGAGAGCTCCTCTCAAATTTTTTCAAAGACTGTGTGAATTTTAGAGAATCAAGTATAAATGTCAATATTGAATATGAATGATTGAATATCTGAAAAATATTTGGTCTTTGATCCACTCCTAGAGTAATGGCAGCTAGTAAGTGGCTCAAAAGAACACTTTTGCTGCATCTGGAGTCAGGAAGACCTGAATTAAAATTTATCCTTAGATACTTAATTAGATTTGTGACTTTTAACCTCTGATTGTCTCAGTTTCTTCAACTCTAAAACAGGGACAATAAAATAGGACCTACTTCCCAGGGCTCTTGGATTGTCAAATGAGATATTTGTAAAGTGCTTAGTACTTACTGTTCCTGCCACATAATAGGAATTTAATTAATGTTTATTCTCTTCCCTCTTTGTTAGATTATTTTTTAATCTTTAAAAAAGAGTGTCATAAAAGACTTTCTACCGTTACACACAATTTAATATTTTTACTAACCTTATTTTGAAAGATATAGAAGTTGAGTTTTGAGAAATCTTAATAAAATTGACTCTTAAAAGCATATGTTTAAAATTTAAGCTAAAGCCTATATTATATATAATCGGTTTTTATTTGGTTTAAATTTTTTATACCCTGTTTATAAATGTAGGGTAGAGGAAAGAACACTGGAGTCTTACTTTGGAATTCTGGCTTTGACTTTGCTAGCTGTGTGATCTTAGGCCTTATCTTATCCCTTATCTGAATCAGTTTTGCTATCTATCAAATGAAGAATAATAATTCTTATACTTGGAATTTTAAATAAATCTGTTAGGTTAATAGTCACAAATATTATTATTATTATTTTACAAATGAAGCTGAGGCTCTGAGAGTTGGGACTTGCTCATGATCTTACATCTACGATATTAAGAATTTATTTGAGCAGGATTTTAATACAGGTTCCTTGGAAAAGTTACGTTTCTTATCTTTTACAGCACTATCTATACATAAAGTAGTATTTGAACAAAAATACTATTCAGAATCTGTCAAACATTTATTTATGCTGAGGTAGGAGAAATCGACAATTGTTAAGTACTTAACGAAAGACAAGTACAAATAAGACTCTCCTTTCAAAATTTATATTTTTTTTGTAGGAATGAAGAAATATAAGGCACGTATTCATTGCTTTAGCAGAGTTTACATTTTAGCAGAATGTATATGTATATACATTAGCAGAATATATATGTATATAAGGGCACGTATGTATATAGATATATTTTTAATATACAAGTTGCTTTTAATTCACAAATTAACACCAAATAACTTAGGAACTGCTAATGGATAGAACATGAGATCTAGAATAAGAAAAACCTGAGTTCAAATGTGTTCTCAAACACTAGTTTGACTGTGAGCAAGTCACTTAACTTGTTTGCCCCTTTACCTTATTTATAAAATTGAGATAATAGCCCCATCCTCTCTGGAATGTTGTAAGAATTGAATGAAGTAGTTATTAGAAAGAGCTTAGCAGCAGTACCTGATATGTAGTTAAGTGCCAAATAAATGTTAACTGCTATCTTTGTTGTTATTGTTATTATTATTATTGTTGTTGTTATGGTGATGTATGAGAGTCAGTTACTCACAAAGGATCCATGATTTCTTCTGCATGAGGGAATTCCTGAGCACAACCAGTCTATAATTTAGTAACTAGGTCCTGGAGATTGCCAGAGGCACAGAAGTTAAGTGATTTGTTCTGGCACACTCAGCTAAGTGTCAAATATAGTATCTATAGATTTTGACCTAGAGGGAACCTCTCTGCCTTTCCCCAGGAAGCCTTTCTCTATTCTTTCTCAATCATAGTGCTTTCCTTCTGTTAATTATTTCCTACTTGTTCCCTATATAAGCTTATTTGTACATGTTGGTTTCCTTGCTCTCCAATTGATTGTGAGCTCCTCTAGAGCAGTCTTTTGCCTTTTTGTGTGAGTATTAGTGCCTAGTACTATGCTTAATAAATACTTGCTGCCTGACTCATTATTCAGTCCAAACCCCACAAACTGAGCTTGAGGTTTTAAGTGATCTGCCAAGATCACGTAGGGTAATTGGAATCAAATTCTACTGTCTCCAAATAGAAATTTTCTTGATTCTAACCCTGGCTCTTAAGCTACTTTGTCTGGTTGCCTCTTATGGAGACAAGAGGTAATTTTCCTGATTTTCTAGTTTTGCATTAATATTTGAAATTTGCCTCCAAACAAAAACATTTTAAGCAATTTTTTATTTTACTTTCTTTCACAGAACCTTAAGTGGCTAGCAGTTTCTTATAATTTCTCCCTAGACTCCCATGCACTCTCAGATCTGTTCTCTGTTGATTTTTACTACCCTATTTCTTTCAGCAATTTAATAGCCTTGTATGTAACATCCTAGTGGGAAACATTGTTCCCTTTGTTGGAGCCAAAGAAGTGCCTTTATAACTGGGCATGAGACATACTGCAGATGACATTTTTGCAACTCTGAAAAATGTGTCCCTGTCTTCCTTTGTACTCTACTCAGAGCTGTCAGTTGTGTATGTTTAAATTATGGCATGGCATTTTAATGAAGTTGTAGAGGTAGCTTGACAGTGATGCTCATCTTACTTAAAGTGGGTCCTTTAAAATTTTTTTTTGACTTAGTGCATGCAGATGGGTCTTGAGTTTCTTCCTTCTTCATCCTAGTGATCTTTGTACGAGTTCAAAGTACAGACTTCTTCATATATTTAGGTGTGGTCACAGATATTTGCTTATGTAATAGGAACATCAGTTAAATTTGACTCATTTAACAGAAAAAACATTAAGCTTTTATTTACAGTTGGCTTTTAAAAATTATCATATTTGACTGTTAGAAGTAAGCTTCTTGTTTAAAAGACTTGTTTTCAGAGTTATACACGTTCTAACAATATTTCAGGTGGCAGCTATATACATTCCAATTCAATAACCAGTCTTAGTCTTTTAATTAAGTGAAGACTAAAACAAAAAAAAATCTGCTTGACATTTCCATCATGAAATTGGACTTCTAAGTTATAAAATATAACATTTAAAGTGAATTACTATAAACATATGGAGCATCTGGAGAGGCTGGGTGATTTTGGAAAGGATACTAGGATCAGGTCATTGCATGGTAAATGCCTACTTCATGCTGGGACATACTGCCCACAAGTTACTCCAGAAATGTTAAGTAAGATTCCCTTAATGAGGAATTACTCCTGTTAGGAAAATAATTGAATAATTGAATTCTTCAGAAGGATGTTATTATGGATATGTCTTGAAAGTTATGCCTTGGGACACCCATCATTTAGATGTACTTAGTGGAAAGGTCAAAATTAATAGAAAACTTGGCAGCTTATTGCTTGCAGATTTAAGTAAAAAAGATAGATTAGTCATTCTGGATGTTCCTTGATACAATAAATGCAAAAATATACATTATAAATAGCAAGACAAAGAAGGGAAGAGAATAAGTGTTTATATTATAAATATTTAATTATAAAGCATCCAGCACAGTATCTGGCACATAATGTACTGTATAAATATTAACTGTTATGATATAGTATCTACCATATGCCATGCACTGTACCAAATATTTTATAAAAATTATCTCATTTGATCCTCAAAACAACCCTGTGGAATAGATATTGTTATTACCTTTTGAGGAAACTGAAGCTGATAGATATTAATGACTTTCCTAGGTCTAATAATGTTTGAGATCAAATTTGAACTCTGGTCCTTCTAACTCCAGTCTCATGCTATATTCACTGTGCCACCCATTGCCTCAGAAGAAACCATTGTAATAAAATAAGAACTGAGTATGTGCAAAACTTCATATAGTTCCTGGCACACAATTGGTGCTTAATAAGTGTTTATTGACTGACTGACTTTAACAAGTTTGAGAAAGCTAGTTCACTGATTTTCTTTTGTTTCACATTATAGTAATTTCTGGGAGGAAAAAAAAACCACATTCCTATTATCCTTCCTCCCAGGTTGTATCTTCCCTTGTGATAAGTGAATTTAAGGCAGAATACGTTATATTGTGACTGTAAATGGCACTGCAGTCAGCATCCTGTCATCTGCCTTTCTGTAGTGATTAAGGAAGTACATTTCATCATTGGTTCTCCATATCCTCTAGTGATTTCTCAATTATTCAGAATTTGACTTCCTCTTAGTGATTTTTTTCATTTACATTGTTAGAAACATGGGGTATATTTTTCACTAATTATTTCACACTGCATCAATTCATAGAAATATTCTTCTTGCTTTCTCCATTTCTTCTATTTTCTCTTCATATACCAAATAACAATCTATTACATTAATATGCTGTGACTTCCTGAGGAAGTAAAAATACAAACAAACATTCAATATAGACCAAAATATTTCTAGAACTACTTTTTGTAGCAACAAGCAAACAAAATAAACTTGAAAACAAAGTGGATGCTTTAGGAGCATAGTACTTTTGGATTGGGAGATGATTGAAAAAGACTGATGTATATGAATATAATAAAGTATTATATGGTAAAAATGTCAAAAACATGAGAGATTCAGAAATACAGAGAATATCTAAGTGAACTGGTGCCTTATCCTCTGTAGGATTATTTTTGGATTAAAGGATATGAAAAGGTCATTTTTCTTGCATAATTGCAAATTAATATCCAGAATGTTTAGACTAGTTCACATTTCTGTCAGCAATGCTCCCTTCCCAAAGCAATTCCAATGTTGTTCCCTGTCACATCTTTATAAATATTTATTGGTTGATTTGACATTGAAATATTCCCAACTTTTCCTAGAAACAAAGCACCCTCTTTTTAAACACTAACCTATTTCTTTTGATGTTAAATGACTGTAAATCAGGGCCCAGTAAGTCAATTGATGAGCAGTTTATAAAGTGCCTACTATTGCTTCTGAAGAATCAAGTTGAGGATTGATCCATCCAGAGGGCAATAGTGGTGGATTTGACTTGGCCATGAATAGCATGTACATCATTATTATTTTTGAAATATCAAGTTCATTTTGAGGAAGGCCAAGATTTTTAGTGGAAACCCTTGTAGTCAATTTATGGGAAGATATAGAGCAGAGTCTAGAATGTAAGAGCATTTGTGCATCTATTATTAATCTATTCTACTAGATTATTAGAATGGATGGAGACAAAGTTTATCTTGAAATTGCCTAATAATTAGAATTATTTTTAATTTGTTTTCATTTCCCAGTTATATCTCTCTCTCCAGCTTCTTCCACACTCATCGAGAAAGCAAGAAATATGATACCTTTTATAATATATGAAGTCACCCAAAACATTTCCACTTTTAAAAATATTTTCAAGTCTGGATATAGATGGCTCCTCCTCACCACTAATTTTTGAGAAGATACTGAATGTCCATTTGTTCTCACTCTCACTTGTTCCCTATATTGACTAAATTACCATATGATCTTGTTTTTGCCTTTTATAACATCTCTTATTTACTACTTCTACACTCTTAATTTCCACTCTTGTTCAGTCCCATATTATCCCTCACCTGGACTACTGAAGTAAGCTCCTCATTGTTCTTCCTGCCCTTGTTTTCTCTACACTCTACACCATCTTCCACACAGTTGACTGAGTGAATTTCCAGTAGGGCAGATCTGACTTGTCACCCTCTTCCCACTATCAACTAATGTTAGTGGCACCATATTGCATACTTTAGGACCAAATATAAACTCTTGTGTTTGACATTTGAATTTTTCAACAACCATTCCCTTTGTTATATTTGTAACCTTCTTATTCTTAACTCCTCTCCATACATTCTGTGGTCCAGCCACATCGATCAACCTGCTAGTACTCAAACTAACTTTTTAATTTCAAACTTTCACACATTATATATTGTCCCCTTTTCCTAATAGGTGTACTCTTCGCACATCTACCTTCTTAATTCCTTGTATTTTCTTTCTAAAATTTTTTTAAACTTAGTATTTTATTTTTCCCCAGTTACATGTAAAAACAATTTTTAACATTAGTTTTTAAAACTTTGATTTCCAGATCTTCCTTCCAGGAAGGAAACTTCCTTCCCAACCCCTCATTGAGAATGCAAGCAATTCACCATAGGCATATGAAGCCATCTGCATTGTTTCAAGATTTAATTTAAATATCATACCTGAAGGAGGCCTTTCGGTATCTCTCCTTCCATCTTTCCATTCTAGTTCCTTCCACTCTAAGGCTATTTTCCTTCTTGTCTATTCAGTTTCAGGGACTGTTGTATTTCCCCCCTCTTTTTCTTTGTATCTTCTTTGTTTAGCACAATACCTGACACAGTAAGCACTTCAAGAATGCCTATTGGCTGATTTCACCACATTGTAATGAAGATTCTTTGTTGAGGCAGGCTTCTGTATATTGTACATTGAAGCTGAGATCCAGAGAGACTGAGAACACTTCTCCCCTAGCCACATGGCTCCTAGGTGTCCAAAATGGGATTCAAATCTAGGTCTCCCCGGTACTTTATCACATTGGCTCTCAACTAGTCTAGTAAGCAAGATCTGGTTTGGATGATGGAGATAGTAGGCAATCAGTGACAGGGAATGCTGGAATATGGGAAGATGCTAAGGAAAAATAGGCTTAGCATCTTCCTCTATTCCTACATTCCCTGTCACTGGTTGCTTCAGAAAGCTCAGGAAGAAGATCCCAGGCAGTTACTGGTAGGAGGGAAAGTGTGTGCTAAGATGGTGCTCCAATTCATCTTTCCCTTTCCTCATTGTCAATATCTGTGTGGAGTGAAGCTTGTCCCCTTATTTGCTCAGTACCTTCAAATGTCCTATTGTGGTTACTACCTGAGATTAGATATTTTCAGGAGAATGCTGGCAACCAACAGTAATAAAACAGCAAGAACTAATTCCTTGTCTAATGATAATAATTTTTTTATACTACATATCTTTGTAGGGGAACATTACCTTAATAGCAAGAACCACTATGGTTAGTTTTTGTCTCTTAAAGCAACCTAACCAGATTTCCAAATTTTATTTCCTTATTAAGCTTTAGCTGTGGCACCTAGTATTGCTAATGTCAATGTTCTTAATTCTCTTTTGCTTATGTCTATATATTTGCTCATGAATATGGTATTGTACAATTTTTTTGCATGTTTACTTATTTGTTAAGATGAGTGATGGTTTTATAAGCAGGGAAAATGCTAAATAAAGACTTTTACAATAGATTCTTAGCAGTGTCACCTTTTGAAGAGATGATTATATAATTTCCCCCCAGCAGATGGAAGAGGCAAAGATCACATATGGAGCCGTATTTCTCTCTTTTAGTTCATGATGTGAGAATAGTATAACACATACAGATGTGATGATCCTGAAACAACATTGGGTAGTGTTGATATATAAAGGTTCTTTGTTTAGTGGCTGAAAGATCTTGGGCATTATATGGTCCTGATAAAATATTTAATTGAACTAAAGTGAGTACTTTGGCCTACTACCAGATTAATCTTCCTAAAATCCTATTTCTGTCATGTCATTTTATCAAACAAGTTCTTTAATCTAGTTCTTTATTATCATATAAAAGATATGCTTCAGTCTTGTTAACCTGACCCACAGTTGACTTTCATAAGTTTTTCTCCTTCACATTTCATCATCTTTAGCCATATTGGTTTATTGTTTATTGTTATACAAATCATGTCCTTTATTCAAATCAGTTTTCATGTTGCACTCTTCATCATTTTGAACATCCTGCTCTTCCCATACTTCAGTTTATCTACTCTTCAAAGCCATCTTCATGAACAGTTTTCTCCACAGAGATTCATTCACCCTTGAAAATCTACTCTATGGAGATCTTCAACATAAAGAAGATCCAACTCACTTCCAGTTGATCAATGATGGACAGAAATAACTACACCCAGAGAAGAAACACTGGGAAGTGAATGTAAATTGTTAGTACTGCTGTCTATCTACCCAGGTTACTTATACCTTCGGAAGCTAATAATTAATGTGCAACAAGAAAATGGTATTTACACACACATATTGTATCTAGGTTATATTGTAACACTTGTAAAATGTATGGGATTGCCTGTCATCAGGGGGAGGGAGTAGAGGGAGGGAGGGATAATTTGGAAAAATGAATACAAGGGATAATATAAAAAAATTACTCATGCATATATACTGTGGAAAAAACTTCTAAAAAAAAAGAAAATCTACTCTAATCTCACTTTTTTTGTGTGTGTGTGAACTACCATAGCACTTCTCACTATGGTTATTATACTCTCAGCATTTATTTCTTTGTATTATTCTACTTGCGTGCCCCATGATGTCATGAGGATGAATTTGGATTATTGAAAGCTGTGCAAATGAAGCATAAACTTTAGCAGGGCCTACCTATCATACTGGAAGGCTGGGAATACAGGCCTAGTAACAATGTAAGAATGATGATGATGATGATGATGATGATGAAAATGATGATCATTAGTGATCTAGCCTAACTTTAGAGACAGTTGCCCACAGTGTGATGAAATTTTCTAACATTCAACATATCTCGTATGTAGTTCTTAGGAGACTATATTCTAAGGAGTTGTAGGGGACTTGCAAAAATGAGCTATTCCAAAATATTATAGCAGCATTAGAAATTTATCAAGTCCTGATCCTCTTTAATTTGGTTTTAACCCTTAGATCTGTATTATTATCTTGAAACTTCCAAGTAACAATAATACTATTAATTTTTAAAAAGACTATGCCTTTAATAGGTCACTGTGATCTGATAGCACCAACAAGAATTTCTGAAACTGGTCTGAAACTAAGGCTGCCAAATTCATTGTGTAATAAGTGGTAGTTAGCATACTGAATTGTTGATCTTTCCTTGTTGGCACAGAGATTTTACAGTTTAGCTTACCTAGTTTTTAGAAAATAGTCCAAGTGGGTCACTTACTAAGTAATTAGTCTGATTTATTTCCTTTTATTGTATTTGTATTTGTTAGAATCAGTTTTTGTTGGAAGAGGGGAAGAACTTTATACTTTTACTGAAAGAAACTTAGTCTGGGAATGTTTGAGAATCTGTGACATCAGTCATAACCAGCAACTATCCTGTACTCAACTTTTACATTTAGGAGTATCAGGACCCAGATTTTGGAAAGATAATTGTGTTTCAGAAGGCACAGTGAAAATAAATCAGAGAAGTACTTATTGGATTAATCTTGACTGTGGAAGTAATATTTATATAGCAATGTTTCTATAGAAACTTATTCAAGAGCACATCATCCACAACATTTGGAATTGTCTCTTGGTATGTTGGTACTGGAATAAATTTTCTAACTTATAGTGGACTTAATTCATAACTTGAATTAATTTTGATTCTTGTTTTTCTTGCTAATTTACAGTGATCTCAAGTTTGGACAAACTATTTTATGGATTTGTCATGGTTTTATTGATCTAGATTGGATTAATTTAGTGTAACTCAAGAGATGTTTTTTTAAATTAAATTCTGCTAATCCAAATATAACTTATTATCTTTACAACTTGGACAATTTGATTTTAGGGAATTCCTTAAAAATTAATCATTTAGAACAATTTATTTTCAGGTTGTTTTTGTTTTGTTTTTTAATGGACAATTTATTCAGATCAATTTATATTCAGGTTTTTTGTTTTGTTTTCAATGAATCTCAAATTCTATTTTTTATTATTTTTCCAAGTTTCATCTGCTCTCTTTTGCTATTTGGCTGTATTACAGTAACCATATAACCCACAAGTTCAGCTTTTTAAATGAATCCAGAATTTGAGGAAGGAGAGTGTAGGCATCCACAAGATAGATACAAGGGATCGGATAAGGAGGAGAGGAGAGGGAGACATGACTCTTGTTTTGGCTTACTGAAGAATTTTACTCAAAGGAGAGAAATGCTCTTGGAACACTTAGAGCTGCAGTGGCAGATGTATTACAGCTGTGACCCTTTGGTTTTGTTCCAATGATAGTATTTGTGTGCACTGTCAGGCAGCCTTAAAGACCCACCCTGGAAGTGATTCAGTTCTATTAAGGGAGTTTTGTTTTTCTAAGGTTTCATGTGTTATCATGTGGTGGTAGTGATGTTGGTGATCCTCAGTCTCTAGTTTCTTAAATTGGCATTTTAATAAGATGCATGTTGCATGGGCTAAAAATGTGATTATTATTTCTGTGTAAACTATATGAACCTGGGCTACTGGCCAAGTCCTAAGTTATAAACCATAACGTGCAGCACATTCTACACACTGAAGGTAATCTCTGAATTACATTATATTATTTTGTTGATATTAAGGTCCCTTTTTATAGTGCCTGGCATATAGTAGGTACTTAATAAAAGTTGATTGATTGATTTCATTAGAATATTTAGATTAATCTTTTCTGAGATTTCATAACATTACAAACCAAAGTAATTAGTGTAGTAAATTCAGTAGTACAGAAAATTTCATCCTAAAATTTAAGTGTTTCCCTCATCCCAAGTTTAACATTTATGAAAAGAATTGTTCAGTTTAACACTGGATTTCTAAACCTCAGAGATACAGAAGTCATGTCATCCAGGCTATATCTGAATAAGATATCCCTTCATAACATATTCGAAAATGATTATTTAGCCTTTGCTATAATGTCTCTAATGATGGGGCAAAGCCCCTCTCCAGACTTCCCCTTCCATTTGCACAACTCTTAATTATTTAAGAGATTTTGTCTCTATAACTTTTGCCTGTTTCCTACTTCTGTCTTGGGAACCAAAAGAAGTCTGTTCTCTTTTCCAGTTAAATGAGATACTGTTTATAAAGTGCTGAGAATACAGTGCCTACCATACAGTAAAGGCTTAATAAATGTTTGTTCCCTTTCCCCTTTTTCAAGGTGACAGGGCTTAAGATACTTGAAGAGAGCTATCAATAATGCTTTTGCTTTCTGTAAGACGAACATCCCTGGTACCTTTAACTGATATGGCATGATCTATGACCCATGTTCTAAAAGGTTTAATGAAATGGTTGTATTTACTTATTTACTCCTCCCCCACCCAATTTGTATTTTCATGCTAAAACTGGCAGATTGATCGGCATGCCATCTCTAATGAATACTTGGTTCCTAATATATTACTACATTAAAAAAATTAAGGGAAGAATTCAAATGAAAAACCTGATGAGTTGAATGTATATTTTGTTATGCTGGGTCACAGGAGAGGAATAAAAATTAAGGGCAAAGTAATACAATTTTTGAAAATTTCATTTTAAGTTTTTGGTTTAGGAAATGAGTTATCAAAGTCCATAGCAAAATGGACTGATTTATGTTCCAGGATCCCAGAATACAACTCTGAAAGATTTATGAAGAATTCTATCCATCCAGACACTGATGGTGTCTGAGTACAGATTGAAGCATACTTTTTAAAAAAGCTTATTTTTCTAGAAGGTTTTGTTATTATTGTTGGTGTTGTTATTTTCTTTAACATCATGACTAATTTGGAAATATGCTTTGCATGACTAAACATGTATAGCCTAAATGGAATTGCTGACGTTCTTAGTGAAAAGGGTGGATGGGGAGGAAGGAAGAGAAAGAATTTGGAACTCATGAGTTTCAAAATGGAATGTTAAAATTTCTTTTACACATAATGAAGAAAAAAAATATTAGGCATATTAAAATTTTTTTTAAAATAGAACGTGAGTTCCTTTAGGACCCAGGGACTAACTTTTGCCCTTTTTTATACCACCAGCGCTTAGCAAAGTACTTTGAAAATTGAAGGTACATAACAAATGCTTATTGGTTACTGACTGATCATCTAAGTGGCAAAATAGTTCAAGGAAAAGTAGGGGAGATTATGAGATAAGAATGAATGGAAGATTAGGTAGGTAGATGGGACTGAAGAACAATTGTTAATAAAACTTTAATTTTTTTCAACACTATGCAGTGGCAAATAACTATACATTTCTGGCTCCAGAAACTGTTAAGAAATGGTAATCAACAGATAGTTATTTAGCAAGCTTTTATTTAACTCATTACTATGTGTTAGGTATCATGCTAGGTGCTGGAAATACCAAAAAAAAAAAAAAAAAATTGCAAAAAAAATTCCTTAAAAACCTTACATTGTAATGGGGGAGAAAACATAAAAGGTGTGAATTAGGGGAAAAATACCCAAGGATTCTGAGATAGAAGAGTGAGGAAGGAGAGCATTCCAGAGAATATTTCAATATTCTAGGCAAGAAGTGATGAGGTTACTACAGTGGTGATTGTGTGAGTTGTAGGGAGCCAGTGCGAGTTATCTTACTTAATATGCGACTTGGCAGCTGAATAATTATGTGAGGCAAGTTATGTGGAAATATGTACATATCCATCCAAGGAATATTGATAAATCTGTGCAAATCCTTTAAAGCTGTGACAAAACAGCCTATTTAGTATCATTTTTATTATGGGGGATGTATTTGTTCATCCTTTTGCTCATGGGGTGTGTGTGTGTGTGTGTGTGTGTGTGTGTGTGTGTGTGTGTGTGTGTGTGTGTGTGTAAAACAAAGATTTTTGAATGCTTATTAATCTTTTTTTAATTTTTGTCTGGTGAATTTCAAACATCTGTTATGGCTCACAGGAGTTAGAAGATCCAGTTGTTTTAAATAATTGGAGAGATGGTGGTATATATAAACATTTGCAAAGTACAATGAAGACAGTTGTTTTTTTAGTTTACTTTTGTTTTGGAAATAGCCATTGTGAAAATGTGTTTTGTTTGACCACAAATTTTTATTTACAAGCGTTTTGTTTTATTTATTTATTTTTTTCAAAGAATTGGAGGGCAGGAAGGAAAGAAAATCTTTAATCTAAAAGATAAAATTAAGTAAAAGGAAGTACAAGGAGCAGCTTTTTTATTCATCAGATTTATTCTTCTACAGTATCTTTCACTGTATAGTGGCATATTGATCTTGATCATACTTTTTCCCAACTACACATTCTTGTACATATGTTTGCCCAGGTATATATTTTTAAAATGTGGTTTGGTGTTGATGAACATTTCTAGGTTTTTTTTTTTAATGCAAGTATCTTAAATTGGGGTTCTTGAACTTATTTAAAATATTTTGGTAACTGTGTCAACATGATTGGTTTTCTTTGTAGTCTCATATATTTTGTTTCATGCATTTAAAAACATTTTGAGAAGAGGTCTGTAGGCTTTACCATGTCAAAGGAGTTTATGAGTATCAAAAGATTAAGAACCTATGCTGTAATTTTAGAGTGGAAGTGACATTAGTTTCTCAGTCCCTGCCAGTACAACAGGAAGACTTTGTCAGGACCTTTCTTCCAAGCTGAAGAACCTTCTGGCAAAACGTATATGAGTCTAGAAATATAGATATATGACAATAAAAACCTAATTTTGCACATGGCTGTGTGCAGCCATGCAAATTAGAGGCTGGGAGAAATTTAACTGTAGGTTAACTGAAAATATTCAATCAGTTGTACTGTAAGATGCTTGGTTACTAGGGAGGAGGATCAAGATTCTTCAAGCTTCTGACTGAGGACTCCCTCCCCCATCCCCTTGAATCTCAGTTTCTGCTCTTTTTTTCTCCATTCTGTGAAATACAGAGGTGTTCTGAGATAATTCTTAGTAATATGCCTTAAAATTGTGATGTCAGTGCTTTTTTTCCTTTGTGGAATGGATAATTGCTTTTCAGATGGAGGCTTGATGAATAGAGGTGGGAAGTGTGAAGAGGAGGGAAGACTGAAAGAATCTCTGTCTTCCTAATTTTTCTCTTAGTGTCACTGATGACTTTTGTACTTAGTCTAGCATTTTCCCAGAAATGGTCTGTGGGTTGAGAATGACCTAGCAGATTGTTGGTGACCCTCATCGTTCCCCTTTCCTGTTCCTGCCTTGTCTCTGTGTCTTATAAAATAGTGGGTGAATTAGAATGAATCAGAATAAAGAAATGCCGAGCTTAAAATTTCCTATTGTAAACTAGGAAAACATTTTTAGAGTTAAAGGTTATGATAAAGACCTCATTTCCAAAATAAACAGAGAATTAACTCTAATTTATAAGAAATCAAGCCATTCTCCAATTGATAAATGGTCAAAGGATATGAACAGACAATTCTCAGATGATGAAATTGAAGCTATTTCCACTCATATGAAAGGGTGTTCCAAATCACTACTGATCAGAGAAATGCAAATTAAGACAACTCTGAGATACCACTACACACCTGTCATATTGGCTAAGGTGACAGGAACAAATAATGATGAATGTTGGAGGGGATGTGGGAAAACTAGGACACTAATACATTGTTGGTGGAACTGTGAATGGATCCAACCATTCTGGAGAGCAATTTGGAACTATGCTCAAAAAGTTATCAAACTGTGCACACCCTTTGATCCAGCAGTGTTACTACTGGGCTACTAAAGAAGGGAAAGGGACCTGTATGTGCAAGAATGTTTGTGGCAGCCCTTTTTGTAGTGGCCAGAAACTGGAAACTGAGTGGATGTCCATCAATTGGAGAATTGTGGAGAATTGGAGAATTATGGAATATTATTGTTCTGTAAGAAATGACCAGCAGGAAGAATACAGAGAGGCTTGGAGAAATTTACATGAACTGATGCTAAGTGAAATGAGCAGAACCAGGAGATCATTATACACTTCAACAATGATATTGTATGAGGATGTATTCTGAGGGAAGTGGATGTCTTCAACAATGAGAAGATCCAATTCAGTTACAGTTGATCAGTGATGGACAGAGGAAATGAATGTGGACTACTTGCATTTTTGTTTTTCTTCCCAGGTTATTTTTACCTTTAAAATCCAATTTTTCTTTTGCAAAAAAAGAACTGTATGGATCCACACACATATATTGTTTCTAGGATACACTTTAACAAGTTTAACATGTATAAGACTGCCTGCTATGTAGGGGAGGGGATGGAGGGAGAGAAGGGAAAAGTTGGAACAGAAGTGAGTACAAGGGACAGTGCTGTAAAATTATCTATGCATATGTTCTATCAATAAAAAGCTATAATTTAAAAAATTTTTCCTATTATAAGATTGAATGGCTTGGAATCAGGAAGCATCATCTTTCTGTATTCAAATTTGATCTCAGGTCACACTAGCTAAGTGATCCTGGGTAAGTCACTTAACCTGTTTTTCTTACTTTTCTCATTTGTAAAATGAGCTAGAGAAGAAAATGCCAAACTATTTCATTCTGTTTGCCAAGAAAACCCCAAAATGAGTCACAAAGAGTTTAATGTGACTGGAAAATGACTAAACTACAACACACAATATCAAAGAGAAAGTTTTTTTTTTTTAAAAAAGGCAGTAGAGTTTATAGAATCATAAGGTTAAGAAAATAGAATTAAGAAGAAAGAAAAGTACATATGGTAGAGTAAAAGAACGCCACCAATAAATAATTGATTTATTGATAAATTTCTACTTAGAGTTATTTTGACATATATATCTCAAACTTCTTTTGATATATGCTCTTGCTTTTTTATTTATTTTTTTTATTTTTTATCATTCTGTACTAAATTTGCCTTTCTTGTTCCTGCCACATTCTTTCTCTATGACTTGTTTGTGGGACATCTTTCTTGCTTAAATATGCAAAATAGTCCATTTGTGATAACCTTTTGCCTTTTATTCTGTAATTTTGTAAATATTCAGACAAAATGAGTCACTTTCCCCATTTTTTAAAATTGCAGTTTACTTCATCTTGGGCATTTTGCTTGTGATTTTTTTTCTTTTTTGTAAAATCATTTTAAATAGTTGAAGTCGGGAGGATCTGAGTTCAAATCTGTTCTCAGACGCTTATCACTTCCTAGCTGTGTGACCTTGAGCAAATTACTTAATCCCAATTGCCTCAGCAAAAAAAAAAAAAAAAAAAAAGAAAAGAAATAAAAAACTTACCAGATACACTGTAGTCCAGTGAAGTAGGCGGAGGTGTATAGAAGAATTATTTTTTTTTTAAAGAATGAAGTTATGCAAATGCAGAACTGAGTATGTTATTGATGATGTAAAAATGTAATAGGACTTCTTGAAGGAAAATAAATACATTTTGCTTCCTGAAGTGTACCAGCAGAAGATTTTATAATATGTCAGAAGAGAAAACTAGTTATTTCTTAAGTCTTATTTATAAAAAAAAATAGGTTTGGAGAGCAAATCAAGTCCACCTCTTTTATTTTACAGATAAGGAGAATAAGGCTGAGAGAAGTTAAAATGATTTGTTCAGGGTCACAAAACTAATAAGTTACTGGGGTAGAAATTCAAACTCAGGTCATTTGGACTTCCAAATTTAGTGCTTTTACCTGCCTCAACCTAAGGTTCTCTCCTCCCTTGAAATTGACTCCTTTTTTTTCCCCTCCTTTTAATTTTAGTATATTTCCTTTCTTACAATCACATATCTATTTTTATTCAAATAGGCTTTGGGTTAGTGTTAATTGATAGCAGTAGGTTACATGTGTTACCATTTACTTTTGATTTTATGTGTGTGTGTGTGTGTGTATATATATATATATATATATATATCATATATTTTATGCATAGTGGAGATATGGTGGATATAGTCATACACACGCATATATAGTGGAGATATCTATTGTGTGTATATGTAGAATGGATGATATTTTAGACTTTGAGATTTTTCACATTATGACAGATCTTTGCTCAATAAAAATGACCTTTATGTGACAATGTAAAAGTAGTATTTTCTACAGTAAGGTGATTGATATGGTAGATTAAAAGAAACAACAACAAAAAAAAGTTACTTAATTTAGAGGTTGAAATTGTTTGGACATCCAAGTGGTCCTTGTTAACGCTGTGGTATTACAATATCTCATATGGTGGTATAGTAGTAAGACAATTGGGAATTAGCTATAGAATTTTAGGACAAGACCTTCGAGATGTTGGAAAACCTTCATTTTGCACATAATGACAAGAGAAGCAAGATGCCTTAAGTCACATAGCAAACTAGTATCAGAGACAAGGCTAGAACTTTGGATTTTTGCCTCTATTCAGTCTATGTTCTATAGGGAAGACCCAGGGCCACTTTACTTATATCCACTGCTGTTGCCATTTGGTGTAATGCCTTTGATTATCATTCTCCAGAAGCAGAGTGTCTTTCTGGAAGAAGTGAATGTGAATGAGATCAGAGGAAGAGAATGGCTTATAGCCCACTGGTGGTGATAATGGGAGTTTGTTCTAGACTTGTGTAAAGCAACTAGAAAATGCTTTAAAACATTTTCTCTGCAAAAATGAGCTATTTAATGACTAGAGCTCCCCCCCCCCAAGTTATTGGTCTGCTGTCCTGCATCTCATAGAAGTAATCACAACTTGCCTTTTAAGTATCTTTTAAAAAATCAAAGTGGCAAAAAAAGTGGCCATTATCAAAAACTACCCTCCTCTGTATGTTATAGGGTGGTATATAAATAGATGAAGTCCATTATTAGTGAAGAATGAGGGTGTGAAAGATGATTGGATGGTACCTTATTTACACGTTTCATGGCTATTTGTAGGATAGATTTAAGAAACCAAAACAATTCTTCCCCCTTCAAAAAAAAAAAAAAAAAAAAAAAGAACAATAAAAGAAGCTGAACTCCCTTCCACACTCATCCGAACAAATCAGAAAAAATTCCCTGCTGTAGTAAAATACATTACCCTTGAAAGGGGACACAGTTGTCCCATTCCAGCTGCCAGTGTTTTAGCTAACAGAAGTGATAACAGGAAAAGAGTGCTCTTTTGGACCCATGTGAATTTCCTTGCTGAGGAATGAAATGAATTGGAAGCAAGCTGGGGTTTTCCACTGAGCATGCCCTTCTCAGCAGTGTCAGGGTTTGGGTGGGGTCTGTCGAGTTCATTAAGCTTTTCAAAGAGACTGCTGGATTTCCATCGGCTTGCCACAGCCCTCTAATAACAGGGAACAGCAGACAACTGACTTGATGTGCAAAAATAAAAACCACGTATGTATCTTTGAAGGGGAAATTTCTTTTAGAGGAAATTACTTTGGGAAGGCCTTCCTTTAGGAAGGAAGTTTGTTGTGGGAATTTGAATCAATACCCAGAAGGCTTTATAATATTGTCTTTAGCCCACGGTAGATCAGAAGGGGGTGCGTTTTGTTCAATGAGAGTAGGTAAACATCTTGGTGGTGTAGGTTTGTTTGCACGGTTTTTATTATGTTTTACCATTCTTTTAGAAGCCAAAGTTATTTCATACCACCTGTTTGTGTGTAGATACAGATGGTAAATTTTTACTAAGTTGCTTTTGGGTATAGTGATCTTCTGAAGAATGGTAAATGGTATATGAATGAGAATAACCTATCTGTTTACTTTATATGTTTTGTTTGCCATTTTACAGTTGATTTTCTTATGGATCTCATAAGTCATATTAAAAATATAGTACTTCCTGACCCCAACTAGGTTTACTAAACATGTGCTGCCTTATAGAAAGTTTCTTTTCTTTTTTCTTTTCTTTCTTTCTTTTTTTTTTGCTTTGGATGAAAGGGGTGGGGAAGCAAACCCACAACACCCAAACTGATATTCTGAAACACCAGACAATAGCTCATTCAACTTTCGATCCAGCAGATTATCAGACAATTATCAGTACTAACAGACTGGAAGTTTTAGGGTTGAGTATTTGTCACATAATAAGTGGGAAATGATGTTTATCCTACTCTTGTACTTTCATTACTGAATTTCTAGTCCGTTCTTGATGATGAAGAAGCATGAGTGCTATTTCTTTTCTTCAAGCTTGATCACCGAAATCTATAAGACACCTAGCTTGATTTCTGAAACTTGTATCTGCATTTTATTTACAAATCCCATCTATATGACAGCCTTACTGTCATAGAGCCAAATGTTGATAATTGTCTTCTTACCAAGACTGAAAGCACAACTCTTGCTGTGTTATATATATGGTCACTGTTTATTGCTGTCATGGTAAGGATTTCTCCTTCACTGCTAAAGTAATTATTGTTATTTTGTCTATGTATGTGGGAAGGAGTTGAAGTCTTCCACATTTTGCTCTGATGATTGCCTATATGCTGGAATGAGTGACTCTCTGGGCTAGGGACTTTTAAAAATGATATCATCTGTGCTGACTGCAAAGACAGCCCCCAAAAAGGTCTCTTGTTAGAATTCATATTATATGAACATGTCTTAATTACAAAGTGCTTTGCTGATCAGTAATATAATCTAGGACTGAGACCTGATAAAGGGGATAGAAAGCTTGAGTTCTCTTGCCTTTGACATTCCAAGTTTTATGTGAGCCTTGAAAAGTTGGAGCCACTATCATGTGACTACTACAAACCACAAGTGTATCATCCTTCATGACTTCACCTAAAGAAGGGTTCTATTCTAGTTTTCTGAAGCGTCAACCAAGCCCTATATATACAAGTATTGCAAGAGAATTCTTTTGGCTATTCTAGTTACTAGAAGGTACTCAAGGTAGTTAAAGGTGCTTTAGCATCAATAAGGTAATGTTGTAGTAGTGTTTCATTTCATTTTATTTTCCAAGTGCAAGGATAGAGAGAGCCCCTTGGGTATTTCAGATATGATATGTGTAATTTCATTACAATTATAGTGTTAACTTTCCTGCTTAGGAAAATTGCTGTTACCATTTTCAGACTTCGGAAAAAGATAACAATAGCACTCTTGTGGCACCATCTGCTGACTGACCAATGGTGTGGCATTAATGTAGGAAGCATCTCATCTTGAGGCAGCAAGCTATAAGTTAAATTTGCATATTAATCTAGAACAAGAGATTTTTTCTTGTCATCATGAACCCCTTTTGTCCTAAGAACCCCTTCTCACAATAACATTTTTAAATGTATAAAATAAAATACAGAGGATTACAGAGGAAATCAGTTATATTAACATAAAGATGTGTTATTTTTCCCTACTCAAATTCAAGGACCCTCTGAAATCTATCCATGCACCCTAGAGTATTTTAATCTGAAAGAATTTGGCTTTGAACCTTAGCAAACTTTTATTTATTTGCTTTTCCTTTAATTCTAAATCTCATTTAAACCCTTGGAAGATAATTGGCAAAGATGACAAAGTTTTAAAAAGTGAATTGCTTTCTTAACATTACTGAGGCACTAATGCCCATTCACACAAACTCCTGAGCTTAGGTAGCAGAGCATTTGGAAGCTTGAGATTTGTTGAGCTCTATCCAGCCTGGCAGACTTGTCATAGTGTGGGAAGTTGATTGGCTCTGACAGCCTTTTGTCATATGACCTCTTAAATTGTTGACTCTGCAGTTAGTACACTTATCCAATGCAGTTAACCTTGATGGATTTGTAGGGGGTTTGGAGAGGATCTTGTTAGCCGCTACTAATGTTTATGAACTGTAGTATTTTAGATTTGAATTCAAACTGACATAATGTGCTGCATTTTGTATTTTTGTTAACATGTTGTCATCTTGAGTGAATTGATGTTTCCTCTACTAAAATCCTACTTACAAACCTCCCTTGTGCTGTTGAGCTGATTCTGCCTTCCCAAATGCTATGCCAGTAGATCTCAAGTTCTGGCAAACATTCAGCTAAAAGAGACTCTGAAGAATCTAGAAATGATCTATATCTGTCATTCAAGCCTACTGTCTGTCTATGTCACCAGCCAAGCTAAGTTAGGAGATGCTTATCTCTAGTTGGCTATTGGAGGATGGATATTTGCACCAACTCACTGATCCTGAGCAAGTTACTTGATCTGTCTTGATTTCAGGTTTCCTCATCTGTGAAATGAGGCGGATTAGAGAGTAAATTCTGAGGTCCTTTCTAACTCTAAATTTGTTATCTTGTGACACTATAAATGGAAGTTGTGATCTGTGTTAGTAACAAGGAGTACTCATACAGATAGAGCCCCAGTTTTTTTTTTTTTTTGAGTATGTTTTAAATACTTTATTAATTAATTATTTAAATACTTTATTCATTGACTTTGTTTATTAATGCCCTGTCCCTAAGCAATTTCCCTAATTTGTTTTATTTTGGACAGTGAAATAATATGGATCACTTTCAAATCTATCTGATTCTACAAATTAATTTTTAAATATGTAATTGGCTGATAGAACAGCTAGTTGGTACAGGATAGAGCTTCAGAACTATAGTGAGATAGAGTTGAGTACA